>NC_056627.2:253156622-254356622 GCF_002870075.4 Lactuca sativa
GCCCTCAAGTTTTGTAATTTAAATTTTGATTAATAGTTTAATTTTGATGTATATTTAAATTCTAAACCATAATGCTTTGAAATGTTTCAAAACTTGCCCTCACGTTTTGGAATTTAAAAGTTGATTAAAGGTTTAATTTAAGAATGTTAAATTCTAAAACCCTAGTATTGTTTTGAAAAAGATTCAAATCACACCCTTATGGTTTTATTAATTAATTAAGGTGTATAATTAAAAGAGGCTTAATAATTCCATAAAGTTTTGGTTTACAATTTAATTGAATTAAAAGTATAATTGTTAAATTTGACCACCTAATATTTAAAAAGTGTAAAATACACCCTATACTATATATAACATTAAAAGTCTAACATTATATATATGTATGAGTAAAAGTCAGTCTTACCGTTAGTAGGCCTCATTCACGAAGCTGGTCTATAAGGGGTGTTTAAGGAAATTGCCTATAAAATGGCGATTGAATGGGTATCCACTCTTACCCACCACACTCTTGACTAGTGGAGGGTCGTTAGCCGAACGGGTAGGATAGGACGAAACCTTCCATTATAAGTATATTGAAGTACAAAAGTAACTAAATGTTTTCAAATTCCCAATCTTAGTTATTTAGGCAAAAGTGAATTGATGCAATTCCATGAAATTACACTTTGTGCCCTTGCGAAGACGTTAGTGGAGCGTGTGTGGTTTACCGGAACACTAAATGGTTCTAAGCAAAGGTAGCAAAGGGTGACTCAATGTTTGTCATAGTTCGGTGGAGCGTGTGTGATTTACCGGCACATCGAATAGGTGACTGTAACATGTGGGGGCACCATGTAGTTTGCATGGTTATTCACACCTACTTTGTGATCCTCGGCATCCCAGTCACAAACAAGAGGGGCATATCGAGATTTAAACATGCCATTGAAATGTTCAATGCATCTCATAGGATCTAGGAGTTTTCATAGATTTAAAACTTAAATTTCTTTTTCGTTTTTCATGGTGGAAATTAGTGAATCGTCATTCACTTACCTTCAAATGTTCTACAATTTGGGTTACGACATCCCTCTCCCGAGTTGTAGAATATTGTGCTGGGTCCTAGCCTTAGTATCTCATTTGGGTGACTTACTAAGGACTCAATCAATCAACTAACTTGAATTTGTTTCTCCCGTTTTATAGATGTCAAAGTTCGACAACTATGGTCTTCCCAAATCCTGTGGAACAAGCATTCCACATGAAGATGGTATTCCACAATTTGATCAAGGAATAAGAAATCATGCTTCACTTCCTCCACCTCCTCCAATTGTTCTCCCTAACCCACAAGATCGAAGAATTGAAAGGTTCAATATCACTAAAGCCCTATTGGAAATGAAACATGAAGATGGTAAACCCGTGTGTGCCCACGTTCTAGGAATGAAATCACACATTGATAGGTTGATAATGTTGGGTGTGTCATTCCCGGATGAGTTGGCTGTGAATTGGGTTTTGCAGTCACTGCCTGAATCATATAATGAGTTCAAAAGAAAGTATTATATGATGGATCATGACGATAACCTCATTGACCTAACTTACATGCTCATTGATGCTGAATCAGAAATGATTTGGCAAAGCAATGGAGCGTATTTGTTGGGAAAGTCAACCGACCATGCTTCCGAGGACGTTATAGGAGAACCGACGTGCGTTTGCTGCCAAAAGAAAGGGCGTTGGATACAAGCCTGCCCTAAGAGCCTGAAGATTCCAGAAATGGATCTTGATCTCATGAAGCTTGGTGAAAGAGCAAGATGAATCTAATCACAAGAAATGGATCTTGATCTCATGGACTTGAAGATTAGATTTTAAGCTTAGATAGTTATGATAGAGTTCTTAGAAATTTTCTTTTTGAAATACATAGTTTTTCAATGGATTTTGCATTGTAAGGACAAAGGTTTTCCACTGCTTTTATAAATAAAATAAATTTTGGTTTGACTTATTTATTTATTTGTTTACTTCCTTGCAATGAAATCGTTATGAAAATTGATGTTTTCATATTTCTACAACAAATGGATATGATTCTTATTTATGGTGTTTATGGAAAGTCAAGAATTTACCAAATAGGGAGAGTTTCTCATCGCCCAAGTTTCAACTGGACAGAAACTTGGAATCATGCAACTTGGTTGCACGATGAATGAGAAATTTCATATTTGGAAATTAGACTAATTCGTTGACAAAGTGTCAAGTAAAGGACTAGGAGATCGAGTACACAAAGTTGTGTTGATCAAAGTCCACCATAAGAGTAACAAAGGTATTCGTCGTGATTTACTAAAAGTTTAGTAAATATGATTATACTTATAAGATTAAGTGTGATTCGGAATTGATTAAAAAGGTTTAAATCAATAGCAAAATGAATAAGAAGAATCAAAAGGCAGAAAGATAAAAGTTTATGCATTCTAAGAAGAAGGGAGAGTAGCTTTTATGCTTTATGATAGGTCTTAATGATTAAGAACCATATCTCAATTGATCCTCTAAGTGAGTCTTAGTACAATTGTATGTCTAAGAAGAGGAATCAAGGATTGAAGAAATGGTTAAATCAAGAAGTCAATCATACTTCGTTCCAATAACAAGTCTTAAAGTTAAGATTGTGAAATTGAGTGATAAGTATTAAGAAGGTTTATAACGTTCATCAAATGTGAAAAGTTGTGATGTCTTGGATAAGACAAAGACCAACTAGGACTAATTTATGAAATGTTTTGATAAAAGCTACACTAACTCTTGAATATTTGTTTGTCAAGAAATGGTTATTAACAAGAGAATCTTATATGTCAAGGAGTCAGTGGGAGTCGTAATGGTCTTGAAAGGTTTCAAGAACAGATCAAAATAAACCTTATCAATCATCACTAGCACACGAGTTGAGGTTTACAACCTATTGTGTTGACATTATTTTGTTTTTGTGTTGTTCCAATTGAGTTAATTATGCGTGTGAGTCCTATGAGTTCTCATTTGAACGCATAAAAGGCAGGTACCTTGATCAATGAAAAGTACATTGATAAGAAAAGGTGAGCTGCTTAACTACTTGGAAGACATGGTGGGCAGCTGTGCTACCATAAGGCAAGAAATCGAGATTAAGAAAGTTCGATCCATATGAGTTTGAATTTGTCGTAAACTTTGGTTTTAACAAATTCACATGGATAGGAACACATACACCGTTTAAATCTAAGTGTCATAAGATTTCATCCTTCATGAAAATGATTGTGAGGAAATGCTTTCACTAAGAAAGATTTTAAGAAGATAGTGATTGTAAAATTGCATTCTCGAATTCGATTATGGTTACGGTATCCATTTCCATGATTTGAATTGTGAGTTTTGGCAATTAGTCTAAATTGTTTAGACACACATATGAGCTATCTAAGGGAAAGGTGTATAAGCTTAGATAAAGGATTATCAAAGCATTAAGTATTAGAAACATGAACTTAAGAAATTCAATAAGTATTGTTTTTCTGGAAGTTAAGCTGGTTTCTGAGTACATGTCAAAGCTAGTGGGAGCATAAGTGTTATGTTTATAATAATAATCATGATAGTGGGAGCATAAATGTTATGATTGTATGATTATTAAGGCACTTATTGCAAGTTGGCAATGTTAATTATAGAAAAGAAGAGTTATACCTTGCAAAGTCGTAAGGATTGTAAAGTTGTTTTGCTATAATTAAGGGAGAGAATATTATGCTTCGTTTCAAATCTAAAGGCTTAGGTTGTGGAATGTTAATAACTTAGTGAAAGAAACATAGTGTGTTCTTAAAATTTCGATTATGATTACGACATTCCTCTTCACAATTCGATTTTTGAGAACATAGCAAATAAAATATTATGGCAGAAGATTGATAGAGTATCAAATCTTTATGTAAGACATCATGTATCGTGTCCTATACGCTTCGGGTATAGGATCGATTGCAAATGCTTGGATATTTGACCATTCTAAAATTTTCCAAATGTCTAGCGCATTTAGAGGGAAGATGGACTAGAATCGGTTTTTACTAAAATAATTAAACAACTATCAGAGGACAATCCAAAGTTCACCGAGGATTGGTCGTTTGTGAGTAGTTGGAAGTATAGTATTGGAAAATATGGAAATGTTTCTATATTGGATGGACCATATAGAAATTATTATGAATAGATAAGATTCTATTAAGAATGAGTTGTCATATTGAAATTATGGAAACATGTCCATATTGGGAATTGAATATTGAAAACCTATGACTAGATTAGAAACTTTTATGCAAAAGGATGTTCAAAGGAATGTTCTTTGAGTGAGAGACATCATATCTAAGGAATTGTATTGTAACAATCTCTGATAGAGGATTTTGTAATATCATTGGCAATAGTCTTTGTGACTTTGGTGCAGTGACATTTCGAAAGGATCATTGCATAAAATGTTAGAATCTAACATATTCCATAAGTGGCAGGAATTCGATATTCTTTCACTTATGAAAAAGGATTAGGAGTTGTGAAATTAGAATGATTGGAAATGTGTTCAATTTGGTCTATTTCACAAAGTAAGAACCATAGGTAAACATTGTGTGCATGCTAAAAGCATGGGACAAGTGTTGTAATTCAAGTAAGAAGTTGATTACCCGAAACAACAAATAATGAGTAATCGATATGGTGATAAATAAAAGGTGTTTTATTTATGCTCAAAGGTTTGAGGCCATATGGGATTAGTATTATTCTTGTGTTTCACTTTGCATGTTTTGACTTCCTGAATAATTTAATTGGTTGAGAACAGTAAAATTATTCGAACGGGCCACAGTCGTTCATATGTTGGAAGTAGGTATGAATAAAGACTGTCGTGAATTGGTGTGTGAATTGTCTGAAAGAGTATTAGACATAACCAAATGTTTGCTGCAACGTTCATGAGTGCTTATGAATATGATTTAAGCATTGGATTAAACTCACGCTCACTTGGATCACTCCATGGATTGTATCACGAGTGATTGGTGAGACGATAACATCTTATATTCTTGAAACCGAGATGTGTGAGTTGTATCTTGCGAATCGGTTGCACATTGATAATATGTAAACGCACTAGTAACTTGGTGTCATAAAACATATTGTTGTGTGTGATTTGGTGAGTAAGTGCAAGCGAGCATTGAGTCAAAGTTTATCCGTTCCTTTTATCCAAAGAAGGATAAAAGCGATATCTTTGGGCCCCTTGATGATTTAGTGATGACAAACGTAAATGCTCGGCCGAGCTAGGGCTAATTTGATTTGTTCAATTAGTCACTCGTCATGAATCGGAAATCGAGAAATAGTACAAAGAGAATGATTAGAAATCATGTCTCCTACAATATCTAGAATGGAGGAATATATGATCCCTTATCTTAAGGACACGCGTATCTGATAGGATCAGAGTTGACAACGGGTTTGGAAAGCTACGATTGCAGATCAGGATCTGAAGTCATACGCATAATAGTTATTAGACTTATCCAAGTGGGAGAAAGTTGGATTAGTGTCTAAGTCCATAACTATTTTGGTATGTACTTGACCTGATGGTGCATGGTCCTTTTGGGTTGCCTTCACCAAAGCAACTTGACAGGATGAATTATGGAGAGAAAGGATTAAATATGATTTATTAATATATTATGAGAATAATATATTAAAGGAGAAATCATATTGTTTAATTAATATTAGTCAATACTTAATTGGTAATTTGTTTTGTGACTAAAAGAGATTAATTAAACTTAAGGGACTGGAATTGTAATTATAAGATAATTGCAATTTGGGCCATGGATTGCCTTATAATAAGGAGTGGACGAATTCCATGGGAAAACCCATGAGGAAATCGTCCAAGGCCTTAAGGAAAGGAATCTATGGGTTGCTTAGGGCTTAAACATTCAAATTAGGGTTTCCTTGTTAGATAACCCTAATAGCCTCCTATATATATATATATATATATATATATATATATATATATATATATATATATATATATACATATATATATATATATATATATATATATATATATATATATATATAGATCCCTTATGACCCAAAAACGTGGCTAAGCATCCCTCTAGGGTTTCACATGTTTTAGGGCAGCCTCCTTCCTCTCTCCTCTTCATCCTCTTGCTCTTGGTGTTTGTGAACCATTAGAGGAGTGACATTTGTGACTCTAAGCTTTCTAAAGTCAATAGAAGAAGGATTTGGGATTGTTATTGCTACATAACAATCAAGGTAATATCTTAAACCCATTCTTATGTTAATATGATTACTTGTATGCTAGAATTAGGGTTTATAGTCTTGGATAACTTGCATATACAATAGAGAAACCTAGATCCAAGCATTAGGGTTTGTATGAGCACATAGGATGTTCTTATGACCAAAACCCTTCACTTAGTCCCTGCAAATCAGAACAAATATGAATACCACAACCGGTATCAAGGACCCAAGAGTTAGAATAGGGTGAGTTATTAGATAGAATAGCGTAAATACCTGCATGGTTGGGTTTGACTTTCCCATCCTTCACATCTTGCTGGTACTTTGGGTATTTCCGCTTCCAATGCAACTTTTCATAGCAATAGAAGCATTCAACCTCTTTTGGGTCAGAAAAAGGAGTGACGAAACCTTTCTTGGTTCCACTTGAAGAAGAGCCTTGAACGGTCTTACCCTTGGTACCCTTCGAAGGGCTCTTCCTCTTCTTCCCTCTACCTTTCCCGATTGCCAGAACAGGGGCGGACTTTGGAGTAGTAGTAGGAGTGGTAAGAACCAACTTACCTTTAAGACCCGTGTCTGCGGTCTTTAGGAGCCCTTGAAGTTTGCTGAGTGTGACTTCTTCCTTATTCATATGGTATGTCATGCAGAATTGATCATAACACGAGGGTAAGGAGTGCAAAATGATATCTATTGCTAGCTCCTTGGGGAAGTTCACATTAAGCTTCAGCAAACGATCCACATTCCTTTGCATTTTCTGCATGTGGCTCGTGACGGATTCTCCAATCTTCATCCTGGTTGTTATCATCGATGAGATTATTTCATACCGCTCTTGACGAGCACTCTGATGGTATCTTTCCATCATATATTGGTGCATCTCAAAAGGATAGTAGTCCTCATAGGACTTTTGGAGTTCAGCTGTCATGGTGGCCATCATGATGTGTGCCACTTTGGTGGCATCTCTTTCATGAGTCCGAAAGTCAGCGATCTCCTGGGGAGTAGCAGTGGACTCATCGAGGACATATTCCTTGTCCTCGTAGCGAGTCACCATCTTGATGTTCCGGATCCAATCCATAAAGTTGGAACCATCGAAGATGACCCTCCCACATAGGTTCATGAGGGAAAAGGAGCCAATAGGGTTTGAGCCAGAAGCAGTGTTGTTGGAAAACATCTGAAAAAGAAGAGAACAAGTTTAGTTTAGATATAAAGATAATCTTTAATAAAACACCCAAATGTAATATTAAGGCTATGATCCAATCACAATATATCATAACTTAGAAGAGGGATGTCGTAATCTAAGTTATAACATATTTGAAAGGTAGGTGAATGACGATTCACCAATTTCCACCATGAAAAATGAAATATAAACATTAGGTTTCAATTGGTTTTTAGAAATTCCTAGATTCTTTTGAGATTCAATGAGCTTTTCAAAGGCATGTTTCAATCTCGAGTGTGCCCTCCAAGTTTTGTGACTGGGATGCCGAGGATCACAAAACGAGGTGTGAAGTAACCATGAAAATCACTTGGTACCCTTAATGTTTATTACTCAATCGATGTGTCGGTTAACCACACGCGCTCCACACTACTAGAAAAACAGCGTTTTACGACGCGCAATGCGCGTCGTAAAACGCTCAGATGACACGCAAATGCGCGTCAAGGAAGGCCCTGTCATAACGAGAGATGACGCGCTTTTTTGCGTCGTCTATTTACGACACACATTTACGACGTGCTCTTACGACACACAATGTGTGTCAAGGAAGGCCCTGTCATAAAGAAGACGACACGCATTTGCATGTCATAACCTTACGACACACATTTAGGATGCACATTACGTATCATTAAAGCCCCCGTCATAAAGAAAGACGACACACAATTTTGTATGTCATAAAGATAAATGTTTTAGAATTTATATATTTTGATAGATTTACTAATTTTCAAATTAAATAACACATTAAAAATCTCATAATACAAAATAAAATACCATAAATAAAAAAGATAATTCATTTCACTAATATATCAAATACAAATAATTATTCCAATAGTGAGTAAATGTTATAAAAAATGAGCTCAAGAGAAGCACAATTTATATACAATTGCATTCTCTAGCTTACTATGTGCCAGCAACTCTCTGTTTGTTTGCTTTTGCTTGAGTCTCATTTCCTCCAAAGCTTCTACCATGCCAAAGTATGATATCTTACGGTTCATGTCCAAATCTAGTAAAACATTGCTAGCTTAAATTCATCAAGCCCTTGGCGTGAAGTCTTAGATAGAAGCTTAATTGCAATCTCCAATCCTTCTAGCAGACCTTAAAGATCATTATTGGCCATGTAGCAAGATCAACCTGCCAAAATTGGATAAGTTAAGAATATGCAAGAAGATTGGTGAAAAGACATAAATGCCCCTACCTTATATTCAACAGTTGTTTTGGCAGGATATGGAATTGAAGAAGAATTGGAATCTGTCATGTGTTTTGAGAGCAATAAGTAGCTGACTAGGCCAACAAAGACTGGGACAGTTTCAACTCCAAGCTGCATTACAAATAACCAACCAACATATTAACAAAAAAAGATTACTAAATCCTGTTTAAAAGAATCAGGAAAGAGCATATCAAGAACACATATAGCCTTAGCATCCTTGTATTCGGTCACAACCTTGTGAGAAGCATAAGAGAACTGCACACCAGGGCCCAAATGTAGGACAATGAAGTGGCTGTTCATCAACACATCAGTATTAGAATTTGGTTACGACTCAAACTGACAACATCCAAAAAAACTAAGGGGGAAATATGAGACAGGCTAGGTATTCCATATCTTAGGACTAGAGTGGCCTGATTTGTGGTGCCTTAGCCTAGGAATTGCTGTTATATGCGATGTGCTTTTGAGTATGTGATGAGTGAGAATATTTAGTTGGAATCCTTTAGGGGATTTGAGTAGAGGAGTAATCTAGGGGAGATACCTAGATAAGTACCGTGGTACTTAGCGAAAGAATAGTTATAACCCGCGAGGGGAAGAGTTGCAGAGTTCGGTGGTACTTTCGAGGATGAGCAGAGCAAGCGGAGTTATCACCCAGAGTCATTTATATTCTTCGATGCTCGAATGCTGCTTGCTTCGTGCTTTGTGGAACTCTCGATGATGGGAGTCAGCTACCAAGCGAATATGACGATATTCAGGAGGTAGATGGCTGGCATCATTAGGAGCTCTTCAGCAGCTGATGGCAGAGAAGTGTGGGAATCTAGGAAGAGCCTAGGGAGTAACTTTAGCTAGATGAGTGCGCTGGCAGAGTAGAGAATTTTGCTGGGGAGCGAGCGCGCGACGGAATTGGTGAACGAGAAGGTCGAGCAGCTACTTAGGAGCTCCGGGATAGTCCGCGTGGAAAGTATGGGTAGATGTGGCAGGTAGTATGGGCCCGTACTACTGAAAGCAGAGGACCCATAGTTGATACAGGAAGTATTCTGAAGGTTCTAATGAGCATATTGAGGAGTGATGTTATGGTTCGAGTACCATACATCGGAGCGGATTGAGGAGTGATGTTATGGTTCGAGTACCATACATCGGAGCAGATGGAGGAGTGATGCTATGGTTCGAGTACCATACATCGGAGCAGATTGAGGAGTGATGTTATGGTTCGAGTACCATACATCGGAGCAGATGGAGGAGTGATGTTATGGTTCGAGTACCATATATCGGAGCGGATTGAGGAGTGATGTTATGGTTCGAGTACCATACATCGGAGCAGATGGAGGAGTGATGCTATGGTTCGAGTACCATACATCGGAGCAGATTGAGGAGTGATGTTATGGTTCGAGTACCATACATCGGAGCAGATGGAGGAGTGATGTTATGGTTCGAGTACCATATATCGGAGCGGATTGAGGAGTGATGTTATGGTTCGAGTACCATACATCGGAGCAGATGGAGGAGTGATGCTATGGTTCGAGTACCATACATCGGAGCAGATTGAGGAGTGATGTTATAGTTTGAGTACCATACATCGGAGCAGATGGAGGAGTGATGTTATGGTTCAGGTACCATACACCGGAGAATATTGAGAAGAGATGTCATGGGATGGGTACCATGGTTCGTAGTGAATGATGCTTGAGGTTCTCCGGTTATCCGGTCGCGATTGATGAGGTAAAGATTGGACGCTATGGGTTTTAGGCCTGTGGGCCATGATTGAGTTCGAAGAGGCGTCCCTTCAGAGGGAGGTCGAGAGCCTTTCAGAGTATTTTGGTAAGGAGTCAGAGGGAGGGGAGAATTTCGGTCTGAGTTGAGCAATCAGTCGATAGAGGAGATGTCACCTTCTATGACCTGGGTGGTGCTAATTATGTTCGTCTGCGGAACATGAGAGGCATGATGTTTAAGTTTTGGGTTTGGGGGTAGGCCTTGCAGGTTGTCATTGATGATGAATTTCCATCAGAGTATCAGGTAGCATGTGTGCCGCGAGGCAGTGATTTACCATGAGCAGATAGTCAGTTGGGACTGAGATAGTCGAGGAACACGTACCTATTTGAGTATAGTAGGGCATATTGTAGAGGTATCAGTGGAGAGTCCATTCGAGTTAATCAGTGTAATGGTTTTTCTATCTATGTTGGGTATTGAATATGGGAGTGGGTCCCTGTTCTTGGGATGATCCATGTGTTGGAACGTCGGTTGATGAGACGAGGTGGGGGAGTATGATGATTTCATGATCCAGTCTATGAGTCAGTGATGTTTTTGGACAGTTGAGTTGTTTGGTATTGGATTGGTACGAGACTTGGAACGACTAGAGGCAGTTGTGACGTGAAGTTCTTGAGGATTTCATCTGAGGTTCAGAGTTATGAGATCGATTGATTTCCTTAAGGGGGATTATCGGGCGTTGCGTAGCACTTTCCAGGGGCAGGTGCGTTATTGCTGGTGAAAATAGTTTGTAAGGTTATTGATGTGTCAGATAGTGATGGTTCGAACCCTAAGTGGGGGAGAACCGGGTGGTTTATTGAGAGAACCAGGGATTTGTGAAAGAGCGGTTAGGGGTTGGATACAGAAACCTGCGGCTTGAATTCATAAGATCAGGGTCATTGGTGATCAAGGAAAGGTGCAGGGTGAGATAATGCATGTGCTATATGTCGGAGAGAAGAATGGGTGTCTCCACGGCGGGTGGTCAATGGTCAGGAATCTGGTGGTGGTCAGAGTCGTTTCAAGTGGAAGACTCGTAATGATGGTATGGGCAGTTGAGAACTTCTGAGTTGAATTATGGGTAGAAGAAGTCGAGTAGCCAACTCCCGGGCTGGGATGTGTATTCTTGCTTGGATTTTGAGCAGCAGTGGAAAGGGTTTCAGAGGATCATCAGTGTGTTCTGAAGAGTTAGCGCCTTCCTTGTATTCCAATTGAGGGTTTGGATGCACTGAAGTTGCGCATTGAGTGAAATAGGAAATTATTATGGGATTCAGAGGAAATGTATTGTTGTATGTGTATGGTGCTGGGAGTAAGGGGATCAGTGGTAGAGGCAGGACATTGTGATGCTCTGTTAGGGTGTTCCGTGGTTTCAGCGTATAGCGTCCCGATTTCAGAGTTATTTAGAGTCTTGGGTTTAAGATGACTAGTGATGTATCATGTATCCATGGTTCCAGTGGGATCCCTTCGTGTATTGTCATCAAGGGGGATTATTTATGGAAGTGGATCTCCGCAGAGGTAGGTTCTATGTTATGGCGGTTGCCGCCAGAGTCTGTAATGCATATCGGGGCAAGTGTGTGTGTAACTATCTATGATAGTCTTCGATGCATGAGTTAGTGAACATAGTGGGGCATTGTAATGAGAATGAGAGTATAGGGTGAAGCTACGGGGAGCCGTAGTATTCACCAGTCAGAGGGTGTTGTGATGCTATGGGAGCCGTAGTACTCAGAAGTGAGAGAGAGAGAGAGAGAGAGAGAGTCGTGATGCTATGGGGAGCCGTAGTATTCGCCAGTCAGAGGGTGTTGTTATGCTACGGGGAGCTGTAGTACTCACAAGTGAGAGAGAGAGAGAGAGAGATAAAGTCGTGATGCTACGGGGAGCCGTAGTATTCGCCAGTCAGAGGGTGTTGTGATGCTACGGGGAGCCGTAGTACTCACAAGTCAGAGGGAGGGAGTCGTGGTACTACGGGGAGCTGTAGTACTCACTAGTTAGTTGGCGTTGTGATACTACGGGGAGCCGTAGTACTCACTAGTCAGAGGCTGTCGTAATGTTGCGGGAAGCCATAGTACCCACTAGACGGCAAGAGAGTGTGATATTGGAGTGTTCTCCGATAAGTGCATGATGCAGAAGAGTTTTAGGCTTAAGTAGCCTTAGTGTTGAGTTTTTGGAGCCTAGTGGTTAAACCGAGGCGAGACTGGGGTCTCCGTCTCTGTTGGGAGGGTCAGCGAGGCGCGCGGGAGAATATACGCAACAGACGCCAGAGGTTAGAGCTGAGTCGATCTGCGATTGATTGTATTTTTTTATGAGGAAAAGGGAATTTCATGACTTGCGTGTCACTGGGCCGTGATAGTGGTCACGGGGAGGAAGTTAGTGAGATATTTTGGATCATGTTATGTGTGACCTTTAGGGGTTCAGCTGTGGGGCCAAAAGCTGACCTGGTGCTTTGTATCGAAGATGAATATGAGAAATGAGCTAGAGTTTACCATGGTGATGTCTGTGGACACTTCAGAGCGAGCGAACGATTCAGACGCTTGAGGATATGTTTCGGGCAGGTGTATTAGATTTTGGGGGGAAATTGTGGCCCGTATTTGCCCTTGGCCGAGTTTTCCTACAACAACAGCCATCATTAGTGCATCAGTATGCCACCCTTTGAGCTGTTGTAGGGAAGGGGGTATCGGACCCCATTTGCTGGGGAGAGGCCGAGCAACGTGTGATGGGAAGTACAGAGATCGTGCTTCAGACGCCAGAGTAGATACAACAGGTCAGACAGAGGTTGTTGACCGCTCAGAGTCGCCAGAAGAGTTATGCGGACATGCGCCGGTCCGAGCTCGAATTTTTGGTTGGTGACTTTGTACTCCTGAAGGTCTCTCCTTGGAAAGGAGTGATCCGATTCAGGAAGAGGGGCAAGTTGGGGCCCCGATATATCGGTCCTTTTCGGGTGATCGTGAGGATAGGCAGGGTAGCCTACCGGTTGGAGCTACCTGCAGAGCTAGATCAGATCCATGACGCTTTCCATGTGTCGCAGTTTCGAAAGTGTATAGCCGAGGAGTCGGCAGTAGTGCCATTAAAGGATATTCAGGTGGATGTGGGCCTAGACTACGTTGAGAGACCGTTGGCTATTCGGGATCGAAAGATCAAGGTTCTGAGGAACAAAGAGGTGCCTCTGGTGCAGGTTCAGTGGCAACACCGGAAGGGGTCAGAGCTTACTTGGGAACCGTAGCGCGAGATGCGTGAGCAGCATCCGGAGTTGTTTCCAGAGTAAGACTTCGAGGGCGAAGTCTGATTCTAGTGGGGGAGAATTGTAACATCCGGATATCCATGTATGGGAATTTGACTATTTTATATTGGGGAATGAGGAGACTCGGCGAGTTAACGCCTCAACTCGTCGAGTAGGATCGCATTTTGGGGACCAGTTTAATGAAGGGACTCGACGAGTCGGGTATTTGGACTCGCCGAGTCATCGCTGTCAAGGAAAACCCTAATTGTCCGGGTTTGGGACCTATTTAAAGGCCCTTATGGCCTTCAGTGGCGACCACCTACACCCTTGAGAGACTCCTATCGAACCAGAGAGCTGAGAGAGTGAAGAAGAGCCATTTTGGAGCATTCTTAAGGTGGTTGTGCAATGGAGTAGTCATTTCAGCAAAGGGAGGTCAAGAGGGTGTCGATTCAGAGCTTTTGAGCTTGCATCTTCACCATGGAGGTATCAAATCGTTCTCCCTTTTCTGTTTTGGGTAAAATTGGTGATTTTAGGGTTTTCTAGCTTCTTTTATGGCATGATTTGTGGAGTATAGTGTCCCATTGAGTGTTAAGCCATAGATCTGGACCCAAAGAGGTCCAGAGAGTCCCTTCCATCCTGCTTTATGCATTCTATTTGGAGTTTTGAGCTAGGGTTGTTATGTAATGAAGAGTTTCACCTAAATGAGCTTGTAGAACCTTGCATGAGTGCCCAAGGTTCGACCTTTTCATGGTTATTGGCT
The DNA here is from genome assembly GCF_002870075.4 of Lactuca sativa. NCBI lineage: Eukaryota > Viridiplantae > Streptophyta > Magnoliopsida > Asterales > Asteraceae > Lactuca > Lactuca sativa. Next base: position 253,170,916 of record NC_056627.2, read on the forward strand.
TTGAGGGAGTTAGATCTATGGTTTGGTGAAGCAGATCTGACCTCAGAAAGTCAGATGAGGGTTGTCATGGGAGCAACTCACCGAGTCCATAGGCAGACTCGACGAGCCGAGTCGGGGTTGCTCCACGATTCGTTGCCGAGTAACTCGACGAGTGGAGAGGGAACTCGTCGTGTCTAAGAGGTTTAAAAAGGATTTAGAGAACCCGTATGGACTCGTCGAGTCACTCTTTTGTACTCGCTGAGTCTGGTCAGTGTTGACCGTTGACTGGAGTTGTCTTATGTTGACTTTAGGAGTTTTGGTCAACAGAGGTAATAGAGGTCAGGGAAGGGTAAAATGGTCTTTTACCCATTACCTGACTAGAGAAAGAAAGAGTAATCGCCGGTTAATTAGAGTTGGGACTTCGAGTATTAATTAGAGATATTTGCCATATGTGTTAGGCGGTGGCGAGTCCGAGGTTCGCATGTGCAGATAATTGCTTTCTGATTGCCAGGTGAGTCTTCTCACTATACTTTACCTTGAGTAGGTAACCAGAGTTATGTGAAAGAGTATTTATATGCTGTGTATGTTATGTGTTGTACTGCATTATTTCTATGTGATTTATGTTGTGCATGTTTACAGAGTTAGAACCAGAAGGTTTCCAGAGTTAGAACCGAAAGGTTCACAGAGTAGGGTCCACAGACCCACAGAGTTATAGCCTCGAGTGGCTAATATGTGTTATGTGTAGTATTTTGGGGAACTCACTAAGCTTCGTGCTTACAGTGTTTTGTGTTATGTGTTTCAGGTTTCTCTCAGGATCACGGGACGGCACCGGCTCGATTGTACACACCAGAGAAAGAGTCATGTTTTGAGGATCCTGGTTTATTATGCAAGTGAAAATGGGGTTATGTTTTGTAATTCGATTACTATTGAGATTTTAAGCAAAGTGTTTTTTTAAGAATTAAACGATTATTTTTAAATAAAAAATTGTTTTGAAATTTTCGGTGTTACAATTAAATACAAGAGACCAATTACTGAATCAAAACCGTGAAAATAAATATTGTCCATATAAATCATTTCTAATTAAATACATACAATCACATCTGATTATATGTATCGAATAACATATGATTTATACGGTTAAGATTTATTATCGCATTCTTGATTCAATAATTCTTCTTTGTCAACATTAATCATATGTGATTAAATACATTTAATCACATGTGATTATATGTATCTAATCATATATAATTTATATGGATGGTGGGATGCTAGGGCGTGATGGAAATATGTGGTGATGAGGTGTGGTAGTGGGTGATGAAGGGTGGTGGATGGTGGGTTGTAGTGGTGTTGGTGGGTGGGTAGTGGCGTGTGGTGATGTTTGGTGGTGGTGGTAGTGATAGATGGTGGTGGTGGTTTGTGGTGGTAAGTGGCGAGTGACAATGGTGATGGCGGTGGTTGGTGGTTGGTGATAGGGGTGGTGGAAATGGTGGCGGGTGGTGATTTTGCCGGATGTTAGGTGGGGTGATGGTGACGAGTGGTGAGTGGTGATGGTGAATGGTGGTGGATGTTGGTGGGTGGGTGGTGGTGGCGTGGGGTATGCTTGGTGGTGGTAAGTGGTGGGTGATGATGGTGCTTATGAGTGGTGGGTGGTGATGGGTGGTAGGTGGGGATGAGGGTGGCGATGGTTAGTGGTGGGGGTGGTGGTGGTGGGTGGTAGTGATGGTGGTGTTTGGTGGGTGGTGGGTAGTGGTGGTGGTGGTGGGTAGTGGGTGATGGTTGGTGGCCGTGGCGGGTGGTGTTTGCGAGTGGTGGTAATGGTGGTTGTGGGTGGTGGTGACGGTGGTGGGTGGTTGATCCGACTAGAGTGCCTCATGGTGGTATTGAGCAGTCCCAGTAGGAGACCTTTTTAACTTTGATGCAGGGGTTACCACTTAATTCCAGTCCGGATTAGTTAGGTTGGCTCTTGGACACGTCTGATCATTTTACAGTCTCTTCAGCTAGGTCTTATATTGATAATGGTATGTTGTCTATAGGTGGTGGCCATACTTATTGGAATAATTGGGTTCCGATTAAGTTGAATATCTTTATTTGGAGATTAAGATTAAATGGGCTTCCTACTCGAGCAAATCTTTCTCATAGGGGTATTTTATTGAATTCGATCTTGTGTCCAGTTTGTTCTGCTATTGTTGAGTATATTGATCACCTGTTTGTTGGGTGTAGTGAGTTGATTGATCTTTGGACTAGAGTTGTCATTTGGTGGGGTGTTTAGCTTCCTCAACATCTTTCCATAGATTCATTATTGTTTTGGTCTAATTCGTTTGCTTGGAGAAGTGGCAAACGGAAAGTTTTCGACGTGGTGATCATGACGACTTTATGGTGTATTTGGAATATTCGTAATTCCATTTTTTTGGAACGGTGTTGCCTAAGAAATCAGTAATTTTTGATGACGTTGTCACAAAATCTTTTTTTTTTTTTTTTTTTTTTTTGGGTTTTGAATAGGTGTAACAAAGCTAATATAGGCTCGACTTCATAACTACATGATTTTGCCATTGCTTGTAATTTGTTGTAATGTTCTTTTTTAACTTCTTGTTAGTTTTTTTAATAAAATTCCTACTGTTCTAAAAAAAGAAAAAAAATACACCACCTAGCAAGTAACGGGAAATACAAGAGTTTGAAGTTACACAATGTTTTACAAACAACTTAGAGGACATATACACCAAACACCAATCAACCCACTTATATTTACAATTGTTTCTCTTACCCTATGTTTCACCCAAGTATAAACTAGAGCGGCTGCCTTTTAATTAATGTCATCAATATTTACTGTGAGTAGCTCGAAAATTAAGATCTTATTAGCAATTTTTAAAGATTAATGTATATAAAACAACATAAATTTGTTATTTATATTGTACTAATTAATAAGGAGAAAAGTAATGCATATAAAAAAACATACAAAAATCAAAATGAAACCAAACACTTCACTGATAGCTACTGTTTTGTTTAGTGTATTTTTGCAAACACTTTATTTGTTTCAAACAGCAGAAAAGATGTCACGTTGCATTCACAGGAAACCATTGACCGTAAATCCTCCGTCAATAACAATTGTTTGACCAGTAATGTAAGAAGCAGCAGGCAGACAAAGGAAGGCCACAACCGATGAGACTTCATTTGCTTCTCCAAGGCGTTTCAGAGGAGTTCTAGACACCACACCATCCAGAAACTCCTTATTATCAATTACCTACACAAACAAAAACATAACAAATCATATTGTACGCATTGGATTTGAACAGACTGAAGAACTAATGGAACGTACAAAAACTGCAATTTTTTGTCACACCTAAAAAGATAGGACAAAGTAAGACAGAGAGTCACTATCAAACTCTTAGTCTGTAAAAAAGATGGAAACGCTCTCCTTATCCCTATCATCGAAAATAGGATTTGAAAACAGGTCTCTATGAGTACAAACAAAAGAAAGGCAAGACGAAGGAAGATTACATCTTCGATAAGAGAGGTCTTAATGAACCATGGTGCTACACAATTACTCCGAATGTTGTCACTCGCCCATTCACATGCTAAATTCTTTGTAAGTTGAATCATAGCAGCTGCGTAAGTAAAACACATGTTAAAACCCAATGCTATTTTTGATGATGATGACTATGAAAAAGACCTTCATCTCTTTTGCACAAACTATAAAGAGTCCCTCTTGTCCCTTTTTTTTTGGTGCCATTTTTGTCATGTGGAGCAAAGTGGTATAAATGTAAATTTTGCAATCATTATCATACCTTTGGTGGCACTGTAAACAGACCCAACACCAACGTGAACTAGACCTGCAACAGAGGAAATAAACACAATGCTTCCATCTCCAGAAGCTTTTAAAAGAGAATGTGAAAGTTGACTCATATGGTAAGAAGATTCCAGATTGGTAGCCATGAGCATAGAATACTCTTCTGGAGTAAACTCTGTAGTAGGTTTTCTAATGTTTGTCCCAACATTGTTTATCTACATGCAAGAAATCTCAGGAAGTAAGTTTTATAAAAAGTGCAAAATTAAGTTCGTATCATCATTTCAAGAATGAATTACTAATTAATCCAACATCAATATTAAGCAACCAACGATTCATAGTGATGATGTTTGCTCAAAACTGTGTTGTGCATGTCCAAAACCTATCAGGTTGAACGTGACTCGGAAATTAATTGGAACCTTAAACCTCACATAATTGTCAAATTATTAACTTTCGCTCACAAAAACTGAGCTAATTGCATCAACTGCAACCGGTGAATCAATCATGTTTGAATTTGTTAACATGATCTAGAATTAAAAAATAAGTTTCGTGGGGACAAAAGTAGAAGAACTTACTAAGATGTTGAGCTTGCCACTGAAAAGCGACGAGACTTGTTCGACAAGCTGTTCTCGTTGAGGACGAGAAGATAAGTCGCAGACGCTTCCAGTAACGTTGAAGCCCTTTGCCGACCATTCCTGTAACCGTTGATTAAGTTCAGCTTCCTTGCGAGAACAGGTGTGCACCACCGCCCCTAACTCCGCCAGTTCCCCGACCACCACGTAGCCGATTCCACGTGTACCACCGGTGACGAGAGCAGTTATTCCGGCTAGAGACCATCTGGAATTTCGAGTTGCACCAATACCATTAAAACTTAGAGTAAATTACACAAATGGTCCCTATGGTTTAGGGTAATTTGCATGTTTGGTCCCTAACTTATTTTTTTAACTCGGATAGTCCCTATTGTTTGTTTTTGTTACACATTTGGTCCCTGTCTTATCTAAAAAGACTATTTTGCCATTGATTTTTTAATTTATTTAAATAAACACACCCCAACCCCCACCCCCTCACCTTACCTTACCTACCCCACAACTTTTTCCTATTTAAATAATAGTTTTTTTTATGTAAGATAGGGACCAAGCACGTAACAAAAACAAACAGTAGAGACCAAACATGTAACAAAAACAAACAGTAGGGACCAAACACGTAACAAAAACAAATAGTAGGGACCTTCCGAGTTAAAAAAATAAGTTAGAGACCAAAGACGCAAATTACACCAAACCATAGGGACCATTCGTGTAATTTACTCTAAAACTTACCGATGCCTTCGTCGTCATTGATTCTTTACAAATTACAATGGCAACTGCTTCTAAGATTTTGTTCCTTTTATGGAATCGAATTACTTTTTCACCAACTTTCAAGAATTACAAAGTACAAACACTTCAAATTTTATTGTCATCTTTTGATTATTTGGAATGTTTAAAGACTTATAAACACTTCAAATTTTATTTTCGTCTTTTAATTATTTGAAGTGAATAAACACTATAAAGAAGTGTAAATATTTCAAAATTTATTGTTAAATAAACACTATAAACACTTCAAATTTTATTTCGTTTTTTTTATTATTGTCATTTTATGTCTTTTGACATTTTCCATTTTTACTTTTTCTTTCCCTTTATAATATTTTTTGTTTTTCATATATTTTAATTTATTTATTGTAAAACTAATTTATAAAATTACTATTTTTATTTTTTATTAGATTATTAATATCTCTAAATATTATTAAAAGAGAACTTTTAATTCACTAATGAAACAATCAAGGCCATTGATTGTATTTCAATCATATGATTTTCACCATTAGATCAAATTGATCACATCATCTTCTCAAAATAGAATTCAAACATTTAATTATAGAATCTTTAAATTTACCAATTACATTTCAATCACAATTAAATAAAATTATGGAATCTTTAATTATAGAATCTATTCATACTTTCGAAAATATATTTCACAATTCGGGCATAATTACATTTAATTGTAGAATCTTTAAAATCAGCATTATGTTATCAATTAAAGCATATCATTCTATTTATATATGAGTATCGGTTTCTCCATAAATCTGGCCAAAAATATGAATAACCGCCTCTATTTTTCTCTTAAACCAGAATTCCTAATCTTCTTCTTCTTCATGTCAATGGTTGTACTTCAATTGATGTTTTGTGTATTCATAACATAATGTAACACCATAAGGTGGTTCCTTTTTCTCATGTATTCTTAGAATTTGCATATTGCCTCTTTCTTGCATCTCCAATTATCACACCTCTGTTTTAGCTTCACACAAATCTCTACAAACTGAAGCAAGCATCTCCTTCAAGACATCTTTTGACGATCTATGTCATCATTAACCCTAATTAATATTGTTCATAATTTAATTCCATTATTTATAGTTTTTGGCTTCAAAATTTAAACCTGATTAGTTTTTTCTTTTTAAAAAAACTCACTAAATAAGCATATCAATAATTATGTTATCTTTAATATATATTAAAACAAAAATCTTATGATATCATCTGAAACAATTTGGGTCATTGATTGCATTTCAATCTTATGTTTTCCACCATTAGATCAAATTTGTGACATCATCTTCCCTAAATGGAATGTATTTAATTCCAATAAAAGTTTTCCAATTGTCAAACAAAATTAACTTAAATCCATTGAAATAGAATGTATTTAATTTTAATAAATTTCCCCCTATTTTAAATCTTGAATTTTCGGTTATAAAGGTTTTAAAATAGTCAACTTTAAAAACATATTACTGAAAACCATTTCAATTAAGACATTAAATATCAACCATTAATATAAATCCGTTTATATTAGCAAACCATTAATATAAAATACATTTTTATTAGGAAACCATTAATACCAAAAAATCATATCCAAATTATCACATACATATATGATTCATCCTTGAATTTGTGGCTCACACTTATTTTCGATCGTTGCTTTTCTTCAGACCTTCTCCTACAACATCATTCTTATTGTTTATCACTTCCATCATCATTATCTGCTTCAATCCTTCATTGTTGTGCACTAGAAGGTCAGTACCTTCTTTCGCTTTTTTATATTTTTTTTTTCGATTATTTTTTGTTCCCGTATCAAATATACGTATTCATATATATTTTGATATTCTTTGTCACAACTTACATGAAATCGATTAACGTCATTCAGTCTAGATTAAGTCGAACAAAACAAAATTGTATAATTTTTCATATTAAATTCTTAGCCTATTAACTTGGACTCGATACTCAACAACCTTTACAAACTGCAATAGTTATGTGATTTTTTTTACAATTTATAGCAACATAATTACCATGAAAAAAGAACTTTTAATTTAAACTACAACTTAGTTTTTTATCGGTAACAACAATATACAACACTTAATATCAACATCATTTCCTACCGGTTTCTCTAGATATTAATACATGAACCATATCAAAAGTAGGCTAAGAAGTTAGAATCTAAACTAGGAATAATCTTATTTCCTTGAATATCATATTTACGGTATTATAGAAAATTTTTAGTTGATCGTAGAATCAAATTGCATAATTACAGTTAACATTGTTTTTATTAAACTTTGTATGTAGGTATGAAACAGCAATAAGTATATTTTTGAAGGAACATTGTTTAAAATAATTTGTATAATCTAAATACATGTTAATTTAGTTCATTTCTATACTTTCCTGTAACATTGGAATTTTTTATCATGTTACATTCAAAATATGGGTTATTAGAACAGACACCTTAGGTGTTTGACGAAATGTCTCAAAGAATCTGACACAAGTTCTCTACGCTCACCTCACAACCATGTATAAATTTTGGTTTTTTTTTTCTAGATTTTTAGCATCATGTGTTTTTTATGTTTGCAACTTTGTAGTGTTACATGTTTTTTTGTCTCATCCTCAGGTTTTTCTATCTCTGATAGGGCTTCATTTTTTATATTTATTGTAAACTATCGATTCAATCTATGTCACTTTGTTATGACTTTTATCAGCGTGATAAGATTTTAATAAATTGTCAATTTCTTGATCTTTTAGAAAAAGATGTTCTAACTGGTTTATCATCTACGACCGTAGTATTCTATTTTCTTGATGAAGCGATCTATGATTTGGCCATGATGGTTTTTACGGATTATGTTTGGACTGATAATTGTTCTTGTCATCAAAAAAATACATCCAACAAAAAGTGAAAGATAATTTTTTTAATTAATACCAACATTTAACTTTAAATGATTTTTTTCAACTTTGATGACATGTAACAGAGTTTTGGCTGAAATTTTCAATTTTGTCGGCATATAACAAGTTATAACTTAAATAATGATATTAGATATCTAGGCAATCAGGTTTTCTTCGGTTCTTAGATTATTTTGCAGAAAGTTGTTCAATTTGGTATTATTGATCTCACAAAAGGCAAGTCTCATGTCTTTTTTAGCATATCCATTGAGTTTAATAGTTTATTGTTCATATTTGTTTTTTTTTTAAATGTTAAATCTTGTTTTAGTGAATGCAAGTCAGTAGGAAGTAAAGGTGCAAGAAAAGAAAAATAATAAATATGGGATGATCATGATTATTTCAAGCCAAAATAAAATTCTAAAGTAACAAATGCTAAATTTAAAAGATAAACACTTATAATGCATAATATATATTATACTTCCCAAATAAGTAACCAAAAACTAATCTCATCCCCAAATAAATTACATATTAACTAACATCAATAAATTATGATTATAGTGTCTTGATTTTTAATTATACATTATAGAGAGTCGGTTAATATGTAGTCATTATTTTTATATTCGTATCGGTTTTGAACTACAAAAACTATATTCAAATAATAAAAATGAAATGTAACATATACGATGGTAATAATGCAAAAATAACCTTCAAATTTGGTTTGATACAAAAAATAGTCTAAAACTTATTTATAAAAGCAACAAGAAATAACAACAAACTTTCAAAAAGAAATGAGAAATTGCAACTAACTTTTAAAAACTATCAAGAATGTATAATATAGGATGATAATAATGCTTAAAAACACCGAATTTGGTCTGATGCGAAAAAAAGTAATTTTATATGAAAGTAGGATTGCAGTAATACTAAAAGAACCTATATGTTTTTTATCTGATGCAAAAGTGGTCGAAACATACTTCTAAATTGGCAAGAAATATCAATGAACTTTTATTTCATCTTGAATAACCATTTAATAGATATATATGAAAGATATGAATACTCAGCAGTTAAGACCATAGACCTTACTCAAACGTCCGCAAATGTCTTGAAGTAAGCATTCATTTTTCCATTATTTTATCATTGTCATAAAATAAAAATAAAAAATCATCATTTGTTTAAATTGTTTAATTCGTCTCATAATAACAAGTAAGTTGTGTGTCAATTATATATTTTGACATTTTCAATAAGTTATGGACAATATCTAAATCGATCAAGCATAAATGTTTTTATATTTCTTTGTCAGAGTTTTTTTTTTTTTTTTTTTTTTTTTTTTTTTTATATTTAATATTGTATGTATGTGTGTGTGTGTGTGGGGGGGGGGGGGGGGGGTGTTATGTGGTTCATTTCAAATAAACATAAATAAGTTGCTATTTTTTAAAATAAACAATTCTATTTCGCAATATAACCATAAAATAACAATGTATTTTGAAAGTACATTGTCAAACGTTGGATTATACTTGCGTAGACCCGTTTTGCGCATATGTAGTTGTTTCCGGTGTCACAAGTAAAAAATGTTTGAAGTTACTTTGTGGCGATGAAGGTCGTTCAACTAATAAAACAAAAAATATTGTTTACAAAGAGGTCCTTCAACGACTATATATATTTACCAACCTCAGTGTATTTTATACACATTTCAATAATATCAATAACCCTGATTTTTTTATAATTATTCTGCAATATCTATATACATTTATATTTTATTTATGCGTTTTCCACGTTTAACGCGGGTCATAAGCTAGTTTAATATTATATTATTTACTTTTATTAGTTTATTATTTTATTTGATTTTTTTTTTTAAATTTTCATGACTTTTCGTTTGGATTATTATTATTATTTTTTAACTATAACATAAATTAATAACAACAAAACATCCTCATTTTTTATTTGAAATCTTGTTAGTGTTATTATTGATTTTATAAATCCGTTTCAATTTTATATTTTTTTGTTGCTATTTAAAATATTTTTAGACTTTTTACAAAAGTTTTTTTTTATAAGGCTTTTTACAATCATTTTTAAACTTCTTTTAGTCTACTATGTATGGGCAACACTATAAGGCGTTATGTTGATTTGGCAGTTCCCATAACGGCGCCATAACATCGGAAAACCACCCCCCTTTTATGTTATTTGGTGTTATGTTAAGAAATGTTACCATGCCGACGGGAAGTAGCGTGAGAATCAACCAATCAAAAGTCATTATCTCACTCTCTCTCTCTAACTCTCTTTGTATCTCTTAACATGTTATAACATCCTTCTTAATAAATGAAATTTTTTTTTGCCCCATGTCAATCTCTCATTAGTTTTAACACTTGTCATTTTGTGGAATTTTTGAAATAAATATTATCCACTTGTCAACTTTTGATTTGTTTCAATTTTTAAATTTAAACTCATATACTTATATATGTAAAATATTAAATATCATATATATATATATATATATATATATATATATATATATATATATATATATATATATATATATATATATATATATGATATTAAATTGTAATAAATACGTTTCTTTTTTTTCTTATTCTAAAATTGTATATTAAAAAATATTTTTTATTTATACTTTAATATTTAATCTTTTTTTAAATCAACTCGTGTATTACACGGGTTTCACACCTAGTGTTAAAACATTTGCACATCATTTTCTACATAAATCAAATGGTGTTAAAGATGACATGACATATGAGTTGGCAAATTTTGGGTATGATAATATGTCTTAACATATTGTCCACACCCACCAACCTTACAAGTTTTTTCTACAAACTATTACACAACCTTTACTTTTAATAAAAGCTCTAACTTTTTTAGACTTTCTATACAATATTTTTTAAATATCTTTAATTCTTCTTAAACTTCAAAGCCTATAAATGTTGAAAATACTATAAATAAATAATTTTAAAAGATTTAAAACATTATAAAAACATAAGTTTTAAAAACTTTTTGAAGCTTTTTAAACCTTTTATAAAACCTCTAAAAGAACTCATCATTTTTAAACATTTTTACTTACTATTCAAACTTTTTAAACGTTTTTTCTATGTTTTTTCAACATTTATAGGTAAAAAAAGTTTAAAATTAAAATTAAAATTAAATAAAAGACTAGTGTTAACTTTTAAATACGTGGTAAAAACATTTGTTAAACAGTAAATAAAATTTGTGCAAAAATGTTTAAATGTTATAAAAAAAATATTATAAAAAAAGTTGTAGAAACTAATATTAGTTATTATTAGAAAGTATTATCATTTAAAAATAACAAATAATTATTAGCTTTGACTAAGGTTATGTAGAATGGGCTCAACATTGCATCAACAACAGTCGAGTTAGCTCGACAAATACTGTGCCTTCAACTCGACATGTCGAGCTCAGCAGTCCAAGTCAGTAACAACCATAATATATGAGACAAAAACTATTTTATCAAAAGAAATTGATTATTTACCCTTTTTCAAAAATACTATTTTAACAAAAAATTCAAAATTTTAATCATTTTTCAACCAATATAATAAATACCTATAATCTTTTATATCACACCAAAACCATTAATATTCTTCTTTATCTATCAAACATTCAAGTATTCAACATCCAATCTTAAAAATGACTTCCTCTAACTTTCCATCCAGCCAAAAAACTCTAAGAATAAATAAACAAAAACCTCCTACTATAAATAATTCAAACCCTTTATCATTCATCTTCCACCGAACTTAAATGGATCGTCCTATATTTTCACCACCTACGTTCCATTATCCTAGTGTCGATCCATATTATAATCCATGTCCTAGCCAATCTAATCCCCAATTCCATTCCTAAACCGATTTTAACCCATTTGATGTCATTCAAGAAACTTAACTCTAATTCCAATTCCAATCTCAACCCCAATTCTAATCCTAAACCTAGTTCCAATCCCAATCCCAACCCTAATCTTATATCCTATCTGAAACAGATTTCAAGCCTGGGGAATACCAACAAAGTTGTCATGGAGTTTAACGTCTAATTTATGAATTGGAAGTATGATTGACAAAGTGGTACAAATAATGCAACAACACTTTAACAAGGCTTTAGAAGTTTACCGACATGATATGGGGATGCCTTTCATTATTTTTAGAGTTTTGGAATATTACGAAGGAGTCTAAAACTGGGTTGAAGTCAAAACTTTAGACTCATAGGTGGTTCTAAAAGAACCAAAACATCTTAAACCACCTATAAATAATTGTCGAATGCATATATCAGGTTAGACCTCAACTAAGATGAACCGAGTGAGGTTCATATGTCGGAACTAAGCTCAGTACATTTTTCACCTAAAATTCCCATGAAAGAATTGAATTTCACAAACTCATCGCAACTCATTGCGACACCCTCTGCAAAACGTAAAGTATCCATACATGAGTATATATTGTATGATATATGTGGAGTCTCATATTAACTCTCCAAAAGAGCTTTTGTGGAGAGAAGGGAGACTCCAAAGCATATAGCTATTTATAAGACTACGTCACACCGATGAGAGATACACTAACACTCCCTCAGAGTTGGATGTTCGATAAAGATAGACATGAATGTGTTGGGCCATGGGGGTACGGGACATCGAATTTGATATCATGTAAAATATATATGTAGTCTTATATTAACTCTCCAAAATAGCCATTGTAGAGAGAGAGAGAGAGAGAGAGAGAGAGAGAAGAAACTCTAACATATATCTTGTCTATAAGACCGTGTCGCACCATTATAAGATGTACACTGTCATATAAGTGTGATTACCATGGGTAGATATACAGTGGATCCCCGGGTATCCCGGGATGCCCATCAAAAAAATTTTAATAGTATAAATTTTTTCAGACAATTTCGTTTATGTTGCGGTCCTTAATATTAATTTGTTTAGTGAAAATAACAAAAGTTGTATTTAGTTCAGTTGATTATGATGATATGGTGTTTTTCTGGAGGTTTCAAGTTCAAATATTCTTTTTAACATTTATTTTCTTTTATTCTCGCAACTATATAAAAGTAATTTATATAGCATTATACAGATTTTATACATATTATATTATGATATGAAAATTAAATACAAATATCGAGATGTCCAAGTTGTAAAATGTTGAGCTTTTAAGTTAGATGTACTTATGTCGAATCCTAACATTGACAAGTGTGTATTTTATTTTGTTTATCAATTTCTATCCTATATTCTTTCAACTTATTTCTTATTTCTTACTATAATTTTAAAATTGTCCTACGTCAGCCATAACATGAAACATAATTTCTATACATCTATTATATAAGCAACACATGCTTCTTAACTCTCAACAAGTTAAAATTTTGAATGAGTTTGCGTTTAAACCCAAAACCGAGTTTAGAAAACTGAAAAACCAAACTCATTTATTTGGGATACCCCTCTATTTTGACCTTGAATATGCACGATGACGAGTACTTGTTTTTGATCATACCATAAGGTGACATGTCCTATTTCAAAAAAAGACTCGAGGCTATAAGAAAAGAACGCCTTTTTTTTTTTTTTTTTTTTTTTTTTTTTTTTTGTGTGTGTGTGATTTATATCCAACGTTACAAGTATGGTCCCTCATATTTATTATTTTATACACAGTGTATCCTTCAATTATTTTGTTAATGCTTAATATTTTTAGAACATTACAGATTAATCCCTTTGAGTTTCATAAATATCTATTAAACTCCTTAAATTAAATTAAATAATAATTAAACCCTTATAGTTAATTTACATATCAAATAAACCTCATTGTATTTTAATTTTCATATTTGCAAATTTTTATTAAGTAAACTAAATTCATAAATTACGATATATAATTAAATAACGATAAATGGGTGTTACATTATAAAGTTTTGGATTTGTTATTCGAATTATGGAAATGATAATGAAATTTTGAAATATTATTATTATTATTATTATTATTATTATTATTATTATTATTATTATTTATAATCTATAGTCTATAATTTATAATTTAAAATGTATTTTTTTTGTTACAAGCATACTTTTAATATGACATGAAATTATTTGAAACAAATAAAAAGACAAAATAAAATATTATATATTTGATGATGATTATCTAGGCGTGTATAATATACGGGTTATAACCCTAGTGTATATATATATATATATATATATATATATATATATATATATATATATATATATATATATATATATATATATATATATATATATATATATATATATATATATATATACACACCAGTGTTACAACCCATACAATATATACGGTTGAAAAGATAAAATAAAATTGAAACTTTAAAAAACATAATATGAATTATTTTTAAATTTAGTTAGATATTACGGCAAAAATGTCTCTTTAAAAAATATAGAAACAAAAACGATTATCATTTCATATTTTTTCTAAGGTTGCTTAGTTAACCGAGTTTGAGTAACTATATGAACGGTTTGCCTTCACTGAATTGTTAAAAAATGAAGATACAAATATGAAATTAAAAGTAATAGGTACTAAATTTGATTCCTATATCAATTCCATTCTCAATATAATATGAAAAAATTTTAAAAATATAAGTTCAATCTTCTATAGCATGGAAAATAATGGAAAATAAAAAGTTATCTAATTTGGAAGCTTTTGTTTTAAAATTTTTATAAATATTTTAAAACTAAAATAATACAATATTACTAACCTGGTTTATTAACATTTTTTATACAATCACACTAAAATAGCCGTCAAAAACTATCAATTTGCTAAACTTTCAACTAAAGAATGGAACACAGTTATTACAAATATGAATTGCATGAGTATTTTTTTTCTTTTGAAATGGCAAATCTAACCTACTCCTACTACACCTTAAATCTACCTATGTCTACGACGAGACTTGAACCCTCAACCTTAAGGAGAAAAGACAACACCGGATACCACTAGACTGAAAGCCCTTTGATAATTGAACAAGTATCTGGTGATAGTTGAAACTAAGTTACCATATTGAAAAAGATTATTGTTATATGATAAAATTAAGTTACCAACTCCTTTAGCATTTTGTTTATTTACAAAAATTCCCCTACATATACAATACATATACAATAATGAGTCGTCACATTTCAAAAAAAAAAAAAAATCAATACTAAGCATTGCAAATCTGTACAACGTGCATATTAGTTGTTGCAATTCAATCTTAAAAGCATAACACATATATTATAAGGCCCCGTTTGATATGCATCTTTCCAGGTCCAAACAGATCTTTCTGGCTAAATGGACCGGAAAGACTGTTTGATTTGCACAAAGAAATGAGTATTTCCCGGTAAGATATGTCTTTCCCAGAAATCCCCAAAATCATATCTTTCTGGCTGAATGGGCTGAAAAGACAATTATGCACCAAACCCCGTCTCTTTCTTTCTTTATTAGATTATTAATTTTTTAAAATTTTAAATAACTTTTTTTAAAGTTATATTTTGTTGAATTATTACTTTTTTCATCATTCAGCACAGTCAATCAGATGTACAATCAAACAACATGGTTTCTTTCTCAGTCAGAAAACTTTCCCAGACAGCACTTTACCAGACAAAAACTATCAAACGGGACCTAAATTTTAATTTTTGATGGAATATCGAAAATTAAAATCTGTCATTGTTGTGGATTGGTGGGTATCTGTGGGTACTTAGCATTGATGATGGACCATCTAGCGTAGAAATAAAAGAAAGAGGCAAAATGATTTTTCAATATAAAAATTCACAAGAATTTAAATAGGGACAATTTTGGAACATAATGTAAGTTGATATATGACAATCACGTGAAAGTATGATGCTACATTGTTAGAATAAAACGTACACACAAACAACAACACTAACACACACACAACAACAACAACAATAAGAAACACACACCCACAGTACATTAACACATCCACATCCACAATGAAACACCAGCCAAAATAAGACAAAGAGTAAATTGCTTCAAGTTCTTGTTTTCTCTCTTTAATTCTTGGGAGACTAGTCTCATCTAATTAGCTTCTATCATTTGGTGCTTTCATTTCTCTCAGCATGCCTCCCACAAATGAGCAACTCCAGACCCTTCTCCACCTTACCACCACCACTAACCACCGGCTTGACACACTCACTACAAACATGAACACCCTTGTCACCATCCTCACCGATCAACAAAACAGCCAGCCCCCTCCACCCCCACCGACACTGTCGCCGCCGTCGCCACCACTGCCACAACAACAACCAAGACCACCAAAAATCTTTCTTCCCAACTTTGATGGTACCAACCCACTTGACTGGTTGTTCCAAGCGACCAACTACTTTGAGTACTATGCAATTCCGCCACCACAACGACTTTCACTTTCAGTTTTTTATTTTACCGGCGAAGCTTTGAGTTGGTACAAACATTTGGCTAACAACCAAATGCTTGGTACATGGGCAGAATTTTCTCGAGCATTGGAATTGTATTTTGGCCCATCTACATATGTGAATCATCAAGCTACACTCTTCAAGCTTACACAAACTTCCACCGTTTCGGTATACCAAGTCGATTTCGAGAAAACTAGCAATTGTGTTGTCGGCCTCACCCCGGAAGCATTGCTGAATTGCTTCTTATTCGGCCTTCGAGATGACATTCAAAATGAAATAGCACTCCAAAAACCCACCACCCTTCATCAAGTTCATGGTCTTGCGAAGCTCATTGAAGACAAGCTTTGTGCTCTACTTCCATCTTTGGAGGGTTCCCTTGCGACTCCACCAACGAAACCACCTTTATTGCCCGCTCCGATCAAGCAATTACGTCCCATCGAGATGCAAAAATGACGAGCGGAAGGTTTATGCTACAATTGTCCCGCAAAATACCAATCGGGTCACTAAGGCAACCCACCAAAATTTCTCCTTCTTCAGTCGGAGTCTGACCCGCCATGGACTTCCGTTGCCCATCATGATCTCAGCCTTGAGGACAATGCCATTTTTCAGGGCGGGAGTATTGATACTAACACCTTTATGCACTAGGCCACATTGTTTTTAATTAGTCAAACAATATTTGCATTTTATTAGG
The DNA here is from genome assembly GCF_002870075.4 of Lactuca sativa. Classification (NCBI taxonomy): domain Eukaryota; kingdom Viridiplantae; phylum Streptophyta; class Magnoliopsida; order Asterales; family Asteraceae; genus Lactuca; species Lactuca sativa. The sequence continues at coordinate 253,187,970 of NC_056627.2, forward strand.
AACCCATTATTTTATTTGCACGCATGTTTCCTATTTCTTAGTTAGTGGTAGTAGTGGTATGTTTTCATATGTAGTTCACTATAACTTTCGTTGAAGGCAAGAATGAAAACCGAAAATTGCTGCAAGTACTTGTCTTCTCTCTTTAATTCTTGGGAGATTATCCTCCTCTGATTATCTTCTATCACTAAACAACCATCGAACGATGATGATAACACCACCTCCTTACCACTGCTTCAAGGAGGTGTTTGAGATTACTTTTTAAACCAAAAAGTTCTTTTTATAAAAGTTCTTTTCTTAAAAATTATTTTAAGAAGTAAACGTTAAAATTTATTTAAAAAAAATGTTTGGATGATATTTCTTGACTTCTGAATGTCTTTTACATTTTAAAAAGCCAAAAGTCACAAAAAGATACAATTTCGGGGGTGTTTGCTTAGCTTTTCACAGCCCAAAAGTCCTTTTTGGAAAAGTTACAAAAAGTCAGGATTTCCTGACTTTTCCAAAAAGTTCAATTTTCTTTTATAAAAACTCCAAAAGTAGTTTTTAAAACTAGTTTTGCCAAATATCTTTTGCTTTTTTTCTTTTCTAAAAAGGACTTTTGGCTGTGAAAAGCTAAGCCAAATACCCCCTTCATGACTTTTGAAAAACCTTTTTTTTTTGTTGGCAAAAAGTTATTTTGAAAAGTTATTTTCTAATTCCCAAACATCTTTTGAATTTTTTAACTTTTTGAAAAAGCTAAAAATCAAAATGTTATTTTAAAAGCAATCCCAAACACCCTCCAAGGGTCGCCACTGGTTGCACTTGATGAACCTAAACAACAACATAAGTGGATATTTTTATTGGGAGGAAGTGCATGTACGAACTGATTCATGGGAAAATCGATTTGATGTCCTTCCTAACCCTCAATCCTAATTTGTTTTCATCTATTTATATATGTTTTTCTCGAGATATTGCAACCAACCCGTTCATTAACCAAACCCTAGAATCTTGACATATTGATATCAGAATCAGAAAATTGATACTTGAAGCCAACTAAAACCTAAAAGCTGTAATCAACTCCAAACCCTAAACTTTCAAATTAGAACCCACAGATCGTAGTAGAAGAAAGAACCTAAAAAATCAAACGATAATCCCATTCACCACCACCAGATTGATGCCTAAGGGCCCATTTCTTTTCATAAATCCAAATCAGCTCATCTGAAATCGAAGAAGGGATTTTTTAGAAATCGAAATCGAAGACTCCATCCATGGTTTGATCTCGTCGACTACTCAACGTTCTCCAAACCTCAGTCCATATCCGAGGAACAGGCTGTAGAACGACGACCACCAACATCTGTATAATTTCGACTTCGACTTTAATTTCTAGAACCATTTTCGATTTTAATTTTTGGAACCAATTTCAGTTTCTTTTTTATTTTGGTTCGGTTTGGTTCTCATCCTACTGCTATCGAGGAACCTCATATTGGTTTCCTTTTCCAATCTTGTTTGGTTCAAGAGAGATTGAGAGACCATCATTGTTGGAAGCCTGGAACTGCAATAGAGGGTCGGTGGTCGTCGGTGGTGGTGGTGGCCGGTAAGTGGTGATGAGGATGCTTTATGATTTCAAGTGTTTTGAGAGGAAAATAAGAACATAAATATACAGGTTGTATTTTTTTTAATACAAAATGAATTATTAATGAATAAAAAATAAAATAGCAAGGGTAGTATAGTCATTTTATATTTGGTAAAGGGTTAAGTGTGCAAATTTAAAGTAACGAGGGATGAAGTATGACATTTTTAAACAAACAAGGGATGATCTGTGTTAGGTGCACTTCATGCACCCATTTTGTAGCTTTATTTCATAAAAGTGCATTACATCTAGGCTTAAATGATGGGTTTGAGCCATAAGAACATTCCTATGTGCACATACAAACCCTAATGCTTGGATCTAGGTTTCTCTAATTGAACATGCAAAGTATCCAAGACTTTTGATTATAGGTCTAGTATAATAACACAAGAAAACAGATTTAAAAATTACCTTGACTTTCTTGCTTGAATCTTCTTGTCCTTGGAGCTTAGAGTCACAATTATCACTCCTCTAATGGCTTACAAACACCAACTTAGCAAGAGGATGATTGGAGAGAGAGGGGAGAGGGCAAGAAGTCGGCTAGGGTTCTTCCAAAGACTAGTGTCCCGATTTCCTTGACCCCTTGGGTCTATTTATACTTGTAAGGATCCTAGGGTTTCATCATTAAACCCTAATTGGATAACTTAGGCCCTAAGCAATCCAATCCCCCTTATGATAAGCCTTGGACGATTTCTAGGTCTATCCAAAGCCCTAAAACTGTCCACCCCTTATCCTTAAGGGATTATAGCCCAAAGTACAACTATCACACATTTGACAGTTTATGCCCCTTTATTCAATTAATCTCTTTAAGTCACCAAATTAATTCCTAATTAATTTATGACTTATATTAATCAAATAATAATATTATTATTCCTTATATTATTCTCATAATATATTAATAATATTTCTTCTCTCATTACAAATCATCCTGTCAAGTTGCTATGGTGAAGGCAACCCAAAAGGACCATGCATAATTGGGTCAAATACTTGCCTAATATAGTTGCAGCCTTAGACACTATTCCAACAGTCTCCCACTTGGATAAGTCTAGTAACTATATACACAAGCATAATATGATTAGCAATCGTATCTCTCAAAGACGCTGTCAAACTCTGATCTTATCAATCTTGTCCTTTAGATAAGGGATCGTACAGTCCTCTGTTTAGATATCATGCGGACAATTCTTATGGAATCTATTGTCCAGTAGTTGGTTTCTCGATCTCAGATTTATTCGACATAGAACTTAATCGAACACATCAATTCAGTTTTGACTAGGCCCGACACATAAGTCAAATCAAATCATCGAGCGGCTGAGATATCGCTTTTACCCTCTTAGGATAAAAGTAACAGATAAAGTTCGACTTATATGCATTTACTTATTCATTAATCAACTATACACAACAATGCGTTTTATAACATCAAGTTACTGATGTGGTTTCGCATTATCAATGTACAACCAATTAACAGATAATACCATATATCTAGGTTTTAAGACCATATGATATTATCGTCTTGCGATCACCCTTTTTATCACATTCCATAAGGTGATTCCAACAAGCGCGGGTTTGTTCCAATGCTCAAAACTAGTTCATAAGCACTCATGAACGTTGCAGCAAAATTTTGCTATGTCTAATACCATTTAGACAATCTACACACCAATTCATGACAATCTTCATTCATACCTACTTCCAGCATATGAATGATTGTGGATTGTTTGAATAATTCGATTATTCTTAATAAACTCAATTATTCTAGAAGTCAAAACATGCAAAGTGAAACAATAACTAAACAATTAACATAAGATAGTAACATGACTCATAAATAATACTCCTTTATTTTATCATCAAATGTTAATTACATTTATCTATTACACGTTTCTAATACTATCTAATCTAATCTAATATCATCTCTCAACCCAATACTCCTAGCATGCTGCAAATGCTTAACCCTGCTCAGTCCCTTCGTAAGCGAATCTGTTGGGTTATCTTCTGATGATATCCTCTTAACCACGAGTTGTCCTTCTTCTACTCGATGTCTAATGAAATGATATTTTCTCTCGATATGATGAGATCTACCATGATCCCTCGGTTCCTTGGTCAAGGCAACCGCTCCTTCATTATCACAGAAAATCTCCATGGGCTCCTTTATGGCAGATACAACTCCAAGATCACTGATGAAGTTCTTCAACCATATTGCCTCCTTTGATGCTTCGCTCACTGCAATGTACTCTGATTCGCACGTTGAATCAGCTACGGTTTCCTGCTTGGAACTTTTCCAAGTTACTGCTCCTCCATTCAGGGTAAAGACACAGCCCGACTGCGAACGACAATTTCCCTGTTGGTCTGAAAGCTGGCGTCACTATACCCTCGCACCTTCAAGTCATCACTCCCTTCGAGGACTAAAAACCATTCTTTGGTCCTTCGAAGGTACTTAAGGATATTCTTGACCGCAATCCAATGGGCTTTGCCAGGGTTCCCTTTATATCTACTAACCATCCTCAAACCAAAGGCTACATCAGGGCGAGTACAAGTCATAGCATACATGATTGAGCCAACTGCGGAAGCGTATGGTACTCGACTCATTTCTGCTATTTCGACTTCGGTACTCAGACTTTGAGTCTTACTCAACTTGGCATTACTTTGTATTGGTAATTTTCCCTTCGTCGAATTTTCCATACTAAAACGTTTCAGTACTTTATCTAAGTAAGTGTTCTGACTAAGTCCTATCTGTCTCTTACTTCGTTCTCTCACTATCCTTATTCCCAAAATATAGGAAGCCTCTCCGAGGTCCTTCATAGCGAAGCACTTCCCGAGCCAGGACTTAACCTCCTGCAGTGTCGGGACGTCGTTTCCTATGAGTAGTATGTCATCGACATACAGAACGAGGAAGCTGACTATACTCCCACTGGCTTTGACATATACACATGATTCATCTTCGCTTCGTACAAATCCAAACTCTTTGACTTTCTCATCGAAGCAAATATTCCATCTGCGAGACGCTTGCTTAAGTCCATACATGGACTTCTCAAGTTTACACACTCTATTTGGATGCTTCGGATCAACAAAACCCTCTGGCTGAGCCATGTAAACATCGTTAGCCAACTTCCCGTTAAGGAAAGCAGTCTTGACATCCATTTGCCAAATCTCATAATCATGAAATGCGGCAATAGCTAACATCACTCTAATAGACTTTATCTTCGCAACTGGTGAGAAGGTCTCATCATAGTCAACTCCGGGAGTTTGAGTAAAGCCCTTCGCAACCAATTGCGCCTTATATGTGTGTACATTTCCATCCACGTCGGTCTTCTTCTTGAAGATCCATTTGCACCCAACGGTCTTACGTCCGGACGCATTATCAACCAAATTCCAAACTTGGTTGTCATACATGGATTGGATCTTGCTATCCATTGCCTCTTTCCATTTTGCAGACTCCGGGCCTGCCATGGCTTCCTTATAGCTAATAGGTTTATCTAGATTTATTAGTGTACCATCACTAATATACGTGTCCCCTTCGGTAGTGATATAAAAACCATAAAACTGGGGTTGAACTCTAACTCTTTCGGAACGTTTAAGAGGTAAGGACTCGTCAATTGGTTCAACCGGAGTTTTCTCCTCGGGTTGAGTGCCAGTGGTAGAGGTTCCTTCATCAATCGACTCTTGAATCTCTTCAATCTTGATTTTCCTCCCACTATCTCCTTGGCTTATGAGTTCTCGCTCTCGAAAAACTCCTCTCCTCGCAACAAGGACAACATTGTCCTTCGGTCTATAGAAGAGATATCCACAGGATTTCTGCGGGTAGCCGATGAAAATACATCGCTCACTACGAGGTTCGAGCTTGTCGTGAGTATCTCGTCTTATGAAAGCCTCGCAACCCCAAACCTTGATATGTGCTAACGAGGGAGCCTTCCCTGTCCATATTTCGTGAGGTGTTTTAGCAACCTTCTTAGTAGGGATTCGATTAAGGATATGGGCGGCAATCTCTAAGGCATACCCCTAGAATGAGATAGGTAGTGAAGCACGACTCATCATAGAGTGGACCATGTCTAACAAGGTTTGATTACGCCTTTCCACCACACCATTCAACTGCGGTGTCCTAGGTGGCGTCAATTGTGAAACTATTCCACACTCCTTGAGATAGTTGTGGAATTCAAGACTTAGGTACTCTCCTCCTCAATCGGATCGAAGCATCTTGCTTTTCCTGCCCAATTGATTCTCCGCTTCATTCTTGAACTCTTTGAACTTTTCAAACGTTTATGACTTTTGCTTGATTAAGTAGATATACCCATATCTACTATAGTCATTGGTAAAAGTCACATAGAAGCGGTTCCCATCCTTTGTGGTTGATCTAAAGGGTCCACATACATCGGTATGTATGAGGTCCAATAAAACCTCACCCCTTTCACATGTGCTAGTGAAGGGTGACTTGGTCATCTTTCCAAGTAAACAAGATTCGCATGTGTCATCTTCATTAAGGTCGAATGACTCCAACACTCCATGCTTTTGGAGTTGGGCAATGCGCTTCTTGTTGACATGTCCAAGACGACAATGCCACAAGGATGCTCTATCCATACTATTGGAAGAATCCATGTATAAAACATCATTTCCTAGGTTATCTACAATCATAACAGTTTCATAAATTCCATTACATGACATTGCTTCAAACTATAAGACACCATTTAGATAAGCAAAAATAGAACCATTCTCATTATTAAAAGAAAATCTAAATCCTTGTCTAAACAAACCATGAAATGAAATGATGTTTCTTGCCATTTCTGGCGAATAACAATAATTATTCAAATCTAAACATAAACCATTCCTAAGCACTAGAGAATACACTCCAATCTTGGTCACATGCGACTATCTTCTGTTCCCCTTGATTAGATTTATTCTTCCATGCTCCACATCCCTATTTCTTTTTAGTCCCTGCAATTCAGAACAAATGTGGTAACCACACCCGGTATCGAGGACCCAAGAAATAGCATGAGATGAATCATTAGATTTAATTGTATAAATACCTGCGAAAGACGGCTTGATCTTTCCCTCCCTGATAGCTTGCAGGTATTCTGGGCAGCTTCTCTTCCAATGCCCTATTTTGTGGCAATGGTGGCACTCTGCCTCCTTTGGGTTTGGGTTGGGCTTATCAGGATCAACTTTGGTCCCACTAGAAGAGGAACCATCTCGGGACTTTCCCTTGTGGTAGCTCTTAGATGGAGCCTTCCTCTTCTTACCTCTTCCTTGCCCAATTGCCAAAACAGGAGCAACTGGTGGATTGGGAGTTGGTGCAACAGACTCGTCCTTGAGGTTGCTCTCAGCAACCCTCAGGAGACCTTGGAGCTTACTTAGGGTGACCTCCTCCTTGTTCATGTGGTAGGTCATCCTAAATTGATTGTAACACGGAGGCAAGGAGTGAAGCACCATGTCGATTGCCAAGTCTTCCCCAAAGTCAACATTCAACTTGCGAAGACGATCGACATAACTTTGCATCTTTTGCAGGTGCATGGTTAGAGATTCTCCATGACCCATTTTGGCGGAGATCATGTTAGTGAAGATCTCGTAACGTTCCTGTCTCGCATTTTGATGGTATCTCTCCAATAAGTCTTGGTGTATTTCGTATGGATACATGTCCTCGTAGGACTTTTGGAATTCAACGTTCATTGTGGCTATCATGATGCAATGAACCTTCGTTGCATCACATTCATGAGTCTCAAAAGCAGTCATTTCAGCCGGAGTAGCGATTTCTAGGTTGATCTTCTTGAGCTTCTCGTCAAGGACATACTCCTTGTCCTCGTAGCGAGCAATCGTGCGAATGTATCTTATCCATTCGCTAAAGTTCGTTCCATCGAAAGTCACCTTTTGGCAAAGGCTCATCTATGTGAATGAACTAGCAGCATCGTTGTTCGAGTTCGACATCTACAAATAGAAAGGACAAAGATTGATTAGAATTAAAATCCCTAATTATCACCCAATATGAAAAATTAGGGCTAGGATCCAACAACATTATTTACATATTAGAAAAGGGATGCCGTAATCCAACATGCAAACAATTTGAAGGTAAGTGAATGACGATTCACTAATTCTCCACCATGAAAACATAACCTTAAGTTCTAAATGTATTGAGAATTCCTAGGTTTCGATGAGATTCATTGAACTTTTCAATGGCATGTTTAAATCTCGATATGCCCCTCTCGATTGTGACTGGGATACCGAGGATCACAAAGTGGGTGTGAATAACCATGCAAATCTACATGGTGCCTTCATTGTAACAATCACCTATTCGATGTGCCGGTAAACCACACACGCTCCATCGAACTATGATAAACAATGAATCACCCTTTGCCACCTTTGCTTAGAACCAATTAGTGTGCCGGTAAACCACACACTCTCCACTAACTTCTTAGCAAGGGTGCAATGTGTAATTTCATGGGATAGCATCAATTCACTTTTGCTAAAGTAACTAGGATTGGGAATTTTGAAAAACATGTAGTTACTTTGTATTTCATAATATACTTTTAATGAGGAGATGAGGTTTCCCTATCCTACCCGTTCGGCTAACGACCCTCCACCGATCAAGCAAGCGGTGGGTGTGAGTGTACACCCATTAAGCGTCATTTTATAGGCCGCAACCTTATACCCACCTTATAGACCGGCTTCGTGAATGAGGCCTACTAACGGTAAGACTAGCATTTTAATTATATATATATATATATATATATATATTAATCTTGTAATATTATATTAGTATATGGTTGAATTTTAAACTTGTAAAATTCTAGGGTTTGAAATTTAAATTGTCTAAAATAAACTTTTAATCACAAAACATAAATTTCAAAACTTGAGGACAAGTTTTAAACTTTTCAAAACATGAGGGATCAAATAACAAATAATCCAAATGAACATTTAATCACATAATTATCCATATTTGATTTATTTAATTGTTTCTTGCAAAACAATTTACCAATTTAATTAAAATAATCAATCAATTATCACATAAGGAAATTATTATTCAATTAATTGATAAATATCTTTAATTAGGTCAAGGATATACTCAAATATATGTTAAAATCGGATTTATATTGACCCATTAAGATAAAGGCAAGTTTCCATAAGATAAACAACAAGAAATCCCGAAACTAGCTCTTTCTGACGCTCGAACTCGCCGAGTACCACAATGGACTCGCCGAGTTAAGGCCTACTCGCTGAGTCCACTATGGAACTCGCCGAGTTCATCAGGCAGAAGGACAAAAATCGAATTTTGCAATCAACAATCAAGCAACCAATGCATCAATACAATAGAAACCAATCAAGGCTCTGATACCACTGATGGGTTTGAGCCATAAGAACATTCCTATGTGCACATACAAACCCTAATGCTTGGATCTAGGTTTCTCTAATTGAAAATGCAAAGTATCCAAGACTTTTGATTATAGATCTAGTATAATAACACAAGAAAACAGATTTAAAAATTACCTTGACTTTCTTGCTTGAATCTTCTTGTCCTTGGAGCTTAGAGTCACAATTGTCACTCCTCTAATGGCTTACAAACACCAACTTAGCAAGAGGATGATTGGAGAGAGAGGGGAGAGGGCAAGAAGTCGGACAGGGTTCTTCCAAAGACTAGTGTCCCGATTTCCTTGACCCCTTGAGTCTATTTATACTTGTAAGGCTCCTAGGGTTTCATCATTAAACCCTAATTGGATAACTTAGGCCCTAAGCAATCCAATCCCCCTTATGATAAGCCTTGGACGATTTCTAGGTCTATCCAAAGCCCTAAAACCGTCCACCCCTTATCCTTCAGGGATTATAGCCCAAAGTACAACTATCACACATTTGACAGTTTATGCCCCTTTATTCAATTAATCTCTTTAAGTCACCAAATTAATTCCTAATTAATTTATGACTTATATTAATCAAATAATAATATTATTATTCCTTATATTATTCTCATAATATATTAATAATATTTCTTCTCTCATTACAAATCATCCTGTCAAGTTGCTATGGTGAAGGCAACCCAAAAGGACCATGCACAATCGGATCAAATACTTGCCTAATATAGTTGTAGCCTTAGACACTATTCCAACATTAAACTCATGCATTTTACATGTTTTTCAGGATTTTGCATGATACTATTTCAGTCGCACACTTTTGTGATATTTCAGGAACTTTTGGAGGTGGGATCTTACTTGAAGAGGTGAATAAAATTTGAGGACAAGATTTCATGACTTGTGGAGCACCAGGAAGGAAGATATTGAAGAATTGAAGATTGCAGTCATTCAGGGATTTACACGGCCGTGTAAACGTAAGGCATGAGTTTACGTGGGCCGCATATCTGAATCTACAAATGTAGTTTGAGTGTTCTACTTTTTGTGTTTACGCGGGCTGCATAAACGATAATGTTAATTTACGCGGGTCGTGTAAACGTGGACATGGGTTTTAATGCAGTTTTTCATCTTTCTTAAAAGGGGTAACCGATTTCGTCTTTTGTCTTGTCGATTTTGGGAGCTTTGGGGGCAATTTTCTGGATGATTTTGGAGTCAATTAACACTTGGAAACACTTGGATTTCAGTTGGATTTCATTTTTTAAGAACTTTAACTTCATTTTTTAGATTTGTGTTCTTGTTCTAGTCTTGTGTGGCTAGAACCATAGATTCTCCAACCTTATGTTTTGACTTCTTAGTTGTGATTTTAATCATATTACTTGATGTTTTTTAATTTCTATCTAGTGAATTTGATTTTGCTTTACTCAAATGTTTGATTCTAATTGTGATTCTTATTGACGATTTGAATTAGGGTTAGGTCATTCAATTTATCTAATTGCAAAATCCATAATTGTTTTGTGAATTGGACTAAGTAACAAACACTAAACTGATTTCCATTGAATGAACTTAGTGTAAATCTTATTCATACACTCTTACGCTCCCGAGCTTTTGAGGAGTATTGGGTGTTGTTGGGAACATTCATATAAAGTTTAATGCATTCTTTCAATCTAATTCTAAGAGCTTGTTTAGATTAGGTTAGTAAGGTTAGGGTTAATCAAAGAGCTTGTTTTGGTTAATTAATGTAGTGAATGGGAAGTGTTAGTGCTTGTTAACACTTTCAAGTACCAACTTAGATAGAATTGAGCAATTATCTAGTCATCTTTGAATCGCATTGCTAAGTTGTCATACATAAAGTTGGAGTCCTTACAATTTCTGAATTCAATTCACTCATTTAGTCGATTACGTGGGTTTTAAAGCAGTTTTTCATCTTTGTTAAAAGGGGGCAACCAATTTCATCTTTTGTCCTGTCGATTTTGGGATTTTGTAGAGGATTTTGGAGTCAATTAACACTTGGAAACATTTGGATTTCATTTGGATTTCATTTTGTAAGAACTTTAACTTCATTATTTAGATTTATGTTCTTGTTCTAGTCATGTGTAGCTAGAACCCTAGATTCTCCAACCTTATGTTTTGACTTCTTAGTTGTGATTTCAATCATATGACTTGATGCTTGCTTTTAATTTCTATCTAGTGAATTTGATTTTACTTTAATCAAATGTTTGATTCTAATTGTGATTTTTATTGGCCATTTGAATTAGGGTTAGGTCATTCAAGTTATCTAATTGCAAAATCCATAACTGTTTTGTGAATTGGACTAAGTAATAAACACTAAACTGATTTCCATTGAATGAACTTAGTGTAAATCTTATTCATACACTCTTACGCTCCCGAGCTTGTGAGGAGTATTGAGTATTGTTGGGAACATTCATATAAAGTTTAATGCAATCTTTTAATCTAATTCTAAGAGCTTGTTTAAATTAGGTTAGTAAGGTTAGGGTTAATCAAAGAGTTTGTTTTGGTTAACTAATGTAGTGAATGGGAAGTGTTCGAGCTTGTTAACACTTTCAAGTACCAAAGTACCTTGCACAAAGATGTATAAACTGATTGTCCCGTGTCTCTGTGGTTCGATCCTACTTGCTTTGTACTACCTTTTAATGCAATATAGTAGTGTTCTTAAGGAGTATATCGTACCCCTTTATTTGTTGGGTTTGACACACCTAACAGTCCGAGTTAATTTTTAAAAATAGGGACTGAACGTGTCTTTTGACACCTGCACGAAGGACGATTCGTGTAATTTACTCTAACACAAAAAACAAGAAATAGCATTCTAATTTAATATCGGTTCATTTTAGAATCTTACTATCACTTCATATATTAAATAGATAAAACCAACATACTGAAGATTAAACTTGAAAGATTATGTATGAACATCAAAAAACGAAATCAAAAATAAAACAAAACATGAATAAATTCTTGGATATAAAAACTTTCCTCCATGCTACCTAGACTACTAGCTTTTGAAAGTTTTACAGTCAATCCTGCAAAGGAGGTCTGCAACTAAAAAAATAAAATAAGAAAAAATGGATCAAAAATTGAGAATAATAATTATAAATCATCTTTTTACCCATTTCATAGGCAGAGTTGGTTCTAGATATTGAAATTAGTTCGGGAACAATATAAGACTGTAGGCGAGTTGTTTTTCTAGTTCCAGTTTTTCCATGTTTTATATGTCTTGGAACCATCACGAACGTATTTTATATAAAAGGTATTTACAAAAAAAAAAGGTTTAGTTTTTGCTAACAGTGAGTTGAAAGAGTTCATGAAGGTAAAAATTAACCAAGAAAAGATGATATACATCAATGTAACTAACTATTAACTGTAAAGTGGATCCAAAACCTCATTATAATGTCATCAATATTAACTGTGAGTGGTTCGAAAATTAAGATGTTATTATCAATTTTGAACGAATAATTATAAAACAACATAAAATTTATTATTTATATTGTACTAACCAATAAGAAGAAAAGTAATGCATATAAAAAAACAAAAAATGAAAACCAAACACTTCAACTGACAGCTATTGTTTTGTTTAGTATATTTTTACAAACACTTTATTTGTTTCAAACAGTAGAAAAGATGTCACGTTGCATTCACATGAAACCGTTGACTGTAAATCCTCCATCAACAGCAATTGTTTGACCAGTAATGTAAGAAGCAGCAGGCAAACAAAGGAAGGCCACAAGAGATGAAACCTCATTTGCTTCTCCAAGGCGTTTCAAAGGAGTTCTAGATGCCACACTATCCAAAAACTCCTTGTTATCAAGTACCTATATACAAATAAAGACATAACAGATCATGGTGTACTGTGTTTGGTATGCATTGGACTTAAACCAACTGATACAGACCGATGCCACCTTAAAAGATAGGACAAAGTGGGACAGAGAATCACTATCAATCTGTCAGATAATCTGTGCAAAAAGACGAAAATGCCCTCTTCATCCCCATTATAAAATAAAGGCACTAGAAAAGTTGTCGACAAAAGAAAGGCAAGATGAAGGAAGATTACCTCTTCAATAAGAGAGGTCTTAGTGAACCATGGTGCTACACAATTACTCCGAATGTTGTCTTTCGCCCATTCACATGCTAAATTCTTTGTAAGTTGATTCATAGCAGCTGCGAATGTAAAACACACAGGTTAAAACCAGACACAGGTTAAAACCAGAAGGGCATTCATGTCTTTTGCACAAACGAGAGAAAGAGAATGAGTGCCTGTTCCACGTTGTTCCTTTTTTTTATGGGTGCATGTTAACAAAGGGGCATAAATGTAAATTATGCAACCATTCTCATACCTTTAATGGCACTGTAAACAGACCCAACACCAACATGAACCAGACCTGCAACAGAGGAAATAAACACAATGCTTCCAGCTCCAGAAGCTTTTAAAAGAGGATGTGCAAGTTGACTCATATGGTAAGAAGACTCCAAATTAGTAGACATGAGCATTGAATACAGTTCTGGAGTATACTCTGTAGTAGGTTTTCTAATGTTTGTCCCCACATTGTTTATCTACAAGCAAGAAATCTATGCAAGTAAGTTTTATGAAGAGTGCAAAATTAAGTTCGTATCATCATTTCAAGAATGAAATACTAATCCAACAGCAATATTAAGCAATTAACGATTCATTGTGATAATGTTTGCGCAAAAGTGTGTTGCACATGTCTAAAACCTAACAGGTTGAATGTGACTCCGAAATTAGTACCTTAAACCTCACATAATCGTCAAATTATCAATTCCCGCTCACAAAAAATTGAGCTATTAGCATCAATTTCAACTGGTGAAGCAATTATGTTTGAATTTGTAAACATGATCTAGAGTAAAAAGTTAAGTTTCGTGGGAACACAAGTAGAAGAGCTTACTAAGATGTTGAGCTTGCCACCGAAAAGCGACGAGACTTGTTCGACAAGCTGTTCTCGTTGAGGACGAGAAGATAAGTCGCAGACGCATCCTGTGACGTTGAAGCACTTGGCTGACCATTCTTGTAACCGTTGGTTAAGTTCAGCTTCGTTGCGAGAGCAGGTGTGCACCGCCGCCCCTAACTCCGCCAGTTCCTCGACTACCGCGTAGCCGATTCCACGTGTACCACCGGTGACGAGAGCAGTTACTCCGGCTAGAGACCATCTGGGATTTCTAGTTGCACCAATACCATCGACACTTATTGGAGCCTTCGTCGTCATTGATTCTTACAATGGCACTGCTTGTAAGATTTTGTTTTATTTTAGGCGATCAAATTATTTTTTTTTTGAGTAAATTACATGAATGTCCTAAGGTTTCTGGGCATTTGATCTTTATTTTTTTTTAGACAAAATTAGTGCTTATGGTGGACAAAATCAATCAATTATGGTTTTTATGGCGAATTCTTTACACAGATGCTCCATGTGGTTTCAAAATTTTGCAAAGACAGTCATTTTAACTAAAGGCGTTAACTTTTTCAGTTAAGTCCTATGTGAAATGACATATTTGCCCTTAGCATAAGGATGATTTATGTAATTTGTTTCTACCACATTGACCATTTATGTAATTTTCTCTATTATTTATTATTGTTTTTATTTATTTTAATTATATATTTAAGGATTTATATTTGTTTAAATTTATTGTTTGATATATATATATATATATATATATATATATATATATATATATATATATATATATATATATATATATATATATATATATATATATATATATATAAACATTTTTTAACCTTTTGCTCAAATTATTTTTTCTAATCTTTTTGATATTTTCTTGAAGTAAATTTATTAATGTTTTTTATTTAGATGTTTTATTCGAATATTATTTATTTATTATTATTATTTTTTGACGTTATGTTCAAATACATTTTTCAACATTTAGTATGTTTATATTTGTTAATGGATTTCATAGCTATTATTTAATTTGTTTTTAATTCACATGGCACATGACACTCTAAAGGTTCATACTGTTTGTTTTTGTTGCGCTTTTGGTCCTTATTTTACCTAAAAAGACTATTTTGTCATTGATTTTTTTAATTTATTTAAATAAACACACCCCCAACCTTACTTCCACTTCATCTTACCTTACCTTACCTAACCCACTTTATTTAAATAAATTAAAAAACCAATGACAAAATAGTTTTTTTAGGTAAGACAGGGACCTAACGCGCAACAAAAACAAACTGTAGGGAACGTCCGAGTTAAAAATATAAGTTAGAGACCAAACATGCAAATTACCCCAAACCATAGGGACCATTCATGTAAATTACTCTATTTTCTTACAAAATTTCAAGAATGGTACCATGATTAAAAAAAGTAAATTACACGAATGATCCTTGTGGTTTGGGTCATTTGTGCATTTAGTCCCTAACTTGTCACTTCTGTTTGTTTATATTGTGCGTTCAGTCTCTGTCTAAACTAAAAAGACTATTATGCCCTTATTAATTTCTTTTTAATTTTTTTATCTTATTAGAAAACATATTTAATAAAACAAAATGCATTTGGGTCCTATGCCATCCCAACTCAACCCATTTCTTTCCTCTTTTCTTCGTCAAGAGATCCCGACAACTGCTAATCAATTATAGTAACCACTGTCGATGAACTCCGACAACCACCTCCGAAAGCTGCAACCAAAACCAAGGTCATCCAAAATCATAAAATCATTTACATATGTTTTCATAAACCATATTTTTTCAGAAACAAAATGAAAACCAAAATTTTCATAAATCAAATGTTGAATATGTTCATAAATTTGCAGAAACCAAAAGAAAAAAAAAATCCTTGTTGAAAATGAACCAAATCAAAATAATGAAGTGAGACTTTTAATGTTGGGGTTGTGTATAAAATCGACCTAATTAGCACCTCATTTCCTTACCCCAATACAATCTATATACTATCCCTCTGATTGCAAAAACACTAATGATTAAAGTTGATGGTCCAGTGAAATGTGTGTATGAAAGAGAGAGAGATAGAGAGATAGAGAGAGAGGGAATAATGAGAGGGGAGTTTTACCTCGGGAGAGAGAAAAAAAGAGAGAGGAAGGAAGGGGAAGGTATTTGGGTGGCCATGACGGCTTCCAGATGATGCTAAAAGATCTATTTCCCTTTAAAACAGATCGAAATCAGAGGGTGAAGGGTTTCCCAATCTTGCCTCTAGAAATGTTTGATGAATGTGGATTTTGTGGATTTCATTATCCCGCGGGGGTGGACGATGATTGTGGGGGAGTTTCATAATCACGTTGGATCAGCTGTGACCTGAAGCAATAACAGTGGGCGTTGGACTGCCAGGGCCCGATGGTAATGGGTGGAGGAGATAGAAAGGCGGAGTAAAGAGGCAGTGGTAGATTGTTAGCGACAATACAATGGGTAAAAGGTTGTCGCCGGAAATGATGGTCTATGGACGGTGGAGGTGGTAAAGGGTACCGATAATGGCGTTTAAGGAAGAGAGGAAGACACAAGGAATAAAAGCGGGAATTGGGGAGAACGATAAAAGGAAGATGTGGGACTGTGGGTGGGGTCTAGGTAGAGGTAGGGTTGGTTTTATTTAATGATTTAATTTATATAATAATCAAAATATAATTATAAATTAAATTAAAAAATATCATTAAGGGTAAAATAGACATTTTAACACTATTAGGGACCAAACGCGCAACAAAAACTAACAGTAGGGACCTTCCGAGTTAAAAATAGAAGTTAGGGACCAAACACGTAAGTTACCCTAAACCATAGGGAGCATTCGTGTAGTTTACTCTTTACAAAAAGAAAAAGAAATGAGAGCTTAAAATAAGGGTGCTGCTATTAAAATACCATTAAACACTTCAATTTAAAACTCAAACCAATATATAACTTCTGTTGCTTTTAGCATAACCAATCTACTTTTATCTAGGGATGTTATTTGGGTCAGAACCGGTTTGATTCGAATCTGAATAACCCAAAAACCAAATAAGGGTAATTGCATGAACCAAAAAACGAATTGATTAACCACTACGGGTTCGATTCGGTTCAGGTATTAATCTGTTCAGTTCGGTTATTACCCGAAGAACCCAAATAACATGTACAAGATGATTAAGGACCTAATATAACCGTAAAAACCGAATAAACCGTATTAGGATTCTATAACCCGAATAATAGAATAACAATGTACTTTTATATATCAACATAAAACATTCAAAGACTAACATAACATAGTAATACATTGAAAAATTAACATTTACATAATAGATTAACATAATGAGAATTAATTTCTTAATTGAGTTTCTTGAGTTGGAGCCCAATTTTCCATAACTAGACAAAGTAGGAATTCGTGAATCCTTAGAGACAACAGGAAGTGTTGATTTTTGAAAGTTTCAAACAAGAGGAATGATCGACAAAAGTGATTTTGAGTTTTAATGAAAGTTGTAGAGCTCGTCGAGAGGATTTTAAGGATATTAAGAATGTTGAAAATGGAGCTCATATGCGAAAGTTGTGGTCGTATGAAGATCCGTGAGAAAATACATGTGTTGATGATGTGGTATGACTAGGAGGTGCCACATGGCAATGTCGAAAACCCCTCTCTTCCGAGAGACAAGACGCCATGGTACCCTAAAAATTCGACATGTGGCTCACGAGAGGTCATGACAGGTGGCCATGTCGGAAGAGGCATAAACCAAGCGATGTTGACAAATACAGAGGCGACACGTGGGCGCGACACACCTCCTTTATTTTCCAATAAATTGACTGCAAAATCACCTCATTCCCCCACACAACTTCTCCAAAACTCTCTCAAATACTTTTCGACCTTTGAGTCCGACTTTCTCCTAACTTTTAGCATATTTTAATAGAATCTCTAGAGCTCTAAGAGCCTGACGAAAATAGGTGTTTAGGTTAAATATTGTCCGTGCAATTTCTTGGTTTTCACTAAAATCCCTATAAGTTAAGCTACACTTATTTTATTCTAAGTGTAACTTAAATTGATGTTCATAGTCGTTATTTTAAAGCTATAAATAAGATTTATCAGTGATTCTAAGTCATAATACTAATTAATCTACTTATAGGAATGATGTAGGTTGGATCTAGTGGGTGTATAAAGTGAGATTTCTAAATAATATACTATGTATACCAAACATAACCTACCTCTGATATGCTCCTACACGTTTATTACTAACTTGATACATCTTGATGTAGACATTGAGATTAGTGAGGAATTTTGACTATCATTAGCCGCTGGGAATATAAGACTAAGATTTATTTAAATTTGTACCTAGGCAACATCAAAGGAAAAGCTAAGTGCTGAAGCGAAGCGCTGTCCAAATCACAAATCATCCACCTAAGTCAAGTGAGTGCATAGTTCCTTTCATGAACATGATTTTTAATACAAATAGTAATTAAAGTATTAAATATTTGTTGAAAAGTTTATATGTTATCTATATGCTTATTTCTAAGATTATGTGTTAGAAATGTATTTGATGATATACAATATGTGAACCAGATACGGTTTTATGTGATAAGATATATATATATATATATATATATATATATATATATATATATATATATATGTGCTATTAATAATAGAAGTATTATTAGAGAGAAAGGTAAAAGTATATTATTATTTAAATACTTTGTGTTAAAAATATAGACTAAATTAGGATAGTGTTGTCTAATCAGAGTTGGTATTGGGAGCTGCTAACGTTATCTAATGGCCACGTTAAATGTAACAGAGATGTTACTGATGGGTTTTGGCTATATGAACATCCCTATGTGCACATGCAAACCCTAATGCTTGGATCTAGGTTTCTCTAATTAAACATGCTTTCAATCCAAGACTTCTAATGACTAATTAGGTATAAGAACAATACAAAATCAGATCTAGAAGTTTACCTTTGAATCTCTTGTTTGATCTTGTTGTCTTGGAGCTCTAGAGTCAGAATTGTCACTCCTCTAATGGCTTACAAACACCAACTAGCAAGGAGGATGATTTGAGAGAGAGGAGAGGGACTGGAAATCAGCCAGGGTTTCTTTGCTTTAGCAGAGGTTCCGATTTCACATGTCCTAAGGGTCTATTTATACTTGTAGACTCATAGGGTTTCACCCTTAAACCCTAGCTGGATAATCTTTCCTTAAAGCAATCCAAATCCTTACCTAAGATAAGCCTTGGACGATTTTGAGGCTATCCCAAGCCCTAGAATCCGTCCAATCCTTATCCCTAAAGGATTTACAGTCTAAAGTGTAACTATCAAACAATTGACAGTTTATACCCTCTTATTTAATTAATCTCTTTAAGTCACCAAATTAATACTAATTAATCTATGACTTATATTAATTAAATAACAATATTATTATTCATTATATTATTCTCATAATATATTAATAATATCTATTCTCTCATAATAAATCATCCTATCAAGTTGCTATGGTGAAGGCAACCCAAAAGGACCATGCACAATCGGGTCAAATACTTGCCTAATATAGTTGCAGCCTTAGACACTATTCCAACAGTCTCCCACTTGGATAAGTCTAGTAACTATATGCACAAGTACAATCCGATTTGCAATCGTAGCTCTCAAAGACGCTGTCAAACTCTGATCTAATCAATCTTGTCCTTTAGATAAGGGATCGTACAGTCCTCTGTTAGATATCATGCTGACAATTATATGGAATGATTAGTCTAGCATTTAGGTTTCTCGATCTCCGATTTATTCGACATAGAACTTAATTGAACACATCAATTCATTTCTGACCGGGCCTGACACATAAGTCAAATCAAATCATCGAGCGGCCGAGATATCGCTTTTACCCTCTGGGGATAAAAGTCACAGATAAACTTCGACTTATATGCATTTACTTATTTATTAATCAACTATACACAACAATGCGTTTTATAACACCGAGTTACTGATGCTTTTTCGCATTATCAACGTACAATCAATTAACAAATAACAAACCATATATCTAGGTTTTAAGACTATATGATATTATCGTCTTGCGATCACCCTTTTCTATCATATTCCATAAGGTGATTCCAGCAAGCGCGAGTTTGTTCCAATGCTCAAAACTAGTTCATAAGCACTCATGAACGTCGCAACAATCTTTTGCTATGTCTAATACCATTTAGACAATCTACACACCAATTCATGACAATCTTCATTCATATCTACTTCCAACATATGAACGATTGTGGACAATTTGAATAATTCGATTATTCTTAATAAACTCATTTATTCTGGAAGTCAAAACATGCAAAATGAAACAATAGTTAAATAATTAACATAAACAGTAACATTACTCACAAATAATACTCTTTTATTTAATCATCAAATGTTAATTACAGTTATCTATTACACGTTTCTAATACTATCTAATCTATGCTAATATCATCCTTCAGCCCAATACTCCTAGCATGCTGCAAGTGCTTAACCCTACTCAGTCCCTTTGTAAGCGGATCTGTTGGGTTATCCTCCGATGATATCCTCTTCACTACGAGTTGTCCTTCTTCTACACGATGTCTAATAAAGTGATATTTTCTGTCTATGTGTCGTGATCTACCATGATCTCTAGGTTCTTTGGTCAAGGCAACCGCTCATTCATTATCACAGAAAATCTACATGGGCTCCTTTATGGCAGGTACAACTCCAAGGTCACCAATGAAGTTCTTCAGCCATATTGCCTCCTTCGACGCTTGGCTCGCTGCAATGTACTCTGATTCGCACGTTGAATCAGCTATGGTTTCTTGCTTGGAGCTTTTCCAAGTTACTGCTCCTCCATTTAGGGTAAAGACCCAGCCCGATTGCGAACGGTAGTTGTCCCTGTCGGTCTGAAAGCTGGCGTCACTATACCCTCGCACCTTCAAGTCATCACTCCCTCCGAGGACTAAAAACCATTCTTTCGTCCTCCGAAGGTACTTAAGGATATTCTTCACCGCAATCCAATGGGCTCTGCCAGGATTCCCTTGATATCTGCTAACCATGCTCAAAGCAAAGGCTACATAAAGGCGAGTACAAGTCATAACATACATGATTGAACCAACTGCGGAAGCGTATGGTACTCGGCTCATTTCTGCTATTTCAGCTTCGGTACTCGGACTTTGAGTCTTACACAACTTGGCATTACTTTGTATCGGTAATTCTCCCTTCTTTGAGTTTTCCATACTAAAACGTTTTAGTACCTTCTCTAAGTAAGTGTTCTGACTAAGTCCTATTAGTTTCTTACTTCTTTCTCTTACTATCCTTATTCCCAAAATATAGGAAGCCTCTCCGAGGTCCTTCATAGCGAAGCACTTCCCGAGCCAGGACTTAACCTCTTGCAGAGTCAGGACGTCGTTTCCTATGAGTAACATGTCATCGACATATAGAACGAGAAAGCTAACTATACTCCCACTGGCTTTGACATATACACATGATTCATCTTCGCTTCTCACAAATCCAAACTCTTTGACTTTCTCATCGAAGCAAAGATTCCATCTGCGAGATGCTTGCTTAAGTCCATAAATGGACTTCTCAAGCTTACACACTCTATTCGGATGCTTCGGATCCACAAACCCCTCTGGCCGAGCCATGTAAACATCTTTAGCCAACTTCCCGTTAAGGAAAGCAGTCTTGACATCCATTTGCCAAATCTCATAATCATGAAATGCGGCAATTGCTAGCATCACTCTAATAGATTTTATCTTCGCAACTGGTGAGAAGGTCTCGTCATAGTCAACTCCGGGAGTTTGAGTAAAGCCCTTCGCGACCAATCGCACTTTATATGTGTGTACATTTCCATCCACGTCGGTATTCTTCTTGAAGATCCATTTGCACCCAACGGTCTTACGTACGGGCACATTATCAACCAAATTCCAAACTTGGTTATCATACATGGATTGGATCTCGCTATCCATTGCCTCTTTCCATTTTGCAGACTCCGGGCCTGCCATGGCTTCCTTATAGCTATTAGGTTCATCAAGATTTATTAGTGTACCATCACTAATATACGTGTCCCCTTCGGCAGTGAAATGAAAACCATAAAACTGGGGTTGAACTCTAACTCTTTCGGAACGTCTAAGAGGTAAGGACTCGTCAATCGGTTCAACCGGAGTTTCCTCCTTGGGTTGAGTGTCAGCGGTAGAGGTTCCTTTATCTATCGACTCTTGAATCTCTTCAAGTTCGATTTGCCTCCCACTGTCTCCTTGGCTTATGAGTTCTCGCTCTCGGAAAACTCCTCTCCTCGCAACAAAGACAACATTGTCCTTTGTTCTATAGAAGAGATATCCAAAAGATTTCTGCGGGTAGCCGATGAAAATACATCGCTCACTACGAGGTTCGAGCTTGTCGTGAGTGTCTCGTCTTACGAAAGCCTTGCAACCCCAAACGTTGATATGTGCCAACGAGGGAGCTTTCCCTGTCCACATCTCGTAAGGTGTTTTGGCAACCTTTTTAGTAGGGACTTGGTTAAGGATATGGGCGGAAGTCTCTAAGGCATACCCCCAAAAAGAGATAGGTAGTGAAGCATGACTAATCATAGAGCGAACCATGTCCAACAAGGTTCGATTACGCCTTTCTGCCACACCATTCAATTGTGGTGTCCTAGGTGGCGTCAATTGTGAAACTATTCCACACTCCTTGAGATAATCGTGGAATTCAAGACTTAGGTACTCTCCTCCTCGATCGGATCGAAGCATCTTGATTTTCCTGCCCAATTGATTCTCCACTTCATTCTTGAACTCTTTGAACTTTTCAAAAGTTTCTGACTTTTGCTTGATTAAATAGATATACCCATATCTACTATAGTCATCGGTAAAAGTCACGTAGAAGCGGTTCCCATCCTTCGTGGTTGATCTAAACGGTCCACATACGTCGATATGTATTAGGTCCAATAGACCTTCACCCCTTTCGCAAGAACCAGCGAAGGGTGACTTAGTCATCTTTCCAAGCAAACAAGACTCGCATGTGTCATCTTCCCTAAGGTTGAATGACTCCAACACTCCATCCTTTTGGAGTTGGGCTATGTGTTTCTTGTTGACATGTCCAATGTGACAATGCCACGAGGATGCTTTATCCATACTATTGGAAGAATCTATGTTTAAAACATCATTTCCTAAGTTATCAACAATCATAACAGTTTCATAAATTCCATTACATGGTATAGCTTCAAAATAAAAGACACCATTTAGATAAGCCAAAATAGAACCATTCTCATTATTAAAAGAAAATCTAAAACCTTGTCTAAACAAACCATGAAATGAAATGATGTTTCTAGCCATTTCTGGCGAATAGCAACAATTGTTCAAATCTAAACTTAAACCATTCCTAAGCACTAAATAATACACTCCAATCTTGGTCACAAGCGACGATATTCTGTTCCCCATGATTAGATTTATCCTTCCATGCTCCACGTCTCTATTTCTTCTTAGTCCCTGCACATTAGAAAAAATGTGGTAACCACAACCGGTATCAAGAACCCAAGAAATATTGTGAGATGAATCGTTAGATTTTATTGTGTATATACCTGTGAAAGACGGCTTGATCTTTCCTTCCTTGATGGCTTGCAGGTACTCTGGGCAGCTTCTTTTCCAATGTCCTATCTTGTGGCAGTGGTGGAACTCTGCCTCCTTTGGTTTAGGGCAGGGTTTAGCAGGATCAACTTTGGTCCCACTAGAAGAGGCACCATCTCGGGCTTTAACCTTGCGATAGTCCTTAGACGAGGCCTTCCTCTTCTTTCCCTTTCCTTGTCCAATGGCCAAGACATGAGCAGCGGGCGGATTGGGAGTTGGTGCAACAGACTTGTCCTTGAAGTTGCTCTCAGCAACCCTCAAGAGTCCTTGGAGTTTGCTTAGGGTGACCTCTTCTTTGTTCATGTGGTAGGTCATCCTAAATTGATTGTAGCTTGGAGGCAAAGAGTGAAGCACCATGTTGATCGCCAAGTCTTCCCCAAAGTCAACATTCAACTTGCGAAGACGGTCGACATACCTTTGCATCTTTTGCAGGTGCACGGTAAGAGACTCTCCATGACCCATCTTAGCGGAAATCATGTTAGTGAAAATATCATAACGCTCTTGTCTCGCGTTTTGATGGTATCTCTCCAATAAGTCTTGGTGCATCTCGTATGGGTACATGTCCTCATAGGACTTTTGGAATTCGGAGTTCATAGTGGCTATCATGATGCAATGTACCTTCGTTGCATCACGCTCGTGAGTTTCAAAAACGGTCATCTCAACCGGAGTAGCGATTTCAGGGTTGATTTTCTCGAGCTTCTCATCGAGGACATACTCCTTATCCTCATAGCGATCAATAGTGCAAATGTATCTTATCCATTCGCTAAAGTTCGTCCCATCGAAAGTGACCTTTTGACAAAGGCTCATCAATGTGAAAGAACTAGCAGCAGCGTTGTTTGCGTTCGACATCTACAAATAGAAAGGACAAAGATAGATTAGAATTTGAATCCCTAATTATCACCCAATAAGAAAAATTAGGGCTAGGATCCTACAACAATATTTACATATTAGAAAAGGGATGCCGTAATCCAACATGCAAATAATATGAAGGTAAGTGAATGACGATTCACTAATTCTCCACCATAAAAACATAACTTTAAGTCCTAAATGTATTGAGAATTCCTAGGTTTGGATGAGATTCATTGAAACTCTTCAATGTCATGTTTAAATCTCGATATGCCCCTCTTGTTTGTGACTGGGATACCGAGGATCACAAAGCGGGTGTGAATTACCATGCAAATTCACATGGTGCCTTCATTGTAAGGATCACCTATTCGATGTGTCGGTAAACCACACACGCTCCATCGAACTATGATAAATAATGAATCACCCTTTGCCACCTTCGCTTAGAACCAATTAGTGTGCCGGTAAACCACACACGCTCCACTAACTTCTTAGCAAGGTGCAAAGTGTAATTTCATGGGATTGCATGAATTCACTTTTCCTAAAGTAACTAAGATTGGGAAATTTTAAAAAAAACATGTAGTTACTTTATATTTCTTATTATACTTTTAATGAGAGGATGAGGTTGCCCTATCCTACCCGTTCGGCTAACGACCCTCCACCAATCAAGCAAACGGTGGGTGTGAGTGTGCACCCATTAAGCGCCATTTTATAGGCCGCAACCTTATACCCACCTAATAGATCGGCTTTGTGAATGAGGCCTACTAACGGTAAGACTAGCATTTTAGTTATACATATATACATATATATATATATATATATATATATATATATATATATATATATATATATATTAATCTTGTAATGTTATATTAGTATGGGGTTTTATTTTAACCTTGTAAAAATCTAGGGTTTGAAATTTAAATTGTCTAAATTAAACTTTTAATCACAAAACATAAATTTCAAAACTTGAGGGCACGTTTTAAACATTTAAAACATGGAGGATCAAATAACAAATAATCTTAATTAACAATTAATTCCATAATTATCCATATTTGATTTATTGGTTTAATGATTTCTTGCAAGATAATTACCAATTTAATCAAAATAATTAATTAATTATCACATAAGGAAATTAAATATTTTATTAGTTGATAAATATCTTTAATTAGATCAAGATTATAGTCATATATATCAAAAAATCGGATTAGGGTTGATCTAATATGATAAAGGCTAATTTCCATAAGATAAATATCAAAAAATCCCTATTTTAGCTCTTCCTGACGCTCGGACTCACCGAGTGCACCATGGGACTCGCCAAGTCCACCATGGGACTCGCCGAGTCCATGACTCAGAAACTCAAAATTCGAAATTTGCAAGCAAGAAACAAACAATCAAGCAACAATTTAATAGAAACCAATCTAGGCTCTGATACCACTGACGGGTTTTGGCCATATGAACATCCCTATGTGCACATGCAAACCCTAATGCTTGGATCTAGGTTTCTCTAACTAAACATGCTTTCAATCCAAGACTTCTAATGACTAATTAGGTATAAGAACAATACAAAATCAGATCTAGAAGTTTACCTTTGAATCTCTTGTTTGATCTTGTTGTCTTGGAGCTCTAGAGTCACAATTGTCACTCCTCTAATGGCTTACAAACACCAACTAGCAAGGAAGATGATTTGAGAGAGAGGAGAGGGATTAGAAATCGGCCAGGGTTTCTTTGCTTTAGCAGAGGTGCCGATTTCACATGTCCTAAGGGTCTATTTATACTTGTAGACTCATAGGGTTTCACCCTTAAACCCTAGCTGGATAATCTTTCCTTAAAGCAATCCAAATCCTTACCTAAGATAAGCCTTGGACGATTTTGAGGCTATCCCAAGCCCTAGAATCTGTCTAATCCTTATCCCTAAAGGATTTACAGTCTAAAGTGTAACTATCAAACAATTGACAGTTTATACCCTCTTATTTAATTAATATCTTTAAGTCACCAAATTAATACTAATTAATCTATGACTTATATTAATTAAATAACAATATTATTATTCATTATATTATTCTCATAATATATTAATAATATCTATTCTCTCATAATAAATCATCCTATCAAGTTGCTATGGTGAAGGCAACCCAAAAGGACCATGCACAATCGGGTCAAATACTTGCCTAATATAGTTGCAGCCTTAGACACTATTCCAACAATTACTGCCTTTGCTAAGACCCGGTCTTGGCCTCAGAAAGCCAAAGCTGGAGCGACAACTCATTTCTCGTCACAAGGGAAGAACATCCTTTGTGATCTCCTCATTCACTCACAACCAATGAGAAAGCAACAGATAGCCCAGGTGACACCCATAACTGACGTCACCTGGAGGTTAGTTAGCGTGAATAACTCTCCTAGTAAGAGGAAGCCATGTTTCACGCTTACAGGGCATGGTCCCTACGATCCGTTAGTAACAGGTATAAAAGGATCTCTTTCGTATCAAGGGAGGGATTTATATTCTTTCTCACAAAGATTACCCTAAGATTTCTCTCTCACAAACCAAATAAATGGATTATACCACGTTCAATAGTTTTTCAATAAAGAAAATATCCTAGGGGGAAATCCAAGGGCAAACGCCCTCAACAAACTGGCCTCCACCTTGTATGATCATCTCACAAAGAAAGTGCTGGTCGAAGTACTACCGGAAAGGAGTGATGACAACTAACAAGTCAATACCATATCACCCCCCCCAGAATGGACGAAAACCATTTGTTGATTACTTGCGCCATGGCATGCTTCTAGACGATCCATAGGAGGCGAGGAAAGTCAAAGTCAGGGCACCACATTTTGCATTAAGGGACAATCAGTTGTTTCGAAAAGGATATTTAAGTCCATGGCTCAGGTGCATTTCTAAGACAGAGGGGCAGACTTCTCTCGAAGAAAGTCATTCAGGGGACACAATGGTAAACGAAGGAGCTCGCGCAGTCACATGCAAGATACTTCGCCTAGGAGTATACTAGACGGACGTATACAACGACGCCGCATCCTTAACCAAGAAATGCAAAGAATGCCAAGCATTCGCCCCTTTCCAAAATCAACCGGCCATGACACTGACAAGCATCACTAGCCCCTGACCTTTCCACCAATGGGGGAGCAATATAGTTGTGACATCCCCAAAATCTCGGCCAGAAAAGACCGATTTTCATTTATGCTTTTAAATATTTTCAGAGTAAATCCTTTTGATTTGAAAGAGTTGCGGAATTTGTTCCCAAAAACAAAACATGATAAAACAATGTTTACCGAAGCATTTCATAAAAGAAATGTATTTTCATTATAATCAAAACTCGGGGTGTCATGTTCCGATACAGACCAATAAGCATAAACGAATACATTACAAGTCATATAACAAATATAAACATATGCAGACTTGTAAACAAAACAACTTGATGGATCATCCATCTCATGCCCTTCCGCCACTTCCTGTAATACAATTTAAAACTGAGTGGGTCAGGCTTGGGAGCCTGGTGAGCATATAGGGTTTTCAACCCACAATAAATATCATATTTAATTTTCACCAACCAACAATAACCCAATTACCCATTCCCGTTATTCTCACTTTAATGTCCCTAACTCAACTAACATAAGGGACCTAGTCTAAGAATATTTCATCGGGGCGACAACACATGCTTCGGGGGTACCTCAGCAATATAAGTCAAATAAGGCAACCATGAGGGGGATGGAGTACATCGAATGAACACCCAAGTTCATTAACACCTACAGGTGGCGAACCTGCTAATGTTTCCACAAGACTATCTAGAAAAGTATGTGGTCGTCATCTAAACTCCGCTAGATGACTAAATCAAACAACAACGAGGCCTCTCATCTGTTTATTACACACCAACTATCTACCCATGTTCTACCCAACATATTAGTAGATAAAAATATACATTTGTATACATAGTTTAAAGAAAACCTGTATAGCATGGTTTAATCAACACATATATCACATAACAGATGAGGCACACACACACATAACACATATCTCATAAAGAAATAAGCAGATCTATAAGATAGAAGAGAGTGAATACACATTCACACATAACACAACCAAATATATACACATAGCACGCATTTTTATATAAAATACTTCGTATTATTGTATTAGAAAGAAAATAACTACACACTCACTTGATCAGAAGATGATCCGACAGCACTACGACTTATAGAAGTAGTATTCCTCAGCAGATCTGGAAGATCTCCTCGAAAATCGAACTTCTCGCGGGCAGAGCTTCGACTCAGGAACCGCACTTCTCGGGATCTTCGGGGTCTCGGGACTTGCCTCGGGGCTAGAGTATGATACCGGGGCTTCGGGGTGGAATCGGCATGCAAAACGATGCAAAAGACTAGAGAGAAGAGAAGAAATGAACAAGAATTTTGGCTGCCTTCGGATCCCCTTTTATAGAGGCTGGAGCCTCGGAGTACGCGGGGCGTACTGCAGTACGCAGCGCGTACTGCTTCCGAAATCGTCACTGCATGCGTCATCCGAAGTGTCGACACTATGCTGAGTACGCGGTAGCGTACCCTCGTACGTGGGGCGTACTCCGGATCACACCGGTGACTCGTCTTCGGATAAGGCTTCCGATTTTGATTTAAATTTAATTACAAAATGATTAATAAACTTCAGAAATTCATAACTTCTTCATACGAACTCCGTTTTCGACGTTCTTTATATCCATGGAAAGGTGAGACCACGCTCTACGACTTTCGTTTAGACTCCGTCGGCTAATTTTGACTTTATTTTTATTAATTATTTTTGATAGGCCGCGACAGAAACTTTCGTTATAAATTCATAACTTCTTCGTTTGACGTCCGTTCTCGCCTAACTTTTTATCGCTTCGATACCAACAAGGAGATCTTCGATTCTCATTTAGATTGCTTCGGCTAAAAACCGCTCGATCTCAAATCGAGTATTTCAAGCTGCATGCCGCTAAGCCGGAACTTCGATAAATCATAACTTCCTCATACGAAGTCAGATTTGGGCGTTCTATATATATTCGGAAACCTCGTTTCAATTAATACAACATTAATCTAAGATATTAAGTTTATTTTACACTTAAATTTTGACGCTTATTTTTATTCTTAATTAATCAAACCACATAATTAAGCAATTAAGCACAAAACACATAATACTCAAATAATACAATCTTATTATTTCAAAACGGGTTACAAAGGTTAACCTAGACTATTATATTGCTACAAATGGCAAGCCCGGAAACACAGGCGTTACAATTCTCTCCACCTTAGAATGATTCCGTCCCCGGAATCACACATCAACAAACAAATGCGGATAGCGACTCAACATGTCACTCTCCGTCTCCCAGGTGAGATTCGGCCCATTCGTGTGTTTCCATCAGACAAGCACTAACCCAACCATTTTGCATCGCAACTTCTTAGTCTTTCGGTCAACAATTGCCTCTGGTTCTTCAATCAACCTTTTGTTCTCATCAATTCTCAATTCAGAAATTGGAATTATATCGGGAACTTCTCCCGTGAACTTCCGCAAATAACACACATGAAAAGTGTTGTGAATTCCATTCAGTTCTTCGGGTAATTCGAGCTTGTAAGCTTGGTTCCCAATCCTCTGAAGGACTTTAAACGGTCCAATAAACCTTGGACTCAACTTTTCCCTTTTACCAAATCTTATAAGCCCCTTCCACGGCGAGACTTTAAGCAAAACCGAATCTCCAACCTCAAAAGTCATCGGTCTTCGCTTCTTGTCAGCATAGCTCTTTTGACGATCTTGAGCTGCTAACATTCTTTCCCTAATTATTTTCAACTTTTCAGCAGTTTGATGAACCATCTCCGGTCCCATAAACTGCTTTTCCCCAGCCTCAAGCCAACAAGACGGCGTACGACACTTCTGTCCATACAAAGCTTGATAAGGTGCCATCTTAATGCTCGAGTGAAAACTATTATTATAGGAAAATTCTACCAACGGTAAATGTTCATCCCAATTACCTAGGAATTCCAAGGTACATGCTGATCTCAGCATATCTTCAAGTGTTTGTATTGTTCTTTCACTCTGACCATCAGTCTGCGGATGGTAAGCTGTGCTTAAACATAACTTGGTACCCATTTCCTCTTGTAGACTTTTCCAAAACCTTGAGGTGAAACGGCTATCACGATCCGATACCATCGTTAACGGAACACCGTGAAGCCTCACAATTTCCTTCACGTAAGAATTCGCAAGCTTTTCCATAGACCATTTCTCCCTGGCCGCTATGAAATGCGCACTCTTAGTGAATCGATCAACGACCACCCAAATCATGTCGTGACCATTCTTTGTTCTGGGCAGTTTAGTGACAAAATCCATAGCAATGTCTTCCCACTTACCCATAGGCACAGGCAATGGTTCTAAACTCCCGTAAGGTTTCTGATGTTGTGTCTTGACTCTCGCACAAGTCACACACTCGGCCACATACTTTGCAACATCAAGCTTCATCGTCGGCCACCAGTAGTAGGGTTTCAGGTCCCTATACATTTTAGTGCTACCCGGATGAATTGAGTACATGGTTTTATGAGCTTCTTCCATCAGAAGATCCCTAATTCCTCCTGACTTAGGTACCCAAATACGATCTTGGAATACCTTCAGTCCATGACCGTTAGTACCAAACACCAACGTTTTACCCAAACGTTCCTCCTTTCGGTCATTTTTCTCAGAAGCTTCCTCTTGAGCTTTCTTTATACTTTCCACAATGGTCGAGACAACTTCAATTCTCAACGCTCTTGGCCTCTTCCTTTCAAGATTGACCTTCCGACTGAGAGCATCAACAACAACATTAGCTTTACCGGGGTGGTAAAGTATCTCGTAGTCGTAGTCTTTAAGTAATTCTAGCCAGCGTCGTTGCCTCATATTCAATTCTTTCTGATTAAAGAGGTATTGGAGACTCTTATGATCAGTGAAAAGTTTGCACTTCGTGCCATAGAGGTAATGTCTCCATATTTTCAGAGCGAAAACTACCGCTGCCAATTCCAAATCATGAGTCGCGTAATTCTTTTCATGCTCTTTCAGCTGTCGAGACGCATATGCTATCACCTTTTCTCTTTAGGTCAAAACACAACCCAATCCAACACCAGACGCATCGCTATAAACAGCGAAGTCTTCAACTCCATCGGGTAGAGAAAGTATCGGTGCCTCGCATAGCTTCTTCTTTAACTTCTCGAATGCTTCTTTATGCTTCTCACCCCAAGCATAAGTAGCTCCTTTGTGGGTCAAAGCTGTTAATGGAGTAGCAATCGAAGAAAAGCCTTGGATAAACCTGCGGTAATATCCGGCTAATCCTAAAAAGCTTCGAATCTCCGTGGGACTTTTCGGTTGTTTCCACTTCGTCACAGCTTCGATCTTCGCTGGATCAACCATTATCCCTTCTTGGTTGACCACGTGACATAAGAATTGGACCTCACGAATCCAAAAATCACATTTGGAGAACTTCGCATAAAGCTTCTCCTTCTTCAAAACTTCTAACACTTCTCGCAAGTGCCTGCCATGCTCCTCCTGGCTTTTCGAGTAAATCAGAATGTCGTCTATGAACACTATCACAGATTTATCAAGGAACAGGTTACAAACCCTATTCATCAAATCCATGAACGCTGCTGGAGCATTGGTTAGTCCAAACGACATAACCAAGAACTCGTAGTGTCCATATCTAGTTCTGAATGCAGTCTTCTCGATATCTTGCTCTCTTACCTTCAGCTGATGATATCCTGACCTAAGATCGATCTTCGAGAAATAGCTCGAACCTTGCAATTGATCAAACAGGTCATCAATCCTCGGCAACGGATATCTATTATTTATTGTTGCCTTGTTCAGCTCTCTATAATCGATGCACATTCTCATACTTCCATCTTTCTTCTTCACAAATAACACCGGAGCTCCCCAGGGCGATGAACTAGGTCTAATGAAACCTTTGTCTAATAACTCCTGAAGTTGCATCATCAGCTCCTTCATCTCCGTCGGTGCTAATCGATAAGGTGCTTTTGCTATTGGCGTGGTTCCTGGTAACAAGTCTATTCTGAACTCCACTTGTCTATCAGGTGGTAATCCAGGAAGATCCTCGGGGAACACTTCCGGAAAATCACACACCACTGGAATGCTCTGCATCACCTTCTTTTCCTTCTTAGCATCAATCACAAATGCTAAATATGATGTACATCCCCTGGTCAAACACTTTCTGGCTTTCATTAGAGAAATGATCCCAGAATTCACTCGCCGTTTGTCCCCATACACCATAAACGAATCTTTTCCAGGCGGGTTTACTTTAACTATCTTTTTCTTGCATAAAATTTCGGCATCATTGGCGCTAAGCCAATCCATTCCCAAGACGATGTCGAAACCATTAAGTTCGATAGGCAATAACGCCTCGTGAAACTTATTCCCATTAAGGTCGATCAAGACGTTTTTCATACGATGGCTAACAGGTACAAACTTGCCACTAGCTACTTCGACTAATAAAGCATTATCTAGTCTATCAATAGGCAAAGCTAGCTTTCTACCAAACTCATGCGAAATAAAGGAGTAGTTGGCTCCAGAATCAAACAATATATGAGCAGGTAATTCGTTTACGAGAAAGGTACCTGAAGCGACATCAGCTTCATCCTTCGCAGCTTCCAGTGTCATCTGGAATGCTCTCACCTTTGGCTTTGGTGGAATGTTGGGCTTTGCTGCCTCCTTCTTCCTCGGACAGTCCTTCAAAATGTGCCCCTCTTCATTACACCCAAAACACATCCTTTTGTTGTTCGGACATTCATTGGCAAAATGTCCAACCTTTCCACACTTGTAGCAGGTCACATCCTCGCTACATTTCCCAAAGTGCTTTTTCTTACACTTATCACACCACTTTGCTTCGCCTCCTTTTCCTCCAAACTTTTTCGAATCAGATTTCGAAAATTTTCCTTTCTTACCGGAACCAGATGTTCCCTCAAACTTTCTTTTCTCACCAACATCAGCCTTGTTGGTGGTTCTCCCCTTGATCATGTTTTCAACAGACTTGGCAGCCCAGATAGCTGCCTCTAGAGTAAGTGCCTGACGTACTGGCACCTCGTACTCCCATGGAAGTCCCTTCGCATACCGATCCACCTTTGTCAGCTCGTCTGGAACGATACGCAAGGCAAACTCCATCTTATCGGTGAAGTTATTGGTGTATTCATCAACTGACATGCTGCCTTTCGTCAATGTCAGGAACTTGTTCTCCAACTCCAACAAATTTTGAGCCGAACAGAACTTGCGCTTGAACTGCACCAAGAATTCTGCCCATGTCAATTACAGTGGCTCATTAGGGCTTAAGGTCTTCCCTAGAGTGTTCCACCAACGAACGGCTCCACCTCGGAATTGACGCACGGCATAGTAGTTTGCAACTTACCTCTACAGCCACACGTCATGAAGGCTAGCTCCATTTCGGAGATCCAATCCATAACCCCAATCGGATCCTCCTTTCCATTGAAGGTCGATGGTTTGCAAGTCAAAAAGTCCTTGTACTTGCATCCCATTCCATCATTCCTTCCTTCATGGTTATCTTGCCTAACTATCGGTGGGTTGGCTGGACCAACAGACCCACTGAAGTTTCCACCTTCCGAGTGCCCTTCATTTAATTCAGGCTCTTCCACACGAATCGACAGTTCTTCACGATTTTGTTGAAGCAACTGTCTAGTTTCATCCATCTGACGATCCAACATCGTCTGAATCATCAATTGCACACCAGCCATGGTTATTGGCTCAGGTGCTGCTGCTACGACAGGTATTGGCTCAATCACTGGTGGTTGATTCCTGTTTTCGTCAGCATTTCCAACTCCACTTCTTGTTCTCACCATTTTGATCTACACACCGAATAAGGTGAAATTAGATCCTCAATCATGATAGATATTCAAATCATCCTTATCACTCCGAAACGTTTACATGCTAGTTCTAATATCGTAGACGTACGCTTAGAATCCTACACACATAAGGTTTCTAGATCCGGTCGGCAACAGACCATAGATCCGAACAAATAATATCATATATATGGAAACATATAACATTTAGCACATAAAAGCATTATAGGCCGCAACCTTATACCCACCTTATAGATCGGCTTTGTGAATGAGGCCTACTAACGGTAAGACTAGCATTTTAGTTATACATACATATATATATATATATATATATATATATATATATATATATATATATATATATATATATATATATTAATCTTGTAATGTTATATTAGTATAGGGTTGTATTTTAACCTTGTAAAAATCTAGGGTTTGAAATTTAAATTGTCTAAATTAAACTTTTAATCACAAAACATAAATTTCAAAACTTGAGGGCACGTTTTAAACATTTAAAACATGGAGGATCAAATAACAAATAATCTTAATTAACAATTAATTCCATAATTATCCATATTTGATTTATTGGTTTAATGATTTCTTGCAAGATAATTACCAATTTAATCAAAATAATTAATTAATTATCACATAAGGAAATTAAATATTTTATTAGTTGATAAATATCTTTAATTAGATCAAGATTATAGTCATATATATCAAAAAATCGGATTAGGGTTGATCTAATATGATAAAGGCTAATTTCCATAAGATAAATATCAAAAAATCCCTATTTTAGCTCTTCCTGACGCTCGGACTCACCGAGTGCACCATGGGACTCGCCAAGTCCACCATGGGACTCGCCGAGTCCATGACTCAGAAACTCAAAATTCGAAATTTGAAAGCAAGAAACAAACAATCAAGCAACAATTTAATAGAAACCAATCTAGGCTCTGATACCACTGACGGGTTTTGGCCATATGAACATCCCTATGTGCACATGCAAACCCTAATGCTTGGATCTAGGTTTCTCTAACTAAACATGCTTTCAATCCAAGACTTCTAATGACTAATTAGGTATAAGAACAATACAAAATCAGATCTAGAAGTTTACCTTTGAATCTCTTGTTTGATCTTGTTGTCTTGGAGCTCTAGAGTCACAATTGTCACTCCTCTAATGGCTTACAAACACCAACTAGCAAGGAAGATGATTTGAGAGAGAGGAGAGGGACTAGAAATCGGCCAGGGTTTCTTTGCTTTAGCAGAGGTGCCGATTTCACATGTCCTAAGGGTCTATTTATACTTGTAGACTCATAGGGTTTCACCCTTAAACCCTAGCTGGATAATCTTTCCTTAAAGCAATCCAAATCCTTACCTAAGATAAGCCTTGGACGATTTTGAGGCTATCCCAAGCCCTAGAATCTGTCCAATCCTTATCCCTAAAGGATTTACAGTCTAAATTGTAACTATCAAACAATTGACAGTTTATACCCTCTTATTTAATTAATATCTTTAAGTCACCAAATTAATACTAATTAATCTATGACTTATATTAATTAAATAACAATATTATTATTCATTATATTATTCTCATAATATATTAATAATATCTATTCTCTCATAATAAATCATCCTATCAAGTTGCTATGGTGAAGGCAACCCAAAAGGACCATGCACAATCGGGTCAAATACTTGCCTAATATAGTTGCAGCCTTAGACACTATTCCAACAATTACTGCCTTTGCTAAGACCCAGTCTTGGCCTCAGAAAGCCAAAGCTGGAGCGACAACTCATTTCTCGTCACAAGGGAAGAACATCCTTTGTGATCTCCTCATTCACTCACAACCAATGAGAAAGCAACAGATAGCCCAGGTGACACCCATAACTGACGTCACCTGGAGGTTAGTTAGCGTGAATAACTCTCCTAGTAAGAGGAAGCCATGTTTCACGCTTACAGGGCATGGTCCCTACGATCCGTTAGTAACAGGTATAAAAGGATCTCTTTCGTATCAAGGGAGGGATTTATATTCTTTCTCACAAAGATTACCCTAAGATTTCTCTCTCACAAACCAAATAAATGGATTATACCACGTTCAATAGTTTTTCAATAAAGAAAATATCCTAGGGGGAAATGCAAGGGCAAACGCCCTCAACAAACTGGCCTCCACCTTGTATGATCATCTCACAAAGAAAGTGCTGGTCGAAGTACTACCGGAAAGGAGTGATGACAACTAACAAGTCAATACCATATCACCCCCCCAGAATGGACGAAAACCATTTGTTGATTACTTGCGCCATGGCATGCTTCTAGACGATCCATAGGAGGCGAGGAAAGTCAAAGTCAGGGCACCACATTTTGCATTAAGGGACAATCAGTTGTTTCGAAAAGGATATTTAAGTCCATGGCTCAGGTGCATTTCTAAGACAGAGGGGCAGACTTCTCTTGAAGAAAGTCATTCAGGGGACACAATGGTAAACGAAGGAGCTCGCGCAGTCACATGCAAGATACTTCGCCTAGGAGTATACTGGACGGACGTATACAACGACGCCGCATCCTTAACCAAGAAATGCAAAGAATGCCAAGCATTCGCCCCTTTCCAAAATCAACCGGCCATGACACTGACAAGCATCACTAGCCCCTGACCTTTCCACCAATGGGGGAGCAATATAGTTGTGACATCCCCAAAATCTCGGCCAGAAAAGACCGATTTTCATTTATGCTTTTAAATATTTTCAGAGTAAATCCTTTTGATTTGAAAGAGTTGCGGAATTTGTTCCCAAAAACAAAACATGATAAAACAATGTTTACCGAAGCATTTCATAAAAGAAATGTATTTTCATTATAATCAAAACTCGGGGTGTCATGTTCCGATACAGACCAATAAGCATAAACGAATACATTACAAGTCATATAACAAATATAAACATATGCAGACTTGTAAACAAAACAACTTGATGGATCATCCATCTCATGCCCTTCCGCCACTTCCTGTAATACAATTTAAAACTGAGTGGGTCAGGCTTGGGAGCCTGGTGAGCATATAGGGTTTTCAACCCACAATAAATATCATATTTAATTTTCACCAACCAACAATAACCCAATTACCCATTCCCGTTATTCTCACTTTAATGTCCCTAATTCAACTAACATAAGGGGCCTAGTCTAAGAATATTTAATCGGGGCGACAAAACATGCTTCGGGGGTACCTCAGCAATATAAGTCAAATAAGGCAACCATGAGGGGGATGGAGTACAGTGAATGAACACCCAAGTTCATTAACACCTACAGGTGGCGAACCTGCTAATGTTTCCACAAGACTATCTAGAAAAGTATGTGGTTGTCATCGAAACTCCGCTAGATGACTAAATCAAACAACAACGAGGCCTCTCATCTGTTTATTACACACCAACTATCTACCCATGTTCTACCCAACATATTAGTAGATAAAAATATACATTTGTATACATAGTTTAAAGAAAACCTGTATAGCATGGTTTAATCAACACATATATCACATAACAGATGAGGCACACACACACATAACACATATCTCATAAAGAAATAAGCAGATCTATAAGATAGAAGAGAGTGAATACACATTCACACATAACACAACCAAATATATACACATAGCACGTATTTTTATATAAAATACTTCGTATTATTGTATTAGAAAGAAAATAACTACACACTCACTTGATCAGAAGATGATCCGACAGCACTACGGCTTATAGAAGTAGTATTCCTCAGCAGATCTGGAAGATCTCCTCGAAAATCGAACTTCTCGCGGGCAGAGCTTCGACTCGGGAACCGCACTTCTCGGGATCTTCGGGGTCTCGGGACTTGCCTCGGGGCTAGAGTATGATACCGGGGCATCGGGGTGGAATCGGCACGCAAAAAGATGCAAAAGACTAGAGAGAAGAGAAGAAATGAACAAGAATTTTGGCTGCCTTCGGATCCCCTTTTATAGAGGCTGGAGCCTCGGAGTACGCGGGGCGTACTGCAGTACGCAGCGCGTACTGCTTCCGAAATCGTCACTGCATGCGTCATCCGAAGTGTCGACACTATGCTGAGTACGCGGTAGCGTACCCTCGTACGTGGGGCGTACTCCGGATCACACCGGTGACTCGTCTTCGGATAAGGCTTCCGATTTTGATTTAAATTTAATTACAAAATGATTAATAAACTTCGGAAATTCATAACTTCTTCATACGAACTCCGTTTTCGACGTTCTTTATATCCACGGAAAGGTGAGACCACGCTCTACGACTTTCGTTTAGACTCCGTCGGCTAATTTTGACTTTATTTTTATTAATTATTTTTAATAGGCCGCGACAGAAACTTTCGTTATAAATTCATAACTTCTTCGTTTGACGTCCGTTCTCACCTAACTTTTTATCGCTTCGATACCAACAATGAGATCTTCGATTCTCATTTAGATTGCTTTGGCTAAAAACCGCTCGATCTCAAATCGAGTATTTCAGGCTGCATGCCGCTAAGCCGGAACTTCGATAAATCATAACTTCCTCATACGAAGTCAGATTTGGGCGTTCTATATATATTCGGAAACCTCGTTTCAATTACTACAACATTAATCAAAGATATTAAGTTTATTTTACACTTAAATTTTGACGCTTATTTTTATTCTTAATTAATCAAACCACATAATTAAGCAATTAAGCACAAAACACATAATACTCAAATAATACAATCTTATTATTTCAAAACGGGTTACAAAGGTTAACCTAGACTATTATATTGCTACAAATGGCAAGCCCGGAAACACAGGCGTTACAATAGTGGAACCATTTCCAGCAACGCCAAGAGGTGTAAAGTTTTTACTGGTATCCGTGGACTATTTCACCAAGTGGATAGAGTCGGAACCACTGGCCACTATCACTGGCAAAAAGATGATAAATTTCATGACAAAGAACATCTTGGCCCACTTTGGAACTCTTTGGATCCTCATAAGTGATAATGCATCTTGAAGGAAGTCCCTTCAAGGAATGGTGTGAAGATAAGAAAATACACCGCCAGTTCA
Organism: Lactuca sativa; assembly: GCF_002870075.4. Lineage (NCBI taxonomy): Eukaryota > Viridiplantae > Streptophyta > Magnoliopsida > Asterales > Asteraceae > Lactuca > Lactuca sativa. The sequence goes on from NC_056627.2 coordinate 253,227,163, forward strand.
CATTAGTAGCGCACCCTCAGGCTAACGGACAGACAAGGATATCCAACAAAACCATAGTCAATGATTTGAAGAAACGGATACTCAGATCCAAGTCCGCCTGGGTTGATGAGCTCCTGACAGTGTTATGGTCCTATCGCACCACAACAAGGTCTAGTACAGGAGAAATGCCCTTCAGTCTATAACCTATGAGATGGAGGCGGTCCTCCCATTGGAAATAGTCGTTGGCTCCTTACGAACAAAGAGTTTCAAGGAGGTAGCCACACAGAACTTTAAAGTTGGAGAATATGTACTATTACAACCGCCAAGTCCGGGCTAAGAACTTTAAAGTTGGAGAATATGTACAAAGAAAGAACGAGTCTAGCCACATAGAACCACTAGAGAAACTCAGTGTCAAGTGGGAAGGACCATACAAAATCATAGAAGCACACAAGAATGGTGCCTATATCCTAGAAGCTCAAGATGGGTGCGCCATTCCAAGAACGTGGAATGCGCAGAGCTTGTGCCACTTCTACTCTTAAAACAAGTGTTAAAGGTAGAACCAGTGCTAGCTAACGAATTGTATGCTAATTTTAATATGTAAATATAATCAACATAAATTACTTCACTATTTTCAGTCATAATATGATGCTCCTTATATTCAAATCTAAGAAACAAAGAGGCTGTGTACATTTACCATGTGGCAACAAGGATTGATCATCCAACGTCACACGAGCGAAATCGTTACAAGAAGGCAGCCATGAAATTTACATTAGAAAGGCTCATAACCTTCCTGCCAAAACATGCTCATCAAGTAAAGAACATGTGACATTAGTGTATAAGGGTCATAACCTTCCACGAATATAAAAAAAAATAAACAAAATTGGGTGAGCCTCAAGATGACAATCTTGGCTACACCCAAGGTCTTTAAGCACCAGATTAGAACAAATATCTCAAAGACCAGCTTCAATAAAGCACAAAGAGTTCACTAGCAAGAGAATTCCGACCAGGGGTGTAAACAAATCCTATGTAAATATCATGTGATGGACAACATAAACCACACATAGAGTAATCAGGTGAAAGAGAGTGTGCAATAAAGAGAAACATTCACAACCATAAAAAGCAAACATTGTTCAAATTGTCGGACTCCCGGACTTAAAATATGGCCACAAGGGGTAGCAAAGACAACAAACAAATAAGGAAAATATTGTCAACGGGGGTTACATAAAAACAAGCCAAACACAAAACTACTTATCAACATGAGTGTTATCATCACTAGAAGGAAAGCTTGAAACGAGGACCGATTCCTCGCTCTGAGACTCCTGACAGAGATTACGAAGCCCAGCTATGTCCATGGCACCCAAGTGAAGATGGCCATCAAATTCTGTCTCCGTGAAGGTCACTAGGGCATCTTACATCTCTTGAGTCCTAGTTGCCAAGTCCTCCTCAGACTTTGGGTCTACCTCCCTGGCAGATACCTGCTCCCAAATAACCCTTTTACCTTATTCCACACCAGCAGTGACACAAGCTTCTTTCACAAGAACCAAGCCTTGGAGGAACTGTGGACTTTCAATCAACCTATCCACAACCTGACCAAGCCCGTCGCCAAAGATCTAAGAAATATCCCTTTCCATCGCTCCCATTGCGGCGTTCTCGGTCACCAGAGCAACCTCCAGTTCCATTGTACGCTTGCTCAGACCGACGTTCTCCAACATCAGGACCCCCACATGAGTGTTCAGGACCTCCACCTATTTCACTAGATTTGCCACTTGATCCGCCAAGCCTGCCCTCTGAAGTAACACCGCCTCATGTCTAGCCTCCAAGCTGCTCTTATCAGCTTCTAACTTCGCCACTTGGGCCTTCAGTTCTTCACATTAGATGCCCCTCCTGTCCGAGTCGGACCGGAGGGTCTCCATCTCGGAGATGCGTTCGGCAACCGCTACTAAATAAGGCGACACTTGAGTGCCAACATAACGCAATCCTTCAACTATATGCTCATCGGACAGGACATTTAGGGCCTCAGTCGTGGCAGGAGGAAATGCATGCTAACACCACTCGAGAGCAGCGTCATGATCAGAGAGAAGATCCTGAGCAGTTAGCCTCCAAGATGGCTTATAAGCATCTAGATGATAATCCATCAGTAGGGGGTGGTTGTGTTTTTACGAGAAGAGGTGGATGCAAGACCATGAGGAGGCGGAGACCCATTCTTTGTCCCAGCTCCTTCGATTGTGGGAACGAGGCTGGTTTTCTCGGTGCTTCCTTGTCCCATATGACAAGGCGGTTCAGTTGTGCCGGTTTGTGCACCCTCCAACAGTTTTTGAGGACCTTCCTCGGGGGCACGATTGGAATCCTTGGAACCCCCTAGTAAGAGACTCAAATTACGTTTCTTACATAGAGGGGCCCCGATGCTAGCTACCTCAGTTTGACAACCAGAAGAGGCTTCCAAGAGTGCAAAACGTCTCTTAACCCGGCGAAGACTCCTCGGGGACTCGGACAATGTAGGATCCTTCTGAGAAGCACCAGTGACGACAACGTCCTGTAGGTCCAGATCCTCACCAGCGCCAGTAACATTGTCAGAACCGGCAGTCGCCATTAATCCTTGTCCAGAAAAAGGAGGTGGAAGAGCCTCCACCAGGTCAATGTCGTGAACTTGAAGCTGACCATCAAACAGATCCTGAAGAACTTTCTCCAGAGAAATAGTCTCCTGCACACCTGGTAAAAACAAAAAACAATAACGGTTTAGCCAAAGCACCGCTTTAAACATAACTTGCTAATATTTTCATATAAAATAGGGGAGAGGAAAAGCAAAAGAGATAACCTCTTTCTCAAAAAAGAATTTAAGCATCTTCCCACGATCCCTCTAAGCAGCACTCATCCCACTGACGGCCAAGAAATGGTCAAGCCAATCTTCAGCGGTGATGTTGATCTTCTCCAGGGCGTCAGCCAGTTCCTTGTCGGTGCCAAACTACACCGGGGCACGGTCGACATACACCTTATTCCTTGGGTAACTAAGTACCACGAGATCGCTTTTCACCCATAAGAATTTCTCTTGCCAGTTCTTTTTAGACTTCTGATCGTGGATAAGAGTAGGGACTCCCCCGCAGTGAGAAAGGGTTCGAGTCCCCGACTAAGTGGAGGCGTTAAAAAAGTGCTTGAAAGTAAGAATGGCCAGAAAGCGGCCTAGGGCACGACAAAGAAGTTCAAAGCTGACTATCTTGTTTATAGCGATAGGGTTCAACTCCCTTACTGAAAACCCTTATTCCCGGATTATCAAGTTCAAGAAATTGGTGGTAGGCAAGCGCAGACCTGCCTCAAAGAAGGTGATTGGGATCCCGACTTTGCCTTCAGGAGGACTGTACAAAGAGGCATCATGCAAGGGAATTTGCACACCGATGTTCGGGAACAGACCCAAATTGGAACTCGAAAGACTCCAATTCCTCGGTGGTAAGATCTCTTCATAAAGCGCGAGTAGTAGCCATGGAAAATACAACGGAAAGGTTTAAAGGTTTTTTTCTCAAAAACAAGTAGAATGCAATGAGAAAAAGGCTAGGAGGAACTGGGGTTTTAATGCCATCAGTAAGGCAACGAACCTTCCTCATGATGAAACCGCCAAACAACGACGATTTCACCTGCCAACTGCACAAGTTTTCAATAGTAGTTCACCACGTATCTATGAGTAGACCATAGCAACTGTGCTACACCACGAACGTAGAAGACTACTGGTCTAGGGGACTTTTTAACATTACCTAACAGCCACGTTAAATGTAACAAAGACGTTAATGCCTTGGCTAAGACCCAGTCTTGGCCTCAAAGAGCCAAATCCGGAGCGACAACTCATTTCTCTTCATAAAGGAAGAACATCCCATGTGATCTCCTCATTTATTCACCACCAATGAGAAAGCAACAGATAGACCAAGTGACGCTCATAACTGACGTCACTTGGCGGTTAGTTAGTGTGAATAGCTCTCCCAATAACAGGAAGCCATGTTTCACGCTCACAAGGCACGATCCCCACGATCCGTTGGTAACAGGTATAAAAGGATCTCTTTCGTCTCAAGGGAGGTATCCATCTTCTTTATGACGAAGATTAACCTAAGATTTCTCTCTCACTCTAGACTAACTTGATCGTCGGAGCGACGTCCCGGGAGAACACCCGGTCGTCCTCTAACGGTTCTTTTGTGATTGTGTTCTTAGGTAAGCACCCAAGTCAGATCCATCCTTTAGCGTCCAGAACATCTGAGAACATGTCACAACAGGAGCATAGTAGTTTGCTGTTAATAAGATAAGACTTATTATAGATACCTAGTTCAACTAAGATTAAGATTAGGTAATCTCATTTGAAGTATGTAAGTGTAAGTTAAGAACATAGAGTAGAGTTCTATTTCATGACACTTTTAGGTGTCGATGATATGAAAATATATACCGCAATACAAATTGTATTCCTTTTTGGATGACCTAAAATGGTTGGTCCAGATGAGGCAATTATAACAATATGTCTGGTCATCTCCAAGAGTATGATGAAAACACGTGATCATTCTAGGAGGTCTTGTGAATTAAGTTGCTAGTGTGGATTTATAACCCACACACATAAATGAAGTAGAATACCATATTCATCAAATACTCTGATAGATCGAATGCCTTTTTGACTTTCAACAGTCAAGGAAGTCCCTAGCGGTATAGTCAAGTCCTTTCTTGTAAACGGTTTATATGTATAAGTATGAGGTTTTATAGATATCCAAATCATATATATATATATATATATATATATATATATATATATATATATATATATATATATAGACATTGTGGGATTGAAATCCCTATGTACTCACGAGGTTTCCCAGCTTGACCCACTCAGTTTCTATGCATCACAGGTACCAAGACTTAAGACACTAGAACTTGATTATGATGCTGAGTGACTAAGAGAAATCTTGCAATGGTGTTCAGGATCACTAGGTATTTACACTATAACTTATATATTTATATTGATTATTACATCCTTAGGATTTTCTTTGAGACAATCTTGTACTCAAAAGATTTTTATATACTGGGATTTTCAGCTAATAAAGTATCATGATTTTTTAAACATAAAGAAAATTTTTATTGGTTCTGAAAATTAGAGGATGTCATACATGCTGAGAACCTCAAAAACTGAATGTGAAGGACTCTGCTTACTATGCACATCGTTCACAAGAGTTAGCAGAAAATCAGAAGGCATCTGTTACAATTGTCTCTCTGAATGTGGATAGATACTTGTCATTTAGAGATGAGAACAAAGGTAACTCTAGGAAAAACATATGTTTCATGGAAAAGAAAATTGTTAAGTGTAATGAAGGGTATTGATCTTCTAGTTCGAAAAATGAAGAAAAACATACTGAGCCTAACTATTGCGACATGGAAACCAACGACACACTAGGCAGTAGCATCATACAGTAGGTAAAATCTATGATATTTGAAAGTGATTTTGATTTATCTGTATGTGAACCTTATCTAACTCAAACTGAATTAGATATGACAGTTATCATAAAAGCCTATGATTCTGCCACAGATGTGAGTGAGAAGTTGGATAGTGAACTAACCAGACTTAGATTACATTCTGAAGATCACAAGCTTAAGATAGATTCCTTAGAAAGATAACTTATAATATCTAAGTATGAATTTATTGTCTTAAATGAAAAATGTTCTATTTCTGTTAGTGAAATAAATCTTTTGGTTAATTATAATATGTGTCTTAATGATTGATAGTTTGCACAATTCTATTGACGTTCTTGAATCGAATGAAAGGATGACTCATAATTTTTGTCATCCCTGATCCAAAGCACATGGTCTCGAAATTGAGTTTCCAAAACTAGTTGCTAGTCCCTTGAAGGAAATTCAAAACCTGACATTTATGGGTGACATTCTGAATCACACTTATTCAGATACTCAAATCTAATCAATTTCATTCCTTCAAGAACCAACATAAGGACATCCATCCTCCATTCCTGAATTCAAACCTATCAATGTCATATGGACTGATTCCACTTTATTTCCTCCTGTAATATCCTTGGATCCAAATCAATCTCAAGAAGTTTCTTGTGGCACAGAGGGAACTTGACTTTATTTTTCGAACTATAGTCCTTCGAAAAACTGTGTTATTGAGGAAATCATTCCTAAGATATCAGAATGTGTCTCTGACAATCCAATAAAAAATAGTGGTTCATTTTGGGCTTCGATGGACAATGGCGTTGATGAAGAAATTATATGTGATGATGACTAATCATCTGATTCCACTACTCTGAAATCCAAACTTATTCCTAAGTCTACCTTAGTTCCGATAAAACCCAATTTCAACAATCCATATGTCGGACAATCTTCCAGGTCAACATATGACTCTAAGAAGAATCCATGGCTGAACAAGAAGAATATTGTTCATCCGAGGGTAGAAGCCATAAAAGCTTTAGAAAATGAGACTAGGTCATAACAGTGTTTTGGGTTCCTATAAAAGTCGAACAAGAAAATGTAACGAACAATTGTTAGTCCAACTATTAGGAATTATAATACGTTTTCTCATGTTAGAGTCCTCAAACATCCCTATGTTCTTGTTAGCTCGAATGTTCATGGTACTTCTGTTAAAAAATGTGACTATGCTAAACAAATGTGAAAATTTTGTTATTATTGAGACCTCATCAAAGAGAAGTAATTATCCTCGGAAAATACCCTCTCTGGTATTCATAGCTACCTCGGAAGGCATGAATTTTAAGAGAAAACAAGTTCTTAAAACAAATGTCCCTAAGAGATCTACGAATAAGGGAAAGGATATTCATAACTCATATGTCAAAAATCTTTCCAAAATGTATATTCTGAAATATAAATGGAAAGTCAAGGAAAATATCACTCCAATAAATCTCGGAAAAAAACTTTTCCAAAAAAATCTCAGAAAATAGCTCGTCCGAAGAAAATCATTTCAAAACCACTAATTGTTGAATATGATTTTTGGATTAATGAAAATACTTTTACATGTTGCATCTTCCCAAAAGAGTCTCGGAAAGAGCAATCTGAGACCGCAGTTATTCAGAAATTCAATGTGAAGCCCAAAGCCCGTGCTAAAGTCCCTCGTTCTAACTTAGAGCCTAAAAACTCCAAAATTCACCGATTTTGCTTGCTTTTTGTGCTTCAGAACAAGACACAATATGGTATATTGATAGTGATTGTACCATGCATATGACTAGGTATAAATATTTTCTGTGAGATCTCAAGTTACTCCAAAAGTTGGTTACCTAACTTACGAAAACAACACGAACTCTTAGATTCGAGGTTACGGAATTCTAACAAATGGAAAGTTCTCTATCTCAAATGTTGCCTATGTTGTTGATGTTAAGCATAATCTAATATGTGTTGCCCAAATTACTAATGAAAATTAGCGAGTTGAATTCTACAAAAAGAAGAGCTATGTTATGACAGAAGATTAGAAAGAATGTCTCATCAAATTGGATCGAAACAAGAACATGTATCCTATGGATATAAACATGTTTTTTGGAAAGCCTCATATTCGTTTTCTAACAAAATTATTTTCGGATGTTAGCTGGCTAGGGTGTCGAAGACTTGCTGATCTAAATTTCCGATATATGAATGATCTATTTTCTGGTGATATGGTCAGAGGATTGCCTATCCTCAAGTTTGATAATGATCATCTCTGTGCTGCATGTGAATATGGGAAGGAATCCAAGAAATGTCATCTTGTTCTGACTGAAAAATCCATTTTCGAGCCACTTAAGCTACTTCACATTGATCTATGTGGTCCCGTTGCAGCTGAAAGTCTTCACTATAAGAAATACATTCTTGTGATAGTGAATGACTTTACTCAGTTTACTTGGGTTTTCTTTTTGATATTGAAGTCAGAAATGACTTCCAAACTCATTAATTTCATCAAGGGAATTGAAGTTCTAAAAAAGCTAACTGTCCGAAGAGTTCACAATGATAACAAAACGAAGATCACTAATTCCACGTTTGAAAATTAGTTTCTAGTTGATAAAGGCATTGAACATAACGTTTCTGTTCCCTACACTCCACAACAAAATGGTGTTGTTGGACGAAGAAACATAACACTTGTTGAAATTGCTCGATCGATGTTGAATTTTGCCAATCTACCTCTTTGTCATTGGGCCGAAGCAATTTCCATGACTTTCTTTACTTAAAATCATAGCATCATCAATCAAAGGATCAACATGACACCTTATGAAGCAATAAATGGTTGGAAGCCTAGCATCTAATTCCTACACATCTTTATATGTAGATCTTTCATCAAGAACAATCATGATCAACTCACCAAGTTTCAACTGGTATCTAATGAAGATATCTTCCTAGAATACTCTACAAAATCAAAAGCTTATCAGCTTCTCAGTCATCATATGCGAGTCATTAAAGAAAGATTTGATATTACTTTTGATGACAACTTCATTTAGAACTCAAAACCAACTCATATAACGACCCAAATTATGGAGTCAGACGCTCCACCTCCTAGTAGTACCCCAAATCCACAAGTCATATATGAAGTTGACTTTGAAAGTTTGTTTGGACCAATAGAAACAGCTCTTGACTCTGAATCTAGATCGAGAATTTTCTTGATGATCCACCTCCTATTTCTAAAAAAAAAAATTGGTTCAATGCCAACCTTTCCTGTGTTTGATTCTGATGTATTTCCTTCTCTGGTTTAGGGGAAAATACCTCTACTACTATGCCTTAAGTTCAGGGAAGTAGTCCAACCCTCGAATCAAATGTTAAAGGATTTCAAGATGTAGCAAACCAATATGCTGAAATTGATCAAATTCTGAACAACGATTATGATGCAAACTTCTTTAATTTTCCTTCTGTTGATGAAGATATATATGGTTCAGAAGTTTAAGGGGAGCATCATCCTCAAATTCAAAATGTTCAGTGAGAGCATCACAACCCCATCATTGATGTCAGATCGTCAACTGCATAAGAACTTCATAGATTACATATTTGGACGAAGGATCATCCTCCTGACCAAGTTATCGGAAATTTAAATGTCGGAGCTCAAACTCGCTCTACAATTGATATTCAAAATGAATATCACTTCTCTGCATTTATCTAAGTTTGTGAATCCAAATCCATTAAAAAAGATTTAGAACATTCTGATTTGATTACAACCATATAGGAAGAGCTAGCTGAGTTAGACATAAATCAAGTATTAACTCTTGTCCATCCTCCTCAGTATCCCACAATTATTGGAACTCATTGGGTTTTCCATAACAAGATCGACGACACAGGAGTAATCATCTGAAACAAAACCATATTGGTGGCTAAAGGATTAGCAAATATTGAAGGTTTAGTGTTGGGAATAAATCTGAGATGACGAATGTGGAATATCAAGAACAATCAAGAATCAATCACCATAATATGCAAGTAATCTGATAAAGGTTTTGTGAATATTGATTATGATATGAACTTACATAGAAAACCCTAATCTGGAAAAATCTTGTTTTTCCAAAAACTAACCTAATTATTATTTATAGGGAATAATAAATATATACCATAAATATAAAACCAACGCGTTAAAATAAAACCAATGCCTTAGAAGAGCTCAATGAAGAACTTCTACTGTAAAGGCACCATAGGGAATCATAAAACGATTAACCCTAAAAAGGCTTCTCTAAAAAACCAACAATCTTCCCCTAGATGTTGAAAGTAATGAAGATCACATTTTCGATCTTCTTGGCATTTCTCCCCTAAATTGAGAGACTCATCAGCACATGGGGTCTTCAAAGCGAGAGAAACAAATATCATCTTCCAAATAAGAACTTCCCCTTGAATAATCATCACCTCCCTTGAATCTCCAACAAATACCATGGAGAGAATCCGGAAAGTAAAGAAGAATCACCAACAATCTTCGCTAGCTCATATAGAAAGTTGTAAAACCTGCTCTGCCAAGGAACAAGCTTGCCAAAATTGATCTTCAATACCCATTAGATTTGATGAAATAATTCCTTTTAGAATATTCCCAATTCTCAAAAAATTAAAACCGAAAAAAATAACAAAAATTAATTTTGTATTTTTCGATTTTTAAATATTAGACAAAAAAATGGAATAAGAAGCAATTATTTAGTAGGGTGTGAAAAGAATAAGACCAAAGAAAAGGATAAGAAATGAATTTTTTTGGTAAGAAGGGTAAAAAGTGGTAACACTTATAAAAATTGGAAAGAATTTAGAATATGGGGTTATTTCTGCTAAGTTGTATAACCTCCGAGGACTGAAATTGTAAATGGAGTCATCTACTTCGTTTAATCCGATGAACACGCTATGATGACTTTCAAAAGTCAAAATCAAATTTTCGATCGAATCAACAATACCCAGCGTTCCGATGACATCCAAATTCCTAACAATTCGATGAGATTGTTCTAATTCCGAATCATTTATTAACTTCCGAGCGATTTCAATTTTGAGACTCAAACTTTGATTGCGAGGCGATTGCAAAATCCGAGCCTTGAACACCAAACGCATAGCTCCGATTCTGATTCGAAGGATTGCAAGTTCTGATTCCAGAACTCCGAATGCGAAGTGGTTGTAACATACGAGCCTATATCACCGAATGCTTGCAAGCTCCGAACGTTCGGAGCGTTCAACAAAGAAAATGAGAAAACGATGATTTTGGTTTGCGAATTTGTCCATCAATACTGAGACTGTAACTTCCGAGAGGCTTGAAACACCGATTGCGAATCAATTTCATCATACGAACCTAGAACAACGGATGCCTGAACTCCGATTCCAATTTCAGTCTCCCAGAACTCCGAATCTAGAACTGCGAATCGAGGACTATGAATGCCTCCGAACGTTCGGATTGATTCGCAGTTTTAGGGTAAACATCGATCGATTGCTGATTGCGAATCCAAAATTAGTTCCGATTGCAAGTCTTTATTTTGGTTTCGATTGTGAGAGAGTTGAAGCACGAATCTGATTTTGGTTCGTCAACATTATTTTACTGGAACCAATTTAAGCAATTGACCAAAGTTCCATTATAAACCCTTTATGTTTTAATGAAGTTGCATTTTGTACCTAGAGTTCCAAAAGTAACCCATTTCTGTCTTTAATTGCGAATTTAACCCTTAAAGTTTGAATGGACTCGCAATTTTTACCCAAATTCCGAAAGTACATCTTTTTGGCAAGAATATCGAATATGACCCTCCTTTTTGCAGTAAACTAACAATTTCAGTCCACTTTTTGTTGTAATGTCAGAGATTGCATCCCTCTTTTTTTTTTTTCTTAGAAATTGTCCATTTTCACCCACTTTTTCAACTTTTCACCCTTTTGTCATTACCAACCATTAAAAATCAATAAAAATTTATTTTTTCAACTCATTTTCATATATTTGACTGAATTTTCACTAGATTTCACCAGATTTTGTCCCTTTTCTCGATTTTTATTTATTTATTATTTTTTTGATAAAAGTCAAAACTTTTATGACACTTTTGGTACCCATTGAAGATTCAATACTGAAGTTGGTTTCTCGCACACCCATTTATTTGAAGAAAATCGATCGTCTTCTGAAAATAATATCCACTTTTTAGTTGGAAAACCAAAATTACCAAAAGCTTCATTAAACCAACCAAAATTTCTTTTCTCTTTCCTCCAACTTCTAACATCTTTATCTGAAGAAAAATAAGAACTGAAGTTTCTTCGAACATTCTTGACTTCAACTATCTGAACCTTTTCACATGCATTAAATACTTGTACCTTGGGCATCTAAACCTTCTTTATTTTACTCTTCTTCTTCTTCTTCTTCTTTATTTTCTGATTACTAGGCTTCAAAAATGAATTTCGGATCTGAACAACCTTTTCATCTTTCTGAATCTGAACATTTGAAGACTTTTGAACACAATCCTTAGGAGTTTGGTAAATCTAAACATCTTGAATTATTGGTTTTCTGTAAGGAACCATTCCTTCAAAAACATCATCAGAACACAAAAAATATCTGTTGTTGTTCCAATAGAACAAAACACCTTCACTTTCACGATTTCTGAATTTTTACATTTAAATTTATCTTCACAACTGCTAGATTCGGATTGTGAAGCTTCTGAAAAACTTGAAACATTTGACTTCCCCTCAACAAGAACATCTGGAGTCGCTTTTTCTTCAGAAACTTGAAGAACATCATGAACTTCTCCAAGAACACCAATAACGTCTTCTTTTTCTTTTCTTGCTTTTTCTAACTTCTGTTGTATTTTCTTCAGAAGTAAATATTCTTTGATGAAGGAAAATTGCTTTAAAAAATCTTTATCTTCATGTAAATGATTATTTTCCAATCCACCACAAGAAATTCGTGTAGGATCATCAATCTTCTCATCAACATAGAGATTATACATCTCAATGGCATTCTTCAACATAGATTGCTCAGGAACATCCCAAAACAAATATCCTTCTTTGAGATGAAAATTTGGATTTGTAACTTTTAATCCTAGTCTTTTAATGTCTTTAAACACCATATAATCTGCCATTAAATCTTCAACAAGAAAGAAAACTTGAAGAGAGAGAAAGTAGATCTAATAAGAATTCTAGAGAGAGAAAACAGATATGAGATGGTTTCTAGAGAAAGAAACAGATCTGAGACGATTTTTAGAGAGATATAGTAGATCTGAACAAAAAGATTTTGACAAACATGAAAATTTTCTTCTTTTTCTTCCAAAACTCAATTTAAGAACAAATTAGATGAAATAATGAGTAGAAGATAATAGATCTGAATAAGATTTTGCAATAAAACGAGGTATTAGACTTTTTTCTTTTCAAAAAACTTAAAAACTTGAAGAACAAGGTGAGATTCATGATAAAATATCGCCATAAATGAGATCGATTCTTGCAATAATCGCTGAGATCTACAAGAACCTGCTCTGATACCACTTGTTGGGAATAAATCTGAGATGACGACTGGGGAATATCAAGAACAATCAAGAATCAATCACCATAACATGCAAGTAATTTGATAAAGGTTTTGTGTATATTGATTATGATATTAATGTACAAACAAAACTCTAATCTGGAAAAAACTTGTTATTCCAAAAACTAACCTAATGATTATTTATAAAGAACAATAAATATATACCATAAATATAAAACCAACGTGTTAAAATAAAACCAATGCCTTAAAAGAGCTCGATGAAGAACTTCTACTGTAATGGCACCATAGGGAATCATAAAACGATTAACCCTAAAAAGGCTTCCCTAAATAACCAAACGTGCCAAATCAGTTTCAATATCTCAAATACTCAACATTTAGACTATGACGAGACCATTGCACCTGTTGCTCTTCTTGAAGGCATTCGTATCTTTCTCAAATATGCAACTCACAAGGCCTTCAAGGTTTACCAGATGGATGTTAAAAGTGCCTTCCTCAATGGTGAACTTGACAGTGAAGTCTATCTTCAACAACCTCCTGGTTTTGTAAATTTAGCTTATTGAGACTACTGCTAAAAACTCTAGAAAGTTGTGCATGGCTTTAAGCAAGCTCCTCGTGCCTGGTAAGAGACTCTCAGTTGTTTTCCAATGCGATTTAGTTTTCAAAGAGGAGTTCTTGATTCCACTTTGTTATGAAGAACCAATAGAAAACATCTCATGATGGTCTAGATATATATTGATGACATTATCTTCGGAGAAATTGATACGACGATGGTTTCTAACTTTGTCAAGCTGATGGTTAGCCGATTCCAAATGAGTATGAATCGTGCGTTAATTTTCTTCCTCAGATTGCAAGTCAAACAAACAAACCGATGAATCTTCATTCACCAAGAAAAATACATTTACAAACTTTTGAAGAAGTATTCAACAGACACTTGTGCATCTACAAAAGATCCAATGGGACTCATACACAAGATAATTTTCAACATATCTGGAGAAATCAATGATCAGATAAAGTATAGGGAATGATCAAATCACTGATGTACCTCAATTCAATTCTCCGTGACATCATGTTCTCAACTTTCCTATGTGCTAAGTTCCGGAATAATCCAAAAATGTCTCACCTCCTAGCTGTGAAGCAAATTTTCTGATATCTTAAAGGGAGAAAGAGCCTTGAAATTCGGTATGCTATAAATGAATGCTTTTTGTTGCAATCTTATCCGTATTCCAAATATGGTGGTCTACAACTTGATCGAAAGAGCATACCCGATGGAAGTCTAATTTGGGGGTGGAGGACTGGTTAGATGGTCGTCCAAGAATTAGAACTATATGGTACTCCCAATAGTTGAAGTGGAATACATCATTTTTGCACGCTGCATATCTCAAATTCGATGGATGAATCTCAGCTTTTAGACTATGGTTTCCAATTTCAAAAGATGTTGACTTATTGTGACTCTCAAAGTGCCATCACGATTTCTCATAATCCGATCCAACACTAAGTGACCAAACACATTGATATTCAATACCATTTTATTAAAGATCATGTTCTGAACAGTTAAATTGAGCTCATTTTTATTCCAACTGATGAAGAGATCACTAATGTCTTCACCAAAACATTAGACGAGACCAAATTTAATAGTTTTCTGAACAAAATGGCAATGATGCTACTCGATCCTCAATTCTTCAAGGAACTCTCTGCTGACAACATCGAAATGTCAAATAATTCCGATGATAACTTATTTTTCATTGTATAAGTATTCCATATAGGAAAATAAAGGAGCTTTATGTGTCTTTTTTGTTGAACCTTTCATTTAGTTTTATCTTTTAGATTATCTTTTTCAAGTCGGGTAAATCCATTCTGAAATCATATTTGATCAGTTATTTGGAGAAACTTCACATTCCGATCAATTTGGTAAAATTATCACGGAATTCAAATCAGATATGGTAATGTGATTTCATTCTTCTATCTTTCCAAGCACTAATCCTTTAGCTCTCAGAATTTCTCAAATCGCTATTTCAATCTCTAAGACCTCTAAGATCTTCAATGTTACTTTTTCCTTATATGCACATTCAAGAAATTGTGCCATCTCTCGCATCAATATCAAACATTAGTGAGTGTTTTTCACTTCTTGGAAGTATCTTATGTTTGTCTTTTATAATTTCATTATTTCGACTTAATAAATTAATAATTTTCGATTATAAGGTTTACATTTAATTGTGTTTAATGAAACGTCAATAATTGTATACAATGGTTATATGATTATCTTTTAATTACAATAAACATGCTTGGGTACACAAAATATGAAATTGACTTAGTGTTTTCTATGAACCGAATAGATAGTTACTCTTTTTGCACAAAGAAACTTCCTTTCACCTTGGATTTTACTATTACATGGGAGGGTAATTGAGTACCCAACATTTAGTGTAACCCATTTTTCGAGTTGAGTGTATTACTTTTTCGACCCGACCCGAAACAAAGTTACTTATATAAGAATTTTGAATCCAACCTATTCCTTGTTTACGCTCTTTATCTCTCTTTGCCTTAGAACTACCTATGCTTTCTTTGTTCATCATCTTCAAAGCTTCAAGAACTCATCAACGACATTGAAAATTTCAAAGTCTCAGTCAAAGAAGAAATCCTCCAAAGGATCTTCCACTTCTTCTTCTTTTGAAACCACCTTAAGAGAAACCATACAACTGTTCTCTCTAAATCAGTAGATAACGATGGATCAGTTCATGTGATGATCGAGTTTATCTCTCGCGATCCTATCGCCATTCCTCTTACCAAAATCCCTAACACTAATTCCCCTATCAGATTTCTTCACATAGCCTTTAAAAGTGTAAATATTAAAAACGATGTCCTTGAATGCTACATTAAGGATGACATGATCATTCTTGTCACCAAGGCAACCTTCCTCAAAGCCATTGGGATTTACTCAAATCCTAAGGGTATCCAAGTCGTTGAACCCACTACTGGAGAATTTCAAGGGTTCCTGACTCAAATTGGCTTTAGGAGGAGTACAAGTCCAAGGAGTTCAAGAAGTCACCTATTCTTGACCTGTGGACGCTCCAGATGCATGTGGTTATGAAGGGACTCTCTGGTGAGTATGGAGGATCAGACTCCATGAGTAAAGACTGGATCTATGTGGTCTATAGCATCTTCACCAGAAGATCCAACTTTGTTGGCCTACATAAAGCCTTATGTAAAGACTTTTGGAAGTTTATTATACGTTGGAGGTCAAACGAGATTTCTAGCCTGAGATTCTAGGGGATGAATCTTTAAAAAATCTACTCAGATAGATGTGATCTCGTTCCTCTCTCATCAGATCCTCCTAAGGTACATTGCTCTTTTAAAGTTATTAAATAATATAGACTTCCAAATCATACCTCTTTTGAACCAATCTAGCATCTACCACAACATATGTTAAACTTCATTCCTTCCGACTCACCCTTCAAAAAACATCATCTTGAAGTTTCAGTTTTAGTCGACCAACTAAACCATGCCCGAACTTCAGATTTTAACCAATTGAAATAGAATAGACCTGCCACCTTTGTTGCTCAACTAAAGATGATGGCTAAAAAGCACAGAAAAACCCCTTCCAAATTTAAATCCAACATGATAACCAAATCTGGTGGATCCTCTCAACAGGATTCATAGATCAGTGTCTGACCTGAGTCTACGCCTCAGCCTACCCCACCTGCCTATTCTTCCATAGTATCCTTCGAAGTCTTAATATCACATGCACACACACTCATGGGGAGTCTACACGCAATCGATCCCCGCCCTCTCAAAATGGTGGTATTGGCATTGAACAAAGTTCCTTTGATCCCCCCTACAACACACCCACGTGTCATTTTGAAACCCTTTTCTTAATCACAAGCACGATTTATGGATTCCATCGTAGATCATAAGATTTTAGAACAAGGAATTATGCCTCTAAGTTCGAAAGCCACAACCGAACCAAATAACCACCACGGGTAGAGGAAGTTCGGGTGCTAGTGATTTAGCTTGGAATGACTTACCTGATAGGTCTTAAATTTGATGTCCATATCTTCTTAAACTCAAATTGAGTATACAATCACTGTGATGTGTCATAGAGCTCTTGGTACCTTTCCACGTGATTACAAGTTCCCGTAGGATGTTGATGTTGATGCATTTCTTTCAGCTGCTGGCGACGAGTTCAACACATCTACCTTCAAAACTCCCGATGATGTTTCCTCTTACATGGACGATCCATTGGCCAATGTGGCAAAAAATATTTCGGATGTAGATGTGCCGGATCAAACTCTAATTTATGAAGATCCTCCTTTGAATATTGTTAATGATTAACAACCGAGTATAGATGTTCCCGAATGCACTCTAGTTTCGGATGATCCTTCTCACGATGATGAAGACTTATGTGTAAAGATGATGTTTGAAGGTGGTGATGTCGAAATCACAAACGTATTTCCTTCAAGTTCCCAATTTTAGTTCCTGTAGGTTTCGTCCTCCAAACCCCAAATCGAGTTTGACTTCCAATTGTCTTTGAACGACATGGACATGGGTGATGGTGGAGAAGATGATCAATAAAAAGCGCCTATAACTTGTGTTGTTGGTTGTGGCACTCCTAATGATGATGATGATGATGAATATGATGACGATGATGATTGGAAGCCAAAAAAGTCGATCGAGGAATCCAGTTCTGATACTAGATCATCAGATGATAATATTTTCTATCGCTTTGCCCTGCTCGAGATGCAAGACAAGATTGAACATGGTGATGCGAACGTTGAATCTATCAACAATCAGGGTGGATCCATGAACTCAAAACTAAATTTAATTCTAAAATCCATTTCTGATGTCAAATTTTCCACTCCTTTCGTTGAAAACCAAGAACAACTGCTCGATCAACTTATTTCTCTCCGAATCAAGTATACAATGGTTGAATCCGAACAATGCTATGTTAATCTCATTGAACATCATGAAGACACTATTTGGAAAATGATTATGGTCCATGATGAGTTAGTCAAGGCAACAAACGAGCTCATCAAGAAAACTCACATCCGACATTAAAAGAAAATTCAACACTTGGAAAGGGAAATCAACTTTAAGGACTCTATAAACCTCATAATGCATTAAGTCCTCATGAAAGTAATTTGGTCTGCCCAAAATTTTTTGGACATTCCAAATTACAAATTTGATGAAGTCCTTCTGATATTTGAAGACACCCTCGAGTCACTTAAAGCTCAATCCCCCATCGTTGAAGGCTGTTAAAAGCTCTCCAAGATGATCAATCTCAGCTTTCAAAAGGTATTTGACAGGATCATTGAGACCAAGGAAACAATGCCGCTTGAACTGATGGCAAGGCATTTCGATGCAAGATGGGGAGAATTCTTATGAAGAAAGGGAAGATGAGTTGATGGTAAATGAAAAAGACAATGATAAGGATATTATAAACAATATATTTTTATTAGCACTCCAATTTTTGAAAGAACCACCTTCGTTCTTAAGAACCATTTCCAACAAAGAGAAGAAAAGTTGGTCTTCCTGGCCATCGATGAAGGATCTCCAATCAAGAAAGACGATGATCTCCTGCACTGAAATTAGTCTTAACAATTTCCGAAGTGATTGCAAATCTAGCTTCCCTAAAAATTAATCAAGTCACCCCTGGAGCTCCAGTCAAGGAAAAAGGCAAGGGAATTACCTTTGTTACGATCAGCCCATTGAAGTCGTAAAGAAAGTCTGAGGGTTGCTCACAAGAGGAATTCAACCAAGCATTGAGGAAAGTCTTCGGATCCAAGCCTTGAAGGATTCTCATAATCCTATATCTACCATCTTGTCATACCATCCATAGGAATAATATGTGATATTCACATGGTTCCTTTTGTGAGCTATAATCTTCATGCTTCAGATTCAAAACAGCTTGATCTGCCCATTTCTCCTCATGGAAAAATTTATGTGAAGTTTAATCCATTGCATCAGACCGATGAACAAAAAGTCCATGTTCACACTGAAAGAGAATGCTTACACACTTTCTACTCCAATAATCCTCTTCCTATTAAAGATGAATGGTCAAAAGGAAGAATCACGCAAATTAGTAGGTGTGGAGTGAAGATGTTCAAAATATTTAGAGAAGATTGCATTATCTATAAATACTACATCATTAAGAACACCCAAAAGAAGATCACAATCTTAGATGTTGACTTTGTTGGGTAGGTGTCTAAGCCCATAAATATATTTGGTATGTACTTGACCCGGTTGTAGCATGGTCCTTTTGGGTTGCCTTCACCAGAGCAACTTGACTGGATGATTAATGGAGAAAGAGGTTATTACGGTTTATTAATATATTATATGAATAATATATTAATAGAGAAATCATATTGGTTAATTAATATTGGTCAGGAATTAATTTAGGAATTTAGTTTGTGGTTAAAAGATATTAATTGAACCTAGGGGGTCTAGAATTGCAATTATAAGATAAATGGATTTTGGGCTGAGGATCGCTTAGGAATGGGATGGACGAAATCAAGGGGGAAGCCCACCTTGTTTTCGTCCAAGGCCTTATTTTGTTCTTATTGATTAGGTCTTAGGGTAGGATTGGATATTCGAAAGTCTATAGGGTCCAGCGTTATGTATGGCTAGCATACATTAGTGCTACAGGGTTGGTGGACATTTCATGGAGGGGTAGGTTTTGTGGGACCGGTAAGTCAGTTGTGAGACAGTTAGCCTTCCTTTAGGAGTGACGTTGAGTGACCATCAGGGGTATGTATATTGTTAGGGTGTTGTGGTGATACTTGAGACAAATATGGGTAGGTGTGGAAGGTAGTATCGGCCCGTACTACTGAAAGCACAGGACCCATAAGCGTAGCAAGGAAGTCACAACCCCGGGGGTTTAGTTGGAAGTTGGTCGCATGTTATGGTATGGTTTATTCGAGACGTTCTTGAGATTGGATCCAGATCGGGATTGAGAGCTGGCAGCTAGGATATGCCAGTATTGTCAAAAGATCGTGTCAGGGAGATCATCCGGGAGGAGGTGATCGAGATCGTTTGGGGACAGATTCAGGAGATGACTCGGTCTTTCAAGACCTCCATGGTTGAGTATTTTGGCGAGCGCCATGCAACTATTGCTGAGTCGGCTGCCGTAACAACTTCAACAGCTGTAACGACGGCAGGGAGAGGAGCTGGTCGACCTTTCCAGTACCGGGACTTGTTACTGGTACATATTCTGATAAGTAGAGGGCTGCAGTTGTTTGGGATCATGAAGATGATCTGTACACATTATGTTTCCACGGGTTGAGCGGGAGAGGCTAGCACATGAATTTCTAGATTTGAGGCTCGGGGATTTACTCGATGCCGGAATGTGAGTCATGGGGACTCCAGAAAGGAGTGATGAGTATGTTCAGCTGGGGTTTTGTAGTTGGAAGGGGAATGGTTGATTTATGGATTGGATTGTCGTTTTATAGGGCAAGGATTATGCCATTTCAGTTTTTCGAGCTCGAAGGAGTGAGCTGGCTTGTGAGTTGGGAGCATGTTGTATTCCAGCTCGAGGTCATGTTTGGTTGCAGGGGTTGGCAACCTTATTTCAGTGCCGGTGAGCGCAGGTGGTTCGACGTGTCATAAGTAATTGTGAGGTCCGGTTTGCCTTCGATCTCTTGTATCAGACGGTAAGGATTGATTGTGCGATCTTTTGAATTTTTGGGATTGTAAACTATGTCTTAGGAGAAGTTTGTAGCCCGATTTAGGGCAGAGGTTGTTTCAGCTGTTGCAGTTCAGCTATGGATGTTTGAGCGGGTAAGTGATGTCACACCCCCAAACCAGACGACATAAACGTCCGAGGGTGGAGGACTTCATTTGTAGGGGCTGTTTGGCAGGATCTGAATTTTTAAGATCTGAATTTTTAAGAGGTCTGAATTTCTAAGAGGGTCTGAAATTTTAAGAGCTGAATGTTTAACATGCTGTTTGGTTGGGACCTCTGAATTGTTCTGCTGAATTATTAAAATGACCATTTTACCCTTCTGTTTTATTTTTTTATTAAATTCAACTGTTTATTTAGAAAATAACCTAATAAAAATTCTTAATTATGTATTAAAAAATATGTAAACACCATTTAAAATCCAAATTTAGCATAAATCAAAATTAAACACAAATCCAAATCAAACATAAATATTTTTAAATCCACAATATCATACTAAAATCCAAATAAAATCCTACAAATTTAATTTCACCCCAATTGATTCGCAATCTGGTCACGTAAATTATCCATGTATTCATTTCCTTGTGAACCCCATTCCATATCGTGTACGTTTTCGCCATCATTTTGTCCCCCTTGTGGTTGAGCATTGTTCTCCTCGAACGCCATAAATAACTCATCATGAATATCGCATTTCCTTATGAAATTGTGGACTGCAAAACAAGCAACGACTATATCTCTTTGCACTGAAAAAGGAAAAGGAGCCATTCGCTTTAGAATTGGGAATCTCGCCTTCAAAACACCGTAAGCACGTTCAATAACATTTCTGAGTTGCGCATGTGCATGATTGAATTTTTCTTCCTTAGTTAACGGACGTCGCCGTCGATAGTCGGCTAACCAATACCTCGTGTTGCGATAAGGAGTCATAAATCCACGAGTGTTGGTGTATGCAGCATCGCAAAGGTAATATTTATCTGTACACATGAGTAAAGGAAGTATTATATATAGAAATTTAATATCGTATTTTAGAATAATCTTAAAAAGAATTAAAAACCTGGAGGAGGGAACGGAAAGCCTGAAGTCGGGTTACATGCAACTTCTTTCAAAACTCGCGAATCATGTGTTATACCCTCCCAACCGGCCCATACGAATGTGAACATCATATCAAAATCACAAATTCCTAAAACATTTTGAAAGCATTCACCTTTTCCTCTTCCCCTATAGCGAGTTTGTTGATCAGCAGGCACAACTGCATGTACAAGAGTTCCATCTAGCGCACCTATTGCTCCAGGAAAGATTTCTTTTAGCTTACGATGCCTCTCTGAGGAATTCACAGTTGCATTAGAATTCGTTGGCACTATAACTTCTTTTGCAAAAATCATCATTGCATTTAGCACCTCATGAAAGCATCTATGAACTGTTTCTGTGGAGTGTTGAAACCTTCGTTTGATAATCCTGAACCGTTTATTATGTGCTATAGTAGTTAAGAACATAGCCATCTTTTCTTCAACGCTTATGTGCCTACTACTTTGCAACCAATTGTTTCGTCTAAAATGATTGCATAAAAGTACATATGCTTCACGTGAAAGACGCATCAGGTCTTTACATTGTGTAGAAGTTCCATGTAACAATTCTTGCGTATGTTGATGACCACTCATTTCCGAATCATTATCAATTGCCCTTCCAATTCTATTGGATGCTAGATTCAACCAATAGCAGCATAGTAACAGGAAAAACGCAATTTCTTCATCCGAATCCATAAACAATCTGTTATTTTGAAAATACATAACAATTATATTAACAACATATAACATAAAAATTCATCCAAAACATCAAGTCATTCATATCATATAATAATCTAGTAATCCAAAACATCAAGTAATCCAAAACATCAAATCATTCATGTCAAGTAATCCAAACCAAACATCAAGTAATCCAAAAAAAACCATCTAGTTATCCAAAAAAAACCATCAACACATTCAAAAAATCTACTTAGCGAAACATTCCATAATGCGCTCCAACAGTCTTGACCCAATTCTCACAAATAGCTGGATCAATGGTTAACCATACGTGCCTCTTATCCATGCCTTCACCAAAAAGAGCAACAGCAGTAGTGTATCTTGGATCAAATATTCCCCATCCTAACTTCTCCAGCTTTTCCATACACGCACCCAAATCTGAAGAAGAATGCTTTTCCACAAATATTTTAGCAACTGTGGCAATATCTTCCCCGATTTCAAGCAATCTTGAGTTTGATGCATCTTTACCCTTATCTTTACCCTTATCTTTACTTTTATTTTGACTCTTTGCCGTATCTGTAGTCTTTTGTTTTTTTGATTGAGCAGATGACTCGTCACTCAGACCTACAGTTTCTTGTTGAGTGCAATCGATGTCATCAAAGTCATGCAAACTATAGTGGCTTGAGTCTTGAGTAGGACGGGGAAGGGTAGAAGTTGGTCCCCAACTATGCATGCCTGTCGCAGTTGCGCCTTCAAACAACTGTGTGCAAAGGTCGGGATACGGTAATGGTGTGCGTCTCAAAGAATCCACATGTTTGTTTGACTGTTTGGAAAAAAAAAAATTTATTATTTAAAAACAATATAATCTATTTTTTATAAATTAACAAAATACCTTCGCTTCTAGTTCCCATTCTTCTTTGGAAAGATTGAAGGTGTTGGTTGTTGAATTGTACACATTACCGGTTTTGTTTTTTAACTTCAAAAAAGCACCAAACTTTGACTTTAGGTAGTCATAACGGTTCTTCATTTGTTTTTGGTCGGCAATAAAGTTATGTTCAATTTTTAGTGTTTCAGCTACATTTCTCCAAGAAAGTGCTTTCAAACTACTCCCTTCCCGTCCATTGATCGTAACTTCACGTAAACAAGCTTCTAGAAATGTTTTCTCTACACCTTCTACCTTCCAACTAATCCTATCCTTCTTTTCTCCCATTTCTTTGATCAATTCAACAAAAAAAAATGCATGTTTTAGCAACAAGTTATGCATTACAAATACACATAACATCAACATATAATGCATTACAAATGCACATAACATCAACATATAACATCAAACTCAGCGTATAACATCAACATATAATGCACATTTCCTAATAACAACAAGAGCATATATGAATAGGGAACAGATTTTATTGGAGAAATTGGAGGAAAGTATTGAAAAGCTCGAGAAACAATCATCCCCAGTTGAAGAACTTTCGCAAATCTTGAAAAGAGCAGATAATTTTTTACATTTTGTTCTTCAAAATGCGCCTGTTGTTATTGGTCATCAAGATAAAGATTTGAGATATCGCTTTATTTATAATCATTTTCCAAGTTTGGGAGAGGAGGTAATATGATTACAAATAGTAAGATACTTTTATATATTTATTTAGGGTTAGATGCAAGAAGTAGCAATGTATTTTGATATCATTTTTTATTGTAGCATTCTATTTTCATTTGTACTTTTTAAATCTACTCAATTATAACACTATCATTGAAACCCTGAGCAATTTTTATAATTAGGTAGATTTTTTAAAAGTACAATATCCTAATAAGAAAAACTAAAATGAAACTACAATGTTATAACTCTGAAAAAATATTTCAAAGTACAATATTGTAATAGGAAAAAATCGCGTAAAGTAAGTTGCTACTTAATTCATCTAATCTAACACTTTTCATGATTAAATATTTGAAAATTTTCAGGATATTATTGGGAAAACAGACGTTGAGATATTCAAAGGTGGTGGAGTTAAGGAATCCCAAGATTTCAAAAGGGAAGTTCTTGAAAAAGGAATACCAGGAAAAAGAGAAATTACATTTCAGACCGAATTATTTGGAGCCAATTTTGGAAGGAAATGTAGCCTCGTGAGGTGATCAAGCATGTACTACAAACTGCCGCAGCATCGCTGAAAAAGATGCTAATTTTGGAAGGAAATATAGCAGATGATGTCCCTATAAGTTCTTTTTGACATATTTACCCTTTACGCTTAGTAATTTCTATTTGGAAGTGTATGCATATGAAAAATCGTTAATTTATGATGCTATACAAAAAAATTTATTACATCTCTGTTTATTTGAAATGATTATATATAAAGGGCAAATAAGTAATTATACATTAACATCATAACTCATTTTCAGGTTATTGGTGATGTTCTACGAATTCGACAAATTCTCACCAACTTGATCAGGTATTATTACTACTACATTTCTTAACACAAGATAAATGCATATCTCCCAAATGAATTATTTATTTGTACATGAAAGATTACATATTCCATGTATGTATAAATGAACTACTGAACCTTTTTTTATAAAATTTTATCTCGTTTTCTGGCTGTGAAATTTACTCACGAAGGGAAGGTTAAGAAATCAGGAGCAAATAACATAACATGATATGGATTTTCGATTTTCATGTTTAGGAGCAGCAAGAAATCGGTTTCAGAAGAAGGAAGAAAGAAGAATAGCAAAAAAAAAAACGATTTTCAGAAACAAATAACATACTTGATTTCGTTTTTTTAACAAATCAGGAACTAATAACATAAGATGATGTTGATTTTTGATTTCCAGGTTTGGGAGCAGCAAGGAAAACGATTTTCAAAAGAAGGAAGAAAGAAGAATAGCAAATAAATCGATTTTAAGAGGAGTAGCGACATACCTGAATCGTCGGCAAGAGGTGGGAGGACGATCGGTGGCAGCGGGCTTGTTCCAGGGACGATCAGGCAGCAGCTGCGTTCCAGCGGCTGCGTTCGTCGACGACGGGCAAGATTGGAGCGGCTCGGATCGATTGCTGGGAGCGAATGGAAGAAAAACGGCGATTGCTGGGAGCGAATGGAAGAAAAACGGCAGAATGCTTTTGATGGGTATTAGGGCAAAATAGGCACGCGTTTCTTTTTTTTTATTTTTCAGACACTGCTCAAGATCTGAAAAAATAAGAGGCAAATAGAGTTTTAAGAGGTCAAAATTAAGATGCAGACAAACCATCTGAATCTGAATTTTTCAGACATTGCCTCTTAATTTTGCTATTAAGAGGTAAACAAACAGCCCCGTAGTATCACAAAACATGCATCATAGTAATCAAAGTACAAACAAACATTGTATTTAAAAGTATAAGTATTTAGATGTGTTCAATCAATGTATATTGAAACCAAAATAGTTATACAATAGAAGAAGATATGACTCAAAATAGCTCCATCTTCTCAAAAAGCTCGGGGAGTACCTGTTTATTATTTCCCTGAGAATACAAGTAATTTGAAAAGAGAGTATCAACATAAAGTTGAGTGAGTGCATGAGTCTTTATGTTTGAAAGGATGTCTCTGTATCTTGAATATGAAAACGGTTCCATAAAATCCCATTTTTTTTGTTGTATATGAAAAGTAGTTTTATTCCCATAAAACTGTTCTATTTGTAAACCAATGTTTTGTATTTGTAAAACTTGTAACTGAGAGTGTGCCTGGTTTCACCAGCTGTTATTGAAAATTATAATATACCATTGTACTTTGTATTTTGTAAACCGATACTTTGAAGATGTACTTACGTTTAGTTGTTTATACACTAACGTATTGTTAATATCTTTCTAATGAGTTATTACAACCATACTAAGATTTGATGGCTTGAAACCAATGCTTTGTGGGTGCTTAAACTGTTGATAACAATTGCCACTCATTGACGTGTATGCCTGACTGTAGCTAGCAGCCTGAGTGCGGAGTTGTCAATCTCGATATAGATATACACACAACTTGTTTCGATCCCCTGGCTGGAGACTCTGGTTATTATATCAGGACTTTACCTTGGTTGTCTAAATGAACTATACAATCTGAATTGAATGTCTCATAAAAAGCATATAAACGTTACATGTATAATGAAAACCCAATCATACTGAAATAAATGGATTGGTTGCATATCCATGAATTAACAAGTATTTGAAAACTGTAAACCCTTGATTTGTTTTGAATCAAACCCTTGTTTCTTGTAAAACGGTGTATTCTAGTATACTTGAATCATTAATTGTTGTTCTATGTATCATAAATTATACCTATTATAATTTATATGTACTTTATGAATTGGTATTTAACTATTTTTGCATATAACCCCTTGCTCAACATGTGACAAAGGGTAATTAAACTGATGAAATACATTTTATATTTATATACATATACAATTTTATATATAAGTAAAATTTAAACGACATTCGGACAAATAATCGGTACTATAAGTCCACATCCAAAGAAGGAAAATGACCTAGAATGAGTTATTAGTCCAAAGCCTTTTAAATCTTATATATATATATATATATATATATATATATATATATATATATATATATATATATATATATATATGAATTTTGGGGAAAAATATAAGTTCATAAATGAGTTTAATATTTTTAGTAGTTTTGATGAATTAATGTCGTTTTATCATGATTTGGAATCTTTTATTTGTAACACAAAGTTCTTGTGTTATACTTGTATTCCCCCCCCCCCCCCCCCCCCCCCTTAAAAAAGTAAAAATTATGAAAATACGGGAGTATGAACTCACTTGATAAGTGGTAATTTGGATAGCGTTTCATTTTCTGAAAAAGAGTTTATTAAGGTGAAAAACCGGCTTTAATTGGGCAGAGTACCGACTAGAGAGAGGTTTTTTTTCTTGGGAATCTCAGGGCTTTGAGGCTTGCTTAGGGTTTTAGACTTGATATCGGGGCTTTAGGGGTTGTATATAAGTTTGTGGAAGTGAAAGAAGTGAAAAGTGTGGAAAATCCAAGAAGTCTCGCATACTTTATATAGGGGTGAGAGGGTGCAGTCTGAGGGGTGAGTCAGCAGCCACGCGTCATCAGCAGCGAAGGCCATAAGACCGAAGTCGAAGCCGGCGATGCGAGGTTCGAAATGTGCCACTGGTGTGAGGCGCGCGTCGGATCAGGAGAGGGCCGAACTTCGGTCCAATCAGGAGGTACCACGCGCAGCTTCGGTCCAATCAGCAGCGAACACATGTCTGACACGGGGAGGCCTCGCATGCAAGGTGACGTGGCAGAAGGGTGACCATGCGATTTTTTTCGGTTTTCAACATTTTTCGATTTTTGTGCCAAAAACTTGCGAAATTCATAACTTTCGCATACGAACTCCGTTTTTGACGTTGTTTATATGGACGTGTAGGTAAAATTATACTCCACAACTATCATTTAGACTTCATCGGCTAATTTTTAGTTAATTTTTAATATTATTATTTTTAACTGATCGGGACAGGAAAATTCGTTAAAAATTCATAACCTCTTCATCCGGCATCCGTTTTTGTCTGTCTTTTTACCGTTGTACTACTATTGACGAGACCTTCAATTCTCGTTTAGGTTGTGTCGGCTAAAAATCACTCGATCTTTATTTCGAGTTTTTAGCTGTACACTACTAGACTGAAACTGAGAAAAATTGTAACTTCTTCATACGAAGTCAGACTTTGACGTTCTTTTTATGAAAGTTCTCGGTTTAACATAATGTACAGCTTTCATTTAGATTGTTATGGCTAAAAAGCCTTTTAATGAAAATTCAGTTTTTACATTGAAAATTGTTTTGCCGGTTTTGTCGCAGATCTTCGATTGGTCATAACTTCTTCGTTATAAGTCGGATTTTAGTGTTCTTTATATTTTTTGGAAACCTTGTTACAATATTTACCACTTGGTTCATCCCAATCGAGATTGTTTAATACTTTATTTTTGAGGGTCAATTATGTAAATATACACAGTATGCTAAAATTTCTCTTTATTGTTACATAGGTTAGAAATAACGGTTTGTTACATTATCCCCCCGTTAGAGAGAATTTCGTCCCGAAATTAACATTACAAATAGATTAGGGAAAAAGATGTGGATATTTCTGTTGCATTTGATCCTCCCGCCCCCACGTGAATTCAGGTCCCCGTTTTGCATTCCATCGAACCTTCATTATCGGGATACAACTTTGTTTCGTTTTCTTAACTTCCATGTCTAGTATCTCTACGGGTTCTTCCACAAAATTGAGGCTCTTGTTTAACTCGATTTCCTCGAGTGGTATCACAAGAGTCTTGTCGTATAGACACTTTTTCAAGTTCGAAACGTGGAAGGTAGGATGAATGTTACTTAGTTCTTGGGGTAGTCGAAGTTTGTAAGCTACAGGACCGATAATGGCAAGAATCTCGAATGTTCCTATGTACCTTGGATTCAGTTTGTCACACTTTCCAAAGCGTATCATGCCCTTCAAGGGTGATACCTTTAACAAAATGCGGTCACCAACCTGGAATTCCAAGGGTTTTCTCCTTTTGTCAGCGTAGCTTTTCTGTCTATCTCTGGAAGCTTTAAGTCACTCTTGAATTTTTACGATCTTCTCAGTAGTTTCTTGAATAATTTCTGGACCAGTGAGAGCACTGTCAGGAGTTTGACCTCTAGCTAGCTGCGTGTCACCCACTTCAGCTCAACACAGAGGGGA
Source organism: Lactuca sativa (assembly GCF_002870075.4). Lineage (NCBI taxonomy): Eukaryota > Viridiplantae > Streptophyta > Magnoliopsida > Asterales > Asteraceae > Lactuca > Lactuca sativa. The sequence goes on from NC_056627.2 coordinate 253,256,135, forward strand.
TCTGCACTTGCGGCCATGGAGGGCTTCAAATGGAGCAGCCTTTATGCTAGTGTGATAACTATTGTTATAAGAGAACTCAACAAGGGGTAAATGAATATCCCATGCCTTTCCAAAGTCTATCACGCAAGCTCGTAACATATCTTCTAATGTTTGAATCGTCCTCTCACTTTGTACGTCGGTTTGTGGATGGTAGGCTGTACTCACGTCCAACCTAGTTCCCAGAGAGTTTTGTAAAGACTGCCAAAAACGAGATGTGACTCTACTATCTGGGTCCTAAATAATAGATATTGGCACACCATGCAGTCTAACAATCTCCTTGAGGTAAGTTCTTGTTAGCTTCTCTATCTTGTCAGTCTCCTTGATTGGTAACAAGTGTGCGAATTTGGTTAATCTATTGACGATTACCTAAATAGTATCATAACCACTTGATGTCTTGGGTATCTTGGTTATGAAATCCATTTTAATCTGCTCCCACTTCTATTCGGGGATTTCAGGTTGTTGTAATAAACCTAAAGGTTTCAGGTGCTCTACCTTAACTTTGGCACAAGTAAGGCACTTGCCCATAAAGGTAGCAATTTCAGCCTTCATGTTAGGCCACCAGTATAGTTTCTTAAGGTCCAGATACATCTTGTCCGAACCTGGGTGGATGCAGTATCGGGTTTTGTGTGCTTCATTCATAACCACGTCTCTGTAACCACCGAACTTTGGTGTCCAGATCCGGTTCATGAAATAATAGACTCCATCATCCTTCATTTCGAAGCTCTTATCCATTCCTCTTAGGGTTTCACCTGCCATGTTTTCGGGTTTCAAGGCTTCAAGTTGAGCTTCCTTGATCAACGTGGACAGATGCGAATGGATTGTCATGGTCAACGACTTTACCCAGCATCCCGAGTATTCTTTTTCAACTAAGGGCGTTAGCCACTACGTTTTCTTTACCAGGGTGATAAAGAACTTAACATCCGTAATTGTTCAGTAGCTCCACTCATCGTCGTTGTCTCATGTTCAACTCTTTCTGATCGAAGATGTGCTGGAGACTTTTATGGTCCGTGAATATCATGCATATCATGCCATATAAGTAATGTCTCCAGATCTTCAGAGCAAACACAACTACTCCAAGTTCAAGGTCATGTGTTGTATAGTTGACTTCATGTGTCTTTAGCTGTCTTGAGGCATATGATATAACATTCCCTCTTTGTATAAGAACAAATCCAAGCCCTTGATTAGAAGCATCACAGTACACTACGAAATCCTCTGTCCCTTCAGGGCGAGATAGGATCGGTGCACTACACAAATCTCGCTTCAGCGTTTGGAATGCTGTTTCTTGCTTTTATCCCCAGCTAAAGGTTACACCCTTTTGGGTCAGGGTAGTAAGAGGCTTAGCTATTCGAGAGAAATTTGAATGAATATGCGATAATAGCTAGCAAGACCTAAGAATTGACGGATTTTTATAGGTGTCTTGGGTGCTGACCAGTTTTTAATTGCCTTTATTTTGGAAGGGTCGACGTGTATTCCTTCTGAACTAACAACGTGACATAGGAAATCAACCTTCCTAATCCAAAATTCACACTTTGAAAACTTCGCATAGAGCTTCTCTGATCTAAGAGTTTGTAATATTTAACGAAGATGTTGGCCATGTTCCTCTTTGCTTTTTGAGTAGATAAGGATGTCGTCAATGAAGACTATGACGAATTTGTCCAGGAATGGATGACACACTTTATTCATTAGGTCCATGAACACAACAGGTGCATTCATCAATCCGAATGGCATCACTATAAACTCGTAATGAACATAACGAGTTCCGAAGGCGGTTTTGGGAACGTCTTCCTCCAAAATTCGTAACTGGTGATACCCGGATCTTAAGTCTATCTTCGAAAAGTAGTTCTCACCTTGAAGTTGGTCGAACAGATCATCAATATGAGGCAAAGGGTATCGATTCTTGATGGTAAGTTTATTCAGCTCGCGGTAGTCTACGCACATGCAGAATGATCCATCCTTCTTCTTTACGAAGAAAATCGGTGCTCCCCAAGGTGAGAAGCTTGGTCTTATGAAACCTTTGATTAGGAGTTCGTTAAGCTGGCTAGATAATTCCTGCATCTCAGAAGGTGCAATACGATAGGGGGATTTGGCTATAGGTGTAGCTCTAGGAATTAAGTCGATTTGGAATTCGACTTGTCGTTCGGGAGGCACCTCTGGAAGATCATCGGGAAAGTTGCAGACCTCAGGAATGCTCGCGAGGTCTTTCACTTCTTGCTTTTTGTCTACCACGTGAGCTAAGAATGAATAGTACTCCTTGCGAAGGTATTTACGTGCCTTGATGCAAGAAATGATCTGAAGGTTCGTTTCGGGTTTGTCTCCGTAACTAATAAGAGTTTCATTAGTTGGTAAGTTCAAGCGAATAGCTCTTTCATAGCATAGGATGTCGACATGGTTGGGGCACAACCATTCCATACCTATTATGACGTCAAAACTTTTGATAAAGACCGGCATAAGGTCTATTGGGAAAGACAAGTCATTCAAGGTAAGGGTACATCCTATGTAAATATCGTTGGTGGATTCGGATTTCCCATTAGCCATTTCTATTGTAAAAGTTTCATTTAGTGGTTGGGATTTTTGATTTAGTAGATGTTTAAAGTTATGGCTCACAAAGCTCCTCTCAACACCACAATCAAATAGAATGCATGCATAAGTATTGTTGAGAAGGAACGTACCCGTGACCACTATAGGGTCTGCCACTGCTTCTTCGTAACCCACTCCTAAAATTCTCCCAACCCCACCGGCATTTCCAGCTTTTGGACAATCTCTCTTGAAATGCCCCACATCACCGCATTGGTAGCATGCTCGACCTACTCCAGCAGCAGGTACTTGGTTAAGTGGTTGAGGTGGTGTTCTACAGAATCGGGCAGTATGCCCTTTCATGTTGCAGTTACGGCACTGTATTTCTTGGCAATTTCTGGTCTGGTGAAAATTGCTCTTGTTGCATTTAGGGAGGCTACTAGCATAGGGCTTAGTTGGTGCTGGGTTATTAGGGGCAACAACAGGCATAGTAGCAGGTATAGTAGTGGCATGAACTGCCACTATTTTTTGCTTCTTTGAAGGTTCCAGAGGAGATTTTCCCATCCTTTTGTTCAAACCCTTCTTGTTGTTGTTGTTGTTGTTCTCCTTAGGTTGTTCTGGGGCAATAACCACAGAGTTTTGATGATTTTTGAGGTCAATAAGTGACTGTGCCAGTTCCTTGGCACTGTCAAAGGTAACAGGTCTAGAGGCAATGACACTTGCCTGTATCTGGGGCGACAGTCAACAAATATATCTTTCAATCTTTTTGCTCTCTAGAGAAACCATTTCTGGAGATAGAATTTCCAAGTCACATAACCGATTCATGTAAGTTGTTATGTCTGCACCGGCCATGGTAAGACCCTAGAGTTCTTGTTCCAGATTTTGAATTTCCCCTCGTGGACAGTATTCCCGCATCAACATGGTTTTTAAGTTCTCCCAGCTTATAGTATTAGCCACTATCAAAGTCAGTGACTTAACATGGCCATTCCACCATGTTAGTATCTGAAAAAGTACAGGCAGCAAATTTAACTTTGCTACCCTCTGGACAGGAGCAAATTTCAAAGATTGCTTATGTATTCTCAATCCATTGCCTTAAAACCATCACTCCTCCAGTTCCATTAAAGGTCATGGGTTTGGCATTCGAGAAGACTTTATAAGTGCACTCTCGTGAGTGCTAATGACTCTCGCCATGGTTAGAAGGATGTGCACCAGATCCTGACCCACTAGCACCAGGAGTATTGATATGAGACATGGCAGCCGCTACAGCTGCCGTGACCGCTGCTTGAAACACAACAGCGTCGAATTGAGGGGGTGGTGGTGGAGGTGGCGTCGATGCTTTATTTCTATGTCTTGGATTTCTATGAGGAGGCATCTTTTCCTATAAGAAATAAGAGGTAAAAAGATTGTAAGATATCAAGAAAGAATATGAATTTGATATCTCTGAACTAAACACTTAATTCAATATGGCTTTTGTAAAGGATTGGAAATAGAGATCTATTGCAAATACAACTTGCAATAGGATGATATGACTTTGAGTGGTTATTTTTTAAAGAGTATGAAAATATATGTCGATTGTGTTGGTATATTAAGTATATGTAATCTAGATACTTGACCTTAAAGTAGGTTTATAATATACCACAATACTGCAAAAGCATCGACATCAAACCGACCTACCGAACATAAAATTTTCGTGGTCGTATTGAAAATGCATGACAAATAACACTGGAAAATATCCGTAATCCAAAACTTTGGAATGGGATGTTTATGAAAATTGTAATAATTCTTGTTGAAGTAAAGTGCTTATTACTTTATTGATACTCAGTTTGTACATATTGTGAAAAGTAGTACATACATTCGATACATAAAAATATAAAGTAGAAGTAGTGTAAACACTACTTGCGGTGGGTATGGCTCCTAGTACTGGGCCCTGCCTTATGGGATTTTGACTCCCTCAAACACCTCTCTAGAGCAGTCTAACGCTCTTGGAGTGCTCTCATTTCAATCTGAACCGTAATCATTTCCACATGGAGCATATCAATGTGGTGTATGGTTTCATCATGATCTCTATCTAGATGATGAATATTGTGACGACCGTCAAAATTCGAGTCGGTTCTAGATTTGATAAACTTAGTTGTACGTGTAGGCACGCCACATACTAGACTTAGTAACTAGAAACTAAGTTATAACCTACTAGAAACTTGGAAACAATTAGAATCAATGGATAGTATACTTAGATTTCGCATTGATATGTGAATACTACAACTACTTAACTGTAGTGAATATCCATATTTAGATCACTCGTTGACTCGAACACCTTTTCATGAATCATATACACACATGCACTTGACCTAGTGGTAGAAATTAGGTCCTAGTCTCGTTGGAACTTAAGTCACTGTTGAAAACTAGGTCTAGTATACTTGATTCCTCAATTTCGCTTGAATCTCGGAATCACTACATATAATGCCAATAAACTGATAAAATAAGTTACAAAATTATTTATAACTATAAAAAGAGTTATAATACCATAAGATAAATTGAAGTCTCAAAGATTCTATGGATTTTGATATCCAAATATTTATTAAATCTCAAAACTCTAAAAGCCCTAAAACCTAAATTTTATAAACTTTAATAAAAGTAATACATAAAGCTTGTTGTTAAAACATGTAGAAAAGTAATACACAAAGTTTGGGAAATTTTAGAAACTGTTTTCTATTTATTTCAATTCTTATTAGAATAAATGAACAAAAATCATAAAATTGGGTTAAATTATTTAGAAATCCATTTTTATATTTTTCCCAGCTTAACTATATCGAATGACAGTATCGTCAAATGTTTGGGAATTTTCATCATTTGGATGCTATTTTTCACGAATTTATATTGTTATGAAGTCATAAAAATTTGGAAAAATAGTTAATCACATCAAAAAATCAAGGGAAAATTTATGGAAGACCTCTACTGTGTTTAGAATCAAATGCAAAGTTTGAGAATTTTTGGAAACTGTTTGATAATATTTTGGCTTTTTAAGAGCTTAAAACACATTTAAATGTGTTGAAATACCCTCAATTGATATTACAAAATTTTGAAAAATTTATATAAAAAATTGTCTTAATCACATGAGTTATAAAACTTCACCATTTCAGAAAAATGTTTGTAACTTATCAATATTAAATTTTGACACAATATTGGCATAATTCTATTGTAGTAGCAAGTATACTAGTGTTAGCTTTCTATTAGAGACTCATTAGTGTGTAACATCGTGTAGGAATCCATAGCGGTACAAGTGGATCGTAGTTAAAGGCACCATTTGCATCATCTTAATGCATATTGTGAGTATTCATGCACTCCCCCTATTTTTGGGTTTTATGTTTTGGGGTGGAAAAGCATGTCCGAAAAACTATTTATTGTTCGTTGTATTTAAATTGATTTGTATCAAACTTGATTGCTATATTTTGCTATATCTCTCTATGTATGTCTATGCAACACGAAACATAACAACTTATCGTCTTAAGTCCCTTCCCTTACACTTTTCTCCAACCATTAACTCTTTGAGCCAATGGTCATTATGGATAGTGCTGTTAGGAATTGATAACTCCTCACTCGCCCGATTGCTTGAGTGCATGATACCATATAATCTATGGAATGATAAGCGTAGATATTGATAGGGCATCAATCATAGGCTTGGTTGGGAACTCATTGTTTGCTCATACACATACAAACTTGTTATTTATTATGGCAATAAACTTGCTTATTAATTATAGCAATGAACTTTGTTTCTCATTACATCAACGAACTTTATTTATGCAAACTTACTAATCATTTTTGCAATATATTTTTATTTATGGAAACTTTTATCAAAACTTTGGTTTTGATTCATGAAACCAATATTTTTTTTTTATCTGTGAGTACTCAAACTATTTTTATAGTTGACGCTCGTTTTACATGCTTTTTCAGGAATCATCGAGTAAGTGGCACTTAGGGACACTTCACTGTTAGGAGCATTCGCATGTGTTGTATTCAAAGTTCTTGTGTTATACTTGTATCCCCCCTTAAAACAATAAAAATTATGAAAATACAGGGGTATGAACTCACTTGATAAATGGTGATTTGGATGGCGTTTCGTTTTTTGGAAAAGGAGTTTATTTGGTGAAAAACCGGTTTTAATTTGGTAGAGTTTCGACTGGAGAGAGGTTTTTTTCTCAGGAATCTCAGGGCTTCGAGGCTTGCTTAGGGTTTTAGACTTGATATCGGGGCTTTAGGGGTTGTATATAAGTTTCTGGAAGTGAAAGAAGTGAAAAGAAAAGGAAAATGGGCTGAAAAGTGTGAAAAATCCGAGAAGTCTCACACCCTTTATATAGGGGTGCGAGGGTGCGGTCCGAGGGGTGAGTCAGTAGCCACGCGTCATCAGCAGCGAAGGCCACGAGGCCGAAGTCGGAGCCAATGATGTGAGGTTCGGAATGCGCCACCGGAGCGAGGCGCGCGTCAGATCAGGAGGATGGCCAAACTTCGGTCCAATCAGGAGGCGCCATGCGCAGCTTCGGTCCAATCAACAGCGAACACATGTCTGACACAATGAGGCCTCGTGCAAGGTGTCATGGCAGAAGCGTGACCATGCGATTTTTCCCGATTTTCAACATTTATCGATTTTTGTGCCAAAAACTTGCGAAATTCATAACATTCACATACGAACTCCGTTTTTGACATTCTTTATATGCACGTGTAGGTAAAATTATACTATACGACTTTCGTTTAGACTTCGTTGGCTAATTTTGACTTTATTTTTAATATTATTATTTTTAACAGACCGGGACAAGAAAATCTGTTAAAAATTCATAACTTCTTACTCCGACATCCGTTTTTGTCTGTCTTTTTACCGTTGTACTACTACTGATGTGACATCCCCAAAATCTCGGCCAGAAAAGACCGATTTTCATTTATGCTTTTAAATATTTTCAGAGTAAATCCTTTTGATTTGAAAGAGTTGCGGAATTTGTTCCCAAAAACAAAACATGATAAAACATTGTTTACCGAAGCATTTCATAAAAGAAATGTATTTTCATTATAATCAAAACTCGGGGTGTCATGTTCCGATACAGACCAATAAGCATAAACGAATACATTACAAGTCATATAACAAATATAAACATATGCAGACTTGTAAACAAAACAACTTGATGGTTCATCCATCTCATGCCCTTCCGCCACTACCTGTAATACAATTTAAAACTGAGTGGGTCAGGCTTGGGAGCCTGGTGAGCATATAGGGTTTTCAACCCACAATAAATATCATATTTAATTTTCACCAACCAACAATAACCCAATTACCCATTCCCGTTATTCTCACTTTAATGTCCCTAAAACAACTAACATAAGGGACCTAGTCTTAGAATATTTCATCGGGGTGACAACACATGCTTCGGGGGTACCTCAGCAATATAAGTCAAATAAGGCAACCATGAGGGGGATGGAGTACAGCGAATGAACACCCAAGTTCATTAACACCTACAGGTGGCGAACCTGCTAATGTTTCCACATGACTGTCTAGAATAGCCAGTGGTCGTCATCTAAACTCCGCTAGATGACTCAATCAAACAACAACGAGGCCTCTCATCTGTTTATTACACACCAACTGTCTACCCATGTTCTACCCAACATATTAGTAGATAAAAATATACATTTGTATACATAGTTTAAAGAAAACCTGTATAGCATGCTTTAATCAACACATATATCACATAACAGATGAGGCACACACACATAACACATATCTCATAAAGAAATAAGCAGATCTATAAGATAGAAGAGAGTGAATACTCATTCACACATAACACAACCAAATATATACACATAGCACGTATTTTTATATAAAATACTTCGTATTATTGTATTAGAAGAAATAACCACACACTCACACTTATAAACAACAATATACTTAATACATTCGAACCAAACTCGTATTATTATTGTGTTTATGAAAGGTAGTATACACTCACTTGATCAGAAGATGATCGGACAGCACTACGGCTTATAAAAGTAGTAATCCACAGCAGATCTGGAAGATCTCTTCGAAAATCGAACTTCTCGCAGGCAGAGCTTCGACTCGGGAACCGCACTTCTCGGGATCTTCGGGATCTCGGGACTTGCCTTGGGGCTAGAGTATAATACCGGGGCTTCGGGATAGCTTCGGCACGAAAAACGATGCAAAAGACTAGAGAGAAGAGAAGAAAATGAACAAAAATCAAGGCTGTCTTCGGATCCTTTATATAGAGGCTGGAGCCTCGGAGTACGCGGGGCGTACAGGCGTACGCAGCGCGTACGCGTCCGAAATCGTCATTGCATGCGTCATCCGAAGTGTCGACACTATGCTGAGTACGCGGTAGCGTAACCTCGTACGCGGGGCGTACTCCGGATCACACCGGTGACTCGGCTTCGGATAATGCTTCCGATTTTGAATTAAAAATAAATATAAAATGATTAATAAACTTCGGAAATTCATAACTTCTTCATACGAACTCCGTTTTCGACGTTCTTTATATCCACGCGAAGGTGAGACCACGCTCTACGACTTTCGTTTAGACTCCGTCGGCTAATTTTGACTTTATTTTTAATAATTATTTTTAATAGGCCGGGACAGAAACTTTCGTTATAAATTCATAACTTCTTCGTTTGACGTCCGTTCTCGCCTAACTTTTTATCGTTTCAGTACCAACAATGAGACCTTCGATTCTCATTTAGATTGCTTCGGCTAACAACCGCTCGATCTCAAATCGAGTAAAACAGGCTGTATATCGCTAAGCCGGAACTTCGATAAATCATAACTTCCTCATACGAAGTCAGATTTGGGCGTTCTATATATATTCGGAAACCTCGTTTCAATTACTACAACCTTAACCAAAGATATTAAGTTTATTTTACACTTAAATTTTGACGCTTATTTTTATTCTTAATTAATCAAACCATATAATTAAGCAATTAAGCACAAAACACATAATACTCAAATAATACATTATTATTATTTCAAATTGGGTTACAAAGGTTAACCTAGACTATTACATTGCTAAAAATGGCAAGCCCGGAAACACAGGCGTTACAATTCTCTCCACCTTAGAATGATTCCGTCCCCGGAATCACACATCAACAAACAAATGCGGATAGCGACTCAACATGTCACTCTCCGTCTCCCAGGTGAGATTCGGCCCATTCGTGTGTTTCCATCGGACAAGCACTAACCCAACCATTTTGCGTCGCAACTTCTTAGTCTTTCGGTCAACAATTGCCTCTGGTTCTTCAATCAACCTTTTGTTCTCATCAATTCTCAATTCAGAAATTGGAATTATATCGGGAACTTCTCCCGTGAACTTCCTCAAATAACACACATGAAAAGTGTTGTGAATTCCATTCAGCTCTTCGGGTAATTCGAGCTTGTAAGCTTGATTCCCAATCCTCTGAAGGACTTTAAACGGTCCAATAAACCTTGGACTCAACTTTCCCCTTTTACCAAATCTTATAAGTCCCTTCCACGGCGAGACTTTAAGCAAAACCGAATCTCCAACCTCAAAAGTCATCGGTCTTCGCTTCTTGTCAGCATAGCTCTTTTGACGATCTTGAGCTGCTAACATTCTTTCCCTAATTATTTTCAACTTTTCAGCAGTTTGATGAACCAACTCCGGTCCCATAAACTGCTTTTCCCCAGCCTCAAGCCAACAAGACGGCGTACGACACTTCTGTCCATACAAGGCTTGATAAGGTGCCATCTTAATGCTCGAGTGAAAACTATTATTATAGGAAAATTCTACCAACGGTAAATGTTCATCCCAATTACCTAGGAATTCCAAGGTACATGCTCTCAGCATATCTTCAAGTGTTTGTATTGTTCTTTCACTCTGACCATCAGTCTGCGGATGGTAAGCTGTGCTTAAACATAACTTGGTACCCATTTCCTCTTGTAGACTTTTCCAAAACCTTGAGGTGAAACGGCTATCACGATCCGATACAATCGTTAACGGAACACCGTGAAGCCTCACAATTTCCTTCACGTAAGAATTCGCAAGCTTTTCCATAGACCATTTCTCCCTGGCCGCTATGAAATGCGCACTCTTAGTGAATCGATCAACGACCACCCAAATCATGTCGTGACCATTCTTTGTTCTGGGCAGTTTAGTGACAAAATCCATAGCAATGTCTTCCCACTTACCCATAGGCACAGGCAATGGTTCTAAACTCCCATAAGGTTTCTGATGTTGTGTCTTGACTCTCGCACAAGTCACACACTCAGCCACATACTTTGCAACATCAAGCTTCATCGTCGGCCACCAGTAGTAGGGTTTTAGGTCCCTATACATTTTAGTGCTACCCGGATGAATTGAGTACATGGTTTTGTGAGCTTCTTCCATCAGAAGATCCCTAATTCCTCCTGACTTAGGTACCCAAATACGATCTTGGAATACCTTCAGTCCATGACCGTTAGTACCAAACACCAACGTTTTACCCAAACGTTCCTCCTTTCGGTCATTTTTCTCAGAAGCTTCCTCTTGAGCTTTCCTTATACTTTCCACAATAGTCGAGACAACTTCAATTTTCAACGCTCTTGGCCTCTTCCTTTCAAGATTGACTTTCCGACTGAGAGCATCAGCAACAACATTAGCTTTACCGGGGTGGTAAAGTATCTCGCAGTCGTAGTCTTTAAGTAATTCTAGCCAGCGTCGTTGCCTCATATTCAATTCTTTCTGATTAAAGAGGTATTGGAGACTCTTATGATCAGTGAAAAGTTTGCACTTCGTGCCATAGAGGTAATGCCTCCATATTTTCAGAGCGAAAACTACCGCTGCCAACTCCAAATCATGAGTCGGGTAATTCTTTTCATGCTCTTTCAACTGTCGAGACGCATATGCTATCACCTTTTCTCTTTGGGTCAAAACACAACCCAATCCAACACCAGACGCATCGCTATAAACAGCGAAGTCTTCAACTCCCTCGGGTAGAGAAAGTATCGGTGCCTCGCATAGCTTCTTCTTTAACTTCTCAAATGCTTCTTTATGCTTCTCACTCCAAGCATAAGTAGCTCCTTTGTGGGTCAAAGCTGTTAATGGAGTAGCAATCGAAGAAAAGCCTTGGATAAACCTTCGGTAATATCCGGCTAATCCTAAAAAGCTTCGAATCTCCGTGGGACTTTTCGGTTGTTCCCACTTCATCACAGCTTCGATCTTCGCTGGATCAACCATTATCCCTTCTTGGTTGACCACGTGACCCAAGAATTGGACCTCACGAATCCAAAAATCACATTTGGAGAACTTTGCATAAAGCTTCTCCTCCTTCAAAACTTCTAACACTTCTCGCAAGTGTCTGCCATGCTCCTCCTGGCTTTTCGAGTAAATAAGAATGTCGTCTATAAACACTATCACGGATTTATCAAGGAAAGGATTACAAACCCTATTCATCAAATCCATGAACGCTGCTGGAGCATTGGTTAGTCCAAACGACATAACCAAGAACTCGTAGTGTCCATATCTAGTTCTGAATGCAGTCTTCTCGATATCTTGCTCTCTTACCTTCAGCTGATGATATCCTGACCTAAGATCGATCTTCGAGAAATAGCTCGAACCTTGCAATTGATCAAATAGGTCATCAATCCTCGGCAACGGATATCTATTCTTTATTGTTGCCTTGTTTAGCTCTCTGTAATCGATGCACATTCTCATACTTCCATCTTTCTTCTTCACAAATAACACCGGAGCTCCCCAGGGCGATGAACTAGGTCTAATGAAACCTTTGTCCAATAACTCCTGAAGTTGCATCATTAGCTCCTTCATCTCCGTCGGTGCTAATCGATAAGGTGCTTTTGCTATTGGTGTGGTTCCTGGTAACAAGTCTATTCTAAACTCCACTTGTCTATCAGGTGGTAATCCAGGAAGATCCTCGGGGAACACTTCCGGAAAATCACACACCACTGGAATGCTCTGCATCACCTTCTTTTCCTTCTTAGCATCAATCACAAATGCTAAATATGATGTACATCCCTTGGTCAAACACTTTCTGGCTTTCATTAGAGAAATGATTCCAGAATTCACTCTGCGTTTGTCCCCATACACCATAAACGAATCTTTCCCAGGCGGGTTTACTTTAACTATCTTCTTCTTGCACAAAATTTCGGCATCATTGGCGCTAAGCCAATCCATTCCCAAGACGATGTCGAAACCATTAAGTTCGATAGGCAATAACGCCTCGTGAAACTTATTCCCATTCAGATCAATGAAGATGCTTTTCATACGATGACTAACAGGTACAAACTTGCCACTAGCTACTTCGACTAATAAAGCATCATCTAGTCTATCAATAGGCAAAGCTAGCTTTCTACCAAACTCATGCGAAATAAAGGAGTAGTTGGCTCCAGAATCAAACAATATATGGGCAGGTAATTCGTTTACGAGAAAGGTACCTGAAGCGACATCAACTTCATCTTTAGCAGCCTCAAGTGTCATCTGGAAGGCTCTCGCCTTCGGCTTTGGTGGAATGTTGGGCCTAGCTGCCTCCTTCTTCTTCGGTCAGTCTTTCAAAATATGCCCCTCTTCATTGCAACCAAAACACATCCTTTTGTTGTTCGGACATTCATTGGCAAAATGTCCAACCTTTCCACACTTGTAGCAGGTCACATCCTCGCTACATTTCCCAAAGTGCCTTTTCTTACACTTATCACACCACTTTGCTTCGCCTCCTTTTCCTCCAAACTTTTTCGAATCAGATTTCGAAAATTTTCCTTTCTTACCGGAACCAGATGTTCCCTCAAACTTTCTTTTCTCACCAACCTCAACCTTGTCGGTGGTTCTTCCCTTTATCATGTTCTCCACAGACTTGGCAGCCCAGATAGCTGCCTCTAGAGTAAGTGCCTGACGTACTGGCACCTCGTACTCCCATGGAAGTCCCTTCGCATACCGATCCACCTTTGTCAGCTCGTCTGGAACGATACGCAAGGCAAACTCCATCTTATCGGTGAAGTTATTGGTGTATTCATCAACTGACATGCTACCCTTCGTCAATGTCAAAAACTTATTCTCCAACTCCAACAGATTTTGAGCCGAGCAGAACTTGCGCTTAAACTGCAACAAGAACTCTGCCCATGACAATTGCAGTGGCTCATTAGGGCTCAAAGTCTTCCCTAGAGTGTTCCACCAACGAACAACTCCACCTCGGAATTGACGCACGGCATAGATAGTTTGCAACTTACCTCTGCAGCCACACGTCATGAAGGCTAGCTCCATTTCGGAGATCCAATCCATAACCCCAATCGGATCCTCCTTTCCATTGAAGGTCGATGGTTTGCAAGTCAAAAAGTCCTTGTACTTGCATCCCATTCCATCATTCCTTCCTTCATGGTTATCTTGCCTAACTATCGGTGGGTTGGCTTGACCAATAGACCCACTGAAGTTTCCTCCTTCTGAGTGCCCTTCATTCAGTTCAGGCTCTTCCACACGAATCGACAGTTCTTCACGATTTTGTTGAAGCAACCGTCTAGTTTCATCCATCTGACGATCCAACATCGTCTGAATCATCAATTGCACACCAGCCATGGTTATTGGCTCAGGTGCTGCTGCTACGACAGGTATTGGCTCAATCACTGGTGGTTGATTCCTGTTTTCGTCAGCATTTCCAACTCCACTTCTTGTTCTCACCATTTTGATCTACACCGAATAAGGTGAAATTAGATCCTCAATCATGATAGATATTCAAATCATCCTTATCACTCCGAAACGTTTACATGCTAGTTCTAATGTCGTAGACGTACGCTTAGAATCCTGCACACATAAGGTTTCTAGATCCAGTCGGCAACAGACCATAGATCCGAACAAATAATATCATATATGGCAACATATAACATTTAGCACATAAAGCATTTTAGGCAACTTTCCTAAAATAAACTAGTGCTCGTGTCTAAAACATAACAGACACGCATCTCAAAACTTCACTTAGCATTCTAAGTTTAAGTCTAGAAATCCTACAAATTCCTAGTTCGCTTAAACTAATGCTCTGATACCAACTGTGACATCCCCAAAATCTCGGCCAGAAAAGACCGATTTTCATTTATGCTTTTAAATATTTTCAGAGTAAATCCTTTTGATTTGAAAGAGTTGCGGAATTTGTTCCCAAAAACAAAACATGATAAAACATTGTTTACCGAAGCATTTCATAAAAGAAATGTATTTTCATTATAATCAAAACTCGGGGTGTCATGTTCCGATACAGACCAATAAGCATAAACGAATACATTACAAGTCATATAACAAATATAAACATATGCAGACTTGTAAACAAAACAACTTGATGGTTCATCCATCTCATGCCCTTCCGCCACTACCTGTAATACAATTTAAAACTGAGTGGGTCAGGCTTGGGAGCCTGGTGAGCATATAGGGTTTTCAACCCACAATAAATATCATATTTAATTTTCACCAACCAACAATAACCCAATTACCCATTCCCGTTATTCTCACTTTAATGTCCCTAAAACAACTAACATAAGGGACCTAGTCTTAGAATATTTCATCGGGGTGACAACACATGCTTCGGGGGTACCTCAGCAATATAAGTCAAATAAGGCAACCATGAGGGGGATGGAGTACAGCGAATGAACACCCAAGTTCATTAACACCTACATGTGGCGAACCTGCTAATGTTTCCACAAGACTGTCTAGAATAGCCAGTGGTCGTCATCTAAACTCCGCTAGATGACTCAATCAAACAACAACGAGGCCTCTCATCTGTTTATTACACACCAACTGTCTACCCATGTTCTACCCAACATATTAGTAGATAAAAATATACATTTGTATACATAGTTTAAAGAAAACCTGTATAGCATGCTTTAATCAACACATATATCACATAACAGATGAGGCACACACACATAACACATATCTCATAAAGAAATAAGCAGATCTATAAGATAGAAGAGAGTGAATACTCATTCACACATAACACAACCAAATATATACACATAGCACGTATTTTTATATAAAATACTTCGTATTATTGTATTAGAAGAAATAACCACACACTCACACTTATAAACAACAATATACTTAATACATTCGAACCAAACTCGTATTATTATTGTGTTTATGAAAGGTAGTATACACTCACTTGATCAGAAGATGATCGGACAGCACTACGGCTTATAAAAGTAGTAATCCACAGCAGATCTGGAAGATCTCTTCGAAAATCGAACTTCTCGCGGGCAGAGCTTCGACTCGGGAACCGCACTTCTCGGGATCTTCGGGATCTCGGGACTTGCCTCGGGGCTAGAGTATAATACCGGGGCTTCGGGATAGCTTCGGCACGAAAAACGATGCAAAAGACTAGAGAGAAGAGAAGAAAATGAACAAAAATCAAGGCTGTCTTCGGATCCTTTATATAGAGGCTGGAGCCTCGGAGTACGCGGGGCGTACAGGCGTACGCAGCGCGTACGCGTCCGAAATCGTCATTGCATGCGTCATCCGAAGTGTCGACACTATGCTGAGTACGCGGTAGCGTAACCTCGTACGCGGGGCGTACTCCGGATCACACCGGTGACTCGGCTTCGGATAATGCTTCCGATTTTGAATTAAAAATAAATATAAAATGATTAATAAACTTCGGAAATTCATAACTTCTTCATACGAACTCCGTTTTCGACGTTCTTTATATCCACGCGAAGGTGAGACCACGCTCTACGACTTTCGTTTAGACTCCGTCGGCTAATTTTGACTTTATTTTTAATAATTATTTTTAATAGGCCGGGACAGAAACTTTCGTTATAAATTCATAACTTCTTCGTTTGACGTCCGTTCTCGCCTAACTTTTTATCGTTTCAGTACCAACAATGAGACCTTCGATTCTCATTTAGATTGCTTCGGCTAACAACCGCTCGATCTCAAATCGAGTAAAACAGGCTGTATATCGCTAAGCCGGAACTTCGATAAATCATAACTTCCTCATACGAAGTCAGATTTGGGCGTTCTATATATATTCGGAAACCTCGTTTCAATTACTACAACCTTAACCAAAGATATTAAGTTTATTTTACACTTAAATTTTGACGCTTATTTTTATTCTTAATTAATCAAACCATATAATTAAGCAATTAAGCACAAAACACATAATACTCAAATAATACATTATTATTATTTCAAATTGGGTTACAAAGGTTAACCTAGACTATTACATTGCTAAAAATGGCAAGCCCGGAAACACAGGCGTTACAACTGACGAGACCTTCAATTCTTGTTTAGGTTGTGTTGGCTAAAAATCACTCGATCTTTATTTCGAGTTTTTAGCTGTACACTACTATACTGAAACTTTGAAAAATTATAACTTCCTCATACGAAGTCAGATTTTGGCGTTCTTTTTATGAAAGTTCTCGGTTTAACATAAACTACAGCTTTCATTTAGATAGTTAAGGCTAAAAAGCCTTTTATTGAAAATTCAGTTTTTACACTGAATAGTGTTTTGCCGGTTTTTTCGCGAATATTCGATTGGTCATAACTTCTTCGTTATAACTCGGATTTTAGTGTTCTTTATATTTTTGGAAACCTTGTTACAATCTTTACCACTTGGTTCATCCCAATCGAGAATGTTTAATATTTTATTTTTGAGGGTCAATTATGTAAATATACACAGTATGCTAAAATTTCTCTTTTTTATTTTAAAAAGAAATACAAATTGACCTACCTTATTACATAGGTTTGAAATAATGGTTTGTTACAAGTGAGTCAGGGTGCGAACCAAGAAGAGAATGATTCTAGATCCCGAGAGCGAGAAGCTTGTTTGGAATTCCTTTGGAAAAGGGGTACTATGTGGGAGGTCTGTGGATAGGGTCCTACATAAGGGTTATTTAGCATTGTCAGGATTCAGTGGTTTTAACAACTGTTAGTGATTAACGGACTAAAGCGCCAAGGGAAGTAATACCTCATCGCCGAGGTATTAGTTGGAGCATCTATCTTGTGGCCTTCAAGACTTGAGTGTGAGGTCATTCAAGCATTAGTGACTGTCGGTTTCATTGGGGTTTAGGAAGTATTCATTTGGTTCTTAGAAGTGTATGATTAATTGTGATTGGCTAGTAATGGAACACTAGTGGGAAAGAGTTAGTTGTCATCTGATCGATCGTTGGGAAGTGAGAAGGATTAGGAATCCTCTAATTTTCATGTATTATGAAGGCTTAGTCGAATCTAAGTGGGGGAGGGTTACCCCGGGATGCAGAAGTGGGAGAGGTTTTGAAACGGGGAATAAGTTTCACAACCCAACAGGGAGAATGGAGGCCCCAGTGGCTGTTTGGTTTAAGGATTGTGTTGATTGGGGGTTCGGTAAAACTCCCCAGCTTAAGGAACACATCTTCTTGGTGCTTGATAGCAGAAGTTGGGGAAACAGGTTGGAGTTCTAGTCAAGAATTGAGTTCAGTTCGAGTATTCGGTCGAGGGTGTACTCATCTATGGGGGTTTTCAGATTGAGAGATTGAGGATTTTTGTTAGCTGCCAGGGCTCGATAGTACTTTTTAGCATGGGTGTGCGGGTTATTTACCGTATGTGGTAGACACGCAGGTCATGGAACAGACCACAGATTCTCAAGAGGGTGGACGATCGACATGAGGCCTAGGGTTATGCCGGGGTTAGATTCCACGGAATGGGTCAGGAGTTCGGAACCCCAAGTGGGTGATAACAGTCTGCACGGGAAGGATCACCATAAAGGGTGGTCCAGGGAGATGCTCAATAGTTTAGAGCAGTTCGGATAGACTGAAGGCCAGTGGGGCGTACCAGTCAGGTAGAAGGTTCTAAGAGTGGTCAAGATAAACTGAAGGCTTGGTGAGGCGGTCCAGTAATGTTAAAGACTATGTATGTGTTTGTAGATCTACGTGCAGGTATTAAGTATGTTGCTATGTTATAACAATCAGCAATTCTGTCCCCAATTAATTAACATGCTGTTGGAGCAGGCGGAAGACTCTGACGTATATTTGGTTTGATCGGGAGTTGCTATTAGAGATCGGATGCAGTACAGAGGATCTTGGTTATCTCATCAATTCAGAGTGCCTCAAAGGATTAATCTTCCTGGATCAGGTAATACTCCAGTTGGGGACTGGGAAGTAGATCCGAATGGGTATTCGTCAGCCTTAGGAAGGATTGGGATTAGAATATCCCGTAATTAAGGTTTTGGGAACCGGGTTAGATCTTTCTCATGATCGTCTGTGGCATTTGGATAGGGTTGAGGCGGTCCTGCTTTATGCAGTAGGCCAAGATACCCGGTGCGGGCCGACTAAAGGTCGTAGGCACGAAGGCTCAAATGGGAGCGGTAGGGTTGCGGCGGTAGGCTAAAAAACCTTGAAAATTTCAATTCGATAGTTGAATTGATTAGACATGTTGGTATCCCAACCCGAAGGGGTGATATGGGTTAGATATGAGTGTCGTACTGGTTGGCCGGTAGTGGTAGGTATGTGATGATGGTTTGAGTTATTGTGATGTGTCTTCGGTTGGCTGCATCTGTGAAAGAGCCACATCGTGTTTGAAGTGAGGAGAAGGTGGGTCGTTGCTATGAGATGGTTGTCGGACGTGGAGGGGTGTTTCTTCACGTGTTCATGCCCTGCTGATCAGAGGGTAAGGTGTGCTCTGAACCTGTTGAGGCTCGTGGCGAAGGATTGGTGGAGATTGACTACGGGGTCATTTTCGGATGCGCAGAGGGTTGCGGTTTCATGGGATCAGTTCAGAGAGATGTTCAGCACTCGTTATGTTCTGCGGGTTGAGAGGGAGAGATTGGCTCAAGAATTCCTTAAGCTGAAGTAGGATTCGGAGTCGGTGACTGAGATCACCAGGATGTTCACTGAGAGGGCGATGTTTTTCCCTAATTTCGCTTCGGAGCAGGCTTAGATGTCCTGATATCTGAGTATGCTCAAGAGAGATATCAGACAGTTTGTGTCTACGCAGAGGTGCAAGACCTTGTTGGAGTTGCAGGAGGCCGCCAGGCGGCGTGATTGAGCTGCAATTGCGTGAGCTGAGGCAGGCTCTGGTGCAGTCGCAGCCGGCGCCGAAACGGTCCAAGACCGTTGATTCTAGGATGGGAGATCAGAGCAGCCACGCTTGTGGGAAGTGTGGGAGGGGTCACACCGGAGTTTGTAGGTCCGGTGGTGCATGCCGCAAGTGCGGGAAGGAGGGGCACTATGCGAGGGATTATCGGCAGTCAACGTCGGCTCGAGATCTGAGGATTTGTTATCATTGTCATTAGGTTGGGCACCTGAGGGTCAACAGTCCACAGCTTGCTGCAGGACCAGTGCAGGCTCCAGCGCCGGCCACTTTGAGGATCACGGGTGGAGGTCAGGGTGGAGCGGAGCCCCCAAGGGCTCAGGGTCGTGATTTTCAGCTTGCAGCAGAGGAGGTCAGAGCAGTGCCGGATGCAGCTTCGGGTATGTTTCTTTCTTGATGTCTTGATTATCTTGTGATTATTGTGGAGTATTGTTAATCTTCTAGTCTCATTGTGTGGTTTTCGGTATGGTATTTGTCACACCCCCAAACCAGAATGGCGGAAACATTCGGCGGTGGATGACTTCACGTAGTATCACAACAATTGAATATTGTAAAGAAAGTAACACAACCATCATATATATAATGAAAACGTATATTGTTGCGTTATACATGTTATCAAAAGAATATTACAATATGATGATAAATGTTCAATAATAAAAACATCCTTAGTGTTCCTTCTCCCAAAAGCTGGTAGTTACCTGTATTACTGATTCCTTGAGAAATACAAGTGGTTTTGAAAAAGTGTCAACAATTAAGTTGGTGAGTTCATAAGTGTTTTGCATTGAAAAGTATGTCCTTTTTGATGGTAAATCGATGAACGAGGTTTTCAGAAAATCCAATATTTTCTATAAATGATTTGAAAAGTTTCCCGTGTTGGAGTGCGTTAGTGTTTTTCATACTTGAGGAGTAGTGATAAAATTTGTGTTATCAATAAGATGTAAAACTGAAATGCATATATGAATCTTGTAAATCAAACTTGTTTTTATACTTTTATGTGAGTTTTATAACCATACTATTGACACTGACTGCCTGTAACAACATTCTTCAGGTGTTGTAGTGTTATGACGTTTGTCACCCCAGACCTGCCGGTCTAACTATAGCTAATAGTTTAGGTGCGGGGTTGTCAATCCCGTATAGATCTATACACAAGTATCACGCTCTCTCTCCAAGAGATTATGGTATATAATAAAGGACTTGAAATGCATACATACGAGTACGTTGAAGTTTAAATGTCTCACATTACTTGGTATAAACAGATTTACGGTAATAAAGACTTTACTTTATTTTAAAGTATTTCGTTTGTCAAGATGTATATGTATAATGTACAAATAACTTGATAATTATATTCATTATAGTTTCTCAAAAAGTATGTTTCCATTTTTGTAAGATCAACTTGATGATATAATAGTACTTTAAACATAAAGATATTTGTATCAATGCCCTATAAGAAAGGTATTAAAACTATGTTTATAAAACGATACTTTGATTTGTAATGTACTTGTATCCCCCCCCTAAAACGTGAAAAGAATTGAAAAGTAGGGGTATGAACTCACTCGTTAAGTTTGAAGAGAGAGGCTAGGGTCGAGCAGAACTTCGACCGCGGATGGTTGCGTCGTCGGGCTCTTCGGGGATCTCTGCAGCGTAAATCTTTCGTCGGGGGCTCGAGTGCGGAAACCAAGGTAAGAAAATGGTCTCTGGAGCTTAGTGATATGGGAGAATGACTGAGAAGTTGTGAATGGTGTGCAAAACTCGAAGCTTATGCCATCTATTTATAGTGCTGGAACTTCCTCGTACGCGGCGCGTAATCTTGGAGTACGCGGGGCGTAATATGGCATCATGGCTTACGACTCCTGGCTAGCTAAGCGTAGCTTGGGCGGGCCGATGGGACTCGACTCTGGGTCTAGTACGCGGGGCGTACTCCCAGAGAACGCGGGGCGTAATCTGGCCTGTCCTCTTCTAAATTCCGTATCTTTCGCGTACGAGCTTCGTTTTTCGTGTTCTTTATATCCACGCGTAGGTGAGATTATGCTCTACAACTTTCATTTAGACTCCGTCGGCTAGTTTTGACTTTATTTTTAATGATATAATTTTAAATGGCTGGGCCTCTTAAAGTCCGTTAAAAATTCATAGTTTCTTTATTCGACGTTGGTTTTCGTTTGTCTTTTTATCAATTTGCCCCTATTGTGGAGATCTTCAACTCTCATTTAGGTTGCGTTAGCTAATATAACTCGATCTTCAATTTGAGTTTTTAGCCCTCTACTACTGTTACGAAACTTTGAAAATTCGTAACTTCTTCATACGAGGTCCAATTTGGACAATCTTTTTATGTACGCTCACCTTTCAACGAGATCTACGAATTTTGTTTAGATACTTAAGGCTAAAATGCATATTAATGAGATTTTACTTTTTACGTCAAATAATGTTTTAACAGCGTGTCGTAAATATACGAGTGGTTATAATTTCTTCAATATAACCTGGTTTTGAGCATTCTTTATGTTTTCGGAAACCTCGACACGTTATCTAATATTTGATGCATCCCAACTTAGATATTTGAACTCTTTATTTTCAAGGTTAATTTAATTGTATTTGACTTTTGAGCGTTACAATGCTTTTGGAAAATATAGGGTTGTCACATCATCTCCCTGTTAAGGGAATTTCGTCCCGAAATTTAATCTAAGATAAAGTTTACAGTTTAGGAAAAAGATGCGGGTACTTTTGTTTCATCTGATCCTCTCGTTCCCAGGTGTATTCAGGTCCTCGCTTGGCGTTCCAGCCGACCTTTACGATAGGTATGCGGCTTTGTTTAGTCCTTTTGACTTCCCGATCCATGATCTCTACTGGTTCCTCTACAAATTGAAGGTTTTCATTTATTGTGATTTCGTCTAGAGGGATGACGAGGGTCTCATCGGATAAGCACTTCTTTAGGTTTGATACATGAAAGGTAGGGTGTACGTTTTGGAGTTCCTGAGGTAGCCTAAGTTTGTAAGCCACTGGACCGATCCTGGCAAGGATCTCGAATGGTCCGATGTATCTAGGGTTCAGTTTCCCACGTTTTCCGAAGCGTATTAATCCTTTCCAAGGCGAGACTTTTAGTATGACACGGTCTCCAACCTGGAATTCCAAGGGTTTTCGCCTCTTATCTGCATAACTCTTTTGTCTATCCCTTGATGCTTTTAGACGTTCCCGGATTTGAACAATCTTCTCCGTAGTTTCCCTTATGATTTCTGGTCCAGTGAGCGTGACGTCCCCCACTTCGGCCCAGCATAAAGGTGACCTACACTTGCGGCCATAGAGGGCTTCGAACGGGGCAACTTTGATACTGGTGTGGTAGCTATTGTTGTACGAGAACGCGACCAAGGGTAGATGTGTGTCCCATGCTTTGCCAAAATCGATTACGCAAGCTCTCAGCATGTCTTCTAGGGTTTGTATGGTTCTCTCGCTCTGGCCGTCGGTTTGTGGGTGATAAGCGGTACTCATGTCTAGTCTTGTCCCCAAAGCTTTTTGTAGCGACTGCCAGAACCTTGAGGTGAATCTACTATCTCGGTCCGAGATAATGGATATGGGCACACCATGCAGTCGTACAATTTCTCTGAGGTATGTCCTTGTTAACTTCTCCAATTTATCCGTCTCTTTGATCGATAGGAAATGCGCTGATTTAGTTAATCTGTCGACAATTACCCAAATGGTGTCGAGTCCGCTTGTCGTTTTGGGTAACTTGGTTATGAAATCCATGGTTATCCGCTCCCACTTCCATTCGGGTATTTCTGGTTGTTGTAATAAACCCGAAGGCTTCTGGTATTCCACCTTGACTTTAGCACATGTCAGGCATTTACTCACGTAGGTAGCAATATCGGCTTTCATGTTCGGCCACCAATACAACTTCTTGAGATCGAGATACATCTTATCGGAGCCGGGATGTATGGAGTATCGTGTTTTATGGGCTTCGTCCATGACGATTTCTCTGAACCCACCAAACTTCGGTGTCCATATTCGATCCATGAAATAACGAACTCCGTCGCTCTTGGTTTCAAGGTTCTTATCCATTCCTCTTAGGGCTTCTCCTGTCACGTTTTCGGATTTCAAGGCTTCTATTTGGGCTTCCTTGATTTGCGTGGACAGGTGTGAATGGATCGTCATAGTTAGGGACTTCACCCGGTGGCCTGAGTATTCCTTCCGACTGAGTGCATCAGCCACTACATTAGCCTTTCCGGGGTGATATCGAATTTCGCATTCGTAATCACTGAGTAGTTCTACCCATCGTCTCTGTCTCATGTTGAGTTCCTTCTGGTTGAGGATATATGTTGGAGGCTTTTATGATCAGTGAAGATTGTACATTTTGTGCCGTAGAGGTAGTGTCTCCATATCTTCAGAGCGAAGACGACTGCCCCTAGTTCACGATCGTGCATTGTGTAGTTCACTTCGTGCGTCTTTAGTTGCCTTGAGGCGTAGACGATGACCTTCCCTCTTTGCATTAAGACACACCCAAGTCCTTGGTTTGATGCATCACAATAGACCACGAAGTCCTCCGTTCCCTCTGGCAGGGTTAGGATGGGTGCACTACATAAGGCTCGCTTTAGTGTCTGAAATGAGCTGTCTTGTTTTTCTCCCCAGTCGAAGGTCACATTTTTCTAGGTTAGGGTGGTAAGTGGCTTGGCAATCTTTGAAAAGTTCGGTATGAATCTTCGGTAATACCCGGCGAGTCCCAAAAATTGCCGGATTTCTGTAGGGGTTCTTGGAGTAGTCCAACTATCTATTGCCTTTATCTTGGAAGGGTCCACGTGTATTCCTTCTTTGCTTATGACATGTCCTAGGAAATCTACTTCCCGAATCCAAAATTCACATTTGGAAAATTTTGCGTAAAGTTTCTCTGCCCTTAATGTTTCCAATACTTGGCGGAGATGTTGGCTGTGTTCTTCCTGGCTTCTTGAATAGATGAGTATATCATCTATGAATACGATCACAATTTTATCCAGGAAGGGACGACATACTCGGTTCATCAAGTCCATGAACACTGCTGGAGCATTCGTCAATCCGAAGGGCATTACTACAAATTCGTAGTGACCATAACGTATTCGGAAAGCCGTTTTGGGGATGTCTCCCTCCAGTACTCGAAGTTGGCGATAACCAGATCTTAGATCGATCTTTGAGAAGTAGCTTGCTCCCTGTAGTTGGTCGAATAGATCGTCTATGCGCGGTAAGGGATATCGATTCTTGATCGTGAGTTTGTTTAGTTCCCGATAATCGATGCACATGCGAAATGATCCGTCTTTCTTTTTCACGAATAGGACTGGCGCTCCCCATGGTGAGAAGCTCGGTCTGATGAATCCCTTGCTCAGCAGCTCGTTTAATTGACTGGATAGTTCCTGCATCTCGGCTGGGGCTAAACGGTAAGGTGACTTTGCTATAGGGGTGGCTCCGGGGATTAAGTCGATTCTGAATTCGACTTGACGTTCCGGTGGGATTCCTTGAATATCTTCTGGGAAGATGTCTGGAAAATTGCAGACTTCCGGAATGTCTTTAATGTTTTTCGATTCTTGTTTCTTGTCTACTACGTGGGCTAGGAAGGCATGATATTCCTTACGAAGATATTTTTGTGCTTTAATACAGGAAATAATTTGTAAATTTGAACTAGGTTTGTCGCCATAAATGACAAGAGTTTCACCGTTTGGAAGATTTAGGCGAACGGCCCTTTCGTGACAAAGTATATCGGCATGGTGAAGGCTCAACCAGTCCATACCGATGATTGCATCGAAACTTCTTATGGAAATGGGCATAAGATCGACTCGAAACAAGTGTTCGTTTAAGTTTAGTGTGCATCCTACGTACAAGTCACTTGTGTTTTCCGTTTTACCGTTTGCCATTTCTACAGTTTATATTTTATTGAGTGGTTGAGGTTTTTGACTAAGTAGGTGTTTGAATTTATGACTCACAAAACTTCTCTCTGCTCCGCAGTCAAAAAGTATGCATGCATAAGTGTTGTCGAGTAGAAACGTACCCGTAACTACCGTGGGGTCTGCTATTGCTTCATTCTGTCCTATTGCCAGCACTCTCCCCACATCGCCAGCATTCCTTTCCTTGGGACAATTCCTCCTGAAGTGTCCAGTCTCTCCGCACCCATAACATGTCTGGCTTACTCCAGTACCAGAAACTTGAGTTATTGGTCGTGCTGGTGCTCTACAGAATCGGGTTGTGTGCCCTTTCCTGTCACAGTTCTTGCAGTGCATCTCGCGGCAAATACCGTGTTGATGGTAGTTGCACTTGCTGCACTTGGGCAGATTCCCCGCATATGGTTTTGTTGGTGCAGAGGTAGCAGGGTTTGCAGCGGGGGTAGTAGCGGCATGGACCGCCACCATTTGTTTCTTTGAAGGTTCTTGCGAAGTTTTCCCCTTCCTCTTGTTCCAAAATTTCTTCTTGTTGTTGTTGTTGGCATTGATCTCGTTGTTGTTGTTCCCTTTGGTTGGTTCAACCATGATAGACGTGACTCCTTGACAAACACCATGATCAACGAGAGATTGCGCCAGCTCCTTGGCGCTGTCGAAGGTCATGGGTTTTGAAGCTAACACACTTCCTCGAAGTTGGGGTGATAGCCCCCAGATGTATCTCTCGACCCTTTGGCTTTCCAGGGTTAGTATTCCTGGGCAAAGTGTTATCAAGTCACTGAACCTGTTGGTGTAACCTGCTATGTCCGAGCCTACCATAGAAAGGCTCCACAGTTCCTGTTCAAGCTTCTGAATCTCGCCTCTTGGGTAGTATTCCCGAAGGAGCATTCGCTTCAAGTTTTCCCAACCCATGGAGTTCGCCACCACTAGGGTTAGTGTCTTGACGTGGCCGTTCCACCATGTCAGGGCGCGTTCAGAGAATGTACAAGCAGCAAACTTCACTTTGCTTTCTTCAGGACATCCGCAAATTTCGAATACAGCTTCTGTTTTCTCTATCCATTGAGATAGAAGCAATACTCCCCCAGTTCCGTGAAAGGAAATAGGTTTTCCGTTTGTGAAGTCCTTGTAAGTGCATACTCCTGAACGGCCTTGACCTTGGCCATTTGTAAAGCTGTTTGTTCCTCCTCCCGATCCGTTGTTGCTCATTTGAGCCATTGCTGCGGTTACAGCAGTCTGGAACATAACGGCGTCCATAATTGGAGGAGGTGGTGGAGGTGGTGTTGAAGTTGAGTTTCTACGTGTTGATCTACGAGGAGGCATATCTGGTAGAGAAAAAAATAAGCATGAATACTATAAGTTTCTAATGCTTGGACAATAGTGTGTTAGTTGTATTTTGTAACTTGTTTTGACTTTAGTTTATGGTTTCAGGGTAAGCATAGAGACTTTAAACTCATAAGTTTCCAAGAGGTAAAATAAAGAAGTACTTCGTATTAATGTATATATTGGTCACACCCATGGTGTGTTACATATTTTGCTTGGGAAAATTTGACCTACCTAGAGGTCTCTGATTATAGTTACAAAGGAAATAAGCAAAAAGAAAAACTTTTATCCGAAATCCTATTTTATAACAAAATTGTTGGGGCTTGGACAAGCTCTACTTGCGGCGTTTGGATCTGGATTCGGCATCTGACCGTTTGACTCCCATCAGTCGCCTCTCGAGATCTGCTTGTTGTTCCTTCATCTCTCTTATTTCAGCTAGCGCTGTTACCATTTGGTTCTGAAGTGTTCCCGTGTAGATTTGGGTATTCTCATGTAGTCCTTCCAAACGGCGGATGTCAGCGGCGTTACCTTGGGTAGCAGCATTGATCTCGCGAACTCTGGCTGCTTGTTGATCCGCCTGGTAGTTCTGGTTAGCTATAGCGTGCACGACGACAGGAAGTGCTCGATCAGCTGAGCCTCCCCCACTGACGTTGTAAAAATCCCGACACATGCCGAATGGAGGGCGTACACCTTGCTGACGGCTCCAGTAGTAGAGGTGGCTTCCCCACAGAGGAATGGGTCCTGGTTGATATGGTCTAATTTCAGGAGGATGAGGGATGGGAGGGTCGATCACTTCCGGCTCGGAGTCTGTCCCGCTAGAAATCTCCTCGATCTCTTCGTCGACTTCGAATTCCTCTCCGACTTCGACTTCGAATTCTTCCTCGACCTCTTCTTCGATTTCCTCTTGGTCTTCCTCCGGGTCTTCTTCTATCCAACCGCCATTGCCTTGGTTTGGGTAGTAGGGATCTCCTGGTAAATGGAATCCGGTCATTTGTCTGTACTAGGATAGATGTATGAGAACGTTATAAGAAAAGAAATTTCTATTTAGCGACTTCCTATGCCTATCTATATTTTTATGGGGCGCAAATATTTTATTGTTCAATTATTTTTAACCATAGACTTATTGTATTTCAATTTAGCGAATTCTAAAATAATTTGTATTTGGTAAGTTTTTGGCTTGTTGTCCACTATGACCATTCCTCGACGTACGTTGGTCAAATCTAGGATAAATATAGTTGATCAGGCTATATCTATTCTTGATTTGATTACATACCTCGAGGCCCAATCATAGTGTCGCAACTTGCCTTAATACTTTATTTAGAAAACTTGTCATGATACAAGACTGATGCATACGAGTAAAATGTATGTATATTGTTTTTATGAAAATATTTTGTCAGAGGGTTTTTGGTCCCCTTTGCATTTATAGTTTGTATATCTTATGTGGTTTGATATACTTAGTTCACTATAAACAATGCTCTGATACCAATCTGTCACACCCCCAAACCAGAATGGCGGAAACATTCGGGGGTGGATGACTTCACGTAGTATCACAACAATTGAATATTGTAAAGAAAGTAACACAACCATCATATATATAATGAAAACGTATATTGTTGCGTTATACATGTTATCAAAAGAATATTACAATATGATGATAAATGTTCAATAATAAAAACATCCTTAGTGTTCCTTCTCCCAAAAGCTGGTAGTTACCTGTATTACTGATTCCCTGAGAAATACAAGTGGTTTTGAAAAAGTGTCAACAATTAAGTTGGTGAGTTCATAAGTGTTTTGCATTGAAAAGTATGTCCTTTTTGATGGTAAATCGATGAACGAGGTTTTCAGAAAATCCAATATTTTCTATAAATGATTTGAAAAGTTTCCCATGTTGGAGTGCGTTAGTGTTTTTCATACTTGAGGAGTAGTGATAAAAGTTGTGTTATCAATAAGATGGAAAACTGAAATGCATATATGAATCTTGTAAATCAAACTTGTTTTTATACTTTTATGTGAGTTTTATAACCATACTATTGCACTGACGGCCTGTAACAACATTCTTCAGGTGTTGTAGTGTTATGACATTTGTCACTCTAGACCTGCCGGTCTAACTATAGCTAATAGTTTAGGTGCGGGGTTGTCAATCCCGTATAGATCTATACACAAGTATCACGCTCTCTCTCCAAGAGATTATGGTATATAATACAAGACTTGAAATGCATACATACGAGTACGTTGAAGTTTAAATGTCTCACATTACTTGGTATAAACAGATTTACGGTAATAAAGACTTTACTTTATTTGAAAGTATTTCGTTTGTCAAGATGTATATGTATAATGTACAAATAACTTGATAATTATATTCATTATAGTTTCTCAAAAAGTATGTTTCCATTTTTGTAAGATCAACTTGACGATATAATAGTACTTTAAACATAAAGATATTTGTATCAATGCCCTATAAGAAAGGTATTAAAACTATGTTTATAAAACGATACTTTGATTTGTAATGTACTTGTATCCCCCCCTAAAACGTGAAAAGAATTGAAAAGTAGGGGTATGAACTCACTCGTTAAGTTTGAAGAGAGAGGCTAGGGTTGAGCAGAACTTCGACCGCGGATGGTTGCGTCGTCGGGCTCTTCGGGGATCTCTGCAGCGTAAATCTTTCGTCGGGGGCTCGAGTGCGGAAACCAAGGTAAGAAAATGGTCTCTGGAGCTTAGTGATATGGGAGAATGACTGAGAAGTTGTGAATGGTGTGCAAAACTCGAAGCTTATGCCATCTATTTATAGTGCTGGAACTTCCTCGTACGTGGCGCGTAATCTTGGAGTACGCGGGGCGTAATATGGCATCATGGCTTACGACTCCTGGCTAGCTAAGCGTAGCTTGGGCGGGCCGATGGGACTCGACTCTGGGTCTAGTACGCGGGGCGTACTCCCAGAGAACGCGGGGCGTAATCTGGCCTGTCCTCTTCTAAATTCCGTATCTTTCGCGTACGAGCTCCGTTTTTCATGTTCTTTATATCCACGCGTAGGTGAGATTATGCTCTACAACTTTCATTTAGACTCCGTCGGCTAGTTTTGACTTTATTTTTAATGATATAATTTTAAATGGCTGGGCCTCTTAAAGTCCGTTAAAAATTCATAGTTTCTTTATTCGACGTCGGTTTTCGTTTGTCTTTTTATCAATTTGCCCCTATTGTGGAGATCTTCAACTCTCATTTAGGTTGCGTTAGCTAATTAACACTCGATATTCAATTCGAGTTTTTAGCCCTCTACTACTGTTACAAAACTTTGAAAATTCGTAACTTCTTCATACGAGGTCCAATTTGGACAATCTTTTTATGTACGCTCACCTTTCAACGAGATCTACGAATTTTGTTTAGATACTTAAGGCTAAAATGCATATTATTGAGATTTTACTTTTTACGTCAAATAATGTTTTAACGGCGTGTCGTAAATATACGAGTGGTTATAATTTCTTCAATATAACCTGGTTTTGAGCATTCTTTATGTTTTCGGAAACCTCGACATGTTATCTAATATTTGATGCATCCCAACTTAGATATTTGAACACTTTATTTTCAAGGTTAATTTAATTGTATTTGACTTTTGAGCGTTACAATGCTTTTGGAAAATATAGGGTTGTCACAGTATTCGCTGTCCGTTGAGGGTATGGTATGGTTATGGGTTAGTGTTTGGAATTTCGTTGGTTATCATTCATGAGGGTTATTAGTGGAAATCTGGCATTGGTCTGAATGCCAGGTAGCATCTGCAGTCTGAGGAGTGGTTAGCTGAAGATTGAGTTTCTTTCGAGCGGGATGATCAGTGTGGAAATGTGATTTTCATGAAGGTTGCTAGTGCGAGTGGGAATCAGTCCGCGTGTAAGTGTTGGTTTTGTGCACGGTTGTTTTGGGAGGTCAGTGATAGCGACCGGTGGTTGATAATCAGTGCCCTAAGTGGGGGAGAATTGGAAAATTCTCCGGAAGATCGATGAGCATATGAGGTTGTTAGCTGTTTGGGATTCAGTAGTGTTTCTGTCAGCCAAGAGCGTAGGCTGGTATGAGTAAGTGGCAGACATGCATGGCGGGATACAAACCTAGGGTATTTGATTATGGAGGCCTGGGATCAGGCCGGGATTGAGTATGTATGATGGAGATAGAGTTTGGAACCCTTAGAGGGCTAGAACAGTATGCATGGGAAGATTTCCTAGAGAGATAACTCAGAATGATAAATGCTAGTTGAGCGGTCCGGATAGACTGAAGGCCGGTAGGCGTACCAGTCAGGCCGAAGGCTCGGAGGACGGTCCGGCCAGACTGAAGGCCCTGGAGGGCGGTCCAGATTGGCTGAAGGTTCTGAGAGTGGTCCAGATTGGATGAAGGTTCTGAGAGTGGTCCAAATTGACTGAAGGCCTGGTAAGGCGGTCCAGTCATGCTGAAGACTCTGCAGGTATTGTTAGATCGGTTTGAGGAAGTGGATTGGTTATGTTGCGATGTGTTAGCATTAGAAGGTCTGGCCCCGGGTATTGATCTTGATTAGTGGAGATAGTGCATGGACTCGAGAGTCCTTGCGAGCATGTGTGTTGCATGAATAGCGATTATGCTATAAAGGAGTGGTGTAGCGTTGGGCGAGCACCGTGGCACTTGTCGTAGTGACAAGGTGGCCAAGTGGATTTCCTTGGTAAGGAAAGAGAGAGGAATGTAGCTCCAAGAGGGAGTGTAAATTCACGGAACTAAAAGCAGCAGCGCAGAGTTATGATTGGAGTGGTCCGATTATGGTCATTGATCAGCGTAATTGCGGCAGTGGTATGGGATCACATCCGGATTGGATGTCCGCTGAGGTCGCGGAAGGAATTCCGCGGGTGTAGAGCCAAGAGGCTCGGAAGGGATGCAGGGATGGAGTCTTGGACTCCCAGTTTGATTCTGATCAAGGATTTGTGTATGTAGTAGTGGTTCATCCCGGGGGATGTTTGGTGGTGTCGTCAGTGTAAAGGGTTTTCCCAACCCGAGAGTGCTAGGGCTAGTTCAGCATGTGCATGCGATTGCAAGAGGAGAACTCATGGGAGTTGCTCTGAGGCTGAAGAATATGTCATTCTGTTAGAATGGAGTGGATAAAGTTGGACTCGGATCGGGAACCCGGTGGTTCAGGGTTATATCTAGCTCGTAAGAGTCAAGTGATTGTTGTGATCAGGATCGAGAAAAGTGCCATGGAGTGGTACTCGGTTGATAAGTATGGAGCCTGATAGGTGTGGTTATCAGAGGGTAAAGTCGGTGGCCGGCTTGAAACGGTGGTCAGGACACTGCAAGAAAGGAGAGAGTGAGTTTCGGGTTTCGATGGTTGTGATTTGAGGAGCTTGGTCTGGTTAATGGCAGGTGATGCAATGCGAGAGTATTTCTGGGGTTGAGTTGCCGCAAGCTTCGAGGACTAAGCCTAATTTAAGTAGGGGAGAATTGTAACATCCCGGAATATCAAGAGTAAAGTTGAAGGGCTAAAAGTGTAAATTGGAAAGGGCAACTTGGCGAGTCCACGAGTGGACTCGGTGAGTAGGGTCGCGATTTTGGTCGCGTGTTAAGTGGCCAACTCGGCGAGTCGGCGGCTGGACTCGGCGAGTTGGTGCTGAGTGGAGAAAACCCTAATTTAGGAGGATGAGCCCTATATAAAGGACATTATACCCTCTCCCCAGCCTCTCTACCCTCCCTTGAAGTCCAAAAAACCCTAGAAGCACGATTGTGAAGGTTTTGTGTGCTTTTGAGCCTTGGAAAAGAGATTTGGAGGAAGATCTTGGAGAGTTAGGAAGCTTGGAGCAAGGGGCTTTGCTTAGATTCAGATTTCATTGGTGTTGGGGCTTCCTTTTGAGGTATTATCTCGTTCTTGGGCTGCTATTCATCTAGATTCATCATTTTTGGGATGTGTGGGCGGTTTAGCATGTGGTACCTTGAGTTTGAAGAGTAGATCTGAGGTTGCTACCTCAGATCTGGAGTGGAGGAGGTCTAAAGTGCATTAAAGTCCCTGTTCTTGAGTGATTGGTGAAGCCATCTTGTCCCAAACCCTATCCCTAGAGTGTAAAATGCCTAGATCTCTTTGGATTCACATAAAGTTTGCCACTTTACGTGATGGATGGGTTGTAGGAGGGTAGATCTACGTTTTGGATCAATTGCATGGCCTGGAAGGCTTCTGTATGGGATGAGATCTAGAGGCACTCGGCGAGTCACAAAGGTGTACTCGGCGAGTTGCTTGAAGATGGACTGGAACTCGGTGAGTTGGAAGAACAACTCGGCAAGTAGGTTGAAGATAGCCTTAGACTCGGCGAGTCTGGTTGTGAGGTCCAAGTTTCTTCTGGTTGAGCTGTGACTCAGTGAGTCAAGGGATGACTCGGTGAGTCGAGTGAAAAAGGACTCAGAGTTGCTGGACTCGGCGAGTTAAGTTGCGGATGGGGGAAGTTTTGTGTATGTGGACTCGGCGAGTCATTGGGTTGACTTGGCGAGTAGAGTCAGTTAGGGATTGACTTTGACTTGTCTTTGACCAAGGGGTAACCAGTGGATTCCAGGGGCATTTTGGTAATTGTTAGCTTTTGTTTTGAGTTCAGAGTCTTGGTGTTGGCCAGTGTTGGAGATCATATCAGTGGTTGGAGTAGCTTGGGTTTATCTGCTCAGTCAGCAATTTCGAGGTGAGTTATCCTCATTATATGAACAGGGTCTAAGGCACCAAGGCTGGCCCTTTATCGGATTGAGATCCGGGTATTTGTTGTTATGTTGTTGCTTTGATATGTTTGCATCCTGGTAGCTAGGATGGTATATGTTAGAGACCTGGTTAAGGTCGGTATCCTGTTATGTAGGGTGATGCTATGCTAGTGACCGGTTAGGTCGGTATCCTGGTTAGGATGATGATATGTTATGTGATATGTTAGATCGGCTTGTTGATTGTGAATTGTTATGTGATTGTATGTTTATGTGCACATGGTTGTTGGACTGGGGTTGGGTTGAGGCGGGTCCTGCTTTTTGCTGTAGGCCAAGATACCCAGGGTGGACCGGTTGTCCCGAAGGCCTAACGAGCGGTCCAGATAGGCCGTAGGCCCCAAGAGGGCGGACCAGACGTGCCGAGGCTTGGAAAGTGGACTAGGCCGACTGAAGGCCCAGTGCGGGGGGACCCGTCATACAGTAGACTCAGAGAGTGGACCAGGAGGATTGAAGGCCCGGTGCGGGCGGACCAATCACACTGAAGACTCGATGTATATGGCTAGACTCGAAGGGTGGACCAGGTGGACTGTTGGCCGGTGCGGCGGACCAGTCACACAGTAGACCCGATGTGCATGGCTGTTCTGTGATCGGATATGATATGGCATGTTATGCATGTATGGTATATGTGGTTGGTATTTTGGGGATATCTCACTAAGCTTTCGGGCTTACGGTTATGGTTTAATGTTTTTCAGGTTCTTCCGGAGACCGTGGCAAGGCGAAGGCGTGATCGTACAACTCCTCATGTTTATATTGATGGGTTTTGAGCATTCTAACACTTCCTAAGTGTACATGCAACCCTAATAACCTTGGATCTATGTTTGTCTAATTATCATGCAAAGTTGAATTCCAAGGTTATATTCCTATCTAGCATACATGGGGAACAATTTTTTCTTGAATGAAAGATAGAATAACTTACCTTGTAGTTGCTTGTGTTCCTTGAAACCTTGTGAGCCTAGCACCCCAAGTGTGATGCCTCAAATGCTTCACACAACACCAAATGCTCTTGGAAAGACTTTAGAGAGAATTCACACTTCTTGAAATTGGCCTAGCCCTCAAGTTTCTTATATGTCTTGTGTGTGTTGCCAATTTGTGGAGAATGGGACCTTTATATAGTATTGTGTCATGACTCTTCATTTTCATGACCCATGGGTTTGTAATTCCCATGGAGCATCCTATGGGTAAAGCCCAACTTGATAATCCATGGAGCCTTTTAGCCCACTATACAAGATATGAATGATTTACATAATCAACCCATATATTTAATTAGTTATCCTTTGATCACTTAATTAATTCCAAATTAATTCTTTGATCAAAATAATCAAATAATATTATTAATATATTAGAACTTATAATATATTAATAATCTCCAAGTGATATTTCTCTCATTTAGTCTATCCAATTGCATGGTGCCATGCAACCCAAATGGACCATGCCGGGTCGGGTCAAGTACACCCCAAAAATAGTTATGGACTTAGACACCTTATCCAACAGTCTCCCACTTGGATAAGTCTAATAACTATAACTCTAGTACTTCAGGAACCGACTGGCAATCGTAGCTCTTTCAAGGTTTCTCGGAACTGAGAAGATGATGGTACGCCATTTAAGATAAGAGATCATATAATCCTCTGTTCTAGATATCAGCCGGACAAATACATGGAACAATGTCTTACTTATTGTCCAGCAGTTTGTTTCCCGATTTCCGATTTGTTTGACAAAGAACTTATTGAACACATCAACTTAGTTCTGACCGGGCCCGGTACAAGGTCAAAACAAAATCATCGAGGGGCCCAGATATCAGCTTCTAATCCAAGAAGGAACAGATAAACTTCGACTCATATGTTTGTTCTACCACGCATTGAATTACACACAAAAGCACGTTTTATAACATCGAGTTACCAATGCGTTTTCGTACAATCAATGCATAACCAACTCGTAAGTAACAAATCATATCTCTAGGTTTGAAGACTTATATGATATTACCGTCTCACGATCACTCGAGATAAAATTCCATGAAGTGATTCCAGTGAGCGTGGGTTGAGTCCAATGCTCAGAACTTATGAGCACTCATGATTGTTGTAGCCATGTCCAACACCTTAGACTTATGCAACCAATCATGACAGTCTTGATTCATACCTACTTCCGACATATGACCGACTGTGGAGGTTTGAATAATATGATATACCAACCAAAATTATTCTGGAAGTCAAAACATGCAAAAGAAATATAGTAAAAGATCGACAAGAGATAGTAACACTTTACTCATAAATAAAACACCTTTTATTCATCATCAAATGTCAATTACACTTTACAAATTTCATAAGTTATCTAACTACTACAACTTATATCATCCTTCAGTCCTATGCTCCGAGCATGCTGGAGATGCTTAACCTTACTTAGTCCCTTCGTGAGGGGATCTGCTGGGTTCTCATCCGATGATACCCTCTTCGCCACGAGGAGTCCTTCTTCGATTCGATGTCTGATAAAATGGTATTTTCTATCGATGTGTCTAGATCTCCCGTGATCCCTTGGTTCCTTGGCTAAGGCAACAACACTTTCACTATCACAGAAAATTTCCATTGGCTCTTTAATAGCTGGTACAACTCCAAGGTCTCCAATGAAGTTCTTCAGCCATATCGCCTCCTTTGCCGCCTTGCTAGCTACAATATACTCTGATTCACAAGTAGAATCTGCCACTGTCTCTTGCTTGGAACTCTTCCAAGAAATTGCTCCTCCGTTTAGGGTAAAGACCCAGCCCGACTGAGAGCGGAAATTATCCCTATCAGTCTGGAAGCTAGCATCACTGTACCCTACAACTCTCAAGTCATCACTCCCACCGAGGGTAAGGACCCAGTCCCTAGTCCTCCGTAGGTACTTGAGGATATTCTTTACCGCAGTCCAGTGTGCCTTGCCAGGGTTCCCCTGATACCTGCTAACCATGCTTAGGGCAAACGCTACATCAGGTCGAGTACACGTCATAGCATACATGATCGATCCTACAGCCGAAGCATAAGGTATTTGACTCATTTCTGCTATCTCAGCCTCAGTGCTAGGGCTTTGTGTCTTACTCAATCTGGCGTTACTCTGGATAGGTAACTCTCCTTTCTTGGAATCCTGCATGCTGAATCTCTTCAGCACCTTATCCAAGTATGTACTCTGACAAAGTCCAATTAGTCTTTTACTCCTGTCTCTCAAAATCTTTATCCCTAGGATATAGGCAGCTTCACCAAGGTCCTTCATAGCGAAACACTTCCCAAGCCAGGACTTTACTTCCAGCAGGGTTGGGATGTCATTTCCTATGAGTAGTATGTCATCCACATACAGTACCAAAAAACTGACTATGCTCCCACTAGCCTTGATATAGACACAAGATTCATCTTCACTTCTAGAAAAGCCAAATTCCTTGACCTTTTCATCAAAGCAAAGATTCCACCTGCGAGGTGCCTGTTTCAATCCATAAATGGATTTCTCGAGTTTACACACTCTATTAGGGTACTCGTTGCTGACAAAACCCTCTGGATGACTCATGTAAACATCTTCAGCCGACTTTCCATTAAGGAAAGCGGTTTTGACATCCATTTGCCATATTTCATAGTCATGAAATGCATCTATAGCTAACAGAACCCGAATAGACTTAATCTTGGCTACTGGAGAAAAGGTCTCATCATAGTCCACTCCAGGAATTTGAGAGAAGCCCTTTGCAACTAGTCTAGCCTTATAAGTGTGTACTTTACCATCCATGTCGGTCCTCTTCTTGAAGACCCATTTGCACCCTACAGTCTTACGACCTGGTACATTCTCAACCAAGTTCCAAACTTGATTGTCATACATGGATTGTATCTCGCTATCCATGGCCTCTTTCCACTTGGCAGCCTCAGGGCCTGCCATGGCTTCCGTGTAGCTGTTAGGTTCATCCAGACCTACTAGTGTCTCATCACTAATAAGTGTCTCACCTTCCGTAGTAATATCGAAACCATAGTAATTCTCAGGTGCATTCCTAACTCTCATGGAACGCCTCAGAGGTACAGGCTCATCAATTGTCTCAACAGGAGTTTCCTCCTCAAGTTGAGGGCTAGTGTTTGAAGTTCCTTCACCGCTTGATTCTTGAATTTCTTCAAGATCAATTTGCCTCCCACTGTATCCTTGGCTTATAAATTCTCTCTCTCGAAAGACTCCTCTTCTTGCTACAAAGACCACATTGTCACTAGGTCTGTAGAAGAGGTAACCAAAGGATTGCTGTGGGTAGCCGATGAAAATACACCTCTCGCTTCGAGGTTCGAGCTTATCATGCGTCTCGCGTCTCACGAAAGCCTCGCAACCCCAAATCTTGATGTGGTCTAGTTTAGGTACTTTACCAGTCCACATCTCGTGAGGAGTTTTGGCAACTTTCTCTGTAGGGACTAGATTAAGAATATGGGCGACAGTCTCTAAGGCATACCCCCAGAATGAGATTGGTAGCGTAACTCGACTCATCATGGAACGAACCATATCCAACAAGGTTCGATTACGCCTCTCAGCTACACCATTCAACTGTGGTGTCCTAGGAGGTGTCAATTGTGAGACAATCCCACATTCCCTAAGAAAATCGAGGAACTCTGAACTAAGATACTCACCTCCTCGATCGGATCGAAGCATCTTAATGTTCCTGCCCAATTGATTCTCGACTTCCTGTTTAAATTCCTTAAACCTCTCGAAAGTCTCTGACTTATGCTTGATTAAGTAGACATATCCATATCTACTGTAATCATCAGTGAAAGTCAAATAATAACGATTAGCATCCCTTGTGGCATGTTTGAATGGTCCACACACATCCGTGTGTACAAGGTCCAACAAACCTTCACCCCTCTCACATGAGCCTGTGAAGGGTGACTTTGTCATTTTTCCAAGTAAGCATGATTCGCAACTATCATCTGACTTTAGGTCAAACGACTCCAAGACTCCATCCTTTTGGAGTTGGCCTATGCGTTTCTTGCTTATATGTTCAAGACGACAATGCCATAATGATGCTTTATCCAAGTTATTATTATTAGTAGAATCAATACACAAAACATTATTTCCTAAATTATCTACAACAGATACAGCTTCATAGACACCATCACAAGGTAATGCTTTAAAATAAAAGACATTATTATAGAAAACATCTATAGAACCAACTTCATTATTAAATGAAAAGGTAAACCCTTGTTTGTACAAAGCATGAAAGGAAATAATATTTCTTGCCATTCCTGGCGTATAACAACATTTATTCAAATCTAAACTAAACCCACTACTTAGCGATAAAGTATAAACTCCAATCTTGGTGATAAGTGAAGCTTTCCTATTCCCCATGATCAAGTTTATTCTTCCTTGCTCCACATTCTCACTTCTTCTTAGTCCCTGCAAGTCACAACAAATATGAATACCACAACCGGTATCAAGGACCCAAGATTTAGAATGGGGTGAGTTATTAGAAATGATAGTGTAAATACCTGCGTGGTTGGGTTTAACTTTCCCATCCTTCACATCCTGCTGGTACTTTGGGCAGTTCCGCTTCCAATGAGACTTTTCATGGCAATAGAAGCATTCAGCCTCTTTTGGGTCAGAAGAAGGAGTGACGAAACCTTTCTTGGTTCCACTTGAAGAAGAGCCATCAAGGGTCCGAGCCTTGGTACCCTTCGAGGATCACTTTCTCTTCCTCCATCGATTCTTCCCAATTGCCAAAACCGGAGTTGAGTTTGGAGTAGGAGTGATAGCAACCGACTTCCCCTTAAGACCTGATTCTGCGGTCTTGAGAAGTCCCTGAAGTTTGTTGAGTGTGACTTCTTCGTTATTCATGTGATATGTCATGCGGAATTGATCATAGCACGATGGTAAGGAGTGCAAAATGATATCTATTGCAAGATCCTCAGGGAAGTTCACATTAAGCTTCAGCAAACGATCCACATACCTTTGCATTTTCTGCATGTGGCTCGTGACGGATTCCCCGTCCTTCATCATGGTTGTTATCATGGAGCAGATGATTTCATACCTCTCTTGTCTTGCACTTTGATGGTATCTTTCCATCAAATCTTGGTGCATTTCATAAGGTTAGAAATCTTCATAAGACTTTTGGAGTTCCGCTGTCATCGTGGCCATCATGATGCAAGCCACTTTCGTAGCATCCCTTTCATGTGCCCGAAATTCAGCGATCTCCTGAGGAGTTGCAGTGGTCTCATCAATCTCCTTAAGCTCCTTGTCAAGGACATATTCTTTGTCCTCGTAGCGGGTAATCATCCTGATGTTTCTGATCCACTCATTGAAGTTGGATCCATCAAAGGTGACTTTCCCACACAAGTTCATAAGGGTAAAGGAGCCATTAGGATTAGAGCCAGAAGCAACATTGTTTGAAGACATCTGAAAGAAAAGGACAAGATTAGTTTAGATATAAGAGAGTCCTTAATAAAACACCCAAATGTAATATTAAGGCTAGGATCCAATCACAATATAATATAACTTAGAAGAGGTATGCCGTAATCTAAGCTATACCATATTTGAAAGGTAGGTGAATGACGATTCACCAATTTCCACCACGAAAACCGAAATATTTAAGTATTAGGTTTTTGATTGGTTCTTAGAAATTCCTAGATGCTTTGAGATTCAATGAAATTTTCAAAGGCATGTTTCAATCTCAAGTGTGCCCTCCAAGTTTTGTGACTGGGATGCCGAGGATCACAAAACGAGGTGTGAAGTAACCATGCAAATCACTTGGTACCCTTAAAAGTTTATCACTCAATCGATGTGCCGGTAAACCACACACGCTCCATCGATACTATAATAAACCCTAAGTCACCCTTTACCTACCTTGTTAAGTCCAAGTTAGTGTGCCGGTTAACCACACACGCTCCACCAACGACTTAATCAAAGTGTAAAGTGTAATTTCATGGATTAGCACCTTATTCACATTTTTCCTAAAGTAACTAAGATTGGGAATTTAATAAAAACATTTAGTTACTTTATAATATTCATCATACTTTGAATGAGAATTTATAAGTCCTTGTCTTACCCGTTCGGCTAACGACCCTCCACCAGTCAAGCAAGCGGTGGGTGAGAATAGACACCCATTAAGTCACCATTTTATAGGCAACAACCTTATACCCACCTTATAGACCGGCTTCGTGAATGAGGCATACTAGCGGTAAGACGACTTTGTTCTTATACATATATATTATTATTAAATCATCATACTATAAGTATAAGGGTTGAATTTTAACTTTTAAAATTCTAAGGGTTGGAACTAAAGTTTAACTTAACTTTACTTGTTCCAAAACTTGAGGGCAAGTTTTGTAAACTTTCAAAACTTTTCATTTCTTGTAACTTATGAGTTTAATAGAGTAATAAAATGAGGACTTTTCATTTTTTTCTAACTCTTGTGTTCTTTTAATGGTTTTTAATCCAAGAGACTTTTGGTTTTCCATAACTTGAGGACAAGTTATGGACTCCATTAAAACACATTATGATCAAGAATTAAACTACCACATAGGTTACAAATAATTCCTATGATCATCTAAACATCATAAGAACAAGAATATGAATATGAACACTTTCAAGAATCAAAATCACATTAAACTTGTAATTTTGATAACTAGTTGTTGTAAATGAATTAGCAAATACATTACACCATCTAAAACTAGTTTTCAAGTACCAAAACAGTTTAGGGTAATGTATCCAATCCATTTCCAGCAACTAAAGTCAAAATTCTGCACTCTGTCGACCCTACTCGCCGAGTGCATGAACCTACTCGGCGAGTAGGTTGAAGATACAAGTGGACTCGGCGAGTCCCCCCATGGACTCGGCGAGTCCATCAGTCAGACAGCAAGATTTTGACTTTTTCTTTCAACTTTTAAGCACAAATAAAAAGCAAACAAGCCTAGGCTCTGATACCACTGATGGGTTTTGAGCATTCTAACACTTCCTAAGTGTACATGCAACCCTAATAACCTTGGATCTATGTTTGTCTAATTATCATGCAAAGTTGAATTCCAAGGTTATATTCCTATCTAGCATACATGGGGAACAATTTTTTCTTGAATGAAAGATAGAATAACTTATCTTGTAGTTGCTTGTGTTCCTTGAAACCTTGTGAGCCTAGCACCCCAAGTGTGATGCCTCAAATGCTTCACACAACACCAAATGCTCTTGGAAAGACTTTAGAGAGAATTCACACTTCTTGAAATTGGCCTAGCCCTCAAGTTTCTTATATGTCTTGTGTGTGTTGCCAATTTGTGGAGAATGGGACCTTTATATAGTATTGTGTCATGACTCTTCATTTTCATGACCCATGGGTTTGTAACTCGCATGGAGCATCCATGGAGCATCCTATGGGTAAAGCCCAACTTGATAATCCATGGAGCCTTTTAGCCCACTATACAAGATATGAATGATTTACATAATCAACCCATATATTTAATTAGTTATCCTTTGATCACTTAATTAATTCCAAATTAATTCTTTGATCAAACTAATCAAATAATATTATTAATATATTAGAACTTATAATATATTAATAATCTCCAAGTGATATTTCTCTCATTTAGTCTATCCAATTGCATGGTGCCATGCAACCCAAATGGACCATGCCGGGTCGGGTCAAGTACACCTCAAAAATAGTTATGGACTTAGACACCTTATCCTACATATATGTGATGTGATTCTGGGAATACTCTAAATAAATTGTATTGAAAACCTTTTTGTAATAATTTAATGAAATCGGGTTGTTTTTGAAAAGTTTAAATTGGTTGGAATTTTGTGGTCGTTACATACAGGACCAGAGTGTTGGGCAACTGTAGTGACGACAGTAGTGTCGATCAGTCATCGGAAGCATTCTAGTCATGAGCTGAGGGCCGGAGAGGGCATACCAAAATCATGCTATGGGCTCAAAGGCCATCCAGACCTATGTTCAGGACCACGTAAGGGTATTCCAGTTATAGGCTGTGGGCATAGATCCGTGGAACTCAAGTTATGAGTAGACCCGAGTTATGTTCATAAAGGTATTCCAATCTAGGGTATTCCATTGTAAGGATGACCGGTCCCTATGATTGATTGGACCTGATATGTTTGGTATTCCAACTTGAAGATTGACTGGGCCAAACATGTGTGGGATGCGAGGGTATTCCATCCTAGGGATGACTGGACCCGTCGTTGGAATGCCTGGTATTCCAGCCCGAGTCTCATTGGCCCAAGCATGAGTGTTCGTGTTTTAGTGGGTTGATTTTTTTTGTATGATATTGTGGGACTGATTTCCTGTCAGCTCAAAGGGTTCGCCTGAGGAAGGGGGAAGGATGGGTTTCTGATACTTTGGATCATCAGGATTTTTGTCAAGATGGAAAAATAACAGGAAGGATAGACCTTGTGAAAAGGTTCGATTGGGATTTACATCACCTTTCACGTTTCGCAGTTGCGAAAGTTCATCATGGATCAAGAGGCGATAATGTCATTGGATGACATTCAGGTCGGTGAGCGCCTGGATTCTGTTGAGAGGCCTATGGCCATACTGGGAATAAGGGTGAAGGTTCTGCGGAACAAGGAGGTACCTTTGGTAAAGGTACGGTGGAAGCACCAAAGAAGGTCCGAGTGGACATGGGAGCCGGAGGCAGAGTTGCGGGAGCACTATCCGAGGTTGTTCACTGCAACAGACTTCGAGGACGAAGTCTAGTTCAAGTGGGGAAAACTGTAACGCCCCGATTCTCGAGTATCAATTTACAGGTATTAATTCTCATGATTCATGGTCTACTCGACGAGTTTGTGGCATGACTCGCTGAGTAGTAGCGAGTTGGTCCGCAAGTTTAAGTGACCTACTCACTGAGTCTAAGAAGTAACTTGACGAGTAAGAGCTAGAAGATGAACCCCTAATTCTGGGGTTTTGCACCCTATTTAAAGGCCCTTAACTTTCCTCCTCAGCCTCCCTTTTCACCTTCACGTCCAGAGAAACCCTAATAGCTAGCTAGACTCTATTCTTGAGTGTATGAGGCCAAAAGAGAGTGTATTGGAGCATTTCTTGAAGAGTTAAGAGCTTGGAACAAGAAAGAGCTTGTAGATCCAGTTTTTCCAGTGTTGTGGCATCAAGATTGAGGTATAAAGCTATCACCTTTACATTTCATTGCTTAGATATCCTCTTTGTGAAAGAAAATGGTCATTTATAGGACAAGATAGAGTCATTCTCGGGTTTGAATCCCCTAGGCTTTGTGGACAGAAAAGCATCAAGCTTTATGAAGCCTTGACCCTCCTTCATGTCCAAAACCTTCTCCTAATGCTAGTTATGAGTGTTTTAGTTCCATAGACCCTTGCATGCACGTAAAGTTAGCAACTTTATGTGATAACAACACCCTAGGAGCCTAGATCTACATTTTGGAGCGTTAGCTTCACAAAAAAGCCCTTGTATGGAAGAAGGATTGAAGGGACTCGATGAGTTGCTTGGTCAACTCAGCAAGTCCGATGAAGATTGTCATGGGCTCGGCGAGTCAGATGAGTGACTCGGCGAGTCGGCTAGGGTTTTCCCAACTTTTGGACATGTATGATCTAGGTGAGTTTCAAGGGAGACTCGACGAGTTGTCCAAGGATTTTACGACCGCAAACCTTAGGAACTCGACGAGTCACTCTAGTGACTCGGCGAGTTGGCGAGTTATGCAAGGAACTCGGCGAGTAGCTAAGGGTACTCGACGAGTTGAGGTCAACATGGACTATTGACCTTAATCGTTAACTTTGACCTTGACCAAGGGTTAACCATTTTGACTTTTGAGAGTAATTGGTAAGCGAGTATTTATGAATTGGATCATTGGTGGTTATAGGTGTTGGAGTTTGGGGCAGTGTTTCGGGAGCGTAATTTTGTGGTTCAGTCCGGCATTGCAAGGTGAGTTATCATCAGTATACTCAAGGGACTAAGGCACCAAGGCCATCTCTTTGGATTGTTATCTAGTTATGTTATG
The DNA here is from genome assembly GCF_002870075.4 of Lactuca sativa. Lineage (NCBI taxonomy): Eukaryota > Viridiplantae > Streptophyta > Magnoliopsida > Asterales > Asteraceae > Lactuca > Lactuca sativa. Next base: position 253,300,589 of record NC_056627.2, read on the forward strand.
CTAGTATGATCTGTTAGATCGGTATCCCAGAGGGTAGGGTGATATTATGTGGTACGTGGTATGATCTGTTAGATCATTATCCTAGAGGGTAGGATAATATAATGTGGTATGTGGTATGATCTGTTAGATCGGTATCCTAGAGGGTCAGATAATATTATGTAGTATGTGGTATGATCTGTTAGATCGGTATCCTGGTAGATAGGATGGTATTATGTGCTATGTGGTATGATCCGTTAGATCAATTGTTGTCTATAGACTGTTATGTGATTATCTGTTATATTTATGTGCACATGTTTGTTGGGCGGTTGAGGCTTATCTGCTTTGTGCAGAGGCTAATAGACCAGGACATTCCAACCTGTTGTTTGTGGGCCATGAGTATTCCATCCCGAGGATGATTGGACTCATAGTATGTGGGCATTTCAACCTGTTGGTTGTGGGCCTGGAGTATTCCATCCTGAGGATGATTGGACTCATAGTATATGGGCATTCCAACCTGTTGGTTGTGGGCCAGGGGTATTCCATCTTGAGGATGATTGGACCCATAATATGTTGGCGTTCCAAACTGTTGGTTGTGGACATGGCGTATTCCAACCCGATGGTTGAATAGACCCATAGTATGTTGTTTATAATTATATGTGTATTGTTGTGGGTATAGGTATTTTGAGGGTAACTCACTAAGCTTCCGAGCTTACAGTTTCAGTTTATTGTTTCAAGTTTAGCGGATGGCTGCGGGAAGGCAAAGGCGTGACCGTACACTTCCTCGATCAATGATTATGATTTCTGGGAACTCTGATGTTTAAATTACTTTGAAAACTAATTGTAAGAATTGAATGGTTTTAAATGATATAAAAAGTTTTAAATTGCCTCGAATTTTATTGGTGTTACAAGATTAATGCCTACGAGGCTTACGAGCGAAATGCTACGAAAGTTCATTACATCGTGCTTGCAACAATGATCGCCGAACTCCAAAAGTCCTACGAGGACTACTACCCCTATGAGATGCATCAATATTTTATGGATAGGTACCATCAACGCGTGAGGCAGGAAAGGTACGAGATCGTCGCTGCGATGATAACTACCAAGATGAAGGATGGAGAGTCCGTCACGATCCACCTGCAGAAAATTAAGAGATACGTGGACCGCTTGCTGAAGTTAAATGTTAACTTCGATGAGGAGCTGGCCATAGATATCATTCTTCACTCCGTACCTCCTTGTTACAACCAGTTTTGCATGACCTACCATATGAACAAGGAGGAGGTCACTCTAAGCAAGCTTCAAGGCCTGCTAAGGACTGCTGATAGTAGTCTGAAAGATAAATCCGTTGCATCAAATCCTACTACTGACCCTGTCTTGGCAATTGGGAAAAGGAAGTGTAAGAAGAGGAAGGCTCCTTCTAAGAGCCACAAGGGAAAGTCCCATGATGGTACCTCTTCTAGTGGAACCAAGGCTGGTCCCGCTGCACCCTCCTTCAACCCGAAGGATGCAGAGTGCTACTACTGCCATAAGAAAGGGCATTGGAAACGAAGCTGACTAAGTACTTACAAGATATCAAGGATGGGAATATAAAGCCATCCTTCTTAGTTATTTATACTATTCATTCTAACAACTCATCACATGCTATGTCTTGTGTCCTCGATACAAGATGTGGTTTTCACATTTGTTCTGATTTGCAGTGTCTAAGAAGAAGTAGAGATGTGGAGCATGGGAAGATAAACTTGATCTTGGGGAATAGGAAAGCTTTTCATGTTACCAAGATTGGAGTTTACTCTTTAGTTCTTAGTAGTAGGTTAGGTTTAGATTTGAATAATTGCTGTTACGCGTCAGAAATGACACGAAACATTATTTCTATTCATGGTTTGTATAAACAAGGCTTTAGATTTTCATTTAATAATGAAAAAGGTTCTGCTAATGCTTTCTTTAATGGCTCATCTATTTTCAAGCATTTCCTTGTAATGGTATATATGAAATTGTGATGGTTGTAGATAACTTAGGAAATGATGTGTTACGTATCGATTCTTCTAATAGTTTGGACAAACCATGCTTGTGGCATTATTGTCTTGGACATGTCAACAAGAAGCGCATAGCCCAACTCCAAAAGGATGGAGTGTTGGAGTCATTCGACCTTAGGGACGATGACGTGTGCGAATCTTGTTTGCTTGGAAAGAAGTCCAAGTCACCCTTCACTGGCACTTGTGAAATGGATGAGGGTTTATTGGATCTCATACATACCGATGTATGTGGGCCCTTTAGATCCACCACAAGAGATGCAAACCGCTTCTATGTTACTTTCACTGATGATTATAGTCGATATGGGTATATCTACTTAATCAAGCACAAGTAAGAATCTTTTGAAAAGTTCAAAGAGTTTAAGCAAGAAGTGGAGAATCAGCTGGACAGGAAAATTAAGATGCTTCGATCCGATCAAGGTTGTGACAAGTCCTTACCTCTTAGACATTCCAATAGAGTTACTGTTCCACCTTTTTATATGGTTTTCATATAACAAGTGAGGGTGATACGTTTATTAGTGATAGTACACTAATAAATTTGGATGAACCTAATAGCTACAAGGAAGCCATGGCAGGTTCGGAGTCTGCAAAGTGGAAAGAGGTTATGAACAGTGAGATTCAATCCATGTATGACAATCGAGTTTTGAACTTGGTTGACAATGTACTGGGTTGTAAGACGGTCAAGTGCAAATGGATCTTCAAGAAGAAGACCAACATGGATGGGAATGTACACATTTATAAGGCGTGATTGGTTGCGAAGGGCTTTACTCAAACTCCCGGAGTTGACTTTGATGAGACCTTCTCACCAATAGTGAAGATAAAGTCTATAAGGGTTATGCTAGCCATAGTTGCGTTTTATGATTATGAAATATGGCAGATCGATGTCAAAACCGCTTTCCTTAATGGGAAGTTGGCTGAAGATGTTTACATGAGTCATCCATAGGGCTTTGTCAATGCAGAGCACCCTAATAAAGTGTATAAGCTTGATAAATCCATTTATGGATTGAAACAAGCATCTCGCAGATGGAATCTTTGTTTCAATGAGAAAGTCAAAGAGTTTAGTTTCTCAAGAAGCGAGGATGATTCATGTGTATATGTCAAATCTAGTGGGAGGATAGTTAGCTTTTTCGTTTTGTATGTCTATGACATACTGCTCATAGGAAACGACATCCCAACCTTGCAGGAGGTCAAATCCTGGCTTGGGAAGTGATTCGCTATGAAGGACCTCAGAGAAGCTGCTTATATTCTAGGGATAAGGATAGTGAAAAACAGGAGTAAAAGACTAATAGAACTTAGTCAAAGTACTTACCTGGATAAAGTGTTAAAACATTTTAGCATGGAAAATTCCAAGAGAGGGGAGTTACCAATCCAAAACAATACCAAGTTGAATAAGACTCAAAGCCCGAGTACCGAAGCCGAGATAGCGAAGATGAGCCGAGTAACTTATGCTTCTGCAGTTGGCTCGATCATGTATGTTATGACTTGTACTCGCCCTGATGTGGCCTTCGCTTTAAGCAAGGGCAGCAGATATCAAGGGAACCCTGGTAGAGTACATTGGACCGCAGTAATGAATATTCTTAAGTAACTTCGGAGGACTAACGAATGGTTTCATATCATCGGTGGGAGTGATGAGTTAAGGGTACAAGGGTATAGTGACGCCTATTTTCAGACCGACCGAGACAACTTCCGCTCTCAGTTGGGCTTGGTCTTTACCCTGAATGGAGGAGCAGTGACTTGGAAAAGTTACAAGTAGAAGACCGTAGCTAATTCAACATGCAAATCAGAGTATATAGCAGCGAGCGAAGCATCAAAGGAGGCAATATGGTTGAATAACTTCATCGGAGACCTTGGAGTTGTGCCAACCATAAAGGAGCCTATGGAGATTTTCTATGATAACGAAGGTGTGGTTGCCTTAACCAAGGAACCGAGGGATCATGGCACAGGAGATATCATTTCATTAGACATCGGGTAGAAGAGGGACTCCTCGTAGTGAAGAGAGTATCGTCAGAGGATAACCCAGCAGATCCCCTTACGAAGGGAGTGAGTAGGGTTAAGCACTTGCAGCACGCTAGGAGCATTGGGCTGAAGAATGATATTAGTTTTAGTAATTAGATAGCCATAGAAACTTGTAATAGATAAATTGTAATTGACATTTTGAGGATTAAATAAAGGTGTATTATTTATAAGTAATGTTACTGTCTTATGTCAATTATTTACTATTGTTTCACTTTTCATGTTTTGACTTCCTAAATAATAAGATTATTTAAACTATCCACAGTGGTTCATACTTTGGAAGTAGGTATGAAAGAAGACTGTCATGAATCGGATTGTAGATTGTCTAAGTGTTTAGACATAGCAAAAGTTTGTTGCAACTTTCATCAGTGCTCTTGAAATAAGATTAGAGTATTGGATTAAACCCGCGCTCACTTGAATCACTTCATGGAATTAATCACGAGTGATTGTGAGACGATAATATCATATAGTCTTTAAACCTAGATATATGGTTTACTGTTTGAAAATTGGTTAAGCATTAATAATGCGTAAACGCATCAATAACTTGATGTTTGATGTGTGTAAAACTCAACTAGTTTTAATCCTACTTTTAATTATAAAATAAACACACAAAGGAATTGGACCTATCAATTGTGGTAAAGTTAAATAAGTAGGGTATCGAACACAGGGAACGAAAAATTAAAACTAAAAGCTAATATTATCTAAAAATTAAGTAATAAAGGGGGTTTTCTATAGTTTTCCAAGACTAGAAACTTACTAACTAATACTTAGACTAATTAATTACAAACTAGATAAGCAAAGATTCAACTAAAGTCAATAATGAAAGGAAATTCTGTTTAGGTTCAACTCAATTGATCCTATGGTTGATTTTATGGTAATAGTGCAATGGATTAGTTGTTCTATTGGCTACCGATTCAAGTGATTAGGTTCACATTCGCTACACTAATCCTTAGAAAACAAATTAACTCAAACAGTGGCCAATTGTCTAAATTACTTTAATTTCCTAGGTTATTTATTCGGGTTAATGAAGACTTGTAATGGTCAATTAAATTGGTCCTTTAGTTAACCTCTTATTGATGGTCATCCCACAAGCTCACAAGGGAATTTACCTATTTTCCTATTAATTCTAGTTTCACATTCGCTATTCCTAGTCATATAATAAAGAGGTCACATAAATTATATGAGGTAAACAATTAAGAGATGTTCATGCAGCTTAATTCTCTTCCTATTAACAGAAAAACATTTATCATTCACACATAAGGTTCTTTAACAAGCTAAAGTTAACAAAATCACCAATATTAAATCAATCCTACCGTAAATCAAACCATAGTATCATTATTGTCTCCCCAAACAGAAATTAAAAGGTTTTAGCTCATGATTGAGGCAATTGAAAGCACAAAAACGAAATCTATATGTCTATACATGATGGAAACAATAGATTGAATTGAAAGTAATGGAAATTTGCCTCTAATCTCCTTCGGAATTAGATTTAGGGTTTGATCTTCGTTCTCTAGGTCTTCTCTGACTTTATTCATAGCTTTTCTCCCCAAGGGTTCTCCAGAATACTTTGTGTCGATCTGAAAAGTCGTTTTTATAGATTCGCCCCGACTCGCCGAGTCCATGACCGACTCGTCGATTCCATCGCTTAATTCCCGTACACGGAAAGTTAAGGAGTCCTTAGCTTCTCGAATCTTCGTATCGACTCGCCGAGTACCTTGTGTTTTTAGCATTTTTCTTCTTTGCTCAACTGCCAAGCTCCCAACCGCTTCTCCTACTTCCTTTTGCTTCCGAGCTTCACTTTTGGAATGAAAACACAATTCAAACACTTTTAGGTATCTTTTGTCCATATTATGCACATAATTAGGTAAAGTTGAATATAAATCTATACTAAACATATGGCTAATTATGCACATATCAAAATACCCCACACTTGACTTTTGCTTGCCCCCAAGCAAAACTGATTTTTAGCACATTAGAATCACATAGGACAACTCCAATCGAACCCATCCATTACGCCAAGACCGCAATGCGTGCATTTGTGTCTAAAATTTTCCTAAACCCCCCCCCCCAATATTCCAAATACTTACAATCCTCATAAACATTCACCCACTTATCCCGAACAATGCTCATTTTATGCATCCCTCTGAATCCATCCGCAGAAAACTTCCTAACCTCAAGGTGTTTTTGGTTGAGCAACCCAAGCATACATAATCTAGAAATTACAATTTATGATACCACTATGGAACTCTTTTGCATCCTCACTTCTTTAACAATTTGTCTTTGATTTCCTTGAATTAACCAACTTCTTAATTTTTTTGATATCCTCAACTTTTTGTCTTTGGAATTTTGATCTTCATACTTTGACTTTGATGTTCCAAAAATTCTTCGAACTTTTTCTTCTAATTTTCCTTTTTTCTCACATGTAACCCAGTTATATTATTTTTTTCCTTTCAAAACCCAACATACTTAAGCAGGGGCGCTCAACTTCAACCTTTATTAGCTAAAGAATAAAATCTTCCTGGATACATTTCTGGTACACGATGCTAAACATATTGCATCCTTTGGGCTAAGAAAGGTCGTGTTTTTGTCCCATGATTTCACTGGAATAAGGAAGCCACAAATGCACTAGAACATATATAGGCTCAACTAAATATTTGGGTCTTCATGCAATTATCCACATAATTCTAACATGGAATCCTAATTACTTTTACCAAAATTTTCTAATTTAAGTTCTAAGAAATTTTCATGCAAAATTTTTAACTAAAATTTTAACTAATGTAACCAACCCCCTACCCCACACTTAATTCATGCAATGTCCCCATTGCATACTAGGCATAAAAAAATATGAAATGTAGAGGGAATTAGAACAAACTCCCCTGGGGTAGCAGTCGCGAGGCAGATTGTCTCTGAAGCTCCATCTTCAATCGAATTTAGACATGGAAACAGCTCATCCATGTCTCGGGCGTCATGTCGCATGTGGTAGCTCCAAATGTGCAGGAGCGATACTGGAAAATCCTCAGGAATTAATTGTAAAGATAGGGTAGCCAAGTGGTGTAACGAATAGCATCTAAGCATCAGCCTTTTAGGTTGAATAATGAATGACTCGTCGAGTCTGGTAACTGCACTCGGCGAGTAATGGCGCGAAAAGCATGAAATCGTGAAAATATGTTGGGACTCGTCGAGTCTGGTAACTACACTCGGCGAGTCCTTGCTGGGTGAAAAATAAACTCTAATTTGTATCCAGCTTTTGGTGGACTTCAAAAACTCCCCCTTCTTCAGTAACTATTCACTCATGAACCCCTTTAGAACCGAACTCAACACCTAGACTTAATGCGTCGCCCTTTCTTGACTCTTTCCATTTTTTCTCACATTCTCTAGACTCCTTATGGTAGTACTCCCTAATTCAAATTCGGAAAGGAACCAAAGGAATTAGAACATCAAGCACATAATTCAAATCCTAATTAAAAGTTTAAAACACACCAAACAAACAAAATAAAAAAAATTGTTCAACAAAACACAAATAAAAAGAAACTAGTCTTCATCCGCTTCCTCATCATCGCCATCATGCATAGCTCCACTTCCACCGGCTCCCCTTGCTTTGCGCTTATCCTTTCCTCCCAACTTGGAACATACGGAAGTTGTCCCCCATCTTAATGTTGAATATGGAAATGTTCAAATAATTGGATGAAAGATTGGTTTGTAAAATTCGAACTCCGACCCAAATCATCTAAATATCTCCTCCCTTCCTCATTTAACCACTCCGAGGGAACATTGTCCTCAACCGGAATAACCGGTGGATCATGGTGTGGTTGCTCACGTCTTGGTCGAACCCTTCATCCCGGTGCCTCGATCCCGATCACGACATCGTCATTGGGAATAGCATAATGCCCCCTCCATAATCCTCAATAATTCTAGCCCTCCGAAAAAGAATAGGATTAAAAGGAAGGGTCGGAATCATCGTCATCAAATTCCAAGCACCACGAGTCATTAACCCATAAGAGTGGGCTAAACACGTCACGAACATACCCCCATTAATTTTTGAGGTTTTTCGGTCCTTGATCGCCCCTTCAGCCAAGTATGAAGCCAAGCACCATGGTATGTTGCAAAAAGTGTTGGGTGTAATGATGCTCCAAAGATAAAGACATCAAGGTTATAAACCTTGTCATCATCCTTTCGTTGGTTGATAATGTTGGAGATAAGGCAGTGAATAAGGCGGTGAGTGGGTGATCGTATGCTTCCCCTATTGAGCTGATTTGGGAATGTAAAGTTTGTTGGCAATGGTGTTCCACCAACTCATGCTTGTGACACCATCCGGGAATACCTTATGGCAATGCTCCAAAAAGTTACCAAATACAGTCGTGTGAGTCAAGCTTCGGTTATAAATTCCCAACCTCCAAGCTAATTCAACCATAGAACATTGGCGAACCTCACCCCCAAGACAAAAAGTGATGTTCTCCGGGCTATAATAATCATCCCCACCCCGAAAATGTAATGTGGAGAAAAATTCCAAGCACAATTCTCGATAGACCGGCTCTCGGGTACGAAACAAATGACTCCAACCATCGCACATGAGCAACACCCCATCATGAGTAAATTCCTTAACAAGGTATGGTGCCAACTCCTCTTTGTATCGGACGTTCTGTAACCATTCCTAGTCAATCGTATTGGGAACACAAATCTCCTTTTTCTGGATTTCTGCAAGTTTCTTCTTCCACCTAGTCATCGTGGATTGGGACTCGATTTGTGGAAATTTCAACCAAGGGAAATCTTCTTGGCTTCCTCGTGAGCTTTGAACCCGTGAAAACATGTTCCTGCATAAATAAGTACACAAACAAACAGAAACGAGCAAAACAGTTAGGAATTAAAATTGGGACTGCTTCAGACATGACTCACTGAGTCCAAACCCGACTCGCCGAGTCTGAGGAACTGCACGAGTCATCGAACGAGTCTGTCAAACGCACCTACAAAAATCAAAATTTCTCACAAGGGTTTGTCTAGGGATGTATATAGAGCGTAGTAGTATAAGAAAATTCATGCACAATACTCTAATTAAATCAAAATGTAAACCCTAGAAATTCTAAATCTTCAAAAATGGGTTTTCTACCAAATTAACACTTCCATTCATCCAAAAATCATGACTTTAACAGCAATCAAGAAGAAAATAAGTACCTTGCTTGATGAAATTCGAAAAATTGGAAGAAAAGTGGTATGCATGATGTATGCTTGAGAGAGAAAAAGGCATGGAGAGTATGTCGGCTATTGCGATGCGTTCTAAATGAGGGTAAAAACCCTAATTTACCAGATGTAATAATATTTATTTAATTATTATTTTTTTCAATATATAAAACCGACACGTCGAGTCGGAGTCAGACTCGGCGAGTCTTGTGGCGAATGAAGATTATCCGGATTGCGTGTAGACTCGTCGAGTTAGGGTGCCAACTCGCCGAGTCACTTGCAATCTTTTAAAAACATATATATATATATATATATATATATATATATATATATATATATATATATATATATATATATATATATATATAATTTTGTCATTTCTTTGTAAAAATATTTAACCCACCCCACACTCAGGCCATGCTTATCCTCAAGCAAACATTTTTGATGAACTAGAAGATGAAAACAGAAAAATCTTAAGGAAATCAAACAAACAAAAAACTAAAACAAAAAAAGATAAAAGAAAGCAAACTCTCATAACGGGTTGCCTCCCGCCAAGCGCTTCTTTTGGAGGAGTCTTTAGTTGGACTCCCTCCCATTCTATGTTTCTTCGTTTTCCTGCATTAGGAATTCACGCTTAATCTTTTGCGGTTTATACTCTGTCTTGTAAGCGTGTATCTTCCTCTTATATGCCCGTCGCAATTCTTCTTTCTTTTTCCGCGTAGCATCTTCTTCAATTGCATGCTTGATCCGTTTCCCAGCCTTCTTTTTCTGCATTCCATTCTTTGGCCCCATCTTTTGTACTTCTCCTTCTTTAAACATAATTAATTCATAATTGGAAAAGACTCGGGCTAGAGGTTTGACTAACTTGATTTCTAGATTAGCCATATATGTCTCAATGGATGAGTTATTAGTATCATCATTCCCAGACTTCGCATTCTCCTTTTCTCCCAAGCTTGCCCCATTATCAAGTCGCCTTTCTTCATCTCTTTGTATCACTGTATCAAGGTAAGCTACTTGAGCATATTGGAAGTTACAATCATTTTTAACAATTTTGCCTTTTGCTGTTGGACCTTCCAAAGGATCTGGAAAAATCTTCATGTCAAGAATAGGAAAGAACTTGTAAATAGTAGGTAAAGGTTGCCCACACTTCTGAACTTTTTGACTGGACTCGTCGAGTCTGTCGATGCGACTCGGCGAGTCGATGCGTATTCCACATATTCCATTGATTCTTTTGGATTAGTTCCCTCCAACAACTTCTCTATCTCTTATAAGTCTTTTTCAGCATCAAAATTTTCCCCAGAAGATAGTAGGATCTTCTTCTTCTAAGAGTGCAAATTCTTTTTGTAGCAATTCATCATCCAAATCAATAGAGGAAACTTCTTCTTTTCTTGTTTCTTCTTGCTTAATCTCTTGTATAGCCTTAAACACTACTGATTTATCTCCTACCCTCAATGTTAGTGTGGACTCGCATACATCTATCAATGCACATGCGGTATTCAAAAATGGTCTCCCCAAAATAATTGGAATTTTGGGGTCTTCTTCCATGTCAAGCACTACAAAGTCCACGGGGAATACAAATTTGTCAACCTTTATGAGAAGATCTTCACAAACACCTCTTAGACGAATGATTGTCTTATCTGCTAGATGGATCTTCATATTAATTGTCCTTGGCTCTGGTAAATTCAACTTCTCGAAGAAAGAGTATGGCATTAGATTAATACTTGCACCCGAATTGGTCAATACTTGAGTAGCAAGTATATTTCCAAATTGACAAGGAATCGAGATGCTTCCCGGATCGCCCTTCTTTTCTGGTAGCTCATCTAATACTAACTCCGCGACTTTAGCCATATCTTTTCTAGCAGCAAAGAGACCCTTAAGCAAGTTTAAATATTTAGGTGTTTGAAGCATCGTTTCAGCAAATGAGATGTTGACTTGAAGGGCTTTCACATGTTCCATGAAAGTTCTGTACGCTTTAGACTTTTCGTCAGGTATGGCTCGTATTGGAAATGGAAAAGGTGGCCTATAAGGCTTTATGGAAACAACAATTTTGTCATCAGACCTTGGACTCGTCGAGTCCATTAGAGGGACTCGACGAGTCGTGTCGGGTTTAGCTGAACTTGAATCTTCTGTCTTTTCTGCATGCACCTTAGTTGAGACCTTTTGTGTAGGGGTCAGAGGAGTGATAATTTCCCCAAAACTAGTTTAGCCATCATTTCCGCCGTGCCATCGTTAACCATGTTCACTACCCCCCCTTACTTACTTCATTTCGCGGGTTATGGTATTCTCTAGAATGTTTAGAGAACTCTTCAATTAATTCTTTGATCACCGGGGGTTCCTTCTTTGTGAGCGGGCCTTGCGAGTTAAGTAATTGCCTTGTTGTGACATTGACTCCGTCATAGAAGATGGAGACTTCTTGTTGGCTATTAAGGTCATGGTGTGGGAAATTTCTTAGTGGACTTTTGTACCTCTCCCATGCCTCATAAAGGGACTCTCCGGGTTGTTGTTCAAAGTTAGCAATAGCCTTCTTCAACTTGGCTATTTTAGAAGGTGGGCAAAAATGGTCAATGAATTCTTCTTTCTCTTAGCCCATGTGGTGATGGATCCGGGAGGGAGTGGCTTGAGTCAATCTTTTGCAGCACCCTTGAATGTAACTGGAAGCATGCGAAGTAGCTGGGTCTCGCGAGGCACATTTGGAACATTAAATTAATCAGCTACATCATTGACTTCATCCAAGTGTTTAAAGGCATCTTCGTTATCTTTTCCGTAGAAGGGAATCTCCTTTAGTTGAGCAGGTATGTGACCCTTTAGTTCAAAAGTAGCAGTAGCGGGAATTGCGGGTTGCACAAGCCCGGGGACGGTATCGTCACGCATCTTCTTCTTCCATTCCCCCATGGGGACTTCATCGATGTTAGCCATGATAATGGCTAATTCGTCGCCGGAATCAAAGTCGTGTCCGAATGTAAGTGCTTCCTCTTCTTCGGTTTCGTATTCGGTGTCTTCTTTAATCGGGTCTTCTATTGCTATAGAGGCGCTGGAAGCTCCTGATTTGCTGCTCTTCTTCTTGTTGAAAACGGATTTTAAATTCTTTAAAGGCGAGCTTTTTGAAGAAGTGGTTTCGCCAATGATTTTTCCTTTGTTCTTTAAAGCAGACTCCGGATCGTCAAGTGGAGGAACCAATGGAGTGTTAGATCCTCTGGTCATGAAACAATTGCAATCAAAACAATAAAAACGCATAAAAAAACAAAAATAAAAATTAAAACTGTAATCTGCGATGGACTCGCCGAGTTGACTCGAATGCACTCGGTGAGTTCAAGGCAAAAACAGGAAAATTCCTAATTAACTTTTTTAAAACAGAAATTTATCAAAACCTCTCCTAATTACTAAATTACCTATAAAATTAACTTTGTGCAAGAAAAACTCACACAAAGGATCGATAAAATTAGGAATTAGACTTAATTTTTTTGAACCGTTCCCCAACAACGGCACCAAAAACTTGATGTGTGTAAAACTCAACTAGTTTTAATCCTACTTTTAATTATAAAATAAACACACAAAAGCAGTAGACCTATCAATTGTGGTAAAGTTAAATAAGTAGGGTATCGAATACAGGGAACGGAAAATGAAAACTAAAAGCTAATATTATCTAAAAATTAAGTAATAAAGGGAGTTTTCTCTAGTTTTCCAAGACTAGAAACTTACTAACTAATACCTAGACTAATTAACGACAAACTAGATAAGCAAGATTCTACTAAATTCAATAATGAAGGCAACTTCTGTTTAGGTTCAACTCAATTGATCCTATGGTTGATTTTATGGTAATAGTGCAATGGATTAGTTGTTCTATTGGCTACCGATTCAAGTGATTAGGTTCTCATTCGCTACATTAATCCTTAGAAAACAAATTAACTCAAACAGTGGCCAATTGTCTAAATTACTTTAATTTACTAGGTTATTTATTCGGGTTAATGAAGACTTGTAATGGTCAACTAAATTGGTCCTTTAGTTAACCTCTTGTTGATGGTCATCACACAAGCTCACACGGGAATTTACCTATTTTCCTATTAATTCTAGTTTCACATTCGATATTCCTAGTCATATAATAAAGTGGTCACATAAATTATATGAGGTAAACAATTAAGAGATGTTCATGCAGCTTAATTCTCTTCCTATTAATAGAAAAACAGTTATCATTCATACATAAGGTTCTTTAACAAGCTAAAATTAACAAAATCACCAATATTAAATCAATCCTACCATAAATCAAACCATAGTCTTAATATTGTCTCCCCAAACAGAAGTTAAAAGGTTTTAGCTCATGATTGAGGCAATTGAAAGCACAAAAACGAAATCTATATGTCTATACATGATGGAAACAATAGATTGAATTGAAAGTAATGGAAATTTGCCTCTAATCTCCTTCAGAATCGGATTTAGGGTTTGATCTTCGTTCTCCAGGTCTTCTCTGACTTTTATTCGCAGCTTTTCTGCCCAAGGGTTCTCCAGAATACTTTGTGTCGATCAGAAAAGTCGTTTTTATAGATTCGCCCCGACTCGCCGAGTCCATGACCGACTCGTTGAGTCCATCCCTTAATTCCCGTACACGGCAAGTTAAGGAGTCCTTAGCTTCTCGAATCTTCGTATCGACTCGTCGAGTAGTCGACCCTACTCGCCGAGTACCTTGTGTTTTTAGCATTTTTCTTCTTTGCTCAACTCCCAAGCTCCCAACCGCTTCTCCTTCCTCGTTTTGCTTCCGAGCTTCGCTTTTGGACTGAAAACACAATTCAAACGCTTTTAGGTATCTTTTGTCCATATTATGCACATAATTAGCTAAAATTGAATACAAGTCTATACTAAACATATGGCTAGTTATGCACATATCCATGTTAGAAACCACATTTTTGTGTATGATTTAATTAGTAAATAGTAAATGCATATAAGTCAAAGTTTATATGTTCATTTTATCCTACGAGGGTAAAAACGATATCTTGGGCCCTTCGATGATCTGGTTTGACTTATGTGCCGGTTTAACGCACACGATACCTGCTCGACATATCCTATAAAATATGTATTTACGTCGGTCGACAAATGTAAACTTCTTGTGAATAAACAAAATAAAAATTATTCAAGAATAATACGTGTGCTTTATATATATAATATTTGTAAAAATATTTATATTAAAATTATCGAAGAACGATAAAATAATATTATATTTTTATGAGTTATGGTTTCGACAACGTATTTAATTATTATAATAATAAAACGTTTATATATATATATATATATATATATATATATATATATATATATATATATATATATCCTTATATATATATATATATATATATATATATATATATATATATATATATATATATATATATATATATATATATATCCTTATTTCAATTAATATAAATATAATTTTCATAGTTTTGAAAATAAGAAATATATATCGATATATTAATTTCTTTATATTAGATTGGTTATTAAATGGTTTAAATGGTTTGTATTTCATTCTATTTTAACGGCTAGTTATAAAACACGTGGGCATAAGAAACAATCCATATATTCAAGTTAGTTTGAAGTGGATAAAAGTTTGACAAATTTAGTCAAAAAAGAATTATGGATATTTATTGCTATACATATGTGTCAAAAATTTACAGTTTGCTTCGTGCCAAAGAATACCTTGTACATATGTGTCAAAATTTTAAGATACATGTTAATTTTTAGAGAATGACGATGCATAATAAATGTAGTATAAATAGTTTTTTTTATGAAGTTTAAATCATACGTTTTATCATCTTGCAAATGGAATAGAGATAACGTATAACAACATAATATTTTAAGAGATTGAGGAATCACATTCAAAACTACTTGGAAGTTCCAAGATATATATTCCTTGTATAAGGTAATTGTATAGTCACTTTCTTCTTACACATAGATATGGAATATTTTTATAAAATACGTGCTATGTGTAATTATATTCTTTGTTTATTTGAGATGGGTGTTGAATAAATATTTTATACAAGTTTTAAACTGTATATGTTTTTTTATCAACAAATATGTTGGGTAAAACATGGGTAGATGAAATAATTGACATGTGTTAAAATGATGAGAGACCTCGCTATTGTTATTGTTTCAGTCACCTAGTGGAGTATAGATGGCGACCACAGACCTTTGTAGACAGTCCAGTGGAATGCTAGCAGGCTCGCAACCTGTAGGTGTTTGTGAACTTAGTGTTCAATGGTATACTCCATCCCCCACATGGTGGCCTTATTTGAAATAAATTGCTAAGGAATCCCTTAAAGCAGTGTTGTCACCCCGATGAAAATCCTTAGGCTAGGTCCCTTATGAAAGGTGTTTAGGGCCGTAAAATGAGGATAACGGGAATGGGTAATCAGAGCTATTGTTGTTTGATGAAATTAATAAATTTATTGTTGCCGGATGAAAATTAATAAATTTATTATTTGTGGGTTGAAAACCCTATATGCTCACCAGGCTCCCAAGTCTGATCCACTCAGCTTTCTGTATTACAAGTAGTGGACCCCGAGCATAATTGGAAGACAATGAGACTTTTTGATTATAGGCCAGTAGTTGTAAATAACTGTTGTAAGGCTTATAATGTACTATTTATGCTTTTGGTCTGTATTAGAACATGACATCCCGAGGTTTTGTTATGTAATGAAAACATATTTCTTTAAGAAATGTTTTGATAAATTTTTATTATATTTTTTTGGGAACAAATTCTGCAACATCTTTTGGAAAATTACTCTCATTTTATTTTAAAAGCATAAACTAAATCGGTCTTTTCTGGTCGAGAAAAATGGGGATGTCACAGTTGGTATCAGAGCATTAGTTTAAGCGAACTAGGAATTTGTAGGATTCTTAGACTTAAACTTAGAATCATAAGTGATGATCGTGAGATGAGTGTCTAGCATATTTTAGACACGAGCACTAGTATGTTTTAGGAAAATTGTCTAAAACGCTTTTACGTGCTAATTGCTATATGTTTGCCATATATGCCATTATTTGTTCGGATATGTGGTCTATTGCCGACCAGATCTGGAAACCTTATGTGTTTAAGATTCTAAGTGTACGACTACGATATTAGAACTAGCATATGTGACATCCCCATTTTCATGGCCAGAAAAGACAGAATTTGTTTATACTTTATAAAAATCAGAGTACCTCTTTTAATAAAAATGTTGCGGAATTTGTTCCCAGTAAAACATGATAAATACCATATCAAACCATTTCCGAAGAAAAGTATTTTTATTCATTTTAAAACATTTTGGATGTCATCGTCAATACAGAAACATAACCATAAACAAAACTTACATTTATTATCACTAGTGATTTATATCTTCTTAATCTCTCAGTGTAATGTAATTTCATATCAACACATGTGATATAAAAAAAAACTGAGAGGGTCATGCTGGTAAACCAGGTGACTACATAGGATTTGTTGAACATGCTGAACAGGCACTCCTTAATCTCCCCATTATCTTCTTTACTCTTAAGGATTTACCCTAAGAATTAGATATTACTCATTCATTCTTTCCTAAAGATTATCCTAAGGAATAGGCACGAAATCCATCGTTGCTAGGATTTGCTGAACAGGCACTAATTCCATAGTAGCCAGGGCTATCTCGTTTATTGACAATATCGTTTCTGAGAATCCAGACGAAATACATGTCAATGGGTTTTTATCTCGTTTATCAATAATATCGTTTTCGAGAATCCACTCGCAATACATGTCAATGGGTTTTTAGAGTACACCTAGTGAATACACAGTTCAAATAACACCTATAGGTTGCAAGCCTACTAGTGTTCCACTGGATTGTCTAGAATAGTCCGTGGTTGTCATTCATACTTTGCTAGATGATGGGTCCAACACTTGGGTAAAAGGCTTCTCTCATGGTTCACTTCTCACCCTTATCTCATGGTCTATATCACCTCTCATCATTTTGTTTTTGTCACGCAAATAATCGCCCAATTAATTATTCTAAGGACCTAATAACATTACTATAATTATTTAAAAACTATATTAAAAATAGCATAGGCGTAGCTCACTTACAATGAGTTTTAAAGAAAACCGGGCTTATGTTGGAGCAGCGTTTCCGAACTGAAAGACCCTTTTTCTCGGGACTCTGGGATCCTCGGGACTTCCTTCGGGTGCTAGGAGGGTTCGCTAGCATTTAAGATGGTTGGAATGGGTTAGAGAGAGAAAGAAGTTAGAGAGAGAAGTGATTTTGGAGTGAAGAAGTCAGCAGCTTCGCACTTCTATTTACAGTGGATGAACCTCGGACTACGCTAAGCGTAACATCGGATAAGGCTGCTACGTGGCGATCTCCAGATGATGCGACGTGGATGCCTCAGAACCGCATGAGACCGAAGTACGCTGGGCGTACTCCAATTCGAACATTGGGCGTAATGCGAATGGTGGCGTGTCACTCATCCGAAGCGGGTCCTCCAATCAGCAATGGACGGTCCAGATCGAGCCACGTCATCACTATTCGCACCAGCTTCGCAAATTCGAGTTCCAACTTCAAAAAACCATATATTTCTCATGCGAGCCCCTTTTTCGACGTTCTTTATATCCACGCATAGGCGGGAATGTACTCTACAACTTTCGTTTAGACTCTGTCAGCTAATTTTGAATTTATTTTAAAAGTTATATTATTAACAGGCCGGGACATGATTGGTCCGTTAAAATTCCATAACTCCTTCATCCGATGTCCGTTTCCTTCTGCCTTTTTATCGTTACAATACTATTAACGAGATCTTCGATTCTCATTTAGGTTGTGTCGGCTAAAAACTGCTCGATCTAATATTCGAACTTCGGGTTGTACATTGCTAAGACGAAATTTCGAAAAATCATAGCTTCCTCATCCGAAGTCAGATTTGGGCGTTCTTTTTATGGACGCTCTCAGTTTAACATATTCTATGAATTTCGTTTCGATCGCTAAGGCTAAAAATTGCTCTATCGTAAATTCACTATTTACACTTCCCGGTATCGTGTCGGTTCGGTCGCGAAACTTCGATGGGTCATAACTTCTTCGTTATAACTCGGATTTCGACATTCTTTTTATGCACAGAATCCTTGTAACATATTTTAAAACTTGGTTAATATTACTACTTCTAAATAATCTTCCATCAAAAACTCATTTTTTGATGCTCTTTGTCTCTAAATTGACTTGCCTGGATCTACAGGTGTTACAACATATAAACGTTTCAGAGTAATAAGGAGAATTCAAATGACTATCATGAATAACGATCTAAATTCACCTAATTTAATGTATAGATCAAGATGGAAAAAACCCAAAGTGGAGCTAGAAATGCAAATAGAAACCAGCAACCTCAACCCCAAGTGGTGGAACAGGTGCCTATAGCAGGAGATGCACCAGAACCCATCACCATGGTTAGAGTACAAGCCATGATTCAGGCAATGATGGCTGAAAAAAAAAGGAGGAAATGAGGCAACTATTGCTAAACAATAGGAGTAAACCTTCAATGCCTGTTGAACAACCTGAATTAAATGACGATCAGTTGGAGGAAGGAAACTACAGTAGATCTGTTGGTCAAGATGAACCACTTTATGACTTGCAAGCCATCAACTTTTAATCGACAAGAAGATCCTGTCGGAGTAATGGATTGGATCTCAAAAATGGAATTGGCCTTCATGACATGTGGTTGTCAAGGCAAGTTACAAACCAGAATTGCAGTGCGTCAGTTCAGAGGTAGCGTTGTTCGTTGGTGGAACACTTTAGGAAAGACTCAAAGCCCTAATGAGCCACTGCAACTGACTTGGACAGAGTTCTTAGTGCAATTCAAGTGCAAGTACTGCTCGGCCCAAAATCTGCTTGAGTTAGAAAACCAATTTCTAACATTAAAGAAGGGAAGTATGACTATTGATGAATACACCAACAACTTCACAGAGAAAATGGAGTTTCCTTTGCGTATTGTCCCAGACGAGCTGTCGAAAATCGACATGTACGCAAAAGGACTTCCATGGGAGTATGCAGTGCCAGTGCGTCAGGCACTTACTTCGGAGGCAGCTATCTGGGCTGCCAAATCTGTTGAAGATATGATTAAGGGGAGAGCCCTCAACAACGTTAAAGTTGGTGAAAAGAGAAAGTTTGAAGGAACTTAAGGTTTGAACAAGAAAATTAGCTTCTCGAAGTCTGGTTCGAGAAAATTCGGAGGAGGAGCCAAAGCAAAATGGTGTGATAAATCTAAGAAGAAACATGTTGGGAAATGTGATGAGGATGTCACTTGTTTTAAATGTGGAAAGCCAGGGCACTACGCCAGCAAGTGCACAACCAACAAAAGGGTGTGCTATGGATGCCATGAAGAAGGGCACATTTTGAAGGATTACCCCAAGAAGATAGAGGCAGTGAAGCCCAATCTCCCACCAAAGCCAAAAGCCAGAGCTTTCCAAATGACAATGGAAGCTGCAAAGGATGCAACAGATGTCGCTTCAGGTACTTTTCTAGTAAATGGATTGCCTATCAATTTATTGTTTGATTCCGGATCGAATTACTCCTTTATATCACATAAATTTGGTGAAAGACTAGCATTGCCTATAGAAAAGCTAGATGATGCTCTAATTGTAGAAGTTACTAGTGGCAAATTCATATAGGTTAGCGATTATATTAGGAATATCGTCATCAACCTAAATGGAAACGAATTCCAAGAAAAGTTGTTACCCATCGAGTTAAATGGTTTCGACATCGTTTTGGGGATGGATTGGCTTAGCGTCAATGATGCTGAAATATTGTGCAAGAAAAAGATAGTAAGGGTATACCCGCCTGGAAAGGAGTCGTTTATGGTATACAGAGATAAGCGTAGAGTAAATTCTGGAATCATTTCCCTAATGAAAGCCAGAAGATGTTTATCTAAAGGATGCACTTCATACTTGGCATTCGTGATTGATGCTAAGAATGAGAAAAAGGATATGCAAACTATACAAGTGGTGTGTGACTATCCGGAAGTTTTTCCTGAGAAAAGTGGAGTTTAGAATATACTTGTTACCAGGAACAACACCAATAGCAAAAGCCCCATATCGATTAGCATCGACAAAGATGAAGGAGCTTATGATGCAACTTCAGAAATTGTTGGACAACAGTTTTATTAGACCTAGTTCATCACCCTGGGGTGCCCTGGTGTTATTTGTGAAGAAGAAAGATGGGAGCATGAGAATGTGTATAGATTACAGGGAGCTGAACAAGGCGACAATAAGGAACAAGTACCTGTTGCCAAGAATTGATGACCTGTTTAATCAGTTGCAAGGTTTGAGCTATTTCTCGAAGAATGGTCTTAGGTCAGGATATCATCAGCTAAAGGTAAGAGAGCAGCATATTGAGAAAACTACATTCAGAACAAGATATGGACACTATGAGTTTTTGGTTATGTCATTTGGACTAACCAATGCTCCAGCAGCCTTCATGGATTTAATGAACAGGGTGTGTAAACCATTCCTAGATAATTCTGTGATAGTGTTCATAGATGACATTATGATTTACTCGAAAAGCCAGTATGAGCATGGAAGACACTTGTGAGAAGTGTTAGAAGTATTAAAGAAAGAGAAGTTGTATGCGAAGTTCTCCAAATGTGATTTTTGGATTCAAGAAGTCCAATTTTTGGGTCATGTGGTTAATTGTCACACCCCAAAACTGATGGCGGAAACGTTCCGGGGCGGAGGACGTCATGTAAAGTATCACAACCAATGTACCTAGCAAGCATAGTAAAAACAACCATTACATTACATAGGAATATTTACATTTGTTTGAAAGCAAAGTAATACATGTTTTATATATACATCAGTACGAACAAAAGTATAGACAAAACTTCTATATACACCATCTTCTCCAAAAGAACGTGGAATACATGTCTAACGAGAACCTGAGAATACAAGCAGTTTTAAAATATCAGCATAAAGCTGGTGAGTTCATAAGCAGTTTGTTTCTGGTAAAAGAACAAGTTTCCTTTGGTTTTTCTGAAAAAGTTGTTATCCAAGAAAATCCCATATTTTCTTATAAGAGAAGTTTAGTTATCCATTTGTTAAACAACCTGGTTAAGAGAAGTTAAGTTATCCCAAGAAAAACCCTTATTTTCCTTAAAAGTTGGTGGTTGGTTATCGATTCGGAATACAGTGTACAACTATCTACCATACTTGTAGCGTTTAAGTAAAGTATCCTGAAAGCCTGGTTATCCTTGAAAAACACATTTGTTTTAACACATATATAAAACTAATAAGTAGGTAGTAAACTAATTCCTAAGGGTGTTAGTTTACTAGGTTCATTATTACTAAAAAGTAAATCTCCATTATTCAAGTTTGCGAGTTCCATAACCATACGATAAACTAGATATGGCAATAAGAAGTCCATTATCATTTTATGACTTTTGTCACCCATAGACCTGCCGGTCCCACTGTAGCTAGCAGCAAGGTGCGGGGTAGTCAGCCCCGTATAGATCTATACACTCAAGTCACGCTATCTGTCCAGGAGATTCTGGTTACAGGGGCGGTCCTCCACTCGCGTATCTTTGTGGAGTGTTACAGAGGACGTGTCTCCAATCTTAAGAATAAAGAATTTAAAAGTAATAATACGGAAAATCCTGTTTGATGAATGGCATGAAATCCTTTATGAAACATAAAATATAACATTTTATATTGAGTTTCGCAATTAGTTTGAAAACTAATTATGTAAGTTAAATGGTTGATTAATACGATTTTTTGTGTTAAAGCATACGGAATATGAAACATTTCATACGAAATAATAAGTTTGAGTACAAGATTCCTTGTACTTTTGCTTGTATTCCCCCCTGAAAACATGAAAACACGGAAAAAGGTGTAGGGGTATGAACTCACCGGTCGGGAAATGTGTTGGATAGGATGCTAAGTGTCAGTTTAGGGCTTGAACACACGTGAGGATCCTATGTAAAGTGAGGAGATACATAATTGTATCTAATTAGACATTGAACTACTAATTAAGTAAGATAATACACTCCGAGGCGCGAAAACACTTTATCTCAAGTGTTAGGAATGATACGGGATGTATCTAAGGGGGTGTAGGGCCTAGATATGGAGTTTACTCTTCGAGAGTAAACTCTTAGAAGAGATTACGGCCCATAGACCATATCCCCATGAGTTTACTGTTGGATTAGTGTCTAAGGCTACAACTATATTAGGCAAGTATTTGACCCGGTTGTGCATGGTCCTTTTGGGTTGCCTTCACCATAGCAACTTGATAGGATGATTTATTAAGAGAGAGTAAATATTATTATAAAGAATAATAATATTGTTAGTATAAGTCATAGAATTAATTAGAATTAATTTGGTGACTTAAAGAGATTAATTTAATAAGAGGGTATAAACTGTCAATTGTTTGATAGTTAAACTTTAGACTGTAAATCCATATAGATATATGATGGACGAATTCTAGAAGCTAAAGGATAGCTAAAATCGTCCATGGTGTTATCTAGGAATGGATTTGGATAGCCTTAAGAGAAGATTATCCAATAGGGTTTAGGTTGTAACCCTTAAGGAGTCTACAAGTATAAATAGTCCCCATGGCTAAGGGAATTCGGAACTTAACCTAAAGTAGAGAAGCTCTGTCCAAATTCCTCCCCTCTCCTCTCTCCCAAATCATCCTCCTTGCTATTTGGTGTTTGTAAGCCATTAGAGGAGTGACAATTGTGACTCTAGAAGCTCCAAGACAACAATATCAAAAAGGAATTCAAAGGTATGATTCTAGATCTGTTTCAATGTTGTTATTTAACCTAATTAGTTATTAGAAGTCTTGGATTCAAAGCATGTTTAATTAGAAAGCCTAGATCCGAGCATTAGGGTTTTGCATGCGCACATAGGAAAGTTCTTATGGCTAAAACCCATCATTTACGGCCGTAAAATCATGGGTGGTGTGTTCTTGGATGTTTAAAGATCTTACAACACTTGTGTAATTAGGCTAGGTTCAATTCTAGGGCATAGGAAGTGGTTAAGTCCTCAAATGGACCATTTATGGGAGTTTACGGCTATAAACATAGAGTTTACGGCCGTAAACCCTTACTTGTCCCTTCCTTTTGTGTTTTGATGGTTCTAGGTTAAGCACACATGATTCTAGTCCAATATACAAGCCATGGAAGGAAGTTAGGGCACCATTTAACCTCCTTAGAGGAGTTTACATCCAAGGGACCAATCATTGGGGGGTTTACAGCTGTAATCTCCTATGTTTATGGTTTCCTTGATGTTTAAGGCCCCTACTTCGATGGTGGTTGATTCTAGACATTATCCCAAGCCATAGGAGGTGTTTCAAGGGCAATTTAACACCTTAAATGGTGTTTACGGCCTATGAAGGAGGGTTTACGGTCCAATAATGTTCTTGGGCCGTAAACTCATGTTTACTACCCAAATGATAAGATTTTGGTGTTCTAAACTCGTCCATGCAAGACCTTAAGTCATAGCTAAGCACTAGGAGTGATTTAAGAGGGTTTTGGGGCTTCAAAACCCCATTTATGGGTTTTTACGGTTTTGGAGTGTTCTAGGGCCGTAAACACATGATTTTGAGAGTTTTGGATGATTTAAACCCGAATTTGCATGCTAAACAAGCTAAACTACAAGCTAGGATAGATCACTTACCAATTTGGAGCTTGCAAGGGGGTGTTTTTTGATCAAACTTTGAGTTGTAGAGAGAGAGTAGTGAGAGAGAGGGTGTTAAGAGTGGAAAAGCTTCAAATGGAGGTCTACTCATCCTTATATAGGGTTCGAGTTTGTGGCCCGATGGAAATCTACCCGATACTGACGTTAAACGGAGCTTATGGTCGTAAACTAGAAATCTTTTTAAAAGAATTCGAGGGTGTTTCACGTGTTTCTAACTCATTTGGACACTCATGAAGTCACAATAAAAAGTCTTAGTTTAAATAACCTAATCCAAAATGTTAACAGAACAATTCGATAAAGACGAGTTTTATTGACAGAAACGGGTTACAGTGACGGAATAAATTTCAGGTTGTCACATTAATCAAGAAGGTATTATGGTTGACCCAGCTAAGATTGAAGCTATAAAAAGTAGGAACAACCAAAGAGTCGTATGGAGATCCAAAGTGTAACATCCCGAAATATCAAGAGTAGAGTTGAAGGGCTAAAAGAGTAAGTTGTGGAAGAGTGACTCGGCGAGTCCATGGATGGACTCGGCGAGTAGAGTCGCGACTGGGTCGCGTGTTAAGTAGCCGACTCGGCGAGTCAGTAAGGAGGACTCGGCGAGTAGGTGCTGAGTGGAGAAAACCCTAATTCTCGGGGTTGAGCCTTATATAAAGAACATAACAGTCCACTCTCAGCCTCTTTATTCATTCCTAAGTCCAGAAACCCTTATCCTTCGTGTGTGAATGATTCTATCTCAATTGGAAGCTTGAAGGAAATGATTATTGAAGGAATTTTGGGAGATTGAAGGCTTGGAGCAAGGGGCTTTGATTGGATTTGTGTTTCATTGCAGTTGGGGCGTCCATTGGGGGTAATATCTCGTTCTTGGTCTGATTGTATGTTGTTTCTTCATTTTGGGGTTTGTGGGAACTTGTCTATGGATGTAATTGGAAGTCTAGAGGTTAGATCTGAGGGTGCTACCTCAGATCTGGAATGGAGAAGAATCAGAGAGCATGAAAGTCCCTGTGTTAGAGTGTGTAGTGAAGCTTTCATGTCCCAAACCCTAAACCTTTGTGCAAAAGGCCTAGATCTCTTTGGATTCACGTAAAGTTTGCCACTTTACGTGATGGATGAGTTGTAGGAAGCTAGATCTATGTTTTGGATCAATTGCATGGTCTGGAATGCTTCTGTATGGATTCAGATCGGTGGAACTCGGCGAGTCACATGGGTGAACTCGACGAGTTGTTTGAAGATGAGCCGGGACTCGGCGAGTTGGAAGAACAACTCAGCGAGTCGGATGAAGATGGCCTTGGACTCGGCGAGTTGTATGAACAACTCGGCGAGTAGGTTGAAGATAGCCATAGACTCGGCGAGTCTGTTCTTGGACCCGGCGAGTCTTGTCGAAGAGTTTCGATATTCTCTGGTTTAGTCGAGGTTCGGTGAGTCAAGGGATGACTCGGTGAGTTGTGTGCGAGAGGACTCAGAAGTTGTGAGACTCGGCGAGTCTCGGGGTGACTCGGCGAGTTAGGTCGCGAATTGAGTGAGCTCTGGGAATGGGAACTCGGCGAGTCATCGGGTTGACTCGGTGAGTAGGGTCAGTCAGGGGTTGACTTTAACCTTGTCTTTGACCAAGGGTTGACCAGTGGTTTCCAGGGGTATTTTAGTAATTGTTGTTTATGGTTTTGAGTTCAGTGCATTGGTGGCTGTCCAGCGGTGGAGATCGTATCAGTGATCGGAGCAGCTCGAGTTATCTGTTCTGTCGGCAGTTTCGAGGTGAGTTATCCTCAGTATATCGATAGGGTTTATGGCACCAAGGCCAACCCTTTTATCGGATGGAAATCCGGGAAGTTGTCTAATGCTATGATATTGTGGGATATGGGCCGGAAGGCGTTATATGTTGTGGGCCGGAAGGCATTACATGTTGTGGGCCGGAAGGCATTGCGATGTGGACCGGAAGGTCATGGCCTGGAAAGGCGTATGTGTACATTTAGTATGTTGACTGATTCGTAGGGTGATGTTATGCTAGTGACCGGCTAGGCTGGTATCTTGGTTAGGGTAATGCCATGTATGTGATCTGTTGATAGATTGCTGTCTGTGAGCTGTTATGTGATTATGTGTTATGTGCATGATTGCTAGGTCTGGAGTGTGACCCGGTATGCGGGGTCGTTCTATGTTCTGTTATGATATGTATGCTTTTATGCGGTGGGCCGGAAGGCAATATGTTATGGGCCGGAAGGCATTGCGTTATGGGCCGGAAGGCGATATGTTTTGGACCGGAAGGTCGTGGCCTGGAAAGGCGTATATGTGGTTGGTATATTGGGGGTATCTCACTAAGCTTTCGGGCTTACAGTTGTGGTTGTATGTTTTCAGGTTCTCAGGAGTCTGTGGTAAGGCAAAGGCGTGATCGTACCGTTCCTCGCGTTGGTGTTTTATGAAGTGAACCTGGGAAATACTCTGTTAAATAATGTATTGAAAACCTTTTTGTAACAACGTTATTAAAATGGGTTGTTTTTGAAAAGTTTTAATTGTTTTGAAATTTTGGTCGTTACAAGTTGGTATTAGAGCCTTGGTTTGAGTGAATTGGAGGAACATTCGTGTGACTCCAGTCTCAAATCGAGGAGAGTTTTCAAAAGAGTAAATAAAAATGGTTTTCATAAATGAGTAAGGGAGGATGCGGAGGTACGATCAGCCGGAGCCAGTAAGTGACCCCAAAATAACATGCATGTTATTTGTTTTTGCGCTTTGATAGAGCAGCATGCTAGTGATAGGCTAGGGATCTTCAGGAATTCATGATAATGTTGCCTGATTTGTGATGCCTGTAGCCTAGGATCCCTTATGGGAGATTCTCTGTGTTCCTCTAGTGGTGAGGGTTGAGCGTTGTTATGCATGTTTCTCTAGGGCGTTGTGGTAGTACTTCATACAAATATGGGTAGGTGTGGAAGGTAGTATGGGCCCATACTACTGAAAGCACAGGACCCATACGCGTATCAGGGAAACCATGATCTCTAGGGTTGGGTTGAGAGAGTTGGATCCCAGGCTTGTGGGAAGTGTTTGAGATTTTGTGGTGTTTTTCAGTATGGAGATCTCGAGGCATGCTGGGAGTGGATTCGGGTCAGGATCGGGAGTAGGAGAAGGGGTTCAGGGCGGGGCTGTGCCGCCCGAGGTTATTGGTCAGATGAGCTCGTGCGAGCTGGATGCGAGGATTCGTGAGATCCTGCGTGATGAGATTGCTGAGTTGTTTCGGGCTGTGTTGCTAGAGTTGTTTGGGTCGATTAAGATCGCCATGGTGGAGTATTTTGATGAGCGCTATGCTGCTCTCGCAGAGACGGCTGCCGCGGCAGCTACAGTGGCTGTAGCAGCGGCAAGGGGAGGAGCTGATAGAGATTTTCAGTATTGGGACTTCGATAATACGGAGCCTCCCACCTTCGATGGAGTTCAGGACCCGATTGTTGCTATGAGATGGTTATCGGACGTGGAGGGGTGTTTCTTCACGTGTTCATGCCCTGCTGATCTGAGGGTGAGGTGTGCTCTGAACCTGTTGAGGCTCGGGGCGAAGGATTGGTGGAGAGTGACCACGGGGTCATACTCGGATGCGCAGAGGGCTGCGGTTTCATGGGATCAGTTCAGAGAGATGTTCAGCACTCGCTATGCTCCGCGGGATGAGAGGGAAAGATTGGCTCAGGAGTTCTTTGAGCTGAAGCAGGATTCGGAGTCGGTGACTGAGATCACCAGGATGTTCTCTGATAGGGCGATGTTTTGCCCTGAGTTCGCTTCGGAGCAGGCTCAGATGTTCCGATATCTGAGTATGCTCAGGGGGATATCAGACAGTTTGTGTCTGCGCAAAGGTATGAAACCTTGTTGGAGTTGCAAGAGGCCGCCAGGCGGCGTGAGTTACAGATTGAGTTGCAGTTGCGTGAGCTGAGGCAGGCTCCGGTGCAGTCGCAGCCGGCGCCGAAACGGTCCAAGACCGTTGATGTTAGAGTGGGGGAGCTGAGCAGCCACACTTGTGGAAAGTGTGGGAGGAGTCACACCGGAGCTTGTAGGTCCGGGGGTGCATGCCGCAAGTGCGGGAAGGAAGGGCATTATGCGAGGGATTGTCGGCAGTCAGTGCCAGTTCGGGATCTGAGGATTTTCTATCTTTGTCATCAGGTTGGACATTTGAGGGTCAACTGTCCACAGCTTGCTGCAGGATCGGTGCAGGCTCCAGCACCGGCCACTTTGAGGATCACAGGTGGAGGTCAGGTTGGAGCGGAGCCCCCAAGGGCTCAGGGTCGTGCTTTTCAGCTTGTTGCAGAGGAGGTCAGGGCAGAGCCAGAGACAGCTGCGGGTATGTTCTTGTGATATTGTGGTGTATTGTTTGTGCTGGTATCTTTGTGTGGATTTCAATGCGGTATTCATCGTTTTGAGGGTTGAGGCTTTGGTTATGGATTCGTGTTTCGGGTTTTCGTCTTGGTATCCGTTATTCCCTGAGGGTTTGGTATGATTATAGTTTGGTGCTTTATGCTATCATTGGTTATCTTTCATGAGGATTATTAGTGGAGATGCGGCATTGGGTTGAATGTCGGGTAGCATCTACATTCGTGGAATGGATATTTGGAGATCGGATTCTTTTTGAGCGGATTGATCAGAGAGGAGATGTGTTTTGTTGAGGGTTGTTTATGCTTGTGGGAAGCAGTCAGTGTGTAAGTGTTTTCTTTGTGCAGGGTTGTTCTGGAAGGTCGTTGATGGCGACTGGTGGTTGTTAGTCAGTGCTTAAGTGGGGGAGAATTGGAGAATTCTCCTGGAGATCGATGAGTATTTGAGGGTGCTTAGCTGTTGGGATTCAGCAGTGTTCTGTGAGCCCAGAGTATAGGCTGATAGGAGTGAGTGTCGGGCATGCGGGGCGAGATACAGACCTAGAGCATTTGATTGCGGAGGCCTGGGAGCAGGCTGGGATCAAGTTTAAGTAGGTAACCGGGGTTATGTGATCAGAGTATTTGTATGCTATATGTATGTTATGTGTTGTACTGCATTATTTCTATGTGATTTATGTTGTGCATGTTTCAAAGTTGGAACCGGAGGGTTCCTGGAGTTAGAACCGGAAGGTTCACAAAGTTAGAACTGAAAGGTTCATAGAGTTAGAACCTGAGGGTTCACAGAGTTTGGGTGTACAGACCCACAGAGTTATAGCCTCGAGTGGCTAATGTGTGTTATGTGAGTCGGTCCAGTCATGCTGGAGACTCTGTTGGTACTGTCGGATCATTTTAAGATTGCGGATTGTGTATGTTGCAGTGTGATTGCATTGGAAGGTCTGGCCTCGGGTAGTGATCTTGTTTAGTTGAGGTAGTGCATGGGCTTGAGATTCCCTGCGAGGGGATTCAGAGTAAGTGTGTGGGATGGATAGCGGATACACTAATGGGTGGTGTAGCGTTAGACGTGCACTGTGGCATTTGTCGGAGTGACATTGTGGCCGAGTGAATTCCTTGGTAAAGGAAGAGAGAGAGGTAAGAGGTGTGTAGCTCCGAAAGGGAGTGCAAGTTCACGGAAGTGAAAACGGCAGAGCAGAGTTATGATTAGAGTATTTCGAGTATGGTTTTTGAGCATCGTGATTGCGGAAGTGGAATAGAAGCTCATCCGGTTGGGAATGTCTGCTGAGGTTGCGGAAAGAATTCCGCAGGTGTAGAGCCAAGAGGCTTGGAAATGATGGAGGGAGAGGGAGTCCTGGACTCTCAGTGTAATTCTGATCAGGGCATTGTGTATGTATTAGTGATCCATCCTGGGGGATGTTTGCGGGTGTCGTCAGTGTGTCGGGTTTTCCAAACCTGAGGGTGCTAGAGCTAGTTCAGCATGAGTATTCGGTTGCAAGAGGAGAACTTGAGGGAGTTGCTCTGAGATAGAGAATGGGTCTTCCCGTCGTCACGGAATGGATAGAGTGAGATTCGGATCGGGGATCCGATGGATCATGGTTTTCTAGCCCTTATGAGCCGAGTGATGGTTGAGATTTGGGGCAGTGATGCATCTTGGGTAATTCTCGGTGGTTGAGAGTGATGATCAGGGGGTACAGTCGGTGCCCGGTTCGAGACGGTGGTCAGGAAATCGTGAAGGAAGGGAAAGTGTATTCGAGCTTTGATAAGTATGCCTTGAGGGACCTGGTCCGGTTAAGGCTAGGTGGAGCGTTGTGGGAGTATCCTTGGAGTTGAGTTGCTGTAGGCTTTGAGGGCGAAGCCTAATTTAAGTGGGGGAGAATTGTAAGATCCCAAAATATCAAGAGTAGAGTTGAAGGGCTAAAAGAGTAAGTTGTGGAAGAGTGACTCGGCGAGTCCATGGATGGACTCGGCGAGTAGAGTCGCGACTGGGTCGCGTGTTAAGTAGCCGACTCGGCGAGTCAGTAAGGAGGACTCGGCGAGTAGGTGCTGAGTGGAGAAAACCCTAATTCTCGGGGTTGAGCCCTATATAAAGAACATAACAGCCCACTCTCAGCCTCTTTATTCATTCCCAAGTCCAGAAACCCTTAGCCTTCGTGTGTGAATGATTCTATCTCAATTGGAAGCTTGAAGGAAATGATTATTAAAGGAATTTTGGGAGATTGAAGGCTTGGAGCAAGGGGCTTTGATTGGATTTTTGTTTCATTGCAGTTGGGGCGTCCATTGGGGGGTAATATCTCGTTCTTGGTCTGATTGTATGTTGTTTCTTCATTTTGGGGTTTGTGGGAACTTGTCTATGGATGTAATTGGAAGTCTAGAGGTTAGATCTGAGGGTGCTACCTCAGATCTGGAATGGAGAAGAATCAGAGAGCATGAAAGTCCTTGTGTTAGAGTGTATAGTGAAGCTTTCATGTCCCAAACCCTAAACCTTTGTGCAAAAGGCCTAGATCTCTTTGGATTCACGTAAAGTTTGCCACTTTACGTGATGGATGAGTTGTAGGAGGCTAGATCTATGTTTTGGATCAATTGCATGGTATGGAATGCTTCTGTATGGATTCAGATCGGTGGAACTCGGCGAGTCACATAGGTGAACTCGACGAGTTGTTTGAAGATGAGCTGGGACTCGGCGAGTTGGAAGAACAACTCGGCGAGTCGGATGAAGATGG
Organism: Lactuca sativa; assembly: GCF_002870075.4. Classification (NCBI taxonomy): domain Eukaryota; kingdom Viridiplantae; phylum Streptophyta; class Magnoliopsida; order Asterales; family Asteraceae; genus Lactuca; species Lactuca sativa. The sequence goes on from NC_056627.2 coordinate 253,331,490, forward strand.
CCTTGGACTCGGCGAGTTGTATGAACAACTCGGCGAGTAGGTTGAAGATAGCCATAGACTCGGCGAGTCTGTTCTTAGACCCGGCGAGTCTTGTCGAAGAGTTTCGATATTCTCTGGTTGAGTCGAGGGTCAGTGAGTCAAGGGATGACTCGGTGAGTTGTGTGCGAGAGGACTCAGAAGTTGTGAGACTCGGCGAGTCTCGGGGTGACTCGGTGAGTTAGGTCGCGAATTGAGTGAGCTCTGGGTATGGGAACTCGGCGAGTCATCGGGTTGACTCGGCGAGTAGGGTCAGTCAGGGGTTGACTTTGACCTTGTCTTTGACCAAGGGTTGACCAATGGTTTCCAGGGGTATTTTAGTAATTGGTTTTTATGGTTTTGAGTTCAGTGCATTGGTGGCTGTCCAGCGGTGGAGATCGTATCAGTGATCGGAGCAGCTCGAGTTATCTGTTCTGTCGGCAGTTTCGAGGTGAGTTATCCTCACTATATCGATAGGGTTTATGGCACCAAGGCCAACCCTTTTATCGGATGGAAATCCGGGTAGTTGTCTATTGCTATGATATTGCGGGATATTGGCCGGAAGGCGTTATATGTTGTGGGCCGGAAGGCATTACATGTTGTGGGCCGGAAGGCATTACGATGTGGACCGGAAGGTCATGGCCTGGAAAGGCGTATGTGTACATTTAGTATGTTGACTGATTCGTAGGGTGATGTTATGCTATTGACCGGCTAGGCTGGTATCCTTGTTAGGGTAATGCCATGTATGTGATCTGTTGATAGATTGCTGTCTGTGAGCTGTTATGTGATTATGTGTTATGTGCATGATTGCTAGGTCTGGAGTATGACCCGGTATGCGGGGTCGTTCTATGTTCTGTTATGATATGTATGCTTTTATGCTGTGGGCCGGAAGGCAATATGTTATGGGCCGGAAGGCATTGCGTTATGGGCCGGAAGGCGATATGTTTTGGACCGGAAGGTCGTGGCCTGGAAAGGCGTATATGTGGTTGGTATATTGGGGGTATCTCACTAAGCTTTCGGGCTTACAGTTGTGGTTTTATGTTTTCAGGTTCTCAGGAGTCTGTGGTAAGGCAAAGGCGTGATCGTACCGTTCCTCGCGTTGGTGTTTTATGAAGTGAACCTGGGAAATACTCTGTTAAATAATGTATTGAAAACCTTTTTGTAACAACGTTATTAAAATGGGTTGTTTTTGAAAAGTTTTAATTGTTTTGAAATTTTGGTCGTTACACAAAGATTTCTAGGATTAGCTAGATATTATCCAAGATTTATCCAAGGTTTTCTTCGATAGCTGCTCCATTAACAGCTTTGACCCATAAGGGAGCTACTTATACTTGGAGTGAGAAGCATAAGGAAGCATTCAAGAAGCTAAAGAAGAAATTATGTGAAGCACCGATTCTTTCTCTACACGATGGAGTTGAAGACATCACACTGTATAACGATGCGTCGGGAGTCAGGTTAGGATGTGTTCTAACTCAAAGAGAAAAGGTGATAGCATATGGATCTCGACAATTGAAAGAGCATGAAAAGAACTACCTCACTCATGATTTGGAGTTAGCAGCGGTAGTATTCGCCCTAAAGATATGGAGGCATTATCTTTATGGCACTAAGTGCAAACTTTTCACTATCAGAAGGATTTGAACACGAGGCAACGACGCTGGCTAGAGTTACTCAAGGACTACGACTGTGAGATACTTTACCACCCTGGTAAAGCAAATGTTGTCGCAGATGCTCTCAGTCGGAAGGTAAACCTTGAACAGAAAAGTCCAAGAGCGTTGAGAATTGAAGTTGTCTCGACAATTACGGGAAGTATAAAGAAAGCTCAGGAGGAAGCTTCAGAGAAAAATGACCGAAAGGAAGAACGTTTGGGCAAAACGTTAGTGTTCGGTATAAACAACCAAGGGTTGAAGGTATTCTAAGATAGGATTTAGATACCTAAGACAGGAGGAAGGAGAAATCTTCTGATGGAGGAAGCTCACACGACCATGTACTCGATTCATCTCGACATCATGCAAATGTATAGGGATCTGAAACCCTACTACTGGTGGCCAACGATGAAACTTGATGTTGCAAAGTATGTGGCCGAGTGTGTGACATGTGTAAGGGTTAAAGCACATCATCAGAAACCGTATGGGAGTTTAGAACCTTTACCTGTACCTATAGGTAAATGGAAGACATCACTATGGATTTTGTAACTAAACTACCCAGAACAAATAATGGTCACGACATGATTTGGGTGGTCGTTGATCGGTTCACCAAAAGTGCACATTTCATAGCCTCCAATGAGAAGTGGTCTATGGAAAAGCTTGCAAAGGTTTACGTGAAAGAGATAGTGAAAGCTCATGGTGTTCCCCTGACGATTGTGTCAGACCGTGATAGTCGTTTCACGTCGAGGTTTTGGAGAAGTCTACAAGAGGAATTGGGTACGAAATTGTGTTTAAGTACAACTTACCATCCGCAAACCGATGGTCAAAGCGAATGAACAATTCAAACATTGGAGGATATGCTACGAGCATGTACCTTAGAATTTCAAGGTAATTGGGATGATCATTTACCTATGGTAGAATTTTCCTATAATAATAGTTTCCACTCAAGCATCAAGATGGCACCTTACCAAGCTTTGTATGGAGAAAAGTGTCGAACGCCGTCGTGTTGGCTTGAAGCTAGGGAAAAACAGTTTATGGGACCTGAAATAGTCCATCAGACTGCTGAAAAGTTGATAGTGATTAGGGAAAGGATGTTAGCAACTCAAGATCGTCAAAAGAGCTATGTTGACAAGAAAAGACTGTCAATATCATTCGAAGTTGGTGATTCGGTTATACTTAATGTCTCGCCGTGGAAGGGACTTATAAGATTTGGTGAAAGGGGAAAGTTGAGTCCAAGGTTTATTGGACCATTTAAAGTTCTTCAAAGGATTAGGAACCAAGCTTACAAACTCGAACTACCCGAAGAACTGAATGATATTCATAACACTTTCCACATGTGTTATTTGAAGAAGTTCACGGGATAAGTTCCCGACATAATTCCAATTTCTGAGATAAGGATCGATGAAAACAAGAGGTTGATTGAGGAGGCCGACGCTATTGTTGATCGTAAGACGAAAAAGTGACGACGTAAGATAGTCGAATTAGTATTAATGCGATGGAAACATACGAATGGGCTGAACCTCACTGGGGAGACAGAAAGTGACATGAGAAGTCGTTATCCACATCTGTGTGCTAATGTATGATTCTGGGACGGAATCATCCTAAGGGGGAGATAATTGTAACGCCCACGATTCCTGCTAGACATATCTTATAAAATATGTATTTACGTCGGTCGACAAATGTAAACTTCTTGTGAATAAACAAAATAAAAATTATTCAAGCATAATACATGTGCTCCATATATGTAATATTTGTATAAATCTTTATATTAAAATTATCGAAGAGCGATAAAATAATATTATATTTTTACGAGTTATGGTTTCGACAACGTATTTAATTATTATAATAATAAAATGTTTATATATATATTTATATATTAAATATATAACATCCTTATTTCAATTAATATAAATATAACTTTCCAAGTTTTGAAAATAAGAAATATATATATATATATATATATATATATATATATATATATATATATATATATATATATATATATATATATATATATATAAAACACGTGGGCATAAGACACAATCCATATATTCAAGTTAGTTTGAAGTGGATAAAAGTTTGACAAATTTAGTCAAAGAATTATGGATATTTATTGCTATACATTTGTGTCAAAAATTTACAGTTTGCTTCGTGCCAAAGAATACGATCTACATATGTGTCAAAATTTTAAGATACGTGTTAATTTTTAGAGAATGACGATGCATGAAATAATCTATTATAAATAGTCTCTTTTTTTATGAAGTTTAAATCACACATTTTATCATCCTGCAAATGGAATAGATATTGTGTATAACAACACAATATTTTAAGAGATTGAGGAATTGAGAACCACTTGGAAGTGAGATATGTATTTGTTGTATAAGGTGAGTGTATAGTTATTTTCTTTTTAAACATAGTATTTTTTTTTAAAAAATACATGTTATGTGTAATTATATTATTTGTTTATTTGAGATGGGTATTGAATAAATATTTTATACAAGTTTTAAATTGTATATGTATTTTTATATACAAATATGTTGGGTAAAACATTGATAGATGAAATAGTTAACGTGTGTCAAAATGATGAGAGACCTCGATATTGTTATTGTTTCAGTCATCTAGTGGAGTATAGATGACGACCACGGATCTTTCTAGACAGTCCAATGGAACGCTAGCAGGCTCGCAACTTGTAGGTGTTTGTGAACTTAGTGTTCAATGGTATACTCCATCCCCCACATGGTTGCCTTATTTGACATAAATTGCTGAGGAATCCTCTAAAGCAGTGTTGTCACCCCAATGAAAATCCTTAGGCTAGGTTCCTTATGAAAGGTGTTTAGGGACGTAAAGTGAGGATAATGAGAACGGGTAATCCGAGCAATTATAGTTTGATGAAATTAATAAATTTATTGTTGGCGGATGAAAATTAATAAATTTATTATTTGTGGGTTGAAAACCCTATATGCTCACCAGGCTCCCAAGTCGGACCCACTCAACTTTCTGTATTACAGGTAGTGGACCCTGAGCATAATTGGAAGACAATGAGAGACTTTTTGATTATAGGCCAGTAGTTGTAAATAACTGTTGTAAGGCTTATAATGTACTATTTATGCTTTTGGTCTGTATCGGAACATGACATCCCGAGGTTTTGTTATATAACGAAAACATATTTCTTTAAGAAATGTTTTGATAAATTTTTATTATATTTTGGTTTGGGGACAAATTCTGCAACATCTTTTGGAAAATTACTCTAATTTATTTTAAAAGCATAAACTAAATCGGTCTTTTCTGGTCGAGAAAAATGGGGATGTCACAGCCGGACCCGGTCAGGACTGAATTGTATGTCAGAAGAATCAGAGATCGAGAAACAAACTGTTGGACAATAAGTATGAGTATGTTCCATGTGATTCTCCACACGATATCTTGAGAACGGAGGACTATACGATCCCTTATCTAAAGGACGTGTCAGAGTTCGACAACGGCTTTTGAGAGCTACGATTGCTAATCGGATTTTGAAGTCGTACTTGCATCTATAGTTATTAGACTTATCCAAGTGAGAGAATGTTGGATTAGGTGTCTAAGCCCATAACTATATTTGGTATGTACTTGACCCGGTTGTAGCATGGTCCTTTTGGGTTGCATTCACCAGAGCAACTTGACTGGATGATTAATAGAGAAAATGGTTATTATGGTTTATTAATATATTATATGAATAATATATTAAAAGAGAAATCATATTGGTTAATTAATATTGGTCAAGAATTAATTAAGAAATTAATTTTATGGTCAAAAGATATTAATTGAACCTAGGGGGACTGGAATTGCAATTATAAGATAACTGGATTTTAGGCTGAGTATCCCTTAGGAATGGGATGGATGAAATCAAGGGGGAAGCCCAACTTGTTTTCGTCCAAGGCCTTATTTTGGAAGGTTCCTTTGGACTGCTTAAGGCCTAAGCAATCCAATTAGGGTTTTTAACTGAAACCCTAGCAGCTCACCTATATAAAGGACCCCAGGGCTTCACAAATCCGCTACACCTTGAACCTAGAGATCAAGAGCCAATTTTGAGCCTCCTTCACCTCTCTCCAAAGATCAACCAACTTGCTTTGGTGTTTGTGATTGATGTGCAAAAAAGTACCCACTAATTTTAATATTTATAACCTAACAAACTTAAACTAACTATGCACTTATAGGCAGTGTACCTAGTCAGATTACAGTATAGTTTGGGTAAGTCGGGTGTCGATCACAGGGAACGCTGCTATTAATTAATTTATGTATATTAAATTAACCTAATTATTAACAAGTTTAAAAGGGGTTTTATCTGATTTTACAAGATCAGATGAACTTAAATCAAAATCAATAAGTAAAAACACACTCTTGTTTAGTTTGAATCCACTTCTTCCTTATGGCTAGCTAATGATTACGGATTATTAAGTTGGTTTTTAGTTGTATTAGTAATTTAGTTCTAACTTTACCAATAATTAACTAATTCATGTCAAACCATGTATGTTCACACATAATTAAACACGGAACTAATTATGAATGTAAATATGCTATGTAAGATTTGTAATATAAACGCAATTATAGTCACAATACACGTTCTCTAGCACAGCTAAGCTTATTTACTCTAGTTACTAACTAAGATTGGTCAATCCTAGCTCTAACAATTTAATGTTCACTAAATCATTAGGTAAACAAATTCATGCAGTTAATGGTCACTAAGCTACACAGAACATGCAATCAAGCAATTAGAGAAATAAACAATAGCATGCTAGGTTATACAAATCAAACACAAGCAATTTTTACCAACTAAACTTAATCCATAAACATTGAACTATTCATAAGTTGGAAGCTTCATCTAGCTAAACAAGAGTAGCTAGATTCAGCTGCTCATCATAGCAACTAATAAACCAACACAAATTAAAGTAATAGAAAACATGTTCTTAATTAACTAAAATATAGACCTTTATTCTTTTTGGTGTTGAAAACCTTCTTCCAGACCCTTTCTTTCGCTCTAATTCGTCTCCTGGAACTCCTTCTTTCAGCCAAAAGGTTCCTTTTTTTCGAAATAATCAGGAACACTTAAATAGCCTCCAAAACCCCGCGCCACGTCGTGGCTATCCAGGCCACGTCATGGGCTTCAAGTTATCCGTACCAGGCAAGGAATCCTCCGAATCACGATCTTTATCTTCTAGAATCCTCATGCCACGTCGTGAATTTAGTAGCTTTCATGGATTTGCTCATCTCTTGTCTTCCAAGTCTCCCATGTTCTACATATTTTCGGTTTTGGTCCCTCTCTTCGAAAATCCTTTTAACTCACTGAAAATAACAATTTAAAGTCATAAGTACCATTATTCTAAACATATTATCAACTTATTAATAAAAATGTACTTAAATATTGCCTAAAAATAGGTATAAATATGGCAATATCAAAATACCCCACACTTTGGCTTTGCTTGCCCTCAAGCAAATCTAAACTTAACTCTTAATTACTAACACCACATAGAACAATCCAACTCTAGCTCAGCCATTATGCCAAGACCTCAACGCATGCATTTGTGTCTAAAACTTTCCTAAAGTACCCCCATACTTTAAATACTCACAATCTTCATAAAAACTCGCCCACTTTTTCCGAACAATGCTTATTTTATGCAACCCTCCGAATCCATCCGCATAAAACCTCCTTATCCTCAAGGTATTTTTAGTTGAGCAACCTAAGCATACATAATCTAGAATTACAATCTATGATACCACTATGGAGCTTTTTTGGAATTCTTCACTTCTTTGACATTTGATCGTTGATTTCTTTGAATTCACCACCTTATTTGATTTGATTTCTGGTATCTCCAACTTTTTGAATTTCTCGGAATTTTGATCTTTTGATCTTCACTTTATTTGCTCCAAAATTCTTCAAACTTTTCTTGTAATTCTCTTTTCTTTTACATGTACCTCACTTTTTTCACTCAAAACCTACATGCTTAAGCAGAGGCGCTCAACCTCAACCTTTATTGGTTAATGATAATAATTTTCCTGGATACATTTCAGGTTTAGGCTGCTAAACATATTGCATCCCTCAAACCAAGCGGGGTTATGTTTTTGTTCCATGATTTCACTAAAATAAGGGAGGCCACAAATACATTATAACGTATATTGGCTCAACTAAATATTTGAACTTTCATCGGATCATCCCACATAACACTAGCAATTATAATTCAAATTATTATTACTAGATTCAATTATTAAAAATTTCAATTTCCAAATTTTCAATTTTTACTATCAAATTCTATGATTATCTAGCAATTTACTTTTTCTACCCCTACCCCACACTTATTTCATATAATGCCCTCATTGTATGCATAAAAATAAATCAAAACTAAAGAAAAGGGAGAAAAAGGAACAGACTCCCCTGGAATAGTGGCGTGAGCATCTCCAAAAGTGGGGAAAACGTGCGTCTTGAATATGGACCTCCAAAAATAGAAACTCGGTGTAGAACTGGATGAATATGTAAATAAACCACGAACATGACTTGAAACTTCAATTCTTCAAAGTGGGTGCTAGTATGTAGAAATGTGGGAAAGGAAAAACTGATACACGTCGTGATATAAGATGAAAGCGCGAACAACAAGTTGCTTTATTCTTCAAGTGTCATGAGTGCCACGACGTGGCGTAAGGATCCCACGTCGTGGAAACTAGACATCAACAAAAATGCCTTATTTCTTGATGCACCCTAGCAGCTTGACCAATGTCTAAATGGTTTAAGACGCTTCTATGTAAATACACTTCCCAACTGTAACCTCTCTCCTACTAACGTACCCCACACTTATCTTAAATTGTGGGTTCCAACTCACGACTCTAAGCTTCCTTGACTTGACTAGACAAACACGACTCTAGAGTTAACCTTATATGCTCCTTAGAATTCCAATGCTAATCTGAAAAATGGAACAACCCAAAAGAAATAAAAGAGTAACATCATAGTTCAAGAAAGTTTTACATTACAAACCAAATTCAAACATAAAAAAAAACTACTTAAAACAAAATAAAATAAAAAAAAAGAAAAAGAAAACCAATCATCATCTCCTTGGTCTTGCACTCCACTTGGTCCTGCCCCGTCATTCTGTGGACGCCAAAGCTCCTCCCATGTTGGAAAATCAGGATACTGTGGTGGCATAGAAGGTGGTCGGGTCACACCCAAATGCGAATAAATACCCTCAGTAAGTTGGGTATGATAAATGGCATGCCCCCGGAGATTATCCAAATAAGTTCCCACCCGACTTTGAAAAGGTCGGTGGGCACTCCCTGTACATACTGTGAAGTAGCACGCTCTCTCTCGACCTCACCTCTAGCTCACACATTCCGACGCCGTGGTCTGGCTGGTGGTTGCTGCCCTGGCTGCGCCTCCTCTTGCTCCTCATCTATCGGCGGTATAACAAAACGACCCCTGACATTCACCACTGCCCGCATAACTCCCAAGACTTGAATAGTCAAATCAGTGTCCGGGAATCGAGTAAGATTCCTCACAAAGTCATGGGTCAAAATATGATATGACCTAGCAAGGCGAGTAACCAAATGCCCCCCCGTAATCGGACTCCCGGGCCTAGAATTAGCCGCTTTCTTCCCCATGAACCTCGCCAACATATACGGTAAATCATAGAAAACCACCGAAGTAATAAGAGTCGATAGATAAAACAAATTCTGAATGGGGACTTCATCACCATGATGCTTGTGATTTATTGAAAAAGTGATCAAGCGATGTAAAAATCAGAAAACAGGATTCCGAATTTGTGACTCACTCGAGTCACGAGTATTATACTCATGGCTAGAAATACCCTGCCAGAACTGAACATCCATAATACCGGGATTAAAATCTCGAACGCATCCAAGTAAGAATGGTATGAAAAACGGAGATTGAGTCTCCACTTTGGTATAAAGCCCCATCCGCCAAGCGAATTCCCGAAGACTACACTCTCTATAAACACCACCCAAACGAAACACAAGTGCCCGGTTGTAAGTAAAATCAATGGTGCGTTCCTTGAAGCATACGGTAGAGAAAAACTCCACCGATAATTCCCGATATACGGGTTCTTGAATTGCAAACAAATTCCTCCACCCGTGACAAGTGAAAGAAAATTGATCCCCTTCGTATGTTTTCGACCAATAGCGTTCTAACTCAACAACCATTCCCAGACCATCGAGCCATCCCCAATCGATAATTGGGGCTATCGCAAGTTCCCTATTGTACAGCCATCCCAGCCGATTCTCATAAGTAGTCAACAATGGTCGGGGAATGTTTTGAGGAAACTGATATAAGGGATGTATACTCGCCACATCAATCGGGTTTTCCTCCTATGGAATAGCTCTTCATGGTCCCATTTCTGCATACAAAATCAAACCCAAGCAGCAAACACCCAAAACATTAAAACAATAAAACCGTTTGCCAGAAGTCATGACGTGGCCAGGCTCGCCACGTCGTGGACCGCAGTCGAACCCTGTGTGTGGATCGGTCAGTTTGTATGCGATTTCTACCAAAAATAATGCGTGGGGTTTGTTCCTATGGACATTTAAGGGACATGCAACCTAGAATCAACAACTAGTTTCAACCAATTTCGTGAATCACATAAACCCTAACCATGAAAATTTAAAATTGTAAGATATAACTACAATTAATGAGTAGAACACATACCAAATAGAGTTAATTGACAAGAACTTGCAAAGAATTTGGAAGCAAATTAAGAAATTGGCTGTGGGGACCTTGTTCCCATTTGTGCAACAGTAACAAATGGGAATGGGAATGTTAGTCAAAGGGTTTTAAGGAAATTGTCACCCCGTGAATTTTTAAATGCTACGCCGTGGCTGGCTATGCCTACGTCGTAGACTTTGAAACTGTCATCTGTTCCCGTATTACACTTTTACCACGACGTGGCTGTATCAGCCCACGACGTGGCATATGCCTTGTAACAGCCCGGATTCCCAGGTATTATTCATTTATTTATTTTTGTTAATTGTGAAGAGACTCGGCGAGTTGGAGCCTAGACTCGTCGAGTATGATCGCGGATTTGGACGCGGATTCGCGCCTCGACTCGGCGAGTCCAAGGAATGGACTCGGCGAGTCCGTGCTGTTTAATGAAACCCTAATTTATCGGGTTTGGGGCCTATTTAAAGGGCCTAATGGCCGTCATTTGTGCTCACCAGTCCCCAGAGTGAAACCCTAGTAAGCTTGAGCGTTTGGAGTAAGTTAAGGAGCCATTATTGACCTTGGAGGTGTTATCTAGCAAGGGAAAGGAAGCAAAAGCCAAGGGAGAAACAAGAGGATCAACTTCTTGAAGATTTGAGGGCCAGAACATCAGGTTTGAGGTACCATTTTCGAACCATTCTCTGTTATGTTGAGGTTCATGTTGATTTAGGGCTTATTGAGCCCTTGTTGCTAGATCTAGTGCTTCCTTAGTCCCTTAAGCGAGTTAGGTTCTGGATCTGGACCCTTGGAGGTCCAGAGTGTCCCTTTGTCCAAGCTTTCTATGAATCCATGGAGGTTTTGGATTGGGGTCTTTGTGCTTGAGGTCAAAACACCATTTATGAGTCATTGGGTGTGTTATGAGCGCCAAGACATGAACTTTACGTGATGAATAAGCTTGGAAGGACTGGATCTATGAGTGAGTGAAGCAGATCTGACCTCAGAAGGTCGTTTGGGGTTGTGCATGGAATGCACTCGCCGAGTCCATTTCCAGACTCGACGAGTTGGTGCGGGTTGTTCTGTGATTTCGAACCAGGGTTTGATTAACCAAGTCGAGGGAGTGACTCGGTGAGTCGGAAGGGACTCAGAGGAAACGGGTCCCTGTAGAGACTCGACGAGTCCACGCCAGACTCGGCGAGTTGAGTTGACCGTTGACCGTTGACCGGAGTTGACCAGCATTGACTTGATAGGGTTAGTCAACCTTAGTTGGGAAAGTGTTAATTAGAGATGTATTGTGTTATAGGAGGACTTTAGCTCGGGAGATCGAGCACTAGTGATTTCAGGGATTTGCGAGCTATCGAGATACGCGAGGTGAGTCTTCTCACTATACTTTACCTTGAGTAGGTAATCAGAGTTATGTGACAGAGTATTTCTATGCTATATGTATGTTATGTGTTGTACTGCATTATTTCTATGTGATTTATGCTGTGCATGTTTATAGAGTTGGAACCGGAAGGTTCACAGAGTTAGAACCAGAGGGTTCACAGAGTAGGGTCCACGGACCCACAGAGTTATAGCCTCGAGTGGCTAATATGTGTTATGCATGGTATTTTAGGGAACTCACTAAGCTTTGTGCTTACAGTGTTAGTGTTGTTTGTTTCAGGTACTGGTGATGACCGTGGGAAGGCGCCGGCTTGATCTGTACACACGCATGGGATTTTATGATATGTGATCTTGGGATTTTTGTATGATATGGATTGGAGTCTTAAAACATTGATGTTTTTTTTACGAAAAATTAAATGAAAATGATTTTATTCTTATGCGAAAAATTATTTTGGAAATTACGGTGTTACAAGCTGGTATCAGAGCCTTGGTTTGAGGGATTCGAGTACACCTTCGGGCGTATTTGAACTCAAACTGAGGATTTGAGAAGTATTTTCAAAAAGAGTAAAAGATTTTTGGAATAACGCAGAGCAGAGTTGTGTGTACGATCAGTCCGTGCCCGAACGGTGATTTCCCAAAATACCCTCATGTTATGTGATATTGATATTGATATGATTTATTTGCATGCTAGAGTAGGCTAGGTATTCCTATTAGGGCTAGAGTGGCCTGATTTGTGATGCCTTAGCCTAGGAAGAGGTGAGCTGCTATGAGATGCTTGAGAGTGAGCAGGTAGCAGCGAGGGGCTTGTGAGAGATCTATTAGAGAGTGTCCTATGCATGATAGAGTACTTGGAAATTAGGATCCGAAGAGGAGGACTTGGGGTGTATTCTGATACGGTGCGGACAGTAGTATTGGGCCCGTACTACTGAAAGCACCGGAGCGGTGTACAGCCCATGTAAGAATCTTTGGAATACCAAGGACCAGGGAGGAATGAGTTGTCGAATGTGAGTATACTCGAATGGGTTCTAATTTATCGTATGTTGTATTTCAGAGGTAGATCATGGTGAGGACACGTTTGATGCCTGAGAGTAGTGGTACCAGTGATGAGGAGATCCGCCGGATTATCCACGAGGAGGTGGTTGCGGCCATCAGGGCAGAGATACCAGAGATGTTTGGGTCTATTAAGACCACGCTGATTGAGACCTTTGACGAGCGTTATGCCGCTCTTTCTGAGGCTGCTGTTGCAGCGGCCACTGCAGCTATTGCTGCCGCGAGGCCACAAGGTGGTGATGCGTTGCTGTTTCGGGAGTTCAACAACACAAAACCACCAGAGTTTGATGGGACCCAGGATCTGGTGGCAGCTATGAGGTGGATTTCTGATATAGAGGGGTGTTTCTTCACTTGCTCATTTCCTAAGCATTTGAAGGTTCGGTTCGCACTGAACCAGCTTCGCTTGGGAGCGAAGGACTGGCGAAAGTTTGTGACGGCACATTTTACGCCTGCTGAGCTTGCGGCAGTGACCTGGGAGAGGTTCACTACCATGTTCCGAGATGAGTACGTTCCCCAGGTGGAGAGGGAGCGTTTGGCCCAGGAGTTTCTGACCCTCAAGCAGGGTACTGAGTCAGTTACGGTGATTACTAGGATGTTCCATGAGAGGGCGATGTTCTGCCCTGAGCACGTGTCTACGGAGCAGGCACGTATGAGATGCTATCTGAGTATCTTGAGGCGGGTCATTCGGGAGTTCGTGGCGAACTCCTCGTATCGGACATTTGCCGAGCTTCAGGCAAATGCCCGGAAGAGGGAGATTGAGCTAGAGACTCAGGCCAGGGAGGAGGCGGAGTCTCAGGGGAGGGATTGGCGATCGGCACAGTCTCAGCCAGCAGCCAAGCGGGCCAAGCCCGCTGATCCCAAACCAGGGATCCAGAAGGGCCGCACTTGTGGGAAGTGTGGCAAGGAGGGGCATATGGCCAAGGACTGCCCCAAGGGGTTTGCGGTGTGTTTTCACTGCAATCAGACCGGACACCGGAAGGCAGAGTGTCCGCAGTTGCGAGGATCATCTCAGGGAGCACCTCAGGGATCTGCCCCTGCCGCCATCAGAGCTACCGAGAGTCGGCCAGTGAAGGCCGAAGCGCCGAGGGCACGAGGGAGAGCTTTTCAGCTGACCGCGGAGGAGGTCCCCGCAGTGCCCGATGTCGTGGTTGGTATGTATTCTTTCATGTATTTATTTTGATGTTGAGATATTATGCTTATGTTATGTTATGCGTAGGTACTTTTCTAGGGAATTCTGTACCTGCCTTGGTGTTATTTGACTCGGGTGCGAGTCGGTCTTTTGTGTCTTTGGCTTTTAGTCAGCATATCAGTGTTAGTCGTGAGGCGTTGAGTCGGCCTCTGAGAGTTTCCATAGCTGATGAAAGGTTGATATATGCCACAGAGGTTCTCCGAGGGTGCGTAGTCGAGATTTTCAGTATCGAGTTCCCGATTGATCTGGTTCCTATTGCGATGGGTGATGTCTGTGTCATTGTGGGATGGATTGGTTGAGCAGATTCGGTGCGATTATCGACTGTGAGCGACAGCTGGTGACCATACGAGACCCTAGTAGGGGAGTTCTTTCGGTGTATGGCGAGGGTACGTGTTCAGGATCAGCGTTTTCTTCGGCCGCTAGAGCGAGGCAATGTCTACAGCAGGGCTGTAAGGGTTTTGTGGCGTATGTGATGGATACGCGGGTGGATTCCGAGAGGCCGAGTTCAGTTGAGGAGGTTCCGGTGGTGCGCGAGTTCCCGGATGTATTTCCCGAGGAGTTGCCGGGTGTGCCTCCTGTGAGGCAGGTGGAGTTCAGTATCGATTTGGTTCCGGGGGCCGCGCCTATCGCCAAGGTGCCTTATCTCCTTGCACCTCCAGAGATGCAAGAGTTATCCTCCCAGCTTCAGGAGCTGCTGGGGAAGGGGTTTATTCGGCCGAGCAGCTCGCCGTGGGGAGCGCCTATCCTGTTCGTCAAGAAGAAGGATGGTTCACACCAGATGTGCATTGATTACCGGGAGTTGAACAAGCTAACGGTCAAGAACCGTTACGCGTTGCCGAGGATCGACGATTTATTCGATCAGTTGCAGGGAGCATCTTGGTTCTCCAAGATCGATTTGAGGTCTGGATATCATCAGGTGAGGGTGCGGGATGAGGACGTCCAGAAGACAGCGTTCAGGATGCGTTATGGGCATTATGAGTTTGTGGTGATGCCTTTTGGGCTCACCAATGCCCCGACAGTGTTCATGGATCTCATGAACCGAGTGTGTAGGCCGATGCTGGATCGGTCAGTGATTGTGTTTATCGACGACATTCTGGTATATTCGAGATCTAGAGAGCAGCATGAGGAGCATTTGCGAGAGGTTCTCAGAGTTCTGAGATCGGAGAAGCTTTATGACAAATTCTCCAAGTGTGATTTCTGGTTGCGAGAGGTCCAGTTCTTAGGACATCTCGTTAATCAGGAAGGGATATTGGTCGATCCGGGCCAAAGTTGAGGCGGTGATGAGTTGGGAGGTGCCGAGGTCACCCTCCGAGATCAGGAGTTTCCTAGGATTGGCAGGGTATTATCGGAGGTTTATCAACGATTTCTCCAAGATCGCAGTGCCACTCACCAGATTAACCCGGAAGGGTGTTGCTTTTTCTTGGGGCCCCGAGCAATAGGCCTCCTTTGAGACACTTCACCAAAGGTTGTGCGAAGCCCCGGTGTTAGCCCTCCCGGATGGGATGGAGGACTTTGTGGTATACTGTGATGCATCGATTATGGGGTTGGGAGCGGTGCTAATGCGGAGAGGGCATGTCATAGCATATGCATCGAGGCAGCTGAAGCCTCATGAGACGAGATATCCCACGCATGACCTAGAGTTGGGGGCAGTGGTGTTCGCCCTCAAGATTTGGAGTCACTACCTGTATGGGGTTTAGTGTACGATATACACGGACCATAAGAGTTTGAAGTATTTGATGGATCAGCCCAACCTAAATATGCGTCAGAGAAGGTGGTTGGATGTGGTCAAGGATTATGATTGTGAGATCCTGTACCACCCAGGCAAGGCTAATGTGGTAGTCGATGCATTGAGCTGCATGGCGGAGAGCACCCCACTGCGGGAGGTATGTTTCATATTGACCGTGATAGCTCCAGTGTTGGATGCCATTCGTGGGGCACAGGCCGAGGCTGTGCAACCTGAGATGCAGAAGAGGGAACGGGTTGTTGGTTTGGTTTCCGAGTTCGTTACCGATGGTCGGGGGCTTATGACGTTTCAGGGGCGTATCTGGGTGCCGTTTGTGGGAGGAACGCATACCATTTTGATGGAGGAGGCTCATCGGTCAAAATTTTCGATCCATCCGGGGGCCACTAACATGTTTTTGGATCTGAGAAAAGAGTATTGGTGGCCCTGTATGAAGAGGGATGTCGCGTGGTTTGTTGAGAGGTGCTTGACCTGTCGTAGGTTTAAGGCCGAGCACCAGAGGCCGCATGGTAAGTTGCAGCCATTGGAGGTTCCCGAATGGAAGTGGGAACAGATCACTATGGATTTCATCACCAAATTGCCAAGGACTTCCAGAGGAGTTAATGCAATTTGGGTGATTGTGGACAGGTTGACGAAGAGCGCTAATTTCCTTGCTATCAGCGAGATTTCTTCAGCAGAAAAATTGGCGGAGGTATATGTGAGGGAAGTGGTATCTCGGTATGGGGTGCCGATCTCGATTGTTTCAGACTGTGATGTGCGCTTCACTTCCAGATTCTGGAAGAAGTTTCATGAGGATTTGGGTACTAGACTGCATTTTAGTACCACATATCATCCCCAGACAGACGGTCAGAGTGAGCGGACGATTCAGACGCTCGAGGACATGCTTCGAGCATGTGTGTTGGATTTCGTGGGTAGCTGGGATGCATACTTGCCCTTGGCAGATTTTTCCTACAACAACAGCCATCATTCGAGCATTGGTATGCCACCCTTTGAGCTATTGTATGGGAGGAGGTGTCGGACCCCCATTTGTTGGGGAGAGGTTGGTCAGCGAGTGATGGGCAGTTCAGAGATCGTGCTTCAGAAGACAGAGCAAATTCAACAGGTCAGACAGAGGTTGTTGACCGCTCAGAGCCGAAAAAAGAGTTATGCAGACAGACGCTGGTCCGAGCTTGAGTTTCAGGTCGGCGACCTTGTGCTCCTGAAGGTCTCTCCTTGGAAAGGAGTGATTCAATTCAGGAAGAGGGGCAAGTTGGGGCCTCGATATATTGGTCCTTTCCGAGTGATCGCGAGGGTAGGCCGGGTAGCCTATCGTTTGGATTTGCCAGTAGATTTGGGACAGATTCACGACACTTTTCATGTGTCGCAGCTGAGGAAGTGTATAGCCGATGAGTCGGCAGTGGTTCCATTGGAGGATATTCAGGTGGATGCGAGCCTGAATTATGCTGAGAGACCCGTGGCCATCAGAGATCGGAAAATCAAGGTTCTGAGGAACAAGGAGGTACCCCTAGTTTTGGTTCAGTGGCAACATCTGAAGGGGTCCGAGATGACTTGGGAACCGGAGCGTGAGATGCGTGAGCAGCATCCAGAGTTATTTGCAGAGCGAGACTTCGAGGGCGAAATCTAGTTCTAGTGGGGGAGAATTGTAACAGCCCGGATTCCCAGGTATTATTCATTTATTTATTTTTGTTAATTGTGAAGAGACTCGGCGAGTTGGAGCCTAGACTCGCCGAGTATGATCACGGATTTGGATGCGGATTCGCGCCTGGACTCGACGAGTCCAAGGAATGGACTCGGTGAGTCTGCGCTGTTTAATGAAACCCTAATTTCTCGGGTTTGGGTCCTATTTAAAGGGCCTTATGGCCGTCATTTGTGCTCACCAGTCCCCAGAGTGAAACCCTAGTGAGCTTGAGCGTTTGGAGTAAGTTAAGGAGCCATTATTGACCTTGGAGGTGTTATCTAGCAAGGGAAAGGAAGCAATAGCCAAGGGGGGAAACAAGAGGATCAACTTCCTGAAGATTTGAGGGCCAGAACATCAGGTTTGAGGTACCATTTTCGAACCATTCTCTGTTATGTTGATGTTCATGTTGATTTAGGGCTTATTGAGCCCTTTTGTGGCTAGATCTAGTGCTTACTTAGTCCCTTAAGCGAGTTAGGTTCTGGATTTGGACCCTTGGAGGTCCAGAGTGTCCCTTTGTCCAAGCTTTTTATGAATCCATGGAGGTTTTAGATTGGGGTCTTTGTGCTTGAGGTCAAAACACCATTTATGAGTCATTGGGTGTGTTATGAACGCCAAGACATGAACTTTACATGATGAATAAGCTTGGAAGGACTGGATCTATGAGTGAGTGAAGCAGATCTGACCTCAGAAGGTCGTTTGGGGTTGTGCATGGAATGCACTCGCCGAGTCCATTTCCAGACTCGACAAGTTGGTGCGGGTTGTTTTGTGATTTCGAACCAGGGTTTGATTAACCGAGTCGAGGGAGTGACTCGGTGAGTCGGAAGGGACTCAGAG
Source organism: Lactuca sativa (assembly GCF_002870075.4). Taxonomy (NCBI): domain Eukaryota; kingdom Viridiplantae; phylum Streptophyta; class Magnoliopsida; order Asterales; family Asteraceae; genus Lactuca; species Lactuca sativa. The sequence goes on from NC_056627.2 coordinate 253,349,688, forward strand.
GAAACGGGTCCCCGTAGAGACTCGACGAGTCCACGCCAGACTCGGCGAGTTGAGTTGACCGTTGACCGTTGACCGGAGTTGACCAGCATTGACTTGATAGGGTTAGTCAACCTTAGTTGGGAAAGTGTTAATTAGAGATGTATTGTGTTATAGGAGGACTTTAGCTCGGGAGATCGAGCACTAGTGATTTCAGGGATTTGCGAGCTATCGAGATACGCGAGGTGAGTCTTCTCACTATACTTTACCTTGAGTAGGTAATCAGAGTTATGTGACAGAGTATTTCTATGCTATATGTATGTTATGTGTTGTACTGCATTATTTCTATGTGATTTATGTTGTGCATGTTTATAGAGTTGGAACCGGAAGGTTCACAGAGTTAGAACCAGAGGGTTCACAGAGTAGGGTCCACGGACCCACAGAGTTATAGCCTCGAGTGGCTAATATGTGTTATGCGTGGTATTTTAGGGAACTCACTAAGCTTTGTGCTTACAGTGTTAGTGTTGTTTGTTTCAGGTACTAATGATGACCGTGGGAAGGCGTCGGCTTGATCTGTACACACGCATGGGATTTTATGATATGTGATCTTGGAATTTTTGTATGATATGGATTGGAGTCTTAAAACATTGATGTTTTTTTACGAACAATTAAATGAAAATGATTTTATTCTTATGCGAAAAATTATTTTGGAAATTACGGTGTTACATGCCTGATCGCATAATTTTTCAAAATCATAAATTTTAACTATCTACTTTGCATTTCATTTATTAATTACAGTTCCCCACAGCTAATTCTTTACTAACTATCAGTTATTAGATGATGAGTTGATAACTTTCCTAATTAAAAACTAAAAAAAATTAAAAGAAAAGAAATTGCAAACCAAGCTCGGGTTGCCTCCCGAGAAGCGCTTCTTTTTCTTGGAGTCTTGAGCTGGACTCCGTGCCTTCTACGTTGAATCTTCTGGAGAGTCCACCACTAAGATCTTTTGTTCCTTGAATCGCCTCTTGTAAGCTTGAACTCGCCTTTTATATGCCCTCTTTGAATTCTGTTTTTTATCTTTGCCCTCTTCTTCAAGCTTGCGTTTTGTGCCCTTGGGTTCTTCCTTGCACCCTATAGCATCCTCCTCCTCTTTCACCACCGGCTTTGTCACTCTTGAAGTGACCTCCTCTTCATCACTTGTCATCTCCTCATCCTCTTTGCTCACCCAAGAAGGCGGACTCTTGTAAGCTACGACTTCAATCAAATATGGAACAGATGCCCTCGGTTTTGTTCTTTTGACTTGATGAACTACCTTGATCTCTTCTTCCATAAGCTTTTCCAGTTCTTCAAGTTCATTATCTTCTTTGATTGTGAACACCTCTTCTTGAACATGTTTCTCTTGGAAGTCATCTTGTATTCCAAAAACTTCTTGTTCATCTCCAACCCTCAAAGTGAGCTTAGACTCGCGAATATCAACAAGAGCTCCAGCAGTGTTAAGCAATGGATGACCAAGGATTATTGGAACATTGGGATCTTCCTTCATATCCAAAACTACAAAGTCTATTGGAAAAACAAATTTTCCAATTTTCACCAAAATATCCTCCACGATGCCCGGGGTTGTGTCACTGAACGATTCGCCATGTGAATCTTCATTTTTGTAGCCTTCATCTTCTGAATTTCTAATTTTTGATAAAATGAAAAAGGCATCAAATTAATGCTAGCCCCAGAATTGGCTAAAGCATTAACCTTCATTTTATTACCAAACTCACATGGAAGAGTGAGGCGTCCAGGATCCCCCATCTTTTCTGGTGTCTCTCCCAACACGGCTTTTAAGGTTTGTTCACTTAGAACCACCTTAGACTGCTTCTTTAATTGCCTGCGAGTGTCTATACAATCTTGCAGTAATTTCTGATTCTCAGGAGTTTTGGATAAGGACTCGACAAAGGGAGTATTAATCGGGATCCCCTTCACATGCTTTACAAACTCTATATGCTCCTTCTCCAGTAGACTAAGTGCAGCTTGGGGTGGAAATGGCAACGGTGGCTGATAAACTGGAACGGGTTCAAAGACTTTTTGATCAGACATGCGCCACGTCGTGGCCAGAGGAGTGCCACGTCATGGCGAAGCTGTTTCAGCAACTTTTTCACTTTCGAACTTTGACTTCTTAGGTTTTGGATCGGGCTGTTGTGGTTCTTCTTCCAATGCCTCCAGGAACTCAGAGATTGCTTCTTCTTCAGTATCGATGGCCATTACGTGAGATTGGGTCTTTCCTTCAGGATTCTTCGGGGACAATTTTTCATGAACCAGAGTGGCTAGTTGACCAAATTGTACTTCAAGGTTATGGATGGAGGTTTGTTGATTCTTTATTAAAGTTTGTTGTTCCACAATAGCAGAATTAGTGGCATCGTGTCTCTTTTCCGAAGCTTCCATAAACTTCATTAAAATGGTCTCTAGATCGGGTTTCTTCTCGGCTGGTGGCTGCTCCTTTTGATAAAAGCCTCGACCTGTCTGCCTATACTTCTCTTCTTTTTGATGGGTTTTAGCCATAAGAACTTTCCTATGTGCGCATGCAAAACCCTAATGCTCGGATCTAGGCTTTCTAATTAAACATGCTTTGAATCCAAGACTTCTAATAGCTAATTAGATTAAATAACAACATTGAAACAGATCTAGAACCATACCTTTGAATTCCTTTGATGACCTTGTTGTCTTGGAGCTTCTAGAGTCACAATTGTCACTCCTCTAATGGCTTACAAACACCAAATAGCAAGGAGGATGATTTGGGAGAGAGGAGAGGGGAGGAATTCGGCCAGAGCTTCTCTACTTTAGGTTAAGTTCTGAATTCCCTTAGCTATGGGGTCTATTTATACTTGTAGACTCCTTAAGGGTTACAACCTAAACCCTATTGGATAATCTTCTCTTAAGGCTATCCAAATCCATTCCTAAGATAAGTCTTGGACGATTTGCGCTATCCTTTAGCTTCTAGAATCCGTCCAATCCATATCTATATGGATTTACAGTCTAAAGTTTAACTATCAAACAATTGACAGTTTATACCCTTTTATTAAATTAACCTCTTTAAGTCACCAAATTAATTCTAATTAATTCTATGACTTATACTAACAATATTATTATTCTTTATAATAATATTTACTCTCTCTTAATAAATCATCCTATCAAGTTGCTATGGTGAAGGCAACCCAAAAGGACCATGCACAACCGGGTCAAATACTTGCCTAATATAGTTGTAGCCTTAGACACTAATCCAACAGTCTCCCACTTGGATAAGTCTAGTAACTATATACACAAGTACAATCCGGTTTGCAATCGTAGCTCTCAAAGACACTGTCAAACTCTGATCTAATCAATCTTGTCCTTTAGATAATGGACCGTACAGTCCTCTGTTAGATATCATGCTGACAATCCTATGGAATGGTTAGTCAAGCATTTAGGTTTCTCGATCTCTGATTTATTTGACATAGAACTTAATCGAACACATCAATTCAGTTCTGACCGGGCCCGACACATAAGTCAAATCAAATCATCGAGCGGTCGAGATATCACTTTTACCTTCTTAGATAAAAGTTACAAATAAACTTCGACTTATATGCATTTACTTATTCATTAACCAAATATTCACACCAATGCGTTTTATAACACCGAGTTACTGATGCGTTTTCGCATTATCAATGTACAATCAATTAACAAATAACAATCCATATATCTGGGTTTTAAGACTATATGATATTATCGTCTTGCGATCACCCTTTTATATCTTATTCCATAAGGTGATTCCAGCAAGCGCGGGTTTGTTCCAATGCTCAAAACTAGTTCATAAGCACTCATGAACGTTGCAGCAACCCTTTGCTATGTCTAACACCATTTAGACAATCTACACACCAATTCATGATAATCTTCATTCACATCTACTTCTAACATATGAACGATTGTGGACAATTTGAACAATTCGATTATTCCTAATAAACTCAATTATTCTGGAAGTCAAAACATGCAAAGTGAAACAATAGTTAAACAATTAACATAAGATAGTAACATTACTCATAAATAAAACTCCTTTATTTAATCATCAAATGTTAATTACATTTATTTATTACACGTTTCTAATACTATCTAATCTATGCTAATATCATCCTTCACCCCAATGCTCCTAGCATGCTGCAAGTGTTTAACCCTACTTAGTCCCTTCGTAAGAGGATCTACTGGGTTATCTTCTGGTGATATCCTCTTCACTATGAGTTGTCCTTCTTCTACACGATGTCTGATGAAGTGATATTTTCTGTCGATATGTCGTGATCTACCATGATCCCTCGGTTCCTTGGTCAAGGCAATCGCTCCTTCGTTATCACAGAAAATCTCCATGGGCTCCTTTATGGCAGGTACAACTCCAAGATCACCGATGAAGTTCTTTAGCCATATTGCCTCCTTCGACGCTTCGCTCGCTGCAATGTACTCTGATTCGCACGTTGAATCAACTACGGTTTCCTGCTTGGAACTCTTCCATGTCACTGCTCCTCCATTTAGGGTAAAGACCCAACCCGACTGCGAACGGTAGTTGTCCCTATCGGTCTGAAAACTGGCGTCACTATACCCTCGCACCTTCAAGTCATCACTCCCTCCGAGGACTAAGAACCATTCCTTCGTCCTCCGAAGGTACTTAAGGATATTCTTCACTGCAATCCAATGTGCTCTGCCAGGATTCCCTTGATATCTGCTAACCATGCTCAAAGCAAAGGCTACATCAGGGCGAGTACAAGTCATAGCGTACATGATTGAGCCAATTGCGGAAGCGTAGGGTACTCGGCTCATTTCTGCTATCTCAGCTTCGGTACTTGGACTTTGAGTCTTACTCAACTTGGCATTACTTTGTATCGGTAATTCTCCCTTCTTTGAGTTCTCCATACTAAAACGTTTTTAACCTTCTCTAACTAAGTATTCTGACTAAGTCCAATTAGTCTCTTACTTCTTTCTCTTACTATCCTTATTCCCAAAATGTAAGAAGCCTCTCCGAGGTCCTTCATAGCGAAGCACTTCCCGAGCCAGGACTTAACCTCCTGCAGAGTCGGGATGTTGTTTCCTATGAGTAATATGTCATTGACATATAGAACGAGGAAGCTTACTATACTCCCATTGGCTTTGACATATACACACGATTCGTCTTCGCTTCATACAAATCCAAACTCTTTGACTTTCTCATCGAAGCAAAGATTCCATCTGTGAGACGCTTGCTTCAGTCCATAAATGGACTTCTCAAGCTTACACACTCTATTCAGATGCTTCGGATCCACAAACCCCTCTGGCTGAGCCATGTAAACATCCTCAGCCAACTTTCCATTAAGGAAAGCGGTCTTGACATCCATTTGCCAAATCTCATAATCATAAAATGCGGCAATATCTAGCATCACTCTAATAGATTTAATCTTCGCAACTGGTGAGAAGGTCTCATCATAGTCAAATCCGGGAGTTTGAGTAAAGCCCTTCGCAACCAATCGCGCTTTATATGTGTGTACTTTACCATCCACGTCGGTCTTCTTCTTGAAGATCCATTTGCACCCAACGGTCTTACGTCCAGGCACATAATCAACCAAATTCCAAACTTGGTTATCATACATGGATTGGATCTCGCTATCCATCGCCTCTTTCCATTTTGCAGACTCCGGGCCTACCATGGCTTCCTTATAGATATTAGGTTCATCAAGGTTTACTAGTGTACCATCACTAATATACGTGTCCCCTTCGGTAGTAATATGAAAACCATAAAACTGGGGATGAACTCTAACTCTATCGGAACGTCTAAGAGGTAAGGACTCGTCAATCGGTTCAACCGGAGTTTCCTCCTCGGGTTGAGCGCCAGCGGTAGAGGTTCCTTCATCTATCGACTCTTGAATCTCTTCAAGCTCGATTTTCCTCCCACTGTCTCCTTGGCCTATGAGTTCTCGCTCTCGGAAAACTCCTCTCCTCGCAACAAAGACAACATTGTCCATCGGTCTATAGAAGAGATATCCAAAGGATGTTTGCGGGTAGCCGATGAGAATACATCGCTCACTTCGAGGTTCGAGTTTGTCGTGAGTATCTCGTTTTACGAAAGCCTCACAACCCCAAACCTTGATATGTGCTAACGAGGGAGCTTTCCCTGTCCACATCTCGTGAGGTGTTTTGGCAACCTTTTTTGTAGGGACTCAGTTAAGAATATGGGCGGCAGTCTCTAAGGCATACCCCCAAAAAGAGATAGGTAGTGAAGCACGACTTATCATAGAGGGAACCATATCCAACAAGGTTCGATTACGCCTTTCTGCCACACCATTCAACTGCGGTGTCCTAGGAGGCGTCAATTGCGAAACCATTCCACACTCCTTGAGATAATCGTGGAATTCAAGACTTAGGTACTCTCCTCCTCGATCGGATCGAAGCATCTTGATTTTCCTGCCCAATTGATTCTCCACTTCATTCTTGAACTCTTTGAACTTTTCAAAGTTTTCTGACTTTTCCTTGATTAGATAGATATACCCATATCTAGTGTAATCATCGGCAAAAGTCACGTAGAAGCGGTTCCCATCCTTCGTGGTTGATCTAAACGGTCCACATACATCGGTATGTATTAAGTCCAATAGACCTTCACCCCTTTCACACGTACTCGTGAAGGGTGACTTAGTCATCTTTCCAAGTTAACAAGACTCGCATGTGTCATCTTCCCTAAGGTCGAATGACTCCAACACTCCATCCTTTTGGAGTTGGGCTATGCGTTTCTTGTTGACATGTCCAAGACGACAATGCCACAAGGATGCTTTATCCATACTAGTGGAAGAATCTATATTCAAAACATCATTTCCTAAGTTACCAACAATCATAACAGTTTCATAAATTCCATTACATGGTATAGCTTCAAAGTAAAGACACCATTTAGATAAGCCAAAATAGAACCATTCTCATTATTAAAAGAAAATCTATAACCTTGTCTATATAAACCATGAAATGAAATGATGTTTCTAGCCATTTCTGGCGAATAGCAACAATTGTTCAAATATAAACATAAATTATTCCTAAGCACTAAAGAATACACTCCAATCTTGGTCACAAGCGACGATCTTCTGTTCCCAATGATTAGATTGATTCTTCCTTGCTCCACATCCCTACTTCTTCATAGTCCCTGCACATTAGAAAAAATGTGGTAACCACAACCGGTATCAAGAACCCAAGAAATAGCATGATTAGAATCGTTAGATTTAATTGTGTATATATCAGCGAAAGATGGCTTGATCTTTCCTTCCATGATGGCTTGCAGGTACTCTGGGCAGCTTCTCTTCCAATGTCCTATCTTGTGGCAGTGGTGGCATTCTGCCTCCTTCGGGTTAGGGCAGGGCTTAGCGGGATCAACTTTGGTCCCACTAGAAGAGGCACCATCTCGGGCTTTAACCTTGCGATAGTTCTTAGACGAAGCCTTCCTCTTCTTTCCCTTCCCTTGACCGATAGCCAAGACAGGAGCAACAGGCGGATTGGGAGTTGATGCAACAGACTTGTCTTTGAAGTTGCTCTCAGCGACCCTCAAGAGACCTTGGAGTTTGCTTAGGGTGACCTCCTCTTTGTTCAGGTGGTAGGTCATCCTAAATTGATTGTACATCAGAGGCAAAGAGTGAAGCACCATGTCGATCGCCAAGTCTTCTCCAAAGTCAACATTCAACTTGCGAAGGCGGTCGACATACCTTTGCATCTTTTGCAGGTGCACGGTAAGAGATTCTCCATGACCCATCTTAGCGGAAATCATGTTGGTGAAAATCTCATAACGCTCTTGTCTCGCGTTCTGGTGGTATCTCTCCAATAAGTCTTGATGCATCTCGTACGGGTACTTGTCCTCGTAGGACTTTTGGAATTCAGAGTTCATGGTGGCTATCATGATGCAATGTACCTTTGTTGCATCTCGCTCATGAGTTTCAAAAGCGGTAATTTCAGCCGGAGTAGCGATTTCGGGGTTGATTTTCTCGAGCTTCTCATCGAGGACATACTCCTTATCCTCATAGCGAGCAATGGTGCGAATGTATCTTATCCATTTGCTAAAGTTCGTTCCATCGAAGGTGACCTTTTGGCAAAGGCTCATCAACGTGAAAGAACTAGCATCAGCGTTGTTTGCGTTCGACATCTACAAATAGAAAAGACAAAGATAGATTAGAATAAGAATCCCTAATTATCACCCAATAAGAAAAATTAGGGCTAGGATCCAACAATAACATTTACATACTAGAAAAGGGATGCCGTAATCTAATATGCAAATAAATTGAAGGTAAGTGAATGACGATTCACTAATTCTCCATCACAAAACCTAACTATTAGTCCTAAGGTGTTGAGAATTCCTAGGTTCGGATGAGATTCATTGAAACTATTCAATGGCATGTTTAAATCTCGATATGCCCCTCTTGTTTGTGACTGGGATACCGAGGATCACAAAGCGGGTGTGAATTACCATGCAAATTCACATGGTGCCTTCATTGTAACAATCACCTATTCGATGTGCCGGTAAACCACGCACGCTCCATCGAACTATGATAAACAATGAATCACCCTTTGCCACCTTTGCTTAGAACCAATTAGTGTGCCGGTAAACCACACACGCTCCACTAACTTCTTAGAAAAGGTGCAAAGTGTAACTTCATGGGATTGCATCAATTCACTTTTCCTAAAGTAACTAAGATTGGGAAATTTTAAAAATTGTGTAGTTACTTTGTATTACTTATTATACTTTTAATGAGGTTGCCCTATCCTACCCGTTCGGCTAACGACCCTCCACCGATCAAGCAAGCGGTGGGTGTGAGTGTACACCCATTAAGCGCCATTTTATAGGCCGCAACCTTATACCCACCTTATAGATCGGCTTCGTGAATGAGGCCTACTAACGGTAAGACTTACATTTTAGTTATACATATATATATATATATATATATATATATATATATATATATATATATATATATATATATATATCTATATATATATATTATTCTAGTAATATTATATTAGTATAGGGTTGTATTTTAAACCTTTTTAAAATCTAGGGTTTTGAAATTTAAGTTGTCTAAATTAAAACTTTTAATCACAAAATATAAATTTAAAAACTTGAGGACAAGTTTTAAACATTTAAAACATGGAGGATCAAATAACAAATAATTTCAATTAACAAATAATTTCCTAATTATCTATATTTGATTTATTCAAGATTTCTTTTTTTAAGATAATTACCAAAATAATCGAAATAATTAATTAATTATCATATAAGGAAATTAAATATTTTATTAGTTGATAATTACCTCTAATTAGATCAATATTATAGTCATATATATCAAAAAATCGGATTAGGTTTGATCTAATATGATTAAGGAAAGTTTCCATAAGATAATTATGGAAAAATCCCAAATCTGGCCATTCCTGACGCTTGGACTCGCCGAGTGCACAAAGGGACTCGCCGAGTCAGGCCAACTCGCCGAGTCCACTTTGGAACTCGCCGATTCCATGACTCAGAAACCAAAAATTCGAATTTTGCAGGTTTGTTTCATACAATTAAGCAACAATTTAATGAAAACCAAGCAAGTCTCTGATACCACTGATGGGTTTTAGCCATAAGAACTTTCCTATGTGCGCATGCAAAACCCTAATGCTCGGATCTAGGCTTTCTAATTAAACATGCTTTGAATCCAAGACTTCTAATAGCTAATTAGGTTAAATAACAACATTGAAACAGATCTAGAACCATACCTTTGAATTCCTTTGATGACCTTGTTGTCTTGGAGCTTCTAGAGTCACAATTGTCACTCCTCTAATGGCTTACAAACACCAAATAGCAAGGAGGATGATTTGGGAGAGAGGAGAGGGGAGGAATTCGGCCAGAGCTTCTCTACTTTAGGTTAAGTTCTGAATTCCCTTAGCTATGGGGTCTATTTATACTTGTAGACTCCTTAAGGGTTACAACTTAAACCCTATTGGATAATCTTCTCTTAAGGCTATCCAAATCCATTCCTAAGATAAGTCTTGGACGATTTGAGCTATCATTTAGCTTCTAGAATCCGTCCAATCCATATCTATATGGATTTACAGTCTAAAGTTTAACTATCAAACAATTGACAGTTTATACCCTTTTATTAAATTAACCTCTTTAAGTCACCAAATTAATTCTAATTAATTCTATGACTTATACTAACAATATTATTATTCTTTATAATAATATTTACTCTCTCTTAATAAATCATCCTATCAAGTTGCTATGGTGAAGGCAACCCAAAAGGACCAAGCACAACCGGGTCAAATACTTGCCTAATTTAGTTGTAGCCTTAGACACTAATCCAACACTTTTTGCTTCTTATACTCTTCATATGGCAGCCACGCCTTCTTCGGTTTCCTCCAGTCCTCATCAAACTTATCCCTACTAGAGTAGCACACTTGAGCTTTTCTGTTCCCAAACTCATCTACATTGCAGTCCTTGGTCAAGTGTGGACCACTACATCTCTCGCAAACCACTCTTATGGCATGTATTGACTGGTCCATTTGTGTTATCCTTCCATCCAAATTATTTAGCATGGCCATTACAGCTGCTATTTCTTCAGTTTGGGCCCTTCCACCGCCTTTGATTCCATCTTGCCTAAGGTTGTGGTATTCGCGAGAATGCTTCGCGAATTCTTCAATTAGCTCCTTGACCTCCCTTGGATTTTTCTTTGTCAAAGGTCCTTGTGAATCAAGGAGTTGTCTTGTCATAACGTTGACCCTATCATAGAACATTGACATCTCTTGTTGCACATTTAGATCATGTTGAGGGCAATTTCTGAGCAAGCCCTTGTACCGCTCCCATGCTTCGTATAATGACTCCCCCGACTGTTGCTCAAAGTTGGCTATTGCTTTCTTGAGTTTGGCTATCTTGGATGGCGGGCAAAACTAGTCCAGGAATTGCTCACGCATTTTAGCCCAAGTGGTCATTGTACCCGGTGGAAGTGCTTTTAACCACTCCTTAGCAGCTCCTTTGAAAGTGATGGGAAGCATCCTAAGCAAGGCTGTGTTTCTGTTGACATTTGGGACATTGAAGTAATCCGCAATGTCGTTGACTTCATCTAGATGCTTAAAAGCATCCTCATGATCTTTCCCAAAAAATGGGATGTCCTTCAGTGCAGTCAATATGTGTCCCTTCAACTCGAATGTGGAAGTGGCAGGTATTGCGGGTTGGACTAAACCGGGACCCACATCTTCTCGGATCCGCTTCATGTAAGCTCCCATGGACATCTCTTCAATTGCTGCCATCTCGTTCCTTGGCTCATTCTTGGGTTCGCTCGTGTGTTCTTCAAATTCTGGCTAGGTATCGTATTCGGACTCGGTTTGGACGGGTGATTGATCAAAGTGCTCAATATTGCTCTTGTGCCTCGCGGATGAACTTGACTCTCCTGTCTTCTTTCCCGACTTCCTTGAAAAGCTGACTTCAATTCTTGTAAGGGCGTCTTTTTCTTGTGAATTGCAGACTCGGGATCTTCAAGTGGTGGCACTAAGGGTGTGTTTGAGCTTCTGGTCATGAACTCCTGCAACTTGCTAAACTAAAAACGTAAAACTGAACTAAAATAAGAAGAACTAACTAACAACTAAAAATCTAGTTTTTTAAATGTCCACATCGTGGCAGGTATCTGGCCACGTCATGGGCTCTGTGACTGACAGAAAAAAATTATATTTTGCTGAAAAATTAACTTTTTGAGGTTTTTACTCCACAAGAAGGATCGATTACTTTAATACAAATAAATAAGCTAAAAACTAAGCCGTTCCCCGGCAACGACGCCAAAAACTTGATGTGCACAAAAGTACCCACTAATTTTAATATTTATAACCTAACAAACTTAAACTAACTATGCACTTATAGGCAGTGTAACTAGTCAGATTACAGTGTAGTTTGGGTAAGTCGGGTGTCGATCACAAGGAACGGTGTTATTAATTAATTTACTTATATTAAATTAACGTAATTATTAACAAGTTTAAAAGGGGTTTTATCTGATTTTACAAGATCAGATGAACTTAAATCAAATTCAATAAGTAAAAACACACTCTTGTTTAGTTTGAATCCACTTCTTCCTTATGGCTAGCTAATGATTACAGATTATTAAGTTGGTTTTTAGTTGTATTAGTAATTTAGTTCTAAGTTTACCAATAATTAACTAATTCATGTCAAACCATGTATGTTCACACATAATTAAACACATAACTAATTATGAATGTAAATATGCTATGTAAGATTTGTAATATAAACGCAATTATAGTCACAATACACGTTCTCTAGCACAGCTAAGCTTATTTACTCTAGTTACTAACTAAGATTGGTCAATCCTAGCTCTAACAATTTAATGTTCACTAAATCATTATGTAAACAAATTCATGCAGTTAATGGTCACTAAGCTACACAGAACATGCAATCAATCAATTAGTGAAATAAACAATAGCATGCTAGGTTATACAAATCAAACACAAGCAATTTTTACCAACTAAACTTAATCCATAAACATTGAACTATTCATAAGTTGGAAGCTTTATCTAGCTAAACAAGAGTAGCTAGATTCAGCTGCTCATCATAGCAACTAATAAACCAACACAAACTAAAGTAATGGAAAACATGTTCTTAATTAACTAAAATATAGACCTTTATTCTTTTTGGTGTTGAAAACCTTCTTCCAGACCCTTTCTTTCGCTCCAATTCGTCTCCTGGAACTCCTTCCTTCAGCCAAAAGGTTCCTTTTTTTCGTAATAATCAGGAACACTTAAATAGCCTCCAAAACCCCGCGCCACGTCGTGGCTATCCAAGCCACGTCGTGGGCTTCAAGTTATCCTTACCGGGCAAGGAATCCTCCGAATCGCGATCTTTATCTTCTAGAATCCTCATGCCACGCCGTGGCTAACTTTGCCACGTCGTGAATTTAGTAGCTTCCGTGGATTTGCTCATCTCTTGTCTTCCAAGTCTCCCATGTTCTACATATTGTCACTTTTGGTCCCTCTATTCTTAATTGACTGAAAATAACAATTTAAAGTCGTAAGTACCATTATTCTAAACATATTATCAACTTATTAATAAAAATGTACTTAAATATTGCCTAAAAATAGGTATAAATATGGCAATATCAGTGATCAATTAGAGGTATTACACTTGTGATACTAAAGCTCTCAAAGGTTGAAGATTCTTGCTGCAATTGAAAGGTAATCATCTAAACTTGTTTTAGTTATTGTTTTCGATTTTTGTGTGCTAGAATTAGGGTTTACAAGCTTTGGATGATTTGCATGTACAATTAGAGAAACCTAGATCCAAAGCTTTAGGGTTTTCATGTGCACCATAGGATTGATGTAATGCTCAAAACCCATCATAATTTCCTTCCATCAACCCAAGCGATGTTGTTGTAATTGTTGCTCATCTCAAAAAGAAGAAATTCTCTAAAATTGGCATTGGAGTATATAATGTTGCTCTAAATTTTCTAATAGATTATATTGCTGAATTTAGCCGTTCGGAGGTCGAGTTTGCTTCTTGATTCGAAACAGAAAAGATCCTTGATCCAATCGACACCGAGATGGAAGAAGTTGATATTCTAAATAAAGGACATATCATAGATCCATAGCTCAGATATGTATACAAGAAGAAGAATTCAGAAAAAGAATGAGCTTTTTAGGTTTGAATAAAAGCATTTTGTTCACACCAGTGTGCTTCAAAGATTAATATTTAAATCTTCCAAGTTAGAAGATTTTGGAAAAACTATGCAGGTGCTGATCAAGCAACTCTCATGGTGGATAAAAGTTAGAAGTTTGTGACAAAAGGCATATTTGTTTGCTTTTGACGAGAAGATATAAAATTATGATGATTGCTAAGGTCACTTAGGGGATATTGCTAGACCATGAAAAGAGATCCTTATGTAATCCGAAGTATCAGGATTCTATGATGGTTTTTATTTGGAAGTAGATAAGGATGAAGTGGTCCGAGCTTATGAAGATTTTCGTGATTGAATAAGACTGAATGATTTGAAGATGAGTCAAGTGGTTGATCTATAGTTAGATTTTAGTACATATATGAGACATATGTTAACCACACCAATGTGTCAAGTGGTTTATCTATAGTTAGCTTTTAATACATATATCTCCTTGTTTCATTGGTTCCACGCTAGAATAAATAGGACCATCACCCCATGTAATCCCTTACAATCTTTCACACATTGTAAGTATCAATCAAGAATCATTCAGTTGAATTTCTAATTCTCTTTTTTCTTGTTCCTGTTCATACTTTTAATACTCTTTTATATTATCGTGAATACTTTGTTTCTTTAAAATCTTGAAGGCTTAACTAGTTTATCCAAACTTGACTGGAAAGATCGTTTGCCTCCTCTGTTGTGTTGATCCCAAGGTTTGAGTTCTCTAACAATATCCTTAGATATTCCATATATCTCCCTGATCTCACAACTTGTATCAGAGGGAAAGTGGTCGTCCTTTTAATCAACACAATTAGATTATCATTGATTGATAATACCTTGGTTTCTCAATCATTTTTGCTTCAGGATAAAAGTTCTTCTATATATACCACTTTACTCCAAATATCATACTATAATGGCTACTCCTAATACATCAATTTTGCCTCCATTTTTTTGTTGATCTCAAGGTTTGAGTTCTTTAACCTTGTCCTTATATATCTTTGTATATCTCCTTGTCTCACTATATATCTTTATATATATATATATATATATATATATATATATATATATATATATAAGTAAATGAATATGTAGGAAGGGTTTTTCTTAGCTCGGTGGCAGAACTAACAAGTGAGAATTGTTGTAGCATCCGGGATTTTCCAGGTATTATTATTATTCATTATAACTAAAGTATGGTGTGTTTGGGTTGAAGGAGCAGGGTACGCGGGGCGTACAAAGCGTGGTACGCCCAACGTACTCGTGGAAAGGAAGCACGAAGGCCAAGCACGTACGCCCAACGTACCCGGAGTACGCCCAACATATGTGTGTAGACCCTTAAACCCTAAAATCTGTTGCTCCCTATATAAAGAACATAAACCCCCCTGTTGGTTCAACCTCCCTTCACTCCTACCCAGCCACCATGAAAACCCTAGCTCCCTTTGTGTGCTTTCGTGTTCTAGAAGCCATTGTTGAGAGTGTTTGTGTTATGTTAGTGAGAAGAGAAGAAAGGAGCTTGAAGAAGAAGCAAGGATCCACCAAGATCTTGTAGATCTAGAGGATTAACACCATTTTTGACTCTTTTAAGGTATCAAGCTCCATACTTGACCACTGTATGATTCGATTTGTTTATTTGGGGTTTTTATGCCCTTTTTGGACCCATTGTTGGGAGTGTTTGAGTATGGTCGGTTCCCGAGCTTAAGAGCTGTCTTTTTGGACTCTTGGAAGCAACTAGAGTCATAAAAATCGGATCTTGGTGGTTCAGCCAAAACCATGCAAGAGTTAGATGGTCATAAAGTTGGATTAATGGACCAAAATCTTTTATTACCCCAACTTGCATGCAAGCACATAAAGTTCATGACTTTATGGTCTAGCAGGTCTAAAAGGACATTGATCTGCATTTTGGACGTAAAGGCTGAATGGATTAAGTCATGGGTGAAGCCCCAAGGAGGCTGGCCAGTACGCTGGGCATACTCCCTGGTTCGCCACACGTACTATGTCAACTTCCCGTATAGGGTCAAGGCCAACATACGTCGGACGTACGTGCCAGGTACGCCATGTGTACACATGCAGAGTGGACTCCTTGGGTTTTTGGGCCTTATAAGGTTGGGCCTGGACTTTTAGGCCTCATAGCCCACTGTAAAGCATAAGTTTGGGCCTGGGAATCTAGAGTTAAAAGATTTTGGCCCTTGGGCCATGTTGACCCATTTGGAATATTTTTTTTGAAAAGGCCCATTTGAAGGGTTGGTCCCAATTTGGAAAATTAGGCCATCTATGGACCTTTGGGGAGTCTAGATGGGCCAAGGGTGTGTTGAATGTAATGTACTAGACTGGGGTCGTTTGAATGTTCTCAAATTGGACCAAGGGGTAAAATGGTCATTTTGCCTCAAGAAATGTTATAGACTCTGATTGAGTGTTATGTGTCTCTGATAGCTGAGAGTCATCGGAGCAGCAATTAGAGATTCCTCCACGAGATTCGACACGCAGTTTACGAGGTGAGTTACATTCCAGTAGAAATGGGTCTAAGGCCAAAATGTCGGCCCACTAGTAGGAGTTGTATGATAGATGATTGTCTTTGTGATAATCATCTAGGTCGTTACTACCTGATATGTTTTGTGTTAGCATGGTATAATGTTATGTGATAGTGGTAGTAGAATGGGGGAATAGTCCCCAAATTCGGTTGTTTAGGACCGAATGGTAGGTCGGACACCCTGATATGTCTGATAGGGGAAGGTTGAGCACCCCGGTATGCTCAGCAAGGTAGGTCAGGCACCCAGATATGCCTGGCATTGGGTAGGTTGGGAACCCTGGTATGCCTGACATTATGTGTTTCGTATGGTATGTGGTATGATGGGGGAACTCACTAAGCATGGTGCTTACAGTTTTCGGTTTTGTTTTAGGTACCTCCTCAACAAAGAGGAAAGAGCCGACGCGGTAGCGGCACATCACACTCACACATGTTTTCTGCACCGAGCTTTCTGGGATTGTACTTTGATTTTTATTACTATTGATGATATGGTTTTGAGACACGTTGTTACAATTCTATGATTTGGTTTGACATTGGTAATGTTTTGGATAAACTGTTTATGAGTTTCTTAATTAAAAATGAAATTTTTTGGCCTTGAAAATGGGGACGTTACAAGTTAGTATCAGAGCCTTGGTTTGAGGGATCGGGCACACTCCTAGGGGTGTCTGAACTCAAACTAAGGACTTCGTATGAAAATTTTCAAAAGTAAAACCCTTTTTATAAAAATAAATTTGAAAAGATAAAAGAACTTTGAAAAGAACAATATGTGTGATGTGCGCGACCGACCAAGATCAAGTAAGTTTTCCCAACATGTCCATATATGTTATGTTATGATATGATATGATTTTGAGTACTGCATGCTAGAATAGGTCTAGAGGATCTAGGAAGATGCCTGATATGCCTGCTATATGTGTTTACTGAACTTCACGATAATACTGATTAGTCAGTTATAAGATAGCTTGGATAGAGTATGTCGGATTGTGTTACTCAATGCCCGAATGTTGTTGCTTTGTGATTCGGCAGTTCCAGTTATCTTTAACTAGCTAGTAAACGTATACGTTAAGTTACATATTGCAAGGGCGAAATAATTTCAGAAGGTTAGGTCTGGCCCTACTTCGTAGCTCTTGTTTGAGTCCAACCATTGTGGGGTAGGAATTTTCATTCCAGGAATTATCTTGTCTTAGTAAAATGTAATGGTATTCGCAAGCTAGTTAAGTAAAGGTGGCAGGAGTTCCTTATGCAGCTGATGGCAGAGAGTAGGTCGGAGAGCTACCCTAGGGTGAGCCTAGGATGAGTTAGCAAAGAGTGCGGTAGTACTTGAAGGGACTTGGTGAAGCCGAAGAAATCCTTGAGGAAAGTACGGATATATGTGGAAGGTAGTACGGGCCCGTACTACTAAAAGCAGAGGATCCGTACTCGAGTCAAGGAGGGCTGAGACGAAACCAGGGAACTTGTAGAGTGTGTGAGACCCCCAAGAATATGTTTGGTTCTCACGACTATGTGTTTTGTTTCAGAATGGTGATGATTACACGACATGGAGGGGGAGGTTCAGGATCGGGATCCGGATCAGGATCCGGCTCGAGGTCAGGTGCTGAGCCAATTGATGGGGGACTGTATGAGTTCATTGCTTCTGAGATCACGAGATGCATCCTTGAGTCGACCCTGGTGATCTTCGGGTCAATCAAGGAAGGTATTATCGAGTTGATGGAGGATCACCTCAGGGAATTTCAGAGTGACTGGGCGTCTAGCTAGTCAGGGGCGCATACACTGTCCTTAAGGACTTTAGGGGATGTGGTGCACCAGACTTCCACAGGCTGAAAGACCCCATCGTTGCTAGGAGGTGGATTGCAGACATGGAGTCTGCTCAGTTGACTAGCTTGTGCTCTGAGGGGTCGAAGGTATGGTATATTGCCAAGTGTTTGAGGGACAGGGCGATAGATTGGTGGGAGTCAGTTGGTGATTCAGTGGGAGCCTTAGCGGCGGAGGCTATGACCTGGTCCAACTTTGTGACCAGGTTTAGGGCGGAGTTTATGCCGGCTGTGGAGCTTCAGCAACTGGCCAGGGAGTTCCTAAACATGAGACAGAATACAGAGATGGTGGCGGAGATTACTGCCAAGTTTCGAGAGGGACTTATTGGTACCTTAGTACGCAGGGGATGAGGATATGAGGAGGACCCGCTATCATGACATGTTGAGAGCTGATATCTGGGAGCATGTCAGCTTTTCAACATGTCTGACCCTAGATTCTATGATTGCCAGGGCGAGGGAGAGGGAGATTGATCTGGAGCACATCCGGAAGAGGAAGGTGGAGGACGGACAAATAACTAGGGTTTCGGGGAAAAACCCAAGGGATCCAACGTTAGGTCGAAGGGCCATCAAGGCCGGAGCCGCTGCGGAAAGTGCGGCAAGCCGCACGAGGGGGCGTGTAGACTAGGGTCATCAGGCTGCTATAAGTGCGGCAGGGTTGGGCACTTTGGCAAGGATTGCACTGCCACCGCTCCCACGTTCCAGACATTAGACTTGATTTGCTATCATTACAATCAGAAGGGCCACAAGAGGGCCAATTTCCCTCAGTTGATAGCATCAGCGCCAGTGAAGGTGCCAGCCCCAACGACCCTGCGGATCACTGATGGACGGCAAGGCAAAGCGGAGGCTCCAGTGGTGAGGAGCCGGGCCTTTCAGTTGACTACCGAGGAGGCACGCGCCACACTGGATGTGGTGACGCGTATGATTTCTTCTTCCTAAATTTTATTTTATGTTGCTTATGATTTTGATGTTCCATGTAATATGTCTTGTTTAGGATCGTTCCATGTGAACGGTATCCTAGCTCAGGTGTTATTTTATTTGGGCGCTACTCGATCATTTGTCTCCCTTGCGCTTAGCAAGAAGTTCCATGAGTCTTCGGGCATGTTGGATTACCCTCTAGAGGTCGAGATAGCGAACGATCGATCGGTGCGAGTATCAGAGGTCTTCAGGGACTGTGTTTTGAGGTTATTCGAGGAGCGCTACCTGATAGACTTGGTTCCCATACCTCTGCGGGGGAACAAGGTTATTATAGGCATGGATTGGCTGAGCCCCAATTGGGCAGTGATCGATTGCGCGCAGTAGTTGGTTCGAATCAGGACCCCGAGTGGGGGAGAGCTGGTGGTTCAGGGCAAGAGGCCACAACGTGGACCAGCGTTATGTTCAGCAGCGAGGGCTAGGGGTTATCTTCAGCAGGGTTGTGTTGGGTATGTCACCTATGTTATGGATGCTCGGGAGGCGGGCAAGATGACGGCGAGTGATGTACCGGTAGTGCAAGATTACATGGATGTATTCCCAGAGGAGTTGCCTGGAATACCTCCGGAGCGACAGGTGGAGTTCAGGATTGACCTAGTCCCTGGTGCAGCTCCGATAGCCAAGGCACCATATCGATTGGCTCCTCCCGAGATACAGGAGTTGCTAGACAAGGGATTTATTAGGCCGAGTAGCCTGTGTTGGGGAGCCCCGATCCTGTTTGTCAAGAAGAAGGAAGGGTCGCACCGCATGTGTACAGATTACCGGGAGTTGAACAAGGTAACGGTGAAAAACCGTTACCCGCTCCTGAGGATAGACGATTTGTTTGACAAGCTTCAGGGAGCATATTGGATTTCCAAGATAGACTTGCGGTCAGGTTACCATCAGATGAGGGTCAGGGATGAGGATATATAGAAGACTTCTTTCCGGACTTGCTATAGCCACTACGAGTTCATGGCGATGCCTTTCGGGCTCACCAACGCCCCTATCGCGTTCATGGACCTCATGAACCGCATGTGCAGACCAATTCTGGATCGGTCTGTGATAGTTTTCATTGACAACATCTTGGTTTACTCCAAGATGCAGGCACAACATGAGGAGCATCTGCGAGAGGTTTTGGATACCTTGAGGAGGGATAGCTTGTATGCCAAGTTCTCCAAGTGTGAGTTTTGGTTGTGTGAGGTACACTTTCTCGGGAACCTTGTCAGCCAGAACGGGATATTGGTTGACCCGGCCAAAGTGGAGGTCGTGATGAGATGGGAGGTTCCGAAGTCTCCATCTGAGATTCGGAGTTTCCTCAGATTAGCAGGATATTATAGGGATTTATTCGGGACTTCTCCAAGATAGCCGTACCTCTGACCCGGCTGACGAAGAAAGTCGTTGTTTTTCATTGGGGGCCTGAGCAACAGGCAGCGTTTGAGACATTAAGGCAGAGACTCTGCGAGGCATCGATCCTCGCCCTACCCGAGGGCATGGAGGATTTCGTGGTGTACTATGATGTGTCCATTTCGAGTTTAGGTGCAGTTTTGATGTGGAGAGGGCATGTTATTGCCTACGCCTCGAGGTAGCTGAAGCCTCACGAGGTGAACTACCCGACGCATGATTTGGAATTGGGGGCGGTCGTCTTCGCCCTCAATATTTGGCGACACTACCTCTATGGGGTCCGTTGTACCATCTACACGGATCACAAGAGTTTGAGGTACCTCATGGACCAACCGAATCTGAACATGGGGCAGCGCTGGTGGTTAGATGTCGTGAAGGATTATGATTGTTAGATCCTTTACCACCCAGGGAAAGCCAATTTTGTCGCCGATGCGCTTAGCTACAAGATTGTGCCGACCAGAGACCTCTACATGAGGATGACCGTGGTGACTCCGCTGTTGGAGCATATTCGATGTAACACTCGTGTTTCTAGCCTAGGCATATATATTGATTTGATAGTCTAGGTTAACCTTTGTAACTCATTTTGAAGAAATGAAAAGGAATTATGTGAATATTATGTGAATTATGTGTTTTATGCTTAATTATTAGGGCTTAATTAATTAAGAATAAAAATAAACGTCAAAATTAAAGTGTGAGATAAGCCCGATATCTTTACATAAAGTTGTAGTGGTCGAAACAAGGATTTCGGGGATATAAAGAATACCAAAATCTGAGTTATAATGAAGAAGTTATGACTTGTCGAAGTTTCGCGACAAAACCGGCACGGCGCTGAATGTCGTAAAAAGTGAGTTTTTGATAAACTACTTTTTAGCCTTAGTAATCTAAACTAAAGTCGTATTATTCGTTAAACCGAGAAGTTCGATAAAAAGAACGCCCAAATCTGACTTCGTATGAGGAAGTTATGATTTTTCGAAGTTCCAGCTTAGCAGTAGACAGCTAAAAACTCGAATTTTAGATCGAGCGATTTTTAGCAGACACAACCTAAACGAGAATTGAAGGTCTCGTCATTAGGAGCACAACGGTAAAAAGTCTGACGAAAACGGATGTCGGATGAAGAAGTTATGAATTTTTAACGGATTTCCTGTCCCGGTCTGTTAAAAATAATAATATAAAATTTAAATTCAAAATTAGTCGACGAAGTCTAAACGGAAATTGTAGAGCGTAATTTTAGCTACACATGCATATAAAGAACGTCAAAAACAGAGCTCGTATGCGAAAGTTACGGATTTTAGAAGTTTTGGCGCGAAAATCGAGAAAATTCGCATAGTCACGAGTTGCCACATCACCCTCGCTAAAAAAGTGCCACTTGTCTTGTTGAGTCACCAAGCTGCTGACTCACCGAAGCTGCTGATTCATGCGAAGCCACGTGTCGGATCCTGATTCAACCGAGGAGGAGGCCCAATCCGAAGCAGCCAGCTCTCCGGCCGAAGCTTCGCCCTGCTGCTGCGTGTTCCGAGCCTCGCATAGCCTAGCTCCGAGCCTCGCATAACCTAGCTCCGAACCTCGCATGTGCACCAGTAGGCCGCGGTCCAATCAGAAGCTGCCACCAAGCCCCTCGCACGCGCAGCCCTCGTGCGAGCCACCCCCCTGCGAAGCCTCTCAACCGTCGTATTAGAAGACTCTCAGCCCTTGGATCAGAAGCTTCACCCTATAAATAGAAGGCTGCGAGCCTTCTCGGATATTTTTAAGAAATTGCCATATTTAGCCCCTTTCTTCATATTTTCTTCACCTTAACCTTCCGTGAAGCCCCGGTATCGATTGTAAAGCCCGGAATACTCCACGAAGTGCCCGTGAAGCCCGAAAAATTTATCTTTTCGGTTTTGAAGCCCGACTTTTGCAAAGCCCGGTTTCTCAATAAAACTCCTGGTTTTATTAGAAACGATTGTTTTAGGAAACGAATTGCTGCCCGATTTTCATCAAAATATGTGAGTGTGTAGTTACTTTCAATTTACACATAGATATGAAGTATTTACCTTGAAATACGTGTTATGTCTAAATATATTAATTGTTTAATTGAGGTGACTGTTGAATTGATGTTTTATACAAGTTTTAAACTGTATATGCTTTTTATCTACAAAATATGTTGGGTAGAACATGGGTAGATGAAATAGTTGATGTGTGTTAAAAAGGTGAGAGGCATCGATGTTGTTGTTGTTGTTGTTGTCATCTAGCGGAGTATAGATGACGACCACGGACTTTTCTAGACAGTCCAGTGGAACACTAGCAGGTTCGCAACCTGTAGGTGTTGGTGAATTAAGTGTTCATTGGCGTACTCCATCCCCCTCATGGTTGCCTTAAGGACATGTATGGCTGAGGAAACCCCTTAGCAGTAGTGTCCATCCCGATGATAATCCTTAGGCTAGGTCCCTTGTGATAGGTGTTTAGGGACGTAAAGTGAGGACAACAGGAATGGGTAATCATGGTTATTGTTGATTGGTGAACTTAATAAGTATATTATTGTGGGTTGAAAACCCTATATGCTCACCATGCTCCCAAGCCTGACCCACTCAGTTTTTATGATTACAGGTAGTGGACCCCGAGCATAGTCGGAGGATGACGAGAGATTTTTGGATTATTGGCCAGTAGTTGTAAATAACTGTTGAAAGGCTTATAATGTCTTGTTTATGCTTTTGATCTGCATCGGAACATGACATCCCGAGGTTTTGATATATATGGAAAATATATACGTTCTTAATGAAGGATTTTGATAAACTTTTATCATATGTTGTTTGGGGACCAATTCCGCAACATCTTTTAAAAAGATTTTTTTGATTTTATCTTGAAAAGCATAAATTAAATCGGTCGTTTCCGGCCGAGAAATTAGGGGATGTCACAGTTGGTATCAGAGCATTAGTTTATGCGAACTAAGAAATTGTAGAATTTCTAGACTTGAACTTAGAATGCTAAGTGATGATTGTGAGATGAGTGTCTACCATATTTTAGACATGAGCACTAGTTTATTTTAGGGAAGATTCCTAAAATGCCCTTATGTGCTAAATGCTATGTGTTTGCCATGTGTGCCATTATTTGTTCGGATCTATGGTCTGTTGCCGACCGGATCTGGAAACCTTATGTGTGTAGGATTCTAAGCGTATGATTACGAGATTAGAACTAACATGTAAACGTTTCGGAGTGATAAGGGAATTAAAATGTCTAACAAGGATAAAGACCTAAATTCGCCTTATTTGGTATATAGATTGTAATGGAAAGAATTCGGAGTGGAGCTGGAAATGCAAACAGAAACCAACAACCTCAACCCCAAGTAGTGGAACAGGTGCCTATTGTAGGAGCTGCACCCGAACCCATCACCATGGCTAGAGTGCGAACTATGATTCAGGCCATGTTGGCTGAACAGAGGGAAGAATTGAGGCAAATGTTGCTGAACGACAGAGATGAACCTTCAGTTCCTGTTGAACAACGTGAACTAAATGACGATCAATCTGAAGAAGGGAACAACAGTAGATCGGTTGGTCATAGTGAACTGCTTGTGGTTAGGAGAAATAACCACGAGGGTAGGATGGAGAGAAATGGGTGCAAGTATAAGGACTTTATGACTTGCAAGCCATCGACCTTCAATGGAAAAGAAGATCCTATCGGAGTAATGGACTAGATCTCGGAAATGGAGTTGGCTTTCGTGACTTGTGATTGCCAAGGCAAGTTACAAACTACCTTTGGGGAAAACCCTAAGCCCTAATGAGCCACTGCAATTAACTTGGGCAAAGTTCTTAGTGCACTTCAAGCGCAAGTACTGCTCGGCCCAAAACGTACTTGAGTTAGAAAACCAATTTCTAACGTTACAAAAGAGGAGTATGATCGTTGATGAACATACGAATAACTTCACAAACAAAATGGAGTTTGCTTTGCGTATTGTCCCAGATGAGTTGGCAAAAATTGACAGGTACGCAAAGGGACTTCCATGGGAGTACGTGGTGCCAGTACATCAGGCACTTACTTTGGAGGCAGCTATCTGGGATGCCAAGTCTGTTGAAGATATGATAAAAGGGAGAGCCGCCAGCAAGGTTGAAGTTGGCGAAAAGAGAAATTTTAAAGGAACTTCAGGTTCCAATAAGAAGAAAAAATTCTCGAAGACTGGTTCGAGAAAGTTTGGAGGAGGAAGCAAAGCCAAGTGGTGTGACAAGTGTAAGAAGAAACATGCTGGGAAGTGCAGTGTGGAAGTCACTTGTTACAAATGTGGAAAGCCAGGACATTATGCGAATGAATGCACCTTCAATAAGAACGTATGTTTTGGATGCAATGAAGAAGGGCATATTTTGAGGGATTGCCCGAAGAAGAAGGACGTAGCAAAACCCAATCTACCACCAAAGCTGAAGGCAAGAGCCTTTCAGATGACACTCGAAGCTGCGAAAGAAGAAGCCGATGTCGCTTCAGGTACCTTTCTCATAAACGAATTGTCTGCCCAAATTTTGTTTGATTCTGGAGCCAATTACTCCTTTATATCGCATGAATTTGGTAGAAAGCTAGCTTTTCCTGTAGATATGCTAGTTAATGCTATAATGGTCGAGATTGCTAGTGGCAAGTTTGTACCGGTTAGCCATCGTATAAAAAACATCCTCATTGACTTGGATGGGAATAAGTTCCAAGAGGAATTATTGCCTATCGAGTTAAATGGATTCGACATAGTTTTAGGAATGGATTGGCTTAGCGCCAACGATGCAGAAATACTATGTAGAAAAAAGATAGTAAAAGTAAACCCGCCAGGGAAAGAGTCGTTTATGGTGTATGGAGACAAACGTAGAGTAAATTCTGGAATCATTTCCCTAATGAAAGCCAGAAAGTGTTTGGCCAAGGGATGTACATCATATCTAGCGTTCGTGATCGATGCTAAGATGGAAAAGAAGGAGGTGCAGAATATTCCGGTGGTGTGTGATTATCCAGAAGTCTTTCCCGAAGATCTTCCCGGATTGCCCCCTGATCGACAAGTAGAATTTCGTATCGACTTGTTACCAGGAACGACGCCGATAGCAAAAGCACCTTATCGATTAGCGCCAATCGAAATGAAAGAACTTATGACACAACTTCAGGAGTTAATTGACAAAGGTTTCATTCGACCAAGTTCATCGCCCTAGGGAGCCCCTGTGTTATTTGTAAAGAAGAAAGACGGGAGCATGAGAATGTGCATCGATTACAGAGATCTGAACAAAGTGACGATAAAGAACAAGTACCCATTGCCAAGGATCGACGACCTGTTCGACCAGTTACCAGGTTCGAGCTATTTCTCGAAGATCGATCTTAGGTCGGGATACCATCAACTAAAGGTAAGAGAGCAGGATATCGAAAAGACTACGGTTAGAACGAGATATGGACACTATGAATTTTTATTTATGTCGTTCGAACTAACCAATGCCCCAATAGCTTTCATGGATTTGATGAATAGGGTTTGTAAACCATTCTTAGATAAATCCATGATAGTATTCATAGACGATATCTTGATTTATTCTAAAAGCAAGCAGGAACATGAAAAGCATCTACGTGAAGTGCTAGAAGTCCTGAAAAAGGAGAACATGTATGCAAAGTTCTCGAAATGTGAATTTTAGAATCAAGAAGTCCAATTTTTAGGTCATGTGGTTAACCAAGAAGGAATAATGGTTGACCCAGCAAAGATTGAAGCTGTAATGAAGTGGGAACAACCAAAAAGTCCTATAGAGATTCGAAGCTTTTTAGCATTAGCTGGATATTACCGAAGGTTTATCCAAGGCTTTTCTTCGATTGCTACTCCATTAACAGCTTTGACCCACAAAGGAGCCACTTATGCTTGGAATGAGAAGCATAAGGAAGCCTTTGAGAAGTTGAAGAAGAGATTGTGTGAAGCACCGATTCTTTCATTGCCTGAAGGAGTTGATGACTTCGCAGTTTATAGCGATGCATCTGGAGTTGGGTTAGGTTGTGTTCTGACCCAAAGGGATAAAGTGATCGCGTATGCATTGAGGCAATTGAAGGAGCATGAAAAGAACTACCCCACTCATGATCTGGAGTTGGCAGCGGTAGTATTTACCTTAAAGATATGGAGGCATTATCTTTATGGCACAAAGTGTAAACTTTTCACTGATCATAAGAGTCTCCAATATCTCTTTAATAAGAAGGAATTGAACATGAGGCAACGACACTGGTTAGAGTTACTCAAGGACTACAACTGTGAGATACTTTACCACCCGGGTAAAGCAAATGTTGTTGTTGATGCTCTCAGTCGGAAGGTAAACCTTGAAAAGAAAAAGGCCAAGAGCGTTGAGAATTGAAGTTGTCTCAACAATTGTGGAAAGTATAAAGAAAGCTCAAGAGGAAGCTTTAGAGAAAAATGACCGAAAGGAAGAACGTTTGGGCAAAACGTTAGTGTTCAGTACAAACAACCAAGGGTTGAAGGTATTCCAAGATAGGATTTGGGTACCTAAGACGAGCGGAATAAGAGATCTTCTGATGGAAGAATCTCACAAGACCATGTACTCGATTCATCCCGGTAGTACAAAAATGTATAGGGATTTAAAACCCTATTATTGGTGGCCGACGATGAAGCTCGATGTTGCTAAGTATGTGGCCGAGTGTGTAACTTGTGCTAGGGTTAAGGCACAACATCAGAAACCGTATGGGAGTTTAGAACCTTTACCCGTACCCATGGGTAAATGGGAAGACATCACCATGGATTTTGTGACTAAACTGCCCAGAATAAGGAACGGTCACGACATGATTTGGGTGGTCATTGATCGCTTCACTAAGAGTGCGCATTTCATAGCAGCCAAAGAGAAATGGTCTATGGATAAACTTGCGAATTCTTACGTGAAGGACATTGTGAGACTTCACGGTGTTCTGTTAACGATTGTGTCCGATCGTGACAGTCGTTTTACCTTGAGATTTTGGAGGACTCTATAAGAGGAATTGGGTACCAAGTTGTGTTTGAGTACAGCTTACCATCCGCAAACCGATGGTCAGAGCGAGCAAATGATTCAAACATTGGAGGATATGCTGAGAGCATGTACCCTAGAATTCCAAGGTAACTGGGATGAACACTTACCTTTAGTAGAATTCTCCTATAATAATAGTTTCCACTCAAGCATTAAGATGGCACCTTATCACGCTTTGTATGGGGAAAAGTGTCAAACGCCATCATGTTGGCTGGAAGCTGGGGAAAAGCAGTTTATGGGACCTGAAATAGTCCATGAGACTGCTGAAAAGTTGAAAGTGATAAAGGAAAGGATGTTAGCTGCTCAAGATCGACAAAAGAGTTATGCTGACAAGAAAAGACAACCGATAACCTTTGAAGTTGGAGATTCGGTTTTACTTAAAGTCTCGCCGTGGAAGGGACTTATAAGATTTGGTAAAAGAGGGAAGTTGAGTCCATGGTTTATTGGACCATTTAAAGTTCTTCAGAGGTCGGGAATCAAGCTTACAAGCTAGACTTACCTGAAGAACTGGAGGGTATTCATAACACCTTTCATGTGTGTTACTTGAGAAAGTTCACGGGAGATGTGCCCGACATAATTCCGATTTCTGAGTTAAGGTTGGATGAAAACAAGAAGTTGATTGAAGAACCTGAGGCAATCGTTGAACGTAAGACTATGAAGTTACGACGCAAGATGGTCAATTTAGTGCTTGTGCACTGGAAACATACAAATGGACCAAATCACACTTGGGAAACGGAGAGTGACATGATGAGTCGCTACCCGCAGTTGTTTGGTGATATGTGATTCCGGGGACGGAATCATCCTAAGGGGAGAGAATTGTAACACTCGTGTTTCTATCCTAGATATTTATATTGAGTTGATAGTCTAGGTTAACCTTTATAGCTCATTTTGAAGAAATGAAAAGGAATTATGTGAATATTATGTGAATTATGTGTTTTATGCTTAATTATTAGGGCTTAATTAATTATGAATAAAAATAAGCATCAAAATTAAAGTGAGAGATAAGCCCGATATCTTTACATAAAGTTGTAGTGGTCGAAACAAGGATTTCGGGGATATAAAGAATACCAAAATCCGAGTTATAATGAAGAAGTTATGACTTGTCGAAGTTTCACGACAAAACCGGCACGGTGCTGAATGTCGTAAAAAGTGAGTTTTTGATAAACTACTTTTTAGCCTTATTAATCTAAACGAAAGTCATAGTATTCGTTAAACCGAGAAGTTCGATAAAAAGAACGCCCAAATCTGAATTCGTATGAGGAAGTTATGATTTTTCGAAGTTCCAACTTAGCAGTAGACAACTAAAAACTCGAATTTTAGATCGAGCGATTTTTAGCCGACACAACCTAAACGATAATTGAAGGTCTCGTCATTAGGAGCACAACGGTAAAAAGTCTGACGAAAACGGACGTCGGATGAAGAAGTTATGAATTTTTAACGGATTTCTTGTCCCGGTCTGTTAAAAATAATAATATAAAATTTAAAGTCCAAATTAGCCGACGAAGTCTAAACGAAAGTTGTAGAGCGTAATTTTAGCTACGCGTGCATATAAAGAACATCAAAAACAGAGCTTGTATGCGAAAGTTATGGATTTTAGAAGTTTTGGCGCAAAAATCGAGAAAATTCGCATAGTCACGAGTTGCCACGTCACCCTCGCTGAAAAAGTGCCACGCGTACTACTGAGTCACCAAGCTGCTGAGTCACCAAAGCTGCTGAGTCATGCGAAGCCACGTGTCGGATCCTGATTCGACCAAGGAGGAGGCCCAATCCGAAGCAGCCAGCTCTCCGGCCGAAGCTTCGCCCTGCTGCCGCGTGTTCCGAGCCTCACATAGCCTAGCTCCGAACCTCGCATGTGCACCAGTAGGCCGCGGTCCAATCAGAAGCTGCCACTGAGCCCCTCACACGCGCAACCCTCGTGCGAGCCACCCCCCTGCGAAGCCTCTCAGTCGTTGGATCAGAAGACTCTCAGCCCTTGGATCAGAAGCTTCACCCGATAAATAAAAGGCTGCGAGCCTTCTCGGATATTTTTAAGAAATTGACATATTTAGCCCCTTTTTCATATTTTCTTCACCTTAATCTTCCGTGAAGCCCCGATATCGATTGTAAAGCCCGGAATACTCCACGAAGTGCCCGTGAAGCCCGGAAAATTTATCTTTTTGGTTTTGAAGCCCGACTTTTGCAAATCCCGGTTTCTCAATAAAACTCCTGGTTTTATTAGAAACGATCGTTTTAGGAAACGAATTGCTGCCCGATTTTCATCAAAATATGTGAGTGTGTAGTTACTTTCAATTTACACATAGATATGAAGTATTTACCTTGAAATACGTGTTATGTGTAAATATATTAATTGTTTAATTGAGGTGACTGTTGAATTGATGTTTTATACAAGTTTTAAATTGTATATGCTTTTTATCTACAAAATATGTTGGATAGAACATGGGTAGATGAAATAGTTGATGTGTGTTAAAAAGGTGAGAGGCCTCGATGTTGTTGTTGTTGTTGTTGTAGTCATCTAGCGGAGTATAGATGACGACCACAGACTTTTCTATACAGTCTAGTGGAACACTAGCAGGTTCACAACTTGTAGGTGTTGATGAATTAAATGTTCATTGGCATACTCCATCCCCCTCATGGTTGCCTTAAGGACATGTATGGCTAAGGAAACCCCTTAGCAGTAGTGTCCATCCCGATGATAATCCTTAGGCTAGGTCCCTTGTGATAGGTGTTTAGGGACGTAAAGTGAGGACAACAGGAATGGGTAATCAGGGTTATTGGTGATTGGTGAAGTTAATAAGTATATTATTGTGGGTTGAAAACCCTATATGCTCACCAGGCTCCCAAGCCTGACCCACTCAGTTTTTATGATTACAGGTAGTGGACCCCGAGCATAGTCGGAGGACGACGAGAGATTTTTGGATTATAGGCCAGTAGTTGTTAATAACTGTTGAAAGGCTTATAATGTCTTGTTTATGCTTTTGATCTGAATCGAAACATGACATCCCGAGGTTTTGATATATATGGAAAATATATACCTTCTTAATGAAGGATTTTGATAAACTTTTATCATATGTTGTTTGAGGACCAATTCCGCAACATCTTTTAAAAAGATTTCTCTGATTTTATCTTAAAAAGCATAAATTAAATCGGTCTTTTCTGGCCGAGAAATTAGGGGATGTCACATTCGAGAGGCCCAATAGGGGGCTATGAAGGAGTAACATCGTAAGAGCGAGCGTATTGTGGGACAAGTTTCCTCCTTCGATTACGACAGCCAAGGGTTATTGACACTACATCGTAGGGTATTGGTTCCCTATCATGGGGGTGTGCATTGGGTCCTGATGGAGAAGGCGCAGAAATCCCGATTCTCGATTCATCCCGAGGGAATGAAGATGTATAGGGATCTTCGACCCGATTAATGGTGGCCTAGCATGAAGTGGGATGTCGCCTGGTAAGTGGAGCGGTGCTTGACCTGCAGGAAGGTCAAGGCTGAGCACCAGAGGCCACACAGCAAGATGCAGCCGTTAGACATTCCCATGTAGAAATGGGAAGATATTACTATGGATTTCATCACCAAGATTCCCAAGACTGCATGGGGAGTGGATTCCATTTGGGTCATCGTAGATCGGTTGACCAAGAGTGCACACTTCATACCGATCCAGGAGAGCATATAAGCCGAGAATTTGGTCGATATCTACATCCGAGAGGTAGTAGCTCGACACGGAGTACCAGTTTTGGTGATTTCGGACCGAGACGTACGGTTTACTTCCAGGTTCTGGAAGAAGTATCATGATGAGTTGGGTACTCACCTGCACTTCAGCACGGTGTTCCACCCGCAAATAGATGGTCAGAGTGAGCAGACCATCCAAACTCTGGTGGTTATGCTGCGGGCATGCGTTGTAGACTTTGGTGGTAGTTGGGATACCTACCTTCCATTAGTTGAGTTCTCCTACAACAACAACTATCACGCAAGTATCGAACGCCCTCCTTTTGAGATGTTGTATGGGGGGAAGTGTAGGACCCCAATATGCTGGGGTGACGTTGGTCAGAGGGTCATGGGGAGTACGGAAGTGGTACTCAAGACTATAGAGAGGATCCAACAGGTTCAAAGCAGGCTTCAGACTGCTCAGAGCTGGCAGAAATCTATGTTGACAAGCGTCGATCGGATCTGGATTTCCAGGCTGCGGATACGGTACTTCTGAAGGTGTCACCTTGGAAAGGCGTCATTCGATTCAAAAAACGAGGCAAGTTGGGCCCCAGGTACATCGGTCCTTTCAGGGTTGCGGCCCGGGTGGGAAAGGTGGCATATAGACTGGATCTGCCAGCCGAGCTTAGCCAGATTCACAGCACCTTTCACGTCTCCCATTTGCGGAAATGCTTGGTAGACGACTCTTCTGTAGTACCTCTCGAGGATATTCATGTGGATGATAGCCTGAACTACATCAAACAGCCGATAGCCATTCTAGATAGGAAGACAAAGACGTTGAGGAATAAGGAAGTAGAGCTAGTGAAGGTGTAGTGGCAGCACCGCAAGGGCTCAAAATGGACTTGGGAGCCGGAGGATGAAATGAGAGAGCACTATCCTGAGTCATTTTCAGCAGCAACGAACTTCAAGTACGAAGTCTAATTCAAGTGGGGGAGATTTGTAGCATCCAAGATTTTTCTAGGTATTATTATTAGTCATTATAACTGAAGTGTGGTGTGGTTTAGGTTGGGCCGTGCTTGTTGGCTGAAGGAGCTACATACTCGGGGCGTACAAAGCATGGTACGCCCAGCATACTCGCGGAAAGGAAGCGCGGAGGCCAATCATGTACACCCAACGTACCAGGAGTACGCCCAGTGTACGTGTGCAGACCCTTAAACCCTAAAATTTTAGTTAATCCCTATATAAAGAACATAAACCCGCTGTTGGTTCAGCCTCCCTTCACTCCTACCCAGCTAACACGAAAACCCTAGCTCCCTTTGTGTGCTTTTGTGTTCTAGAAGCCATTGTTGAGAGTGTTTTTGTTATTTTAGTGAGAAGAGAAGAAAGGAGCATGAAGAAGAAGCAAGGATCGACCAAGAGCTTGTAGATCCAGAGGATTGACACCATTTCTGACTCTTTTGAGGTATCAAGCTCCATACTTGACCATTGTGTGCTTGGATTTGTTTATTTGGGGTTTTTATGCCCTTTTTGGACCCCATTGTTAGGAGTGTTTGAGTATGGTCGGTTCCAAAGCTTAAGAGTTGTCCTTTTGGACTCTTGGAAGCAACTAGAGTCATAAAAATCAGATCTTGGTGGTTAAGCTAAAACCATGCAAGAGTTAGATGGTCATAAAGTTGGATTAGTGGACCAAATTTTTTTTTTTACCCCAATCTTGCATGCAAGCACATAAAGTTCTTGACTTTATGGTCTAGGAGGTCTAAAAGGACATGGATCTGCATTTTGGACGTAAAGGCTGAATGGATGAACTCATAGGTGAAGCCCCAAGGAAGTTGGCCAGTACGCTGGGCGTACTCCTTGGTACGCCACACGTACTGGGTCAACTTCCTGTATGTGGTCAAGGCCAGCGTACGCCGGCCGTACGTGCCAGGTACGCCGCTCGTACACATGCAGAGTGGACTCCTTGGGTTTTTGGGCCTTAGAAGGTTGGGCCTGGACTTTTGGGCCTCATAGCCCACTGTAAAGCATAAGTTTGGGCCTGGGAATCTAGAGTTAAAAGAGTTGGGCCATGTCGGGCCATTTGGATTATTTTGTTTTAGGCTAAAGACTTGGTAGGAATTATGAAAAGGCCTATTTGAAGCGTTAGGCCCAATTTGGAAAATTGGGCCATTTGTGGACCTTTGGGGAGTCTAGATGGGCCAAGGGTGTTTTGAATGTAATGCACTAGAGTGGGGTCATTTGAATGTTCTCAAATTGGACCAAGGGGTAAAATGATCATTTTACCCCAAGGAATGTTATAGACTCTGATTGAGTGTTATGTATCTCTGATAGTCGAGAGTCATCGGAACAGCTGTTAGAGATTCCTCCGTGAGATGCGACACGCAGTTTACGAGGTGAGTTACCTTCCAGTAGAAGTGGGTCTAAGGCCACAGTGTCGACCCACTAGTAGGAGTGTATGATAGATGGTTGTCTTTGTGATAATCATCTAGGTCGTTACTACCTGATATGTTTTGGTATGATGTTATGTGATAGTGGTAGTAGAATGGGGGAATAGTCCCCAAGTTTGGTTTTTTACGACCGAGGGGTAGTTAGGACACCCCTATATGTCTAACAGAGGAAGGTTGAGCACCCCGGTATGCTCAGCAGGTTAGGTCGGGCACCCAGATATGCCTGGCATGAGGTAGATTGGGCACCCCGGTATGCTTGACAGTATATGTTTCGTATGATATGTGGTATAATTGGGGAACTCACTAAGCTTCGTACTTACAGTTTTCGGTTTTGTTTCAGGTACCTCCTCAGCGAATGGGAAGGAGCTGACACAGTAGCGGCACATCACACTCACACATGTTTTCCGCACAGAGCTTTCTGGGATTGTACGCTGATTTTTAATATTGTTGCTGATATGGTTTTGAGACACGTTATTACAATTCTATGATTTCGTTTGAGATTGGTAATGTTTTGGATAAACTACTTTACGAGTTTCTTAATTAAAAATGAAATTTTTTGGCCTTGAAAATTGGGACGTTACAATTGCACCGATGTTGAAATGATTATTACGAAGGGAGAGAAAATGTGGTGCGATGTGGTGGCCAAGATAGGGTGGGCGACAGTAAGGAGACAAATGCATGGAGGGTTGGTGGTGGCTATAGTGTAGTTGATGAGTGAATAATGAGAATCCTCCTATGGTGAGTGATTAGTGATCAAAGTGCACAATGAAACGAGTACAAAAAACCCAATCCTATTATTTATTGTTATGTGAATGAGATTCAATTTTTTTGGCATTGTGTTGAAAAATTAGAAATTACCAATTAGGTTTGTTAGATTAGGGGCTTATGGTTAATAGTTAGTAATTATTTGTTGTTGAAACTTGAAATCAAGTTTATAGTTGATATATTTTGATTTTTTGCCTATAGGTTGTTATTTGTTATTGAAACTTGAAATCAAGTTTATAGTTGATATATTTTGATAATTTGATTGTAGGTTGCTATTTGTTTTTTGAAACTTGAAATCAAGTTTATAGTTCATATATTTTGGTTATAGGTTGCTAGTAACAAAATTTTCAAATTACAATTCGATGATAGAGAAAACAATGGTGAAGGAACATAAAAAAGGGCTAATGAAAATACACAAGTTCCTCAATCTAACCAACCTACGCCAAAACCACAAGAACCATAATCTAATGAATCTACTCCAGAACTACAAGAACCACAATCTAATGAACCTACTCAAAAACCAAAAGTGCCACAATCTTTTGATTTGAATGATCTTCCTTCGGATCACAGGCGATAGGCTGAAGATTACATCTGATAATCCTTATCAAAGTAAGGATGAACATACAACCCGTTAGACTGGACCGGACCGGACTGGACCAAAAAAAAACAGGACCGGACCCGAATCGAACCGGATATTCTTATAGGTGGACCGGTTTTCGGGTTTTGTTTTTTACAATAATCAAGTTTCGGGTTTTGACCAAACCAAACCTAGAATAAGGTTGTTAACCCGGACTAGACCAGAAGACCAAAACTTATTAATAACTTACTGATATTATTTCATTTTTTGAGCGTACACAAAAAAACCAATTGAAGTCGATACACAAAATATATATATATATATATATATATATATATATATATATATATATATATATATATATATATATATATATATATATATATATATATATATATATATATATATATATATATATATATATATATATATATCGATGGCTGTTCTTAGTTGATACACTGCTGGTATCGATCAATGATTTCTTCCCTAGGCTACTAATCTTGTACTCTCTAATACTTCCTCTCCTCTACAATGGTGATTGAAAATTGGGTTGGTTCCATAGAAGAAAATCAAAGTCAAGTAAGTCTAAATATGTTTATGTTTGATGTCGTCAGTCGTAATCTGCTTTACATTAGTATTACACCGCTCAATTAAATGTATTGTGATATATATCTTTGTTTAATGAAAATATAGGCGTGCATCTCTAGCCAATAGTATGGGTTTCTTATGGATCTTTTTTTAATGAAAAAGTAAGGATTTTCTTGCAATTAACGATTAACCCATGAGCCAATTGCCGCTCTTTTAAATGTATTTGTTGTTGTTGCCTGTATTGCTATTTTTGTTAATGCAAAGATTTTTTTTTAGGTCTAGTGTTGAACTCTTGATCGTACATGCTTGGTATAAGTGATTATTCTTTAATATTTGTCGAATGATTGTTGATTTTTGATGTTGTAATGGCTAATGTTAAAATTATTGAATTTTGATTTTGTAAGTTGTAACAGCTAATGTTAAATTGTTTATTTTTGATTCTTGAATGCCTTATTTTGAATGCCTAAGTAATTATTTTTACTTTATTGTATTGTAGGATGATGATGCCTTTGTTGATAATACGCCACATATTATTGATGATGATGATGTTTATACCGACAAAAGAGACATAAATAGTGAAGATAACACCTTATTGCCACAGAAAAAAATAAAAGAAAACGGGGACCACGAAGAAAAGGGCAAAATGTTGGGATTCTATGGAAGTGGTTATGGGCGAAGATGGAAAGAAAACCAATAAATTTAAGTGTAAGCATTGCTTTAAAGTCTTTAATTCCGATATAAACATAAATGGAACTTCTAGCTTACTTAGACATGCGAACAAATGCCAACAAAATCTGGATAATATTATAGAGCAAAATACTTTACAATTTAAAAAACAACCTTTTTGGGGATGGTACTAGTGTCATCGTATGGAAACACGATGAGGATAGGATTAAAAAAGCTATGCTAAACATATTTGTTGTTGGTGAATTCCCGTAAAATAGTTTGTACCAGCGGTTTTGATGAAGCCGACAAATTTAAACGACCGAGAAGTTGGTCGTTGTGTATATCTGTGAGATCGTTGCTTGCCATGGGGTGCCAGTCTCTATTGTATCAGACTGTGATATTCGGTTAACCTCCCATTTTTAGCAGAAGTTTCATGAGGAACTGGGAACCAGGCTGCATTTCAACACAACTTATCATCTGCAGACCGATGGCCAGAGCGAGTGGACCATTCAGAACCTCGAGGATATGTTGCAGGCCTGCATCATTGATTTTGGTGGGAGTTGGGACTCCTACCTACCCCTTACAGAGTTCTCCTACAACAACAATTCTCATTCGAACATTGGTGCTCCACCTTTTGAGCTGTTGTATGGGCGGAGATGTCGTACCCCGGTCTATTGGGACGGGGTTGGTCACAGGGTGATGGGACGGACAAAGGTGGTTCTGCAATCTACTGAGATGTCGTACCCCAATACTTGTTGTATTTGGTTAAGTTATTAATGATTATATTTATAATTTTATGATGGTTTTGTTGTTAAATATTTTATCCATACAAGTGACGATCGTTGCGTCGGAATCTGCTTTTAGTAATTGCGGTAACACGTTTGAATACATCGATTGTTGAAGCTTTAGTATGTACCTAAGATTGGGTAAGAAAATCATGCAAACTCATTATAGATGATGATGAAGACATATTGAAGGATGATGACATAGTGTTAGGTAGTAAATTTAAATCATCTTTTATTTATTTTTTGTTTGTTAAAAAAATTTAGATACTCACTATCCTTTGGTAGTAAATTTAAATCATCTTTTATTTATTTATTGAAGTTTAATTGTTTTTTTTTTCATAAATTGTTTGTTTTGGTATAATGGTAATTTGGTTAGTGCATGGTTATTATTAGTTTGGTACAATGATAGTTTGGTTATTATTATTTTGGTACATTAATATTTTGGTAAATTTGGTTTGCTACTTATTACCTTTACATTCATCTTGAATTATGTATTTTTTATTCCAATGGTACAAACAACAAAAATATGAATGATGGATATTAGGTAGTAATATTATAACTTGAAATAGTATGATAGAGACTAGAGAGTAATATTACAAACAAAACCTGAAACCATAACAACAAAGATACAAAACCCAGTTTGTTACCCGGAACAAGGTCGTCTCGAAACCATAAACAACACTGTAAAAGTATAATTCGATCCAAAACCCGAAACCCGGTTTAGTACTCGGAACAAGACTGAACCCGGACCCGTTACACCAAAAAACGATCTGGTTTTTGGGTAAGGTAATTCATGATTTTCGGTC
This sequence comes from Lactuca sativa, assembly GCF_002870075.4. Taxonomy (NCBI): domain Eukaryota; kingdom Viridiplantae; phylum Streptophyta; class Magnoliopsida; order Asterales; family Asteraceae; genus Lactuca; species Lactuca sativa. The sequence continues at coordinate 253,387,278 of NC_056627.2, forward strand.
TTCGGGCAGGTCCAGTCCGGGTTTGGCCCGTTGCTCATCTCTATATCAAAGTGATGAAATAAGGAACACATATTTGATTAATGGACCTTGTCAACTAAAGGGGAATAGTTTTGAATTTATATTATTTGGTAAGAAGCTAAGACGTTTTGTTGTGGAATGGTTTACTGAATTTCCATGGTTAGGTTATAGCATTAAAAAGAAAAAGGTGTATTGTTTGTGTTGCTACTTGTTTAGAGACATGGTCGGGGAACAAGGTGCAAGAGATGCATTTATAAGTGAATGATTTGATACTTTGAGTAAAAAAATCATTCTGAAAACATACGGGTAATATTGAAAGTTACCACCATATGACACAATAAAAGTGTGATTTGCTATTGAGAAAAAAACAATATATTGTTCAAGTCTTTCATAATCAAACGGAACTTCAGAAAAGTAATTATGAAATTCGATAACGTGCTACAACTCGTACTTGTAGATTTTTATTGAAAAATACGTTACCATTCCGTGGACATGATGAGATGGAGAGTTCTAATAATAAATAACTTTTCATTGAAATCATATCTTTGATTAGAGAAGATATAAAGAATATTTTTAATGTTACTTTAGAAAATGCTCCAAAGAATTTAAAAGTTGACTTCTCTAACAATTCAAAAAGATATTGTCAATTGCTTTTCAAAAGGAATAATGAAGTCTATATATGATGAAATTGATAAATATGTGTTTGGTATATTAGTTGATGATTCTAGTGATGTTTCCAAAAAAAAACAAATGGCGATATTTTTGAGATATTTTGATAGACTTGGGATTGTAAAGGAATGATTTATTGGCGTTGTTCATGTGTTGGATACATATTCCTTGACTCTTAAAGTTGTCATCGATACTATGTTCACGATAACAACATGAGTATGGCTAATGTGAGAAATCTTAAAATATTTATTTCTTTAATATGATATTAATTTTCTTATGTCTTATATTTGCTTATTAATTTTTTTATGTCTTATATGTTTTTACTAATTTTCTCAAAATAAATAGGTGAGGGGGGCAAGGTTACGACGGAACAAGTAATATGAGTGGTGCATTCAACGGTTTGAAATCTTTGATATTAAGTTTTACACATTATATATTGTTTTGCACACCAACTTCAATTATTGGACGTAAGTGTAGCAATGAAACATGATGGTGATGAAGAATTCTTTGAACAACTAGATTTGGTGGTTACTGTCGTTGGTGGTTCTTGTAAGAGAAAAGATATGATACAAGAAATGCAAAAAGAAAGAGTTGAATCCGAAATTGGTCTTGGTGAAACTGTAACAGGAACAAGGTTGAATCAAGAGTTTTCTCTTTTTCGGGCTGGAGATACTAGATATGGTTCACAATATAGAACAATTGTAAGTTTGATGAATTTGTTTTCAGAAGTTGTTGCGGTCCTTAAATATGTCAAAGATGAGGGGTCTACTGTATCTAACGATAGTTAAACAAAGGGTATTTTTTCATATTTCAAGACACTTGAGTTTGTGTTTCTTTTACACTTGATTTTGGAAATTTTAGGCCTCACGAATACCTTGTCAAAACATCTTAAAAAAGATCAAGATATTTTGGAAGTGACTTCGTTAGTAAAAGGGGAAAAGAAAACATTGCTAGTTTTTAGAAAAGATGGGTTTCCACAGAAGGTATGTGCTTTTTGTGAAAAGCATAGTATTGAAATTATGGACATGTCATAATATTATGTTACCCCACAAAAGCGTAGGACCAATACGACTAATCAACATCATTTTGAAATAGTTATTTTTAACACGATTTTGGATATGAAAATTCAAGAATTTGGGGATCAATTTAATGAAGTCGGCATGAAATTTATTCACAACATGGCAGGTTTGAGTCCTTGTGACTAATTTTATAGTTTTGATAAAGCAAAGCTGTTGAAGCTAAGTGATATATACAAAAATGATTTTGACGATTCAGAAATGATGCATCTTAATAGGCAAGTTGATATTTATTATCACTTTTTGTTCCATGATGAGAAAATTTTCAACTTGAATAGAATTGCAGATGTCTCCCTTTTGTTGGTGGAAACTGGGAAGCACCTCTTTTTTTCTTTGGTTTATGGATTATTAAAACTAACTTTGGTATTATCCGTCGCAACTGCAACCGTTGAACGGTATTCTTATGCAATGACGTTGTTGAAGACCGATTTGCATAATAGAATAGGTGATGATTTTATGAATAGTGCTTTGATTTGTAGTGTAGAAAAGAAGTACTTGAGAATGTTAAGATTGAAAATGTAATTATTCGTTTTCAGAAAATGAAAGAGCGAACATGTAAACTTTAAAACATAACTTTATTATGGATGTTGAACTTTATGTCTGATGAAATTGTGGTTTTTTTTTTTCTTATTGCATATCACACGATTGTTTTGTGATACCCCATATTTTGAATCTCGCTCTAGAAAGGACAAAATGATCTTTTTATTTGAACTAATAATGTCCAACATTATTTCATTCAACCAAATGGATGCGTTTTTGGTCAAAAAAAAATACAAATTTTACCAAACCACATGGACCAAAACTAGAATGTACTCTTGATTTTATATCATGTGTATTCCAAAAATAACAAATCTTACCAAACCACATGGACCAAAACTGTAGTGTACTCTTGATTTTATATCATGTGTATTTCTCTTAGTAGTTAGGAGAGTACATCGGAGCAAGTGATATCCAGCCTAGCTGGGTTGATGCATCAAGTTTTATACCCATAAGAAGCGTGAGATCAAAAGTTTGATTCCCTTAAGCTACCTCTTGTACTGATGTATGTGTGAAAATTTTTCCTAAAAATTCATATGGAGGTTAGGTTTGCCCTATAAAAAAGTTTGATCCTGTGATTGTGATGGTGCTGAAATATAATAGGCTTTGGTTTAATTTGTTTACCGTTTCTAAGAAAAAAAAAAGGAGGGTACTTAGGAAAGGGTCGTATTTTGGAATAGGATTACCTACGTAGGAAAAGGTCGTATTTTGCCTAGAATGGAATTATATGTAGCCAGGCCTACAAGGCTACAACCTATAAATGTCGGCTTATCTTCAGTCAACGAAAGTGCCATATATCTAATATTTTCTTTGATGTGAACAACAGTAAATGCCCATAACTCCATATGCATCATCTTGTGGTGTATGATGTAACATTGATGATTTTCTAGGTGTACACCGTTGCATTCATTTCGTTGATCATTGTAGTTTTGCAAAATTAAAACAAAGAAAGTTATCTGTGCAATGTTGATCATCAATTTGTGAAATTTGACGATTTAAAATATATGGTTCGTATTAGATTCAGTATTTAAAATAAGCGGTTTAATGAACGGCTATTTATGTACGTTAATATTATTGTGTGTGTATTATATATGCATGACATATTTTATAAGGAAATTTTAATCTAACTTTTTTTTTTCAAAATGACCATTTGGTCCGGAATGGGGCATTCCGGATCTGCTTTAATATTCGGTAAACTGGTAAATAATTTTGATCCGGTAATCTGTTTTTTTTATAAATATTCTTTAACCCGTTTCAAACTAGATTTCGTCATTCATTTGTTTAGGATTATCATATATCCCATTCCGAACACTACTAAAATTGAAATTATATTATGATAACAGTGAAAAATTTAGTTTTTATATGTAACTTTCAAATTTCTTTCTAATTATATGCATTTATTTTAGATTATACGTTAAAAATGTTTAAAATTTATGTAATTATATACTGTAGTTATTACAGGGTGTTTTGTGAATTCTATTTTTGCTAAGGCCATTATAGGATTATATGTACTTATACATTTATACTACATAATATTTTTTTTATAAAAAAATCCTGATTTTTGTTAGTTCAGGAAATGTCTGGAATCCGAAAATCATGTCTGAAATAGATAGAAGTCTCCGGAATACAAGGAACCAGTTGCTGAATTTTTGTCCGAAATATATGGTCCAGACTAGCGTTCCGAATTTTTTGTCCGGAACATACATACAAAAATCCCTAATTAATTATTCTTTTGATTGTAGCACGATAGAACATACGAAGTGGTTGTTACTACAATCTATAGCTTGAACTTGAGCGTGAAATTATAGCGTGTTTACAAAACTAACCAGTTTGTAGGGTCATGTTTAGGCAATCATGTTTTGGTGATTACGTGTATATGCCGATGGGTGTTGAATGTCACCTTTTACTAGGTCACTTTCTTATGTGCAAAGAATTTATTACTTTTGATCTGGTTAACATACAAGAGCTTCTATTTCCGGTTGTCGACTATTGGGTTTGCTTTAACAAGAAAGCATTCTGCTTGGTCACCGACTTGTGGTTCATGGATTTTTTCCATCCTAGTTCTTGTTTTGTAGAATTCAGAGAACGTGTGTTTCCATTTGTGCCATTTTCACATTCGGTGAGTATGGCTGACCTTATGTGTAACGACGTGAAAATTTAAAACATTTTTTTTGCATTTTTAAAATGCATACTCTTCATAACACATCATATAGAAAATCTCTTTTATTCAATTACAAAGTAGAACTCCATTAATAATCCAGGATCCTCATAACTCTTTCTCTGGTGTGTACAATCAAGCTGGTGCCGTCCCACGATCCCAAGAGGAAAACCTGAAACACATAACACATAACATGGTAAGCACAAAGCTTAGTGAGTTCCCCAAAATACCACATACATCATATATTAGCCACTCGAGGCTATAACTCTGTTTGACCCTCTGGTCAATGTGTCTCAGTGGGACCCTCCAGTCCCATAACTCTGTGGACCTCCCGATCCTAACTCTGTAAACTCTGAAACATACATAGCATAAATCACATAAAAATCATGCAGTGTATCATATCATATAATGGCATACAAAATACTTTGTCACATAACTCTAATTACAACTCTAGGTAAAGTATAGTGAGAAGACTCACCTCGAATGAAGAACAACTCCTATAAACATTGTTGTCACGCACCGGCATCTAACTTTGTGCCAAACCCACAATTATCTCAATTAGGAGCTAAGTCCAACCTCTCACTTATTGGGTCTAAAGATAGACCGCCTACCTGCCCATTAATGCCCTGAACCTATTGGGCCCACCAAGGCCCAATAATAAATGGGCCCTCACACGGCCCAAATCCCAAACAAAAAGGCAAGCCCAATCCAAGGGCCCCAAGGCATATATATATATATATATATATATATATATATATATATATATATATATATATATATATATATATATATATACTTCTCTGGTCCAAGACTCTATTGCATGAAACCCAAACTCCATACATAACCCAAAAGCCCACTGAAGGAGTTACGCGGGGCGTACCTCCTTGGTACGCTCAGCGTACTCAAGCGCGCCTGAAACTGATTGGGGACCTCAACCTACTACGCTGCGCGTTCTGAGACTTACGCCCAGCGTAAGTCCCAGACTTATCCTTTCTCTATTTTTAGTCTGAACAGGTTAAGTCATAGGCTCATATCACAAATCTAGGCTCTCTACTGCCTCTTAAGTCATAAAGTCGAAACCTTTGAGCCTTTGCATGGCTGAAGAGGTCACCAACCACTTCAAACATATAACATCTTTCCCCATTAAGCCCTAATCTCATGCATGACTTAGTCTCAAAGTCCAAGATGGGATTTTTATGAACCCACAACGCATAATTCACTGAAATAAGGCAGATTCTAGCTTATGGAGGCCATTTGCTCATAAAGTCTCCATCTTGGGACCAAAAACCCTAAAAGTTGGTCCATCAAGCACAAAACAAAAATGATAAGAAAAGCTCTGAGCTTTTTACCTCTAAGTGAAACTCCACCCTCTTTAGAACTCAAATCCAAGCTTGTACTCCATCTTCTAGCCTCCACAAGAACCTCATCTTCTTCTTTACTATCACACAATGAAACTCTCTAGCTCAAAACATGCACACACAAACTTTAGAACAATGAGGATGCTCTCTTAGGGTTTCTCTCTGTGAAATGGTGGCTGAGGAAGAGACTATATCATTCCTTTTATAGTCCTCTAGTCCCATTTAGGGTTTTGCATCTTGACTAGTTACGCCCATCGTAACTTTGGTACGCCCAACGTACTTCATGGAGTCCATGTTTATTATAAGCGAATGAGTACGTGCATTGTACTCTTCAGTACGCCCAACGTACTCCTTTGCAACATTTCCCATTTAGGGGCTAATCTTGAAAATTTGGAGAAGAAGAAGGGTTAAATAGATATACCTAAATTCCCGGATGTTACAATTCTCCCCTACTTAAATTAGATTTCACCCTCGAAATCGCTCCTTACCGCACATAGATCGAACCCAACTAACCGAGATGCAATACAGCAAGTCCTCAAACCATACAACAATCACTTCCGCAGATACTCGATCCCACTAGGGACCCCTGACCCGAAAGGGGCAGACCCAACTGCCGTTGCGGGACTCAGTCTGAATCTTCAGTGCTTGAAAACTCTTGTGGTCTATCTCCTTGCCAGACCACCCTCGAATCATCATCCTGTTAACATCTCGTCGTCTAATAGACCCTAAGAACACTCTACCAACCCTGATTCCCTGCTCGATCTCGATCGCAAACTCTAAAGGACAGGAACATCATAATCTCCCCCTTTCTCCAGGACCTACTGCAAGAACCATCATTAGGATTCATCAGAGGGGATGAACCCAAAACTCTCATCTCGGACACCAGAAAGTGATCATGCTCACCTGGAAATATCCTCTGACCTCTATAAACCCAAAAGATGAACCTCAAGCTCACCCATCCCATAACCAAAAAGGTTTCACCGATTCCCATCTTATAATAACTGTCTCAACTCTTAGTGACGCACAAGTCACGCCGTTCGCTTTCTCTCAAGCAAACACTACAACTCTACTGAAGATCAAATCCCCCCTGAACTCTGTTGATTACTGCCCAATAGTTCCGTTCATCCTGCCGTACCTCCCGAACCAAGGCCCTGACCTTCCCAGGTCTGAGACATCAGATGAAAAACAATACCCCTCACATGGAACCCACCTCCCATTCCATAATCTCATCTCGTTTATCCAACACACCACCAAGACTCAACTTAACTCGAGAGTTTGGTCCGACCTGAAGTTGGAACCACTCGTCCCAATGAAGCATTCAACTCATAACTCGTGACCCGCAACCCATGCGTACTTCACTTATCCAATTCCTTCGGATTGCGTTGTCCACACTTTACTCAGGATATAATGATTCCCGATCACTAAGGAGACCCTGGTCTTGCTCTTGATCCGACCACCAGGCTCCCAAAAACTCATAAATTAGGGCTATTCAAGCCTACAACTCTTCTATGTCATGCTATGAACAAGAGTGCTTCATCATAACAACCTCTCGCTAACTAGTGCGTACTACGACTCCCCATAGCATCACAACAACCTCCTACTGACTAGTGAGTACTTTGGCTCCCCGTAGCATCACAACACACTCTCTCTGACTAGTGAGTACTACGGCTCCCCGTAGCATCACAACACCCTCTCTCTGACTAGTGAGTACTACGGCTCCCCGTAGCATCACAGCAACCTTCCACTGACCTATGGGTACTACGGCTCCCCATAGTACCACAACACCCCTTCCGTTTGGCGAATACCACGGCTTCCCGCAACATATGCACACCTTCTCATTATCCAGTGGATACTATAGCTCTCCGTAGTATCACCACACCCCTTTGCACTAACTCATTGAACTGCAGCTCTCCGCAGTCTCACCCCACTGGTTCTTACCACTTCACAAACTCATCCTCAGATCGATGCTACACTACGATCATTAACTCATGCTCTGCGGACCATCCATAGATAGGTGCACGCACCTACCCAGATTATGGACCACTATAACTGACGACGATCGTCATAACAAAACACCTTTCCTTGCTGCAATCCATTGCCTTAGATAATCCACTTGCTGTCATTAACCGAAAGGGCTCCTAGTGGAATCATAGATGCTTGACACACCACAATAGAACCTCATGATGTTTTGCCTCAGCCACTAATCTTCCTGTTACACAATCCGGATTTTCGGAATATTCCAATTCTCACTTGCAACAAGGAGGGATTTTCAATGACTCAGAACACGTTGACGACAATTCGAAACTCCTTCCAATGATGCTCAATTTCATGCCCGAAAACTCATAACGAACCTGGAATTAGTTGCCAAAATCAACTTCTTCCCTTCCCCAACTTCATAATAGCCCAAACATTTGAACAAGAATTCTTCCACTGCCGAACTAACCCTACGAGCCAACCACCTCGAAGAATTCCTATCCATCACAATGTCTTCGACCGATGGCCACTTGCCGTGGAGACATTCAGCCTTTACCAAACATATACCACATGTGTTATCTCACTCTGTACCTTGCTTCAAACACCAATAACCCTGATCACATGAATCCACACCGCAGGTCTCTATATCCAAATCTCTAACTGATCTCGAGCAGATCTCCTATCCTCTCAACAAAATACCCGGTCCTCCCCCACTTAGGGTTTGAACCATCACCAATTGGTGCACCAACACTCTATCCCACATACTACCTCCACCAGTAACATCACACCCAATCACGTAAGGTGCTACGCAACACTTGATGATCTCCCTGACAGAGATCAAACAACTCCAAATACCCGAATCTCATAGGAAATCCTCAGAACTTACCATCATGACTGCCTCTAGTCATTTAGAATCTTACATCATACCATCATCGGACCTCCCAAATGTCCAGTATTAACCCTGACTCCTAATATGGAAATAATGAACTATCATACTCCTCATCCTCGAATCCTCACCCAACGCTCCGACAAGTCCCTTATGATAAGAGCAGAAACCCCATTTCCACTCTCTATACGCATCAAAGACAATAAGATTCACCAATTATGGAGCTAGATGCGAGATTTGGGAGGCATTACTTTATCATGTAAATTTGGAAATTCCACAAAACGTTTGTCTTAGCCGATTCTAGAGCTAGAATTAATTTGATGCCCTATTCCTTTTTATCAAAATCTCAACCTTCCATAATTTAAGACTACAAGAATGACGATCCACATGGCAAAATGCTTGGTAACTTATCCTCGAAGAATAGTTGAAGATTTATTGGTCAAAAATGGAATTTTTTTTCCAATTGATTTTTTAGTAATAGACATGAAAGAGGATGAAGATGTGCTCATTATTTAGGAATATCAATACTTAACACTAATAGAGCCTTGGTGGATGTTCGTGAATCAAAACTTACTTTGCGAGAGGAAAAAGAAGAAATGAAATTCGGAGTTGAGGAAGGATTCGAGTAGTCTAAGAGTCAAAATTAATTGTTCTTTATGGATGAAGATGATGAACTTGAAGAATTAGAGAAATTAATGGAATAGGAGGTCCAAACAAGAGAAAAGCCTAAAGAATAACTCAAGCCCACCAAGATAAGAGCCTCGATCCTAATGATCTTTGAACTTTTTTCCTTTACTACACCAAAAGATCAAGATGAAAAGGTTTGTGAAAGTGAAGAGATATGTTCAAATGATGAAGGTAATGCTTAAGAAGGCAAGGAGGTAAATCTTTATGGAATGAAGTTAGGCAAGAAGGAGATAGAAGGAGCAAAAGAAAAAGAAGGAGATTCCGCTCCCAACTGACACGACAAAGAGTGGGAAAGAGTCCGACTCAGGACTCTTCAAAAAGAAATACTTTTTGGGAGGCAACCCGAGCTCGGTTTGCATTTTCTTTTCTTTTTCTTTTTAGTTAATTATTCATTTGTTTTATTTGCTTGAAGATAGTCATCTTAATCATCTTCTCTTCCAAAATAAAGTTTGAGATTAACTTCATGAGTGGTAAATTTTTAAAAAGGAAAGTTTTATTTTTCTTACAACCCATAAAATGGGTTTAGATACCATGATGTGGGGAGGAACATTTGAATTTTATTGTTTAAACCCACTTATGAAGGAATATCGCCATCGGTCCTCACTTATATGTTGCAGCCTATCTTTGCAATGTACTTCGATTTTCTATTGATTTTGTGCTCTAATACTTTGATTTGACTGATTTTAAACTTTTAGGAGTGATGGTTCATCTTAGGATGCTTATGTCGAAATTGGTCATATTTATTGTGAAATTGTTGTTGCGTGTTAGTTTCATTAACTTAGAATCACTGCTTAAGCAAACCCCAATGGTTATTTTGATTTGATTTTGCATGAATTGGTGTCCGATGAAACTGATGTAGTAGAACCTAACTCATGTCGTGAGTTTCAACCCCTCGACCTCAGAACCGGACGTCTAGTTTACTGCTTTTTTTTTTCTGTGAACACTAAATCAGCTATATTTTGTTTGGATTGGTTTTCTTTCTATTTTGTAGGTACTATGGGTCTGAGAAAAGCTCCTCAATAACATGAAGGCGATTTCTTGAGCTTACATCCGTTCTATGAATTTCCGGATGATCACCCATGTGAAATTTTAAACAACTATACAAACAAACCATGATGGCTCTACAATCATGAGTTTTCTATATCATCAACAATAGATTAGAACAAGCTTAATGAAATTGGTATTCCAGAAAGATTAATCCCATATCTTAAAGATACATATGTTGAAAATGGGATTTATTTCTCTTGCAAATGGTAGAAAATTTTATTTTTGATTAAGGAACCAATTTTTAAAGAATTGTGTGCTGAGTTTTTCTTAACAATTTCTTTGAAGCAAACACAGTTGATCCTCACTTCGCCGCGACTTTAGTTTTTCGTTTTGGTAGCGAATATAGAGAATGTAGCTTCATCGAGTTTGCATGGAGAAAGGGCTTATACAAACAACATGAAGTAATGCATCCCATTTTTGATAGATTTTTCAGATTAGCTGGTCGAGGTTATTCTTAGGGTGTGAATGGGTATGGTTTTTGGACAGCAATAGCTAATGGTGGATTTCATTATGCGATATCTTAAGAGAGCCAAATCTGGTCTCCAATGTATCGTCTCATCATCGCCTTGTGACATTTTCAGACAACCATAAAAATATGGGGATAAAGTGAAGACTTTTAATTTGTTTTCTATTTGGAGCATCATAGCACTAGGGTTTTAGTGCAATATTCCTCATTTTCTTGCACAATATTTGGCAAGTAAAGCAGTCACATCTAGAGCTGAGAGCCCAATACTAGGTGGGCATTTTGTTGCTCATTTGGCAAATTCGTATAATGTATTCATTCCTAGAGTGACTCGTACTCTTACATGCATCAAGAGTAATGATCTTACCTTGATTTTTTTGAATTAATGAATGTTGTAATCAATATGGGAACACATCAGAGTATACCGGTTGATGAAGAGGTGGTACCATTGTTGTGTTGAGACCTAGGTTGCTAGTTGTAATGATCGGAATGTAGGTATGTACCTTTTTCTACCCTTGAGTTAATTTTCTTTTATTTGGAGGGCCCTTACATATGTTGAGCATACATATGCATACACTTGGCATACTAGGGAAGATTGGATGTGGGCATGCACCATGTACGTGAGGCATACCAATTTGTACACAGGGTGTACATGGCTTAAGACCAAAACCTTAATTTGAGGGCAAGGACCCTATTTAAACACTCTTATGCCATTTGGAGCCTACCCTAAACATCCTTAACTGCCTCTCATCGTCCCCAAACCCTAGTTTTGCAAAGAGTGTAGTTCTTGAGTTTAAAAATGTTCTTGGTGGCCATATTTAGTGGATTTCCAAGAAATAGAAGGTGGTGATCAAGTCTTGGATGTTTTTGAGCTTCTACAATCTGCATCTAGTTCATATTGTGGAACTTCTATAGGTAAAAAGTCTAGACCTTGCTATTTCTTTTATTAGTTTGACTTAGGGTCTGTTAAGGAGTCTATTTTTGGTCCATGAATACTCTCTTGTGAGTTTGAGTAACTCCAGAGGTTAAAAATATTAGATATTAGCTTATTGAGCATGCTTGATGCATAAAAATGCTAACTTGATGGTAGTAGTGGGTCCATGCGTGATTTTAAGATCTTAAAAGGGGTCTTAATGGAATAAAGGAGGTGTTGGGTTCCCATGTGGCATGAAAGGGCATAAAGTTGCCAACTTTATGCCCTAAGACATCTTAATAGACTCAGATATGGATTTGGACATTAAGATTTAGAGTATTAAGCACTTTATGGACTTTTGTTCTTAGGCTGCTTGTATGATGGGCGTAATGAATTGTACGATGTAGGTACAACCAATGGAACTAGTACGCAAAGCGTACTGATGAGGTATGTTGGGCGTACGTTCCCTAGTGGGGTTTGAGCTTCATTGGGTGTTTGAGCTCTTTGTGCTCTATTTAGTTTTGGGCCTAGACTCATTAAGGGTTATTAGGCCTCTATACTTGTTTTAAACCATAGGTAGCATGGTTGGGCCTATTGGGCCATGTGGCCCATTATTGTTTTGGACCTTGGAAGTTAGAACCATTTTGGAAGAAAGGCTTTTGGGCCCTAGGCTAGGTTGTGTCATAATCCTGATTAGACTAATTTGTATTTTTGTACAGTGTGAGATTTTAGATTGGTAGTCGAGCAGCTATTATTTTTAGCAGGCTGAGGTGAGTCTTCTCACCAAGACAATAGGTCGAAGGCACCAATGCCAACCCATTACCTGATTTGTGGATTATTACTTATTATAGATTGACTGTATGAAGACCCCACAGCTAGCCCATGGCACTTATGAGAAGACCATGGGGGGTAGTCCATTGCATTTCAAGTAAAGACCATATGGGTAACCCATGGCACTTGGATATCAGACCATGCGGGTAGCACATGACATTCCAGGTAAAGACCATGGGGGTAGCCCATGGAATCTTTGTGTATTTTTGAATGGTATTATATGGTTAAATGTTGTATGATATTATGGAAACTCACTAAGCTCTTTGTTACAGTTTATTGGGTGTTTTCAGGTACTTCCGAATCTAAGGGGAAGGGCCCGACATGATGGTGCAACATTCACTCTCCAACACTTTCCATATTTAGGTATTCTGTTATTCTGATATTTGATACAGTATAATGTAATGGATTTTGGATAACTATTTATGATTGTATGTCTATTTTTAAAAGTGAAAAATTTTACCTTGTTTTTGGGCTGTTACCAGTTGGTAACTGAGCCTTGGTTTAAAGGATTCGGGCATACTCTTAGGTGTGTCAAAACTCAAACTGAGGAAATGGTAGACCTTTTCTAGAGAAACAAAATCAAGTTTTTCTGAAAACAATTTTCTTAAGTAAAAAGGCAGAGAGTGAGATGTATGAAATCAGCTGAGCCCAAGTAAGTGTTTCCCAAAATTTAACCATGCTATTAATACATATTTCTTGGAATCGATGTTGACTCTGTTATTTGCTAAGTGTATGCTTTCAAATATGTATGTGCTTAGGATTACATAGCCCTAGAATGATGAATTCTACTTTATTTCCTATTCCTTGTTTGGTTATGGTCTTAGGGTAGAAGCTTTATTTGACAGTCTATGTCATTCTATGTATATATAACTTTCATGCATAAGGCAACCTGCAGTGTTGATTTAGGTTTCGAGTTCTGTGAGGATTGAGAAATCCTAGAATAGTTTAGGATATGTGTATGTGTTGTGTTCTGTGGGTCATGTTTTATCTGTGGTTTGGTGAATTAGAGGTGTCAGATATGGCCTTGGGGGAAGGTACAGGCTGGTGTGGAAGGTAGTATTTGGCCCATACTACTAAAAGGACATGACATGTACCCAAAACAAGGACAGACCTGGAAGCTCTAAGGAGTCCAATGGGGAAAAATCCCTTCAAACTTCCTTATCGATTGTTTTTTATGTTGTATTTTTAGTTGAGGATGGTAATGACTACACGAGGAGGTTCAGGATCAAGATCAGGTTCAGGATTGGGTTCAGGCTCTGGTGTAGAACCGATGGATGAGAGATTGCGTGAGGTTATCGCAGCTGAGCTTATCTCTAGTTTCCGCTAGATTGTTGACATGGAGAATGCTCAGCACACGAGCTTTTGCCTCAAGGTGGAAAATTTGGGATTTGCATTCTGTATGCTTAGGTATCAGGTGTGATATTGGTGGGAGGAGTTTACCCATGAGGTTGCGTCAGCAGGTGTGACAGTGATTACATGGGATGAGTTTGTATAGAGGTTTGACCTGGAGTTTGCACCAGCCATTGAGGTGCAACAGTTGGTAAGGGAGTTCCTGGACCTTCACCAGACTATGAAGTCTATGGTGGAGATTACCGCCAAATTTAGGGAGAGGGCACTACTGGTCCCGTAGTATATTGCGGATGAGGAGATGAGGAAGATGAGATATCATGCTATGCTGAGGGATGATATCCAAGAGTTTGTGAGCTTCTCACGGTGCAAGACCCTGAATGAAATGATTGAGAAGGCTAGTGAGCGGGAAATCAAGTTGGAGCTCTGGAAAAAGCAAAATTTGAAGCAGGTTCAGATAGCAGTGAGTAGCCTAAAGCCTACAACAGAGGTTTTGCCAAGTGTGGCAAGTCGCATAGTGGAGCTTGTCGGGTAGCAGGATCGATATGCTATGGTTGCGGCCAGTCGGGCCACATGAATAAGGAGTGCTGTAACACCAGTCAAAATAGGTCAATAACAATCACATGTGATTATGGCAATCATGTAATGTGACTTTGTTAAACTAGTAAAGTGACAAACTTTATATGTAATTCATGATAAAGTATGAACTTTCATACATAATTTAAGATACAACTCAAAGTATACGTCCACACGAATCCAAAAATATAGAGAACGTCTAAATCTGACTTCGCGTGAAGAAGTTATGATAAACCCTAACACTATAATTCCTTATAGGAAGAGGGATTTAAAATATACATATAATTATCTATTGGAGTCTAAAAGAAAGTCGTAGTACACAGAATTACCTACGCATGCATATAAGGAACGCCGAAAACGGAGTTCTTATTCAAAAGTTATGGCCTTCCGAAGATGCGGCTGTCGGAAACCCTAATTTGACTGAACTCACGACGTGAGCATCAAAAATTCACGACATGAGGAGTCAATAGACACTAATCGGAGCTAGAAAACACGCCTTAAGGTTATGGGATGACACATGGAAGTTCACGACGTGAACCTATCATGTTCACGACGTGAATGGCCCCAAAACACCCTATAAATAGCGATCAAAGCTCATTCAATCCTTACACCTTCTCCTTTCATTCTCTCTCGTTTCTGAAGGCCGTTTTCCCTTCTCGAGCCTAACAATGACGAGCCTCTGACCGTTTAGATTCTATAATCACGCTACTAAGGTAAGTTTCACGGCCCTATTTTCTAATATTTTCTGGGGAAAATGCATGCTAAATATTGAATAAAAGTTAATATTATGTTTATATGATAGTATGTTCGTATCAACATATATATTTGTATTAACCGTGATATAGTTGTTTTGCCTCATATATACCTAAAGTATATATGATCTTTTTAAAACATACAACTATCGTAAACTTGTTAGCATATTATTATACTAATGTAGACCTTGAGTTATACTTGGGAGTTCTATATATACTATATGTAATATAGCCTCGATGCTATACTCGAGAGTTATATATATATATATATATATATATATATATATATATATATATATATATATATATATATATATATATATATATATATATTGATTTCTAAGTATGTTATTATTGTTGGTTTTATGTCAAGATAAAACCCGGTGTGTTATATGTTATTATTGTTGGTTTTATGTCAAGATAAAACCTAGTTTTACTTGAAGTTATAGTTGTTATACTGCCTAAATGTTATGAAATTAGGAGTAATGTTTAAAAGCATAGTCTAGTAACTTAGGGTTTTAGACACGAAAATGCTTTTGTTGTTAGAAATATAGAACGTCGTCAAAGTCTACCTGAGCTACTGTATTCATCATCTAAGATTGGGGATCTTAGTGAAAGTCCTCTGACCTGTATTTGTTAATCCCGTGTGAGCGAGGAAGTCGTGTATAATTAGTATACGGGTTGACCACCCTACTTGTGACTATTGGCTATAGTCAACCAAAAGCGAGTGATGAACTATCCTTTTATTTGTTATTGTTCCAGCGTCGATGAAACGTGCGGAAACTACCGCAAGGTGTGATCCCTGTACTACCGCAAGGTGTGATCCTTGTACTACCGCAAGGTGTGATCCTTGTACTACCGCGAGGTGTGATCCTTGTACCACCGCAAGGTGTGAACCTTGTACCACCACAAGGTGTGATCCTTGTACCACTGCAAGTTGTGATCCTTGTACTACCGCAAGTTGTGATCCTTGTACTACCGCAAGTTGTGATCCTTGTACCACCGCAAGGTGTAATCCTTGTACCACCGCAAGGTGTAATCCTTGTACTACCACAATGTGTGATCCTTGTAATAATAATAAAAGATATAAAACTAAGTCATACAGTCGCAGCTACAGACTCATGGTAGAACAACTTTAGAAGCATTATACTTTGTCGATTGTAACGCCCGTAGATCCGGGCTAGTCAATCTAGAGATGATAGGTGTCAAAAATGACTTTTTGATGGAAGATTATTTAGAAGGATTAATCTTAACCAAGTTTTAGTATATGTCACAAGGTTTCCGTGCATATAAAGAACGCCAAAATCCGAGTTATAACGAAGAAGTTATGACCTGTCGAAGTTTCGCGACAGAACCGGCACGACACAACGTGACGTAAATAGTGAATTTACGTTAGAGCGATATTTATCCAAATCAATCTAAATGAGAATTGAATATCTCATTGATAGTAGTCCAACGATAAAAAGACAGACGAAAACGAAATCAGATGAAGGAGTTATGAGTTTATAACGGAGTTTTCCTGTCCCGCCCTACTAAAAATAATATATAAGTAATATAATTATAATATATTAAAAATAAATTCAAAATTAGCCAATGGAGTCTAAACTAGAGTTGTAGAGCATAATCTCAACTTCGCGTTGATATAAAGAACGTCAAAAACGGAGTTTGTATGCGAAAATTATGAATTTCTGAAGTTCGGGGCGCGAAACCCCAAAACTGTCAGCGACCACGATGTGGCAAGCAGTGCCACGACGTGGCAAGTCTCCTGACACCTCCGGGAGTCCCCCAGATGCAACTTGGGATGACGCATGCAGTGACGATCAAGCCCACAACGTGGCAAAAGGTTCCACGACGTGGAAAGGGCCAGTTTTGCCCTATAAATAGATTTGAAGGGCCATCCAAGTTTGGTTGCTCATTCTCTCATCTCTCTCCCGTATTACATCGATTTACGTGCAAAGAAGTACCTCCGAAGCCCCGGTATCAACCCCGAGACCCGAATCATGTCCCGAAGCCCGAAGATCCCGAGAAGAAAAGAGTTTTCGAGCCGAAGCTCTGCCCGCGAGAAACCTGGTGTGTGAAGTGATCCCGGTTTCACCGAAGAATACTACTTCTACAAGCCGTAGTGCTGTCCGATCATCTTCTAATCAAGTGAGTGTATAGTCACTTTCATCTTACACATAGATATGAAGTATCTTATAAAATGCGTGCTATGTGTAAAATATAAAGTTGTTTATATGTGTGGGTGTATAGTCCTTTTCATAAACACGATAATAATACAAGTATTGTTTGAATGTATTAAGTATATCGTTGTTTATATTTGTGAGTGTGTGGTCACTTTCTTCTAACACATAAATATTAAGTATTTGCTATGAAATGCGTGCTATGTGTATAATATAAAGTTGTTTATATGCGTGGGTGTATAGTCCCTTTCATAAACACGATTATAATACAAGTATTGTTTGAATGTATTAAGTATATGTTTGGTGTGAGTGTATAGTCACTTTCATCTTACACATAGATATGAAATATTTTATAAAATACGTGCTATGTGTATATAAATAGTTGTTTATATGTGTGAGTGTGTGGTCACTTTCTTCTAACACATAAATATTAAGTATTTGCTATTAAATATGTGCTATGTGTATAATATAAAGTTGTTTATATGTGTGAGTGTGTGGTTACTTTCTTCTAACGTATAGATATGAACTATTCACTAAGAAATACGTGTTATGTGTTTATACATTGTTTGCTTATTTAAGATGAGTGTGGAATGGACGTTTTATATAGTTTTTAAATGACTTAAACTGTATATGTATTTTATATCTGCGAATATGTTGGGTAGAACATGGGTAGATGAGATAGTTGGTATGTGATAAAATGAGGAGGTATGAAAGATGCTTAAGAATAATATTGGTAGATGCGCCAAATAGAGATGTCATAATACTAGCAGATGCGCTTAAGAATAATATTGGTAGATGCACCAAATAGAGAATGTCATAATACTAGCAGATGCGCTTATAGGATAATCCTGGCAGATGCGCTTATAGGATAAGGTCGGCAGATGCGCCTAATAGTGAATGTCATAATCCTGGCAGAGGCGCTTAAATGATAAAGTTGGTAGATGCGCCTTAAATAACAGTAGAATTTGTGTCTATTCCTTAAAGTCAAATTTTAGGAATGAACGAATAAAGGATAGGTGATTCTTAGGGTAAAACCTTAAGAAATAAAGAAGATAACGGGGATGGGTAATTGGGTTGATTGTTTGATGATTAAATGTAATAATTATATTATTGTGGTTTGAAAACCCTATATACTCACCAAGCTCCCAAGCCTGACCCACTCAATTTCCTTTGTATCACAGGTATCGATACGAAGACATATTTCACAGAGAGATTTAAAAGGAGGTGTAAAATCTTTAGTGTAAATAATGTAAGTTCTGTTTATGCTTATGTGTCTGTATCGGAACATGACATCCCGAGATTCTTTTATATAATGAAAATACATTTCTTTAAATAAATGCTTTGATAAATCTTTATCATATTTTGGGAACAAATTCCGCAACCGTTTTCTTTAAAAGATTACTCTGATTTTAAAAACAAAGCATAAACAAATCAGTCTTTTCTGTCCGTGAAATTAGGGATGTCACAGTTGGTATCAGATCATTAGTTTAAGCGAACTAGGAATTTGTAGGAAAATTCTAGACTTAAACTTCGTATGCTAAGTAATGATCGTGCGGAGTGTGTCTAAAATATGTTAGGTAGTACACCTAAATTGACACAAGCACTAGTTTATTTTAGGAATGATGCCTAAAATGCTTTTATGTGCTAATTGTTTTGTGTGATAGCTAAATTGATGTTATTATTTGTTCGGATCTATGCTCTATTGCCGACCGGATCTGGAAACCTTATGTGTTTAGGATTCTAAGTGTACGACTACGAAATTAGAACTAGCATGTAAACATTTCGGGGTGATAAGGAGATTTATACGTTTATCGTAATTAAAAACTTTCTTATCTTAAAAAAAATTATCGTTTGGTACACCAAATGTCTGCTTGGATGTACAAGAGGTCATGGTGAAGAATCGTAGATAAATTGAGTAAATGGAGGAAATGAGGAAGGCTTATAATAGTGGATGACACCTATCAGAAGATATCGTAAGAGTGGTATCTTGCCTTTAGAGTATGTCTTATGAAATAACAGTACGTTTAGAGGAGTACAATACGTCTGAAGTACACCTTCGATTGGTAGGATGATGGAACGATTGGTGAAATTCTCAAAGTTGTCTCATTGTCTGGCATTTCCATCACCAATCGAGTTGAAGTAGAGTTGATGATTGAAGATTGAGCAATGAAGAAGTCCTAGTAGAGTCTAGGGAAATTGTTTATGATTATTTGGACACATTTTTATGTGTTAAATTGTTTTGTGATTTTCTTGTATGGTGACTTGGTTGACTGCGGGACAATACTTGGGACGAGTATGAGTAGGTGTGAAAG
Source organism: Lactuca sativa (assembly GCF_002870075.4). NCBI lineage: Eukaryota > Viridiplantae > Streptophyta > Magnoliopsida > Asterales > Asteraceae > Lactuca > Lactuca sativa. The sequence goes on from NC_056627.2 coordinate 253,407,062, forward strand.
GTAGTAGATGCATATACTACCAGAAGCACAGGACTTACACTTGGATCATGGAAAGTCACAAGGTTACCAAGAAGCTAGTAATTGATTCCGTTTTGTTCAATTGTGTCATTACCCTTGTTTCGGTAGTGACTAGTAAGATGGTTGTTATTCCGACCCTAGTGGTCATATCAAAATTGAGTCCAACTACGAGGAGTTTGTTACGTGGTTCATGGAACCAAGTTCGATGTAACATCTGACCTAAGTCAAAAGATTGAAATCAATGCGATCGATAGCATCACGCTTGTTGTTAAGGAAGTTGGTAGCTAGAAATGCTACATGTAAAATGTGATTATATCACGTTAAAATATGAAAGAAGGTATATTCCATTCTGGAATTTGACTCTAAGAGACTTGAGTCTAAGCGTTGCATCATACGATGAGAGGTCATTAGAACACGACCCATCGATTTGTTACAATAGATAAATGAAAGTATTTATCCTGAGAAGAAGAAGGAGTCCACAATAAGGACTTATTTTGTAACTTGGAAGTTATGAGTGAAAGTACAACATAGTACGATAATCAGATGCAAGATTGGGCATCGTCTGCAGTCAAGAAAGCCATAGAGTTAAATACTCTTTCGAGGAAAACATAGAAGTTATGGTTATTACCTAGGATGAAGAGATAATGTGTGGAATCATTATGCAAGACCTATTTCGTTGATGATTCCGGGACGTAATCATCCTAAGGGGGAGATAATTGTAACGCCCGTAGATCCGGGCTAGTCAATTTAGAGACGATAGGTGTCAAAAATGAATTTTTTATGGAAGATTATTTAGAAGGATTAATCTTAACCAAGTTGTAGTATATTTCACAAGGTTTCCGTGCATATAAAGAACGCCAAAATCCGAGTTATAACGAAGAAGTTATGACCTGTCGAACTTTCACAACAGAACCGACACGACACAACGTGACGTAAATAGTGAATTTACGTTAGAGCGATATTTATCCAAAACAATCTAAATGATAATTGAATATCTCATTGATAGTATTCCAACGATAAAAAGACAGACGAAAACGGAGTTCAGATGAAGGAGTTATGAGTTTATAACGGAGTTTTCCTGTCCCGGCCTACTAAAAATAATATATAAGTAATATAATTATAATATATTAAAAATAAATTCAAAATTAGCCAATGGAGTCTAAACGAGAGTTGTAGTGCATAATCTCACCTTCGGGTCGATATAAAGAACGTCGAAAACGGAGTTTGTATGCGAAAATTATGAATTTCTGAAGTTCGGGGCGCGAAACCCCAAAACTGTCAGAGACCACGATGTGGCAAGCAGTGCCACGACGTGGCAAGTCTCCTGACACCTCCGGGAGTCCCCCAGATGCAACTTGGGATGACGCATGCAGTGACGATCAAGCCCACAACGTGGCAAAAGGTTCCACGACGTGGCAAGGGCCAGTTTTGCCCTATAAATAGATTTGAAGGGCCATCCAAGTTTGGTTGCTCATTCTCTCATCTCTCTCCCGTATTACATCGATTTACGTGCAAAGAAGTACCTCCGAAGCCCCGGTATCAACCCCGAGACCCGAATCAGGTCCCGAAGCCCGAAGATCCCGAGAAGAAAAGAGTTTCCGAGCAGAAGCTCTGCCCGCGAGAAACCTGGTGTGTGAAGTGATCCCGGTTTCACCGAAGAATACTACTTCTACAAGCCGTAGTGCTGTCCGATCATCTTCTAATCAAGTGAGTGTATAGTCACTTTCATCTTACACATAGATATGAAGTATCTTATAAAATGCGTGCTATGTGTAAAATATAAAGTTGTTTATATGTGTGGGTGTATAGTCCTTTTCATAAACACGATAATAATACAAGTATTGTTTGAATGTATTAAGTATATCGTTGTTTATATTTGTGAGTGTGTGGTCACTTTCTTCTAACACATAAATATTAAGTATTTGCTATGAAATGCGTGCTATGTGTATAATATAAAGTTGTTTATATGCGTGGGTGTATAGTCCCTTTCATAAACACGATTATAATACAAGTATTGTTTGAATGTATTAAGTATATGTTTGGTGTGAGTGTATAGTCACTTTCATCTTACACATAGATATGAAATATTTTATAAAATACGTGCTATGTGTATATAAATAGTTGTTTATATGTGTGAGTGTGTGGTCACTTTCTTCTAACACATAAATATTAAGTATTTGCTATTAAATATGTGCTATGTGTATAATATAAAGTTGTTTATATGTGTGAGTGTGTGGTTACTTTCTTCTAACGTATAGATATGAACTATTCACTAAGAAATACGTGTTATGTGTTTATACATTGTTTGCTTATTTAAGATGAGTGTGGAATGGACGTTTTATATAGTTTTTAAATGACTTAAACTGTATATGTATTTTATATCTGCGAATATGTTGGGTGGAACATGGGTAGATGAGATAGTTGGTATGTGATAAAATGAGGAGGTATGAAAGATGCTTAAGAATAATATTGGTAGATGCGCCAAATAGAGATGTCATAATACTAGCAGATGCGCTTAAGAATAATATTGGTAGATGCACCAAATAGAGAATGTCATAATACTAGCAGATGCGCTTATAGGATAATCCTGGCAGATGCGCTTATAGGATAAGGTCGGCAGATGCGCCTAATAGTGAATGTCATAATCCTGGCAGAGGCGCTTAAATGATAAAGTTGGTAGATGCGCCTTAAATAACAGTAGAATTTGTGTCTATTCCTTAAAGTCAAATTTTAGGAATGAATGAATAAAGGATAGGTGATTCTTAGGGTAAAACCTTAAGAAATAAAGAAGATAACGGGGATGGGTAATTGGGTTGATTGTTTGATGATTAAATGTAATAATTATATTATTGTGGTTTGAAAACCCTATATACTCACCAAGCTCCCAAGCCTGACCCACTCAATTTCCTTTGTATCACAGGTATCGATACGAAGACATATTTCACAGAGAGATTTAAAAGGAGGTGTAAAATCTTTAGTGTAAATAATGTAACTTCTGTTTGTGCTTATGTGTCTGTATCGGAACATGACATCCCGAGATTCTTTTATATAATGAAAATACATTTCTTTAAATAAATGCTTTGATAAATCTTTATCATATTTTGGGAACAAAGTCCGCAACCGTTTTCTTTAAAAGATTACTCTGATTTTAAAAACAAAGCATAAACAAATCAGTCTTTTCTGTCCGTGAAATTGGGGATGTCACAGTCGATATACAAGTATGAATGTTAAGTATTAGTTTCCCAAAGACTTATACTCTAAGTATAAGAATCTAGTAGGTATATTACTTGTATATTAAGTAGACCACTATACCTATCCTACTTACTCGTATAGAATTGAAATAGATTTATATGTAGCGGTTTTACTCGTATAGAATTGAAATAAGATTTATACGTAGCAACTTAGTTTGTATGGAATTACAAAAATTTATATTTATAATATATGAGACTTATAGGTATATACTTATTTGGTAAGTAAACCATTATACCTAGGATATATATACTAAACGTTGGAAACTCAAAATAATACTTTCAAAACTATACTTTTGAACTTGGAAAATGTATTATTTTTATATGGAGTCAAAACATGTGGACTCACCAACTTTATGTTGACGTATTTTTAAATGCATGTATTTTCTGGAAGTTGATAACTATGATACGAGAAATGACGTTACACCGCCCGGTGTTTCCGCCGACGGCCGGGGTGTGACAAGTGCCCCAAGAAGGGCTTGATTTTTTTTCCACTTCAACCAGACCAACCATAAAAAGGCCGATTCTCCAAGATTGTCTGGTGGGGCGGTGGTGGAACCTACCCCAGCCACCTTAAAGATTACTAATGGCTGCCAGGTAAAAGCAGAGGCTCCTGCGGTGAAGAGTAAAGTGTTCTAGTTAACCACTGATGAGGCCCGTGCGACACCGGATGTCGTGACGGGTATGTGTTTTATCTTTTTTCTTTTAATGCTTTGTTGTTATGCTTATGTTGTCATGTTTTTATAGGGACCTTTTTGCCAATGGATTTTTGGCTCATGCTCTTTTTTATTTGGGGGCTACCCGATCATTTGTATCTCTTGCACTCAGTAAGAAGTTTCGAGATGCTCCGGGGACTTTGGATTCCCCTCTTGAGGTGGAGATTGCAGATAACCATACTGTGAGCACAACGAGCGTATTTCGGAGGAGTATTATGAACAAGTTTGGTGAAAGGTTTCCTATCTATTTGGTACAGATTCCTTTGCGGGGATTGAAGGAAATCATTGGGATGGATTGGTTGGGACCCAATGGGGTTGTGATAGATTGTGAGTGCCAGTTGGTTAGGGTTTGAACCCCAAGTGGGGGAGAACTGGTCATTCATGGTGAGGGAGCTTCACATGGGCCAACTCTCTGCTCGTCTGCGAGGGCTAGGAGGCTTGTAAAGTAGGGTTGTTTTGGGTTTCTGGATTATGTTTCAAATACGAGGGGGGAGACCACGACAGAGGTGAGCAGAGTACCAATTGTGCTTGATTTTCCCAATGTTTTTCTAGAAGAGCTTCCTGGAGAGCCTCCCGAGAGGCAAGTTGAGTTCTAGATTGATTTGATACCTTGTGCGGCTCCGATAGCCAAGGCACCGTATCGCTTAACTCCGCTTGAGATGCAGAAGTTACGTTGCTGTAGGAGCTGCTAGACAGGGGTTTTATTCGTCTGAGCAGTTCCCCGTGGGGGGCACTGATCTTGTTTGTGAAAAAGAAGGATAGGTCACACAGTATGTGTATTGATTATTAAGAACTAAACAAGCTGACGGTGAAAAACCGTTACCCACTTTCGAGGATCGATGATTGATTTGATCTTCATTAGGGTGCCTCTTGGTTTTCCAAGATCGACCTGTGGTCAAGACATCATCAAATGAAGATTAGGGATGAGGATATACAGAAGACAGCCTTCAGAACTCGATATGAACATTATGAGTTCGTGGTGATGCCATTCAGGCTCACCAATGCTCCAGCAGCGTACATGGATCTCATGGAGCGTGTGTGCAGACCGATGTTGGATTGATCCATGATTGATTTTATTGATGACATCCTGGTCTATTCTAAGACCAAGGAGGAGCATGATCAGCATTTGAGCGAGCTATTGGAGACCTTGAGGAAGGAGAGGCTATTTGCCAACTTCTCCAAATGGAATTTTTGGCTACGTGAGGTGCAGTTTTTGGGGCTTATCATCAACTAGGGCGGTATCTTGGTGGACCCGGCCAAGATTGAGGCTGTGATGAGTTGGGAGATCCCGAAGAATGCATTTGAGATTTGGAGCTTCCTGGGTCTCACTGGGTATTACCAAAGATTTATCCAGGACTTCTCTAAGATTGCGATGCCTTTGAATCGTCTAACCAAGAAGAATAAAACCTTTTGGTGGGGTTCAGATTAGCAGTTGGCCTTTGAGACCTTGAGATAGAAATTGTGTGAGGCCCCGATTCTTGCGTTGCCCAAGGGTTTGGAGGATTTTATGGTATATTGTGACATTTCTATTTCGGGTTTGGGAGTTGTCCTTATGCAAAAGGGGCATGTAATAGCTTACGTCTCAAGGCAGCTGAAGCTTCACGAGGCGAATTACCCCACTCATGATTTGGAATTGGGGGTGGTGGTGTTTCCCCTCAAGATTTGGAGGCATTACTTGTATGGGGTCCAATGTACTATCTACACTGATCATAAGAGTTTGAAGTATTTGATGGATCAAACTTGAATATTAGATAGAAGATATGGTTAGATGTGGTAAAAGATTATGACTGCGAGATTCTGTACCACCTCGGGAAGGCCAATCTGGTGGTCGATGCTTTGAGCTATAAAGCGGCGAGTGCTCCGATCCGAGACATTTTGTTGAGGATGAAAATTACCTCACAATAGATATGATTTAGGGGGAAAAGGTTGAGGGATTGAAGAAGGAGAATTGGAAGATTGAGCGGATAAGGGGCTGATTCCTTTGTTTGTCAGGGACAACCAGACATTATTTACTCAATGTTGTAGGGTTTGGGCTCTAGCATTTGGTAGGGTGAGGCATAAGATTTTAGAGGAGGCACATAAGTCTAAGTTTTCCATCCATCCGAGGGCTACAAAGATGTACCGATACCTAAGATTGAGCTACTGGTGGCCCTACATGAAGTGGGAAGTTGCTTGGTTTGTCGAGCGTTGTTTGACCTGCAGGAAGGTCAAAGTCGAGCATCAGAGGCCTCACGGAATGGTCCAACCATTACCCATCCGCATGTGGATATGGGAGGAGATCACCACGGATTTTATTACGAAATTACCCAGTACAACGTGGGGTGTCGACTCTATTAGGGTTATTGTGGACAGGCTAACTAAGAGTGCACACTTCATTCCGATTGCTGAGAGTATATCCACCCAGATATTAGTGGATATTTATGTGCGGGAGGTGGTAGTCAGGCATGGAGTGCTACTATCAGTGGTCTCAGAACACGATGTTCGGTTCACCTTAAGGTTCTGAAGGAGGTTTCATGAGGCGTTAGGCACTCAACTGCATTTTAGTACCACCCCCTGACCGATGGGCAGATCGAGCGGACGATCCAGACACTCAAGGATATGCTTCGGGCATGCATTCTAGACTTTGGAGGGAGTTAGGATACTTACCTCCCACTAGTAGAGTTCTCCTACAAAGTTATCATGCTATTATTGACTGACCCCCATTCGAGATGCTTTATGGAAGGAGGTGTAGAACTCCGATTTGTTTTGGGGAGGTTGGCCATCGAGTCATGGGAAGCACCGAAGTGGTGCTTAAGACCACTAAGTTAATTTAGGAAGTGCGCAACAGGATGCGAGTAGCGCATAGTCGTTAGAAATCTTATGCTGACCGACGCCATTCATATCTCGAGTTTCAAGTGGGAGATTTCGGATTGATGAAGGTGTCACCTTGGAAAGGTTTCATCCGCTTTCGGAAGAGGGGCACGCTAGGACCCGGATTCATTGGTCCCTTCAGTATTTCTGCCCGAGTTGGCAAGGTTGCTTATTGATTGGTTCTCCCCGATGAGATGAGTCAGATTAATAGCACCTTCCATGTGTCTCAGTTGCGGAAGTGTGTACCAGATGAGGTTCCGGTTATTTCACTAGATGATATTCAAGTGGATGAGAGCTTGAATTATGTTGAGAGGCCCATTGTAGTTCTGGAGCGAAAAGCTAAAGCTCTTCATAACAAATTAGTGAAGCTAGTGAAGCTGCAATGGCAGCACCGAAAGAGCTCTGAATGGATGTGGGAGCCGGAGGACGAGATGAGAGAGCATTACCCAGATTTATTCGCATCAGCAGACTTCGAGGATGAAGTCTAATTCAAGTGGGGGAGATTTGTAATGGTTGGAATGCATGTTTTTACCTTTTCTATCCTTGAATTATTTTTCTTTTGTTTGGAGGGCCCCTATGTATGTTGGGTATACATATGTGTACGCTTGGCGTACTAAGGAAGATTGGATGTGGGTGATAAGTTAAAAAATTAACTTGATGATCGATTAGATCTTCGTAACAGGTAATGCGATGAATAAAAATAGTAAATAACACAAGAATGGATCAAGATGTGTCGAATGATTAGATTTCTCAATCCTCAGCAGAGCTTGACTAAGAACTTCTGTTGTAGAGGATTCTAGGGTTACAAAAACGATAACAATAAACTTGCAGAATAATAAATCTCTTAATCGTTCTCTTCTAAGATGCATGCGAGCACCTATATATACTCAACCCTACAAAACTCACGGATGGACAGACCCATACCAGAGATATATATTGGACTAGCTAACGAGCCCAATAGACGCAATACTAAATACAAAATACGACCCAACAATCTCCCCCTTTGCGTCAAATTGGAGCGAGACTACTTCTTCTTCTTGCTTGGGCCAGCAGCGGGAACCTTCTTTGTAGTACCAAACAGACGTGAGATAAGTGCAAGAATAGTCTGTCTGAACCGAATGTACCATTGAATCATATCATCAAAGTACTTAACATCATCCGCCGTATTCTGCTTGCATCGATGGATGATCCCCAAAACGTGTTCCAAACAGGCAGTGGTGTAGAGATGCTTGTCTGCCAAGGTGAACAGACATTTCTGTCCTTCGTTCCTTGTAAACATGACCGAGTTTCTCTTTGGGTCAATCTTCCCCATCTGCATCAAGTTGAGATCACTGGCAGAGCCAACAAGATATATGGTTGGTTTCTTCTTGAATACGCTCGCAATCTCCTGATCCATCAAAGCAACTTCCATGATGTAGCACACGAGCATCCTCTTGAAGTGGTCGATGATCGGACCGTATTCAGCTTCGTTAGTGAGGAGGATGTTGTGCAAAATAATCCAATAATGGGGATTAAGGTTGGGAAGATCTGCAAGAGAGATAGTATGTTCGGCTTTGGCAGATCCCTGAAGTACCTTGAACCGAACATTGGTGAAGTTACCTTCCCTGTACGGCTTCAAAACCCGAACGTTGACAATTTTCTGAGCGCTCCAAGTCTAGTATTGGGGTTGAGCAGCCTTCAGATAGAAATCGATTAAGTCCCGATCAACCTGTGGATGAGGATGAGGGAACTCTGCAACGTTGGAAAAGGCATGAAAGATAAATGCCTTTCGGGTCAGTGGCATGTCGAACTGTGAGTCGACAGTGTTGGAACGATCTAGAGAGATAACAAGTTCCAGCCACAGGATACTTGGTGTGTCGATGGCTTCTTTAATCATCCTCTCGAGAGTCCAAGAAGGAAAAAGAGTTTTCCTGCTCTCAAGAAGGTCGTGGGCTTCTTTCTGTTTACGTTCGGCTTCTTCAGCCTCTCTTGCCACACGAGCACTAATGTCAGCCTCTTTATCTCGACCTTGATGCTTCAATAGGTCGGCAATTGTCTCTTTATCTTCTTCTTCGCTCTCCTCAGCAATGTTTTTGCCTTTGTTTTTCACACCAGAACCGGAGGCTTGGCCTACTGGAGGAGGTTCGGTTGTGTGTGTTGTTGTTGAGGTAGGAGGCGGTTGAGACATAGTTTCCTTCTCTCCCCCTTGTTTCGGAATGGACATGAAATCAAGGAGCCCTTCGATTTTACTGAGTAGAGCAAGGGCGGGAGCGAGCTTCTCTGCAAGGTCACACCTCACAGTGTAGTTGAGAATAGGATCATGTGCTTCAAGGATGTTTGAGATTGCAGAGTTGACATCAGAAACACACGATTTGATTACCTCTCTTTCAGATCGAAGAGATTCAATCTCCTGTTGAGAGTGGGAGAGTTAAATGCTCTTGACCTTCAGAGCAGTAGTCTTCCTCGCGAGAGCATCCATGAGAGTGTTCTCGGCAGACAAATCTTCTTGAAGCTTGGAGAGACGCTCTTCGATGGTTGTGCGGAAAGTTGAGTTGTTGTCAAAAATTGTTTGACGAAGAGAAGCGAAGGACTTCAACTCAGTTGCGACTGATGTTGCCAGCTGGTGGACAATGGGTTCCAGCGTAGTCTTGGCGGCGGCAGCACTCTCCTGTAAAGACTTTAACAGGGAAGCGGCATCAGTAAATAGTTTATAGACTTTTTCGGTCGCTGCCTGACAGGCTTTGGTGGAGGCATCTATGGCGGTGCTGGCTGAATCAAGTGAAGCTTGCTGAGCTTTGGAGAAAGCGTCAACAATTTGCTGAACTGCAGCTTCAGATAAGGATGACTGAGAAGTGGAAGAGGAGGCGATGAGCGAGTCGATTTTGTCATGTAGCTCCTTGAGATTTCTTTTGGTGACAGGAGCTTCGTCATCATCATCACTTTGTACTTGGAACGGGCTAAAGTAGACCGAGTCAAAAGTCATATCCTCCCCACCAAGGAGTGGTTCTTCTTCCTCTGATGCGTGAGCAGGAGAAGATGGTGGTGCTGAAGCTGGTGGTTCGGTAGTATGAGCAGGTTCGGGTTGGGTGGTGTTTTCGGGTGTGGGTGTGGGTTCGGGTGCTGGGGTGGTTTCGGGTGCTTAGTATGAACCCCCGTATCAGATACGTTGGTTCGCACTTCGGCAGTGGTGGTTGTGGTTGCTTCAGTAAATATGGGTGGTACTGGGATGGAAGTGGTTGGTATTTGTGTAGTGGAGGTTATAGGGGAATGGAAGTAGGGATTGTAGCTGTTGGAGATGGAATTGGAGAAGTAGAAATGTGAATCTCTGGGGTAGGCAAACGTGGTGGAGTGTTACCACGTTGAGATCCATCAGAATCTGAACCCTCTTCCTCAGATTTGCTCGAGGACGAAGCGATGATCAGCTTTCGACGGGGCTGGGTTTTGCGCTTCTTCATTGGAGGGGATGGGGCAACTCTGGTGGTTTTCCTCTTCCTGGGAGATGGGCCTTTCACTCCCTTTGTAACCTGCCTCCCCTTATCATCCTTCTTTCCTCTGGGGACAGGCTTATCAGCCTCATGAATCGACTTCAGCATCTCTGGAGTTAGCTCTCTCGGACCAGAGCGTTTGAACTCCTTGTACGTCCTGATAATACGGCTATCAGCAGGAACATCCCCATACATCGTTTCCGGGATAGACCCGTTGAAGGGAAACTTGGAAGCGTCCGATACAATGATCTTCGTGGTGTGGAAGGTACCAATCGAAGACATTGGAGCACCAGCGACAATGGGGACGTGGTACTTGTCCATCACCCATTTCGTGACAATGGTCCAAAACCTGGCATAAGAGATCTCTGAGTGCCGGGAAGTTGAGGAGAGACTCTGAATAAGTTGTTGCCATAGGACCAAACTGTAGTCCATGTTAATGCCATTGTAGATCCCATACATGATAGATAAGAACAGACGACTTGACCCGTCTGATCCAGCACTTCTTTCGGATAACCCTTGAAGAGAACAGTGAACATCCCATTCCACTGTGGAGGTAGGCACGACTTCTTGAATTTCTTCACCGTAGTAAGCACCTCCGTGTAGCCCATGTTGTAGAACATGTTGAACAGATGACCCATGGGAATTGATTCCGGATTAACCCTCGAAGAATCCGCGTCAAACCCTAACAACGAGCAAAACCGCTGCTTTGAAATCGACGCCTTGTGCTCGAAGACATCGAAGAAAATTCTGTCAACGACCTTGTCGTAGTGTGCGGTGGCAAAGATTTGTGACATGAACTCCATTGGAACAGTCTCAGCCCTGGAAAGAGCAGGAGCGATTGGAGAAAACTTCAGGCACTCCATGATAGGGAACAAGAATGCATCATACGAATCAGGGGTTAAATCAATGATCAAACTTTGCTATGGGCGAATGGGCAAGATGTGGGATGTTGCGTGTTATGAGGAAGAATCTGCCATTGTTGAGATGAAGATGGGAGAGATGATAAACATTAACAGTTGAAAGGATTTCTTGCTCTCTGGAAATATAGGCGCAGTAAAGAGGTAAATGGTGGGTAACATTGCCTTTTATACTGGGGTTAAAGGAGAGAGAAAAATCTTTCCCAAATCTTCGATTGAAAAACGAAGAGTTTTTCGGAATTGACTGACGCGTGACAGTTGGCGCAGGCGATGATCACGCATGAGAGAGAGTGTCAGTCCCTAATTACACGCCTTCCCATCAGGCGTCGTTTGGAGAGGAAATGGTTCCATTTCTCACGCTTTACATTCTGGCGCCGTTTGAAGTCAAATCGATTGATCTCCCGCCTGAGTCAGCATTTTATGATCTTATCCCTTTAAATTGTAACGACATCTGTATAAATTCTCCCATGTGGATTAAAATTCACCACAATCTGTTATAACAACCAAGCCAATTAAAACCCCTTGAAATTAATGAAACCAGAATTTTGGAAAATCAAAAAGATTTTCGTGCTGAGTGTGTAAAAAATAAGAAGAAATAAAACAACACTTTTTGAGGAATTTTGTGATGTCAATAAAGACACGAAACAATGGATCCCGGGCACGAATCTCTTCCTTCAAAGTCAAGAGAGACCTTAAAGTGTTTGTGTGGTTTCCCTTTGAATAACGATCAGACACTTGTTAAGAAGTGTTGAAAGGCTTCTTTTAATTAGGCTTATGAGGGTGGCTTTCGCTTCGATTCAGAATTCCTAATCTTGAAATAAGACAGAAATCGAACGAAGTACTTGTGAGACCGGTGTAGGCTATTGAACAAGTAGGTTTGAGATAATTTAATTTGGCTAGGAAATATATAAAATCTCAACAAAAATTAAAACTGGATCCCAAGGGAAGAAATGTTATTGGTTTTAACAATTTCATAGGAATCACACAAAAGAAAATTTTGATATTTCATAGAGGTACGTCCGTGAATTCATTAGTGAAAACTAGAGCAAATTAATTGTTCACCGTCAATTCGTATTGGGTATTGAATTTTGGGTTTCACTTAGCTCGTAGTGGCACGAAACTAAGATCATAAACACATAAATTGTGTAACCATAAACCTCAGTGGTAATGTCTGAGAGTCTCAAGGGTTACGTTGGTGAAACGAATAAGATGGAGAAATGTAATCTAGATGTTGTAAAGAAACCAAAGTACCTCTGCTGTGAAGATAAGGACCAAGCAGAAAACTCTTATCTCATGTGAGAAGAGAGTTAGGTAGCTCATGATTAGAATAAATATGAGAGCCTAATTAGGAAGACAAGGTTTGTTTATACCAAGTCATTAAGGCTATTATTCAGAATCAGGTGAGGCTTTGGACACATACAGCAACATGCTTCTAGGGACACTTAGCTAATGAAATGATTTACCCATAAGCAGAAAAAAAATATTTGGAGTTTTTGAATTTAAAAAAAAAAATATTTTTGGAATTTTTGATAATAAGAATAAAAAAAATAAGACATAAAAAAATGAATACAAAAAAATTTGGAACCGAACCCGAGCGTTCGGTCTATTTCGGTTGAGAAAAACTTTGGAACCGAACCCGAGCGTTTGGTCTATTTCGGGTGAGAAAAATTTTGAAACCGAACCCGAATGTTCGGTCTATTTCGGTTGCCAAAGAAAATAGGTTTTAAAAAGAGAATAACTTTGAAAATAAGATAAATGAATCTAAAAAATAATACAAAAGATTTACAACCAAAGAAACTACCTTTGAGTGATAAGCGAAAATCAGATTATACAACCGAACCCGAGCGTTCGGTCTATTTTGGTACACCGGATTAAGACCCGAACATGAGCGTTCGGTTCATTTCAGCATACATGAGACCCGAACCCGAACATTCGGTCTATTTCGCTTCTAACTTTTAGTCTTGAGAGGTAATCTTTGGTATTGACTCCGATTCCATCATACCTAGCCCTTGTAGAATTTTGTTGAAAGTTGCTTCAAGAAGAGCTTTGGTGAAGATGTCGCCCAGTTGATTAGTGGTTCGAACAAAGTGTATTTCGACGTTCCCATCTTCCACATGATCCTTAATGAAGTGATACCTCAGTGCTATGTGCTTAGTCTTGGAGTGTTGCACTGGGTTATGACAGATCCTAATTGCACTTTCAGAGTCACAATACAGCGGGATCTTTTTCATATTGAGTCCATAGTCCCGAAGCTGGCTTTGGATCTAAATCACTTGAGATGTATAGGAGGCAGCTGCGATGTATTCTGCTTCAGCGGTAGACAGAGATACACAGGTCTGTTTCTTTGATTGCCATCTTACCAACTTCCCGTCAAGGAATTGGCAGCCTCCAATGGTGCTTTTCCTGTCTAGTCCACAACCTCCAAGGTCTGCATCCGAGTAGGCTTGAACGAAGAAACCTGAGTTGGATGGATGCCATAAGCCTAGAGAGGTAGTTCGCTTGAGATACCGGAGTATGTTCTTCACTGCAAGCATATGAGGTTCACGAGGATTCGCCTAAAATCTAGCACAATAACAAACAGAAAACATTATATCAGGCCTGCTAGCAGTAAGATACATTAGAGAGCCGATCATCTGGCGATATAGCATAATATCGACTGCTGGCTTATCCAAGGATGGAGTGAGCTTGGTGCCGAATGCCATTGGAACTTTAACCTTCGAGTCTCCCATCATGCCGAACTTTCGCAAGGAGAGTCTTGGTGTAGGCTTCCTGGTTAATAAAGATGCCTTTGGGTCCCTGTCTAATGTTTAAACCAAGGAAAAAGTTAATAGGACCCATTGAGCTCATTTCAAATTTAGTCTCCATCAGCTTCCTGAATTCAGCCGTTAAGCTAGGATTCGTCGAGCCAAAGATGATATCATCGACATAGATTTGAACACTCATAAGGTGGTTACCTTCCTTCTTACGAAATAAGGTTGGGTCAACCGAACCTTGTTTGAATTTGGACATCTTTAAAAACTTGGTTAGCGTTTCATACCAGGCCCTCGGTGCCTGTTTCAGTCCATATACCGCTTTGTCCAGAATATAACAGTGATCGGGGTATATTTCATTGACGGAACCAGGAGGTTGCTCCACGTACCGTTTCTTCAAGTTCCCCATTTAGAAATGCGCACTTTACATCCATTTTATAGACCTCAAAGTTCTTGTGTGCAGCATAGGCAAGAAATATTCTAACGGATTCCAGCCTAGCTACAGGAGCAAAAGTTTCCTCATAGTCGATTCCTTCCTCCTGGCAGTATCCTTTCACCACTAGACGAGCTTTGTTTCTTATCACATTGCCTTCCTTGTCCATTTTATTTCTGAAGACCAATTTGAGACCAACAACCGAGGCATCTTGAGGAGGTGGAATGAGGCGCCAAACTTTAATTCTTTCAAACTCATTAAGTTCGTCTTGTATAGCTTGAACCCAGTCGGAGTGATCAAGAGCAGTGTTGACTGTCTTTGGTTCAACTTTTGAGACGAAGGAGTTAAACATACCGAATTCTACCTTTGAAAACAAAGAAGTTTGCTTTGCCTTCAGTTGAGATCGGGTCAGAACCTTTTCAGAGACATTACCGACAACCTGTGAAACAGGATGATCTCTGGTCCATTTGACAAGAAGAGGGTAATTTGGATCATAGGATGGATCCAATTCAGCATTTACCATCTCTTCTAGTTTAGATTGACTATCATCGTCATAAAACATATCGGCATTCTCCCCCTCGACAGATAAGCTTTCAGGTGTATCTTGAGTTTTCGGAGCTACAGGAGTTTCGGGTGGTGTCGAGCTTTCGGGTGTTATAGCACCTTCGGGTGTTGTAGCACCTTCGGGTGTTGTAGTACCTTCGGGTGTTGTTGAGCATTCGGGTACTATAGGACTTACGGGTGCAGATTGGCTTTCGGGTATAGCTGGGCTTTCGGGTGCAGCTGGAGAGCAGTTCTCCCCCTCAACATGTGAGCCCGGCTGTGTTGAAGAAGATGGATCCTCCCCCTCAACTGAAGCACCTTGCTGTGGAGGTTCGTTTGGAATTGATCCTCCTTCATTCATTTGCTTGGCGGCATCTTCGACGAGTTGCTTCAGATGATCTACTTTGTTGTCTGCTGCATTAGCTTCCGAAAGAGTAGCCTTCTCTGGTTCATCGAATAACTCTACAAACTGCTCAAACAGATTTGCAATCGAGGCAGTGAGTTGGCCTGTTTGAGAGAAAATTTCTCCAACTGTCTCTTCAGTGGCCTTCAGATTTTAGACATAGCTGTCATCAAAAGTCACATAATAAGTTTCTTCTATCTTCCTCGAATGCTTGTTTAATACCCGATAGGCTTTTGATGTGAGAGAATATCCCAGGAAAATCCCTTCATTGGCTTTGACGTCAAACTTGTTACGATGTTCTTTAGAGTTGAAGATGAAGCACCGTGATCCGAATACATGGAAGAATTTGACGTTTGGCTTCCTGTTGTTGATGATCTCATAAGGATTGAGAGTAAAGCGCTTATTGAGATAGGACCTGTTCTGCGTAAAACATGCTGCAACAATAGCATCAGCCCAAAATTATAAAGGTAAAGAAGCAAAACTTAGCATGGTTCGGGCCGCCTCACACAAAGATCGGTTTCGTCTTTCGACAATCCCATTTTGTTGAGGGGTGTAGGGAGCTGAGAAGTTGTGACTGGTTCCTTTTTCTGCCAAGAAGTCTTCGAATTCTTTATTTTTGAACTCCAGCCCATTGTCGCTTCTGATGTTGCGAACGACTTTCCTCAGTTGCACTTCGACTTGCTTGATGAACATCTTTAGTTTGAGAGTTGCTTCAGATTTGTGCCTCAGAAAGAACATCCATGTAAAAAGTGAAAATTCATCAACAATGACAAAAATATACTTGCTATCGCTGATGCTTTCGATTGATGATGGACCACACAAGTCAATGTGAATTAACTCTAGTGGTTCAACAACTTTAGTGTTTATTATCGATGGGTGACTTTGACGACTCTACTTCCCCATTTCACACGCAACACATAAATGTTCTCGATCGAACTTGAGCAATGGAAGACCTCTAACATGACCTCCGGTGACAAGTTTAATGATGTCCTTGAAGTTGAGATGAGAGAGCCTTCGGTGCCACAGCCAGCTTTCGTCAGATTGTGCTTTGGATAACAGGCAGATAGCTGGATTTCCTTTGATGGGTTTGAGATTCAGGGGAAACATTTCGCCTTTGCGCTCTGATTTGAGAATTACTCTTTTCGTTTTCTTCTCTATTATCTCCGAACCCTCATCGTCGAATGAGACCTTGAGTCCGGTACCTCCAACAAGCTGAGATACACTGATGAGGTTGTGCTGTATCCCTTCAACGTATGCAACCTTTCTAATTGTGAAGTCTCCATTTGTTATCATTCCATAACCTTTTATCGTGCCGAATAAGTTGTTCCCGAACTTGACATTTCCACCGTTTGAAAGAGATCGAAATTCCCTCAGCTCTTCCTTCCTTCCTGTCATGTGACGTGAGCAGCCACTGTCAATATACCATTCTTCGTCAAACTGCTCATCACTAATAACCTGCAAAAATCAAGCATATTTAGGAACCTAAAGTTTCTTGGGTCCAAGTGAGCCTTTCACAGGAACAGGAATAGTAAGAGAGATGTCAACAAGATATGTTCTTTTTATTAAAGTTGTTTCATTTTTCTTTTTAATGGTGAAAACTTTAATTTTGTTGGGATTTGTTACAGTCGGTTTAGATTCAGGTTTAGGCGTTTGGATCTTAGGATGTTTTTGACCAGTCTTGACTGAGGAAACCTTTGATTTTCCTTTCAAATCTGTTGAAGATTTTGGATTTTGAGTTTGAACAGAATTGGATTTGGAATGGGTTTGAGAAGAATTAGAGGAATTAGAATGAGAGAATTTAGACGGAGAGGTTTTCTTGACTTGAGGTTCTAAGTGACCCTTTTGTTTTTGATCATTGGTGGGACCGAACCTTGAACTTTGGTCGCTTTTGCTCTCGGAACCGAACCTATGCTTTCGGTAGCTGGTGTTCTCTGAACCGAACCTTCACTTTCGGTAGCTGGTGTTCTTTGAACCGAACCTTTCCCTTCGGTTGTTATACTTTTCAGAACCGAACCTGTCCTTTCGGTTGTTATGACTTTCTTGTGGTCTAACATCACTTTTCTCTGACTTTGAATTTTTGTCATGATAAGAGAAATGTGCGTTTTGAGATCGCCAAAACTGTTTTCTTTCAGAGAGATTCTTCTTGTATCTCTGGTTCCTTTGCTGGTTTTGATTCTTCACTTGCTTCGGCTGTCGGTGGATGTTGGCTTTTTGCTTTTGCTTCCTGTCCGCCTGTTCACTTTTAACAGATGACGTTTCGCTTGAAGGAGTGACTTCTTCTACAGTAACTTCTTTTGTACCACTAGTACTTGGCACGTCGAAGTTGTCAGCCTTGTTTAGAGGTTCTGGCACATATCTGCCTTTGGTTTTCCAGGACGTCCGTTCTGACAGACCAACAGTTTCGTCGACATTATCTATAGGAGCAGACCAGAAGAACTCATCACAACCATCAGCATTATCTTCATTTAAAATGGCTGTGAGTTTGGCTGTCTGATGTTCGGTTACTCCTGTGACCTTATATACCTGACTTGGAGTCGTCCTTACTTTTTGGTATACAACATCCTTTTCTTCAAGGATCGGGGACTTATTTTGGGACAAGCGAGCAAACTCCACAGAATTTTCTGAGATAAGATTTTTGTGGGTTTCGGGTTCGCTCTTGACAAACTCAGAACAGTCAACTTCATCCTCTATAGAAATTTCACTCATATCATCATCCTCATTAAGCTCAGATGCATTTTCAACATCAATTTTATTTTCTGAGCTCAAGTTGGCATTCAAAGAGTCAAATTTTTGTGTGGTTTCGGTCCTTAGTTTCAATTTATCATTTTCATCCAAAAGGTTTTTCAGCATGTCCTTATGGTCCTTGGACTTTATGAAAGATTCGATTTTGTCTAGTCCATACATATAAGTCGGATTCACATCATCAGACGAAACTACACTTTCGCAATTATATGCTTCAGCGTCAATTTCATCCTCCTTAAACTCAAGGAAGGGCAAAATCATGCGATGAATTTTCTAACCTATTTCACAGTTCAAATGAAGTTGAGTGATGTTAGAATAAAGACGCTTAGCAATTAAACAAAATTTCTTTGTTTTAAAAGTTTCAAATTGTCTCTTTGTAAATAAATGTTTTCGTCCTTGGATTTGATCAACTCCGACTCCTTCAGCTCTATCCACATCCTCCGTTCCTCACTCTTTGAAGACACCCTGCTCATTTGGTCAGTTAGGTTAGAATTGGAGACCCTTGTTTGAGTTAAACTGCTGTCTAGATATGAGATTCTTGAATTTACGTTTTTTTAATTCTTTT
This sequence comes from Lactuca sativa, assembly GCF_002870075.4. Classification (NCBI taxonomy): domain Eukaryota; kingdom Viridiplantae; phylum Streptophyta; class Magnoliopsida; order Asterales; family Asteraceae; genus Lactuca; species Lactuca sativa. The sequence continues at coordinate 253,425,711 of NC_056627.2, forward strand.
TTATATGAATTTTGTGGGACTTTGAATGAAACAAAAATGTATTGTACCTTCTTGATTAATTCATCAAGCTCATTAAACTGCACGCTGAGAGGTTTTGTTGTGAAGCACAAGTTCTCTCGCTCCTTCGTGTCTTCATTCCCACCGTCCGTGTTGTATCCCCTCATTTGAGATACATCCGTCACCATCAAACACTTTCCACCGCTTCCTTCACCTTTCACAACATAAGCCTTTCCATGAGATGGCTTCCTGACTTCATCATCCTCAGAGTCGGTTGACCAGACCTCCACGCCACCGAACTCATCTTCCGCTACCGAACCCTGCACAATTAAAGCATTCATTGAACGGTTAGTGGAAGCTTTCTTTCTCTTGATTTCTTCCAGCTTTTTCATCAACACAGCTTCCACATCTTTCTCTTCATCCTTTTCTTCCATTTTCTTTAGGACACAGTCTTTGGCATAGTGGTTCTTTCCTCCACAATAGTAGCAGTTCACACCCGAATCTCCTTCAGCTTTCGCCTCTTTCTTTGGTTCTTCTGCCTTCGATTCTTCCCTAACTTTTTCAGAGCTATAACTTCCTTGCCAATTTCGGTTCTTATTGGTAGGAAACCTTTTCTTAATGAACCTCTTTGGGTTTGACACCATCATTGCATAATCTTCAAAGGTAAGGTCATAGTCTTCTAAGTTAAGGTCTTCATCTTCCACCACACTTTTGCTTTTAGACAGAAGGGCCAATGATCCTAAGCTTGAAACCACATTTTTCTCCTGCAAGACAATCTTTTCTTGGGATTTCAAAATCCCTACCAGCTTTGCCAATGAATAAGATTTGAATTGCTCATGAGCTTTAACAGTGGACACAACCGCTCTCCACTCAGATCTAAGACCATTCAAAAACGTAACTTTTTGTTCAATCAGCTTCCTTTCTATATCGTGCTTGATCATCTTACTAAGAAGATGATTGAAGCGATCGAACGTCTGAATAACAGTTTCCTCGGGATTCTGCTTAAATTCGCCAAACTCAGACAAAAGTAAGGTCTGAATGGAATGCTCCAGATCTTCGTCTGTGGAATAAAGCTCTCGCAGCCTATCCCATATTTCTTTAGCAGTGCTGCATGAACTCACTAGCCTGAATGTGTCGGATTGAAGAGCGAATTAAATCAGTCTCAATGCTTTAATATTGCACTGAAACTTATCCTTTTCGTCTTAAGCAATATCTTTTACGTCCTTTAACAGATCATTATACTCCTTCTGAGTTATAATGATTTTTGACATTGCTAAATGAGCGAATGGTCCCGATACGATTGCTTCCCAATAAGATACCCATTGTCTTCAGATCCAATGACATAATCTTCGAAGTGATGTGCCCAGACTTCATAATTCTGGGTGTAAAGAACGGGAATCTTCGTCGTTGATCCAATGTTGTTTGAGATGTTGATCGGATTTGATTGTGACTCGTCCATGCTTGATCGTATAACCTGTTTGAAAGATCAGACTTGTAATATATAAAATTATGGCAAAACAAATAAATGCTGAGTTACGTCAATTATGGGATGACGGCTCAATAAATATTAGTTAATGCGGAATAACCCTAATTGCAACCTCTTTCACAGAAAAGATGTGTATGAATTACACAGCCTCCCGCTCTGATACCAATTGATAAGTTAAAAAATTAACTTGATGATCGATTAGATCTTCGTAACAAGTAATGCGATGAATAAAAACAGTAAATAACACAAGAATGGATCAAGATGTGTCGAATGATTAGATTTCTCAATCCTCAGTAGAGCTCGACTAAGAACTTCCGCTGTAGAGGATTCTAGGGTTACAAGAACGATAACAATAAACTTGCAGAATAATAAATCTCTTAATCGTTCTCTTCTAAGATGCATGCAAGCACCTATATATACTAAACCCTACAAAACTCACGGATGGACAGACCCATACCGGAGATATATATTGGACTAGCTAATGAGCCCAATAGACGCAATACTAAATACAAAATACGACCCAACAGCGGGCATGCAACATGTATGTGGGGCGTGCCAAGCTCTACGTGGGGTGTATGTAGATTAAGACCAAAACCCAAATTTCAGGGCAAGGACCTTATTTAAACGCTCTTATGCCATTTACACATTACGCTAAACAACATCCATTGCCTCTCATCGTCCCAAAACCCTAGTTTTGCAAAGAGTGTTATTCTTGAGCTTAAAAGTGTTCTTGGTGGCCATCTTTAGTGGATTTACAAGAAGGATAAGGTGGTGATCAAGTCTTGGATGGTATTGAGCTTCTAGATCCTGCATCTAGTTCATCTTGTGGAACTTATGGAGGTAAAAAGTCTAGACCTTGCTATTTCTTTTGCGAGTTTGACTTAGGGTTTGTTAAGGAGTCTATTTTTGGTCCATGGACCTTCTCTTGTGAGTTTGAGGAACTCCAGATGTTATAAATGTTATATCTTAGCCCCTTGGGCATGATTGATGCATAAAAATGCTTACCTGGTGATAGTAGTAGGTCCATGCATGATTTTAAGATCTTAAAAGGGGTCTTAATGGGAAAAATGAGGTGTTGGGTTCCCATGTGGCATGCAAGGGCATAACATTGCCAACTTTATGCCCTAGGACATCTTAATAGACTCGGCTATGGATTTGGACATTAAGATTTCGAGTTTTGAGAACTTAATGCACTATTATGCTTAGGCTTCTTGTATGCTAGGCGTAATGAATTGTATGTTGTGTGAACAACCAATGAAACTAGTACACTAAGTGTGCTGATGAGATACGTTGGGCGTACGCTCCCTATTGGGGTTTGGGCTTCATTGGGATCTTGAGCTTGTTGCTCCCTATTCATTCTTGGTCCTGGACTCATTGATAGTTATTGGGACTTTGTACTTGTTTTGAACCATAAGTGGCATGAGTAGGTCTATTGGGCCTTGTGGCCCACTATTGTTTTGGACCTTGGAAGTTAGGCCGATTTAGGAAGTAAGGCTTTTGGGCCATGTTGGAGGAATTTGGACATAGGATTTTGGGCCCCAGGTTAGGCCGTATCATAATCATGATTAGAGTAATTTGTATTTTTGTACAGTGTGAGATTTTAGATTGGTAGTCGAGCAACTATTGTTTTCAGCGAGTTGAGGTGAGTCTTCTCACCATGACAATGGGTCGAAGGCACCAATGTCGGCCCATTACCTGATTTGTGGATTGTTATTTATTATACATTGACAGTATGAAGACCCCAGGGCTAGCCCATGACACTTATGTGAAGACCATGGGAGTAGCCCATGGCACCTGGATGTTAGACCATAGGGGTAGCCCATGACATTTTAGGTAAAGACCATAGGGGTAGCCCATGGTAGGTTTGTGTATTTTTTTCATGGTAATGTATGGCCAAATGTTGTATGAAATTTTGGGAACTCACTAAGCTCTTGCTTAGAGTTTATTGGGTGTTTTCATGTAGTTCTGGATCTAAGGGTAAGGGCCTGATATGATGGCGCAACATTCACTCTTTAGCATTTCCTGCATTTAGCGATTTTGTTACTTTGATATTTGATACAATATAATGAATTTTGGATAAATAATTATGATTATATGTCTATTTTCAAAAGTGAAAATTTTTATTTGGTTTTTGGGCTCTTATAGTAGTGTTGTGTGGAACGGTCCGATGCGAGTTTCGATGTTTATTTCAGCCAATGTATGTTCTAGTGTATTTATCGCTTCCCTATACTAGTGAAATCATGGAAAAAAACACAATCTTGTGTAGTTTGAGGGACATAATATGTTTAACATTGTGTACCAGAAATGTATCTAGGAGAGCTTATGTAGTCATTACACTTTAGACTAATTCCTTTAACCAATAAAGGCTGAAGTTAAGCTCCCTTGATTAAGCATATGTTTTTTTAGGATTTCAGTTTTTGAGTGAAAAAAAGTGAGAAAATAAAATAAAAAGAGAAAATAAAAAAATGTTGCAAAACATTGAGAGAATAAGAGTCTACAAAGCTATGAAGAAAAGCTCAAGAAATCCAAAAATCGAAGACTCAAGAATAAGGCAATTTGCCATCTTATTATTTATTGTCATTTTTTTATTTATTGGTTATTTTTCCATATGTATGATTGGGGGCTTAACCATAGATTAACTTGAGGTTAATAAAGATTTTTGAGGTATAGTCAGTGGGATGCATAAAATGAATGTTGTTCAAAAGAAGTAGGTAAGTGTTTATGAAGATTGTGAGTATCTAGGATTGGGGAGGTTTTTAGGAAAATTAGACACAAATACATGCATTGAGGTCTTGATGTAACAGAGAAGCTCAAAATGGATTGTCTTGTTCGATGTTAGGAGCTAGGGTATTAATGTGATGGTATGATAATAAAAACCAGTTTTGCTTGAGGCCAAGAAAAAGGCAAGTGTGGGGTATTTTGATATTGCTATATGTATAGATATATTTAGGCATTAATTTAATACGTTTTAAGCTATATTTTGGTTAATTGCAAAGATATTTGGTACTTATTGAGTTGAATTACATTTGTCATTCAAACAGGAGATTCTTGAAGGAAAAGGACCAAAACAGACAAATACTAGAACCTGGAACGACTGGTGTTGAAGCTGGGAGCTTAACGGAGCTTAAAATGAAGAAAAATCGTGAAAATACAAGCCTCACGATGTGGCTTTAGACTCCCATGGCGTGGTGAGAGGACAATTCTTGATGATATGCAAAATAACTAAGCTCACGATGTGAGCAATATAATCACAAGTCACGAGGAGGTTTCTTCCAGAAGATAACTACACGGAATGAAGTTTCCTTGCCAGACACTAATTACAATGGTCTCACGATGTGAGACCTTAATTCACACGATGTGAGATATGATTTTTGGAAACTATAAATATTCCATCACGCAGTCGATTTGAGGAGTTTTGGATCTAATATTCTAGAGAGAAAAACGAATTTAGAAGCCAGAGATGAGCATTAAACAACCCTTGGAAGAGAGAACATTTGAAGATTGAAGATTTGAAAGTTACACAGCACATTCGGTTTACATTAGATTAACTATGTCACATTCTTATGTTTTTGGGTGCTTATTTTCTGCTATGAGTAACTAATATTTAGGCTTTCGTTTAGTGTAGATGAACCCTAATATTATGTGTTAGTTTCCAGGTTATATTTGGATTCTATGAAGTTGGTTAATGCTTGTGTTTGATAATCATTACCTAGGAAGTTAAAGTTTGCATCTTTGTTGCTTTGAATGATGCTAAGTGTAGTTTAATGACCATTTGAATTACATGAACTTGTTTACCTAGTAGTTTTTGATCATTAAATTGCTATAGCTAGGATTAATCACATCTTAGATTAAGTAATAAACGTAAATACTTTAACTGTGTTGGAGAACATTAATTTGATTATAATTGTGTTTGGTAATTTATCTTGATCATAGATGATGACTAGATATTTCTTACATAGCCCAATTATCATTAATAATCAATTTTGCGTTTGCTTGTTTATGACATTATGTAGTAGTTCATGAATTAATGAAAATATTAAGAGATCGGATCAAGACTGTTAATTACATCTAAATTGGTAATCAACTGAATAAATCCATACTTTGAAACTAGACATAGGAAAAAGGGGAATTCGAATCTAAGCGGAAGTGTCTTGTTAATCTTATTTACAATCATCTATTTTAGTTGAGTGTTACGTTTTAAGTTATATTGAACTTGTAAAATCGGATAAAAACCTTTCTTTACTTATTGTTTTTAGATTAATTTTTAGTAATTATTTTATTTTCTAAATCTGTTCCCTATGTTCGTACCTAACTTACCTAATCTATTCTACAAATTAGACTAAGTACACTACCTAAGTGAAATTAGTTTGTTAAGTAGGTTAGGATTATAAATTTAAAACTAGGTAGTATATAAATTGCACATCAGTATGCTTCTATGATTTAAACTTCAACTCTTCATTGTTATAACCCTTTTCTTGTTTCTTTGATTAGCTTCATTTCAGAATTGGCCCTCAGGGCATTTGGGAATTCTTCCCATGTTATTGCCCATTTCTTGTTTCTTCTTCATTATGTTGTTTTCTTTCTTCTGTGATAAGATTCCTTTTGGGCTACTTTTATTAACTTCTGGATTATTTTTTTATACTCAAGAAAATCATATTTAATTTCTGATCAACTTACTTCTCAATTTTTAAATAGAAACCTTAAAACAACTTGGACTAGCATCCTACTTTTCAAACTTGAAATATATTGTTTGATTAGTTTTGAGTAGGCAATTTTAAAGCAATGACACTGCATTCCAAGTTTAGGTACATGTATTTTCCTTTTTGACCTACATAAAGCAATGTCTCATTTGCCTATAATTTGCAAACTTATTATTCAAATCTCCAAACATGTTATTCATATCTGTTGTAATCATATACTGATGAGTATAGGTGGCAGAATAGGTTGGTTGGATTGAATTGAATAGTAGTTCAAAACAGGAATGGGACAAACACCCTTTTGGTTTGTTTGTCCAATTTTTTACTCTCTAATGTCTTCTAAACAAAAAGGACAAAAAAAATACTGGAACCTGGAAGGACTGGAGTTGAAGCTATGAGCTTAACAAAGCTTAAAAGGAAGAAAAACCATGAAAATACTAGTCCCATGACGTGGCTTCAGAGTCCTATGGCATGGTGAGAGGAGAATTCTTGATGATATGCAAAATAACTGAGATCACGAAATACACATTATAATATCACATCTTGAGGTGGATTCTTCCAGAAGATGACTATGTAGAATGCACTTTCCTTGCAGACATAAATTTCACTGATCTCATGACGTGATACATTAATTCTCACGACCTGAGATATGATTTTTTGAAACAATAAAATATTCCTTCACACAATCAATTTGAGGAGTTTTGGATATGATATTCTAGAGAGAAAAAAGAATTCAGAAGCCATAGCAGAGCGAAGATGCCTTCAAGCAGATTGATGAAGTCATAGACATTGCTAACTACTTCAATGGCCCAAATGTCCCTATACATGTGGTTTGGCTATGGATGCTTCCAGTAACGCTTACTGGAGATACAAAAGTTTGGTTGAACTCACTCGTGCCTGGAGCTATTTGAACTTGGGACAATCTTAAAGAGGCATTTATTAAACAATTTAGTTCTCCTTTAAAGATCTCAAACCTAAAGAAGAAGATAGCCAACTTCCAACAAGAAATCCGACAACCATTATACGAAGCTTGGGAGAGGTACAAGGGTTTTCTAAGAAATTGTACTCAACATGACTTGAACGTGCAACACGAAGTCTCTATTATTTATGATGGGGGTGAACATTACAACAAGAGAACTTCTTGATTCACAAGTGCCAATGACTAAGAAGAATACGGCTACGATTATATAATTAATTAAAGAATTCACGCAACAGTCAGGAGAATACCATAAGCCACGCGAAGATACAACAAGGGGTAAAGGAGATGGAGGGAATGATAACATGGCTGCAATCATGGCTAAACTAGAGAATATGGTTAGGCGAATGACGAAATTGGATCAATATATACATGATATAAGAGTTGGGTGTGAAAATTGCAATGGGCTACACTTAACTAAAGATTACGATTTTAATGAATAAGAAATAGAAAATTGCAAGTGTGTTATTCAAGTGGTGATAATTATGATGAAGATTGGAGGAAATCAAATAAAGAATGGTATCCTTATGAAGAATACAAGAAACAAAAATAAGAAAAATATAGGCAAAACCAGACAAGGGTACTACCAAAAAGAGCAACCACCACCGAGGAAAACATGGATTTTGAGTCAATGCTTAATAGGTTTATGAAATCCTTTGAAAAATGACACAATACTACCAATGTGACCATTAGAAATCAACTAGATTCCATCAAAAACATTGAGACTCAACTCGGGCATTTGACTACACTTGTTAACGAAAGGTTACCACCAAAGAATCCAAATCAAAGACCACAACCAAATGTTATGGACATATCAACTGAAGAATACCATCATTCAGTGCCTATAGTGATCCATAATGAAGCCTCAAAGTAGCCTGATCCTCAGCCAATGAGAATGAAGCTCGAAGAAAAAGAAAGGGTTGATGCCCAGTTTTCACGACGTGAGCAACAAATGCTCACGACGTGGGTTCTGTATGGATAGAAAAATCCATCTTCTGTTAAACCTTACCAGCCTCTGTTACCTTTTCCTTCTCAAGCAATGGTACATCCATTATATCAAGAGCATAAGAGATTCATCAAGCAAGTCAAGGGTATTCTAACTAAGACCCTATTTATTGAATCATTATAAAAAATGCCCGTGTACGTGAAATTTCTTGAGGATCATCTTGACACTTGCCAACAATTAGAGAAGACTTCGAAGGTGTTTCTTAATGAACAATACTCAACAGTAATCATGGAAGTCTTTTCAACTAAGATGGGAGATCTAGGACGCCTTACATTACCATGTGAATTTTGAAATTCCATAAAGACATGTGTCTTAGCTAATTCTGGAGCTAACATTAATTTCATGCACAATTCCTTTTTATCAAAGTCTCAACCTTCAAGAATTTAAGACTACAAGAATGGCGATCCACATGGCAAATTGTTCGGTAAATTATCCTCGAGTAGAAGATTTATTGCTCAAAATTGGAAATTTTGTTTTTCCAATTGATTTTGTAGTAATAGACATGAAAGAGGATGAAGATGTGACCATTATTTTGGGAAGATCATTACTTAACACTAGTAGACCCTGGTGGATGTTTATGAATCAAAGCTTACTTTGCAAGTGGGAAAAGAAGAAATGACATTCAGATTTGAGGAAGGATTCGAGAGGTCTAAGAGTCAAAATGAAGTGTTCTTTGTGGATAAATATAACGAACTTTAAGACTTAGAGAAATTAATTGAAGAGGAGGTCCAAACAAGAGAAAAGGCTAAATAAGAAGTCTAGCCCACTAAGACAAAAGCCTTGATCCCAATGATCTTTGAATTACTTTCCTTTACTACACCAAAAGATCAAGATGAAAAAGTTTGTGAAAGCGAAGAGATAAGTTTAAGTGATGAATCAGATGCTCAAGAGGGCAAGGAGTTAAAGCTTTATGGAATGAAGTTAAAAGAAAACTTGAAACTAGCAATCATCAAAGGAAAATGGAAAATTCAATGAAAGTGTACATAAGGAGAGTTGAAGTGTACAAAAAGAGGTAAAAGGAGAAAAAGAAAGAGAAGGGGATTCTGCTCCCAACTGACGCGAGATAGAGTTGGAAGGAGTCTGGCTCACGACTCTTCAAAAGAAATGCTTTTTGGCAGGCAACCCGATCTTAGTTTTCATTTTAATTTACTTTTCTTTTAAGTTAGCTTTTCATTTCTTTTATTTTCTTGAGGATAATCATCTTAATTATCTTCTCTTCCATAATCATGTGTGGGATTAACTTCATGAGTGGTAAATTTTTAAAAAGGAAAATTTTATTTTTGGTAAAATTTACAACCCACGAAATGGGTTTAGATACCACAACGTGGGGGAGGAAAGAAACTTGTGGTTTCATTAAGTTCAAAACTCACGACGTGAGCATTAAAACTCACAACGTAAGATTTAAAATAGGGGCCAACAGTTATATGCATATAGAAACATTTGATTGTTATTGTTTAAACCCACTTAGGAAGGAATATCGCTATCGGTCCCCACTTGTATTTTGCAGCCGATCTTTGCAATTTACTTCGATTTTTTGTTGATTTCGTGCTCTAATACTTTGATTTTACTGATATTAAATTTTGAGGAGTTATGGTTCATCTTAGGATGCTTATGTCGAAATTGGTCATATTTCTTAGAAAAAAATTTGTTGCATGTTGGCTTCATGCACTTAGAATCACTGCTTAAGCAAACCCCAATGGTTATTTTGATTCTATTTTTCGTGAATTGGTGCCCGATGAAACTGATGTTGTAGAACCCAACTCAATTCGTGTGTTTCAACTGCTCGACCTCGGAACTTGATGTCTAGTTTACTATTTTTTTCTGTCAACACTAAATCAACTATATTTTGTTATGATTGGTTTGCTTTCTATTTTGTTGGTACTATGGTTCTGTGAAAAGCTCCTCAACAGCAAGAAGGCGATTTCTTGAGCTTACACCCATTCTATGAATTTTTGGATGATCTCCCATGTGAAATTCGAAACAACTATACAAACAAGCTAGGATGGCTCTACAATCGTGAGTTTGCCATATCACCAAATATAGATTGGAACAAGCTTAGTGAAATTGGTATTTTGGGAAGATTACACCCATATCTCAAAAAGACGTATGTCGAAAATGGGATTTCTTTCACTTGCGACGGGTGGAATTTTTTTTTTCGATTAAGGAACCAGTTTTCAAAGAATTGTGTGTTGAGTTTTACTTAACAATTTATTTTGAAGCAGACATGGTTGATCCTCACTTCACTACAACTTTAGTTTTTCGTTATGGTGGCCAATATAGAGAATGTAGCTTCACCGAGTTTGCATGCATAAATGGCATATACGAACAACATGAAGTAATGTCTCTAATTTTTCATGGATTTTTTAGATTAGCTGCTTGAGATTACTCTCAAGGTATGAATGGGTATGGTTCTTGGACAACAATAGCTAATGGCAGATTTTGTTATGGGGTATGTCAAGAGAGCCAAATCCGATGTCCCATCTATCGTCTCATCCATCGCCTTGTGACATTTTCAATCAACCATAAAAACATGGGTATAAAGTGAGGTCTTTGAATTTGTTTTCTATTTGGATCATCATATCACTAGGGGTTTGTTGCAACATTCCTTATTTTCTTGCACAACATTTGATAGGTAAAGTAGTCAAATATAGAGCCGGGATTCCACTAGCGGGTGGGAATTTTGTCACTCGTTTGGCAAATTCATATAATGTGTTCATTCTTAGAGTGACTCATACTCGTACATGCATCAAGAGTAATGATCTTACCTTGATTTTTTTTGGAATAAATGAATGTTGTCATTGCAGTATACCGGGTGATGAAGAGGTGGAACCATTTACGCAACCCGAAGAGCAACCGAGACAACGAGGACACCAAAATGTTAAACGACGAGGAGATCGGGTTCAACCACAAAACCGTTTCATGATGTACCCATTGGTGGTATAACCACCAATACTTTCCAAAATTGTGTTGGGTATTATGTGGACAACATATGAGGGGCGATACACTATAAAAAACGGGCTATTCATGATATTTATACGCATTTTCAGATTGAGCGACAACCTGACATGCCACCATATGGTCCCTACATTCCGACTTGGGAGGGAGATACAGGCCACATGCGATTTTGGCGTCGGGTCTAGTGGAGCACATGGAGTCGATGATGATGATGATGCATGATGACTTATCTATCCGTTTATTTGAGTTTTTATTTTCATTCCTAGTTTATTTTTGGTGTGTTTTAACGTGTGATTTTTTTTTGTTTTGTCAAAATGATGTAACCGAATGATGAACGTTTGTTTTCTTTTTGCAACATAAGAGCTTATTATTATTATTTTTTTTTTTTTGCAAAATTCATAATTTATCAAGAAAAAAAGAGAAAAAAAAGAGATGTCGAGAGCGTTAGAGATAAGAACCGGAGATCAAACTTTTTGATACGTGTGGGGTGACAATCGTGTGTAATTTTAGGGCAGAAACGAGAGATTTACAGAAAATATGAGCCTTAAAATGTGTATTAATCACTTAAGAAGTGAATTGTGGATTCTCTCGTGAAGAAATTGAAGAAGAAATATATTTTGTTCAAGTTTATTTCTCACGACGTAAGATATATCCTTCACGTCGTGAGTTCGAAAAAATCATGTTTCAAAAGTCTTTTATGCCATACTCATGTCGTGGCTCTCTATTTAACGACATGAGATATCATCAATCATGTTTATGATCTTTCATTCAACCATAAAACATGGGGTATGCTTTCCCACATTTTGGCTGAAGTACAAGTTTTACTTTGAGGATTTTATGTACCACACACTTTTTGAAGTTGCAAATTTTTGGTTTATATTTTACTCAACACATTTATGAGTATGCAATGGGGACATTTCATCAATTAAGTGTAGGGTAAGAGGTTGAATTTAGGAATGCAAGCTTACTGATAAAATTTGAAAAAATGACTAGGATTTAATAAATTATTAGACAGATTTGAAATAATGATCTAAAGTTAAATCTATTTAAAAATTGTTGCATTGTTGTGTTGAGACCTTGGTTGCTACTGTTGTATAGGACGGAATGATGCTAGTTTTGATGTTTATTTGATCCAATATATGTTCTAGTGTATTTATAGCTTCCATGTCCTAGTGAAATCATGGAACAAAAACAAGACCTTGTTTAGTTTGAGGGACATAATATATTTAACATCGTGTACCATAAATGTATCCAGGAGAGCTTATGTAGTTATTGCACTTTAGACTAATACCTTTAACCAATAAGGGTTGAAATTAAGTTCCCTTGATTAAGCATATGTTTTTTTAATGATTTTTATCTTTTTGAGTGAAAAAAGGTTAGAAAAAAAATAATAAAAAGAGAAAAAGAAAGTTGCAAAAGTTTGAGAGAATAAGAGTCTACAAAGCTATAAGATCAATAAATATGAAGAAAATTTCAAGAAATCCAATAATCGAAGACTTCAGGAATAAGGTAATTTGGCAAGTTATTATTTATTGTAATTTTTTATTTATTTGTTATTTTTTCATATGTATGCTTGGGGGCTTAACCATAAATTAACATGAGGTTAAGAAAAATTTATGAGGATATATTCGGAGGGATGCATAAATGATTGTTGTACAGAAGTAGTGGGGAAGTATTTATAAATATTGTGAGTATCTTGGATTGGGAGGTTTAGAGGAAAATTAGACACAAATACATGCATTGAGGTCTTGATGTAACAAAGAAACTCAAAATGGATTGGCTTGTATGATGTTGGGAGCTAGGGTTTTAATGTGATGGTATGATAATAAAAACCAGTTTTGCGTGAGGCAAAGAAAAAGACAAGTTTGGAGTATTTTGATATTGCTATATATATATATATATATATATATATATATATATATATATATATATATATATATATATATATATATATATAGGCATTAATTTAATACATTTTAAGCTATATTTTGGTTAATTGCAAAGATATTTGGTACTTATTGAGTTGAATTACATTTGGCATCCAAATACGACATTCTTGAAGTAAAGGGACCAAAACTGACAAATACTTGAACCTGGAACGATTGGAGCTGATGTTGGGAGCTTAACGGACCTTAAGACTCCCATGGCGTGGTGAGAGAAAAATTCTTGATGTTATGCAAAATAATTGAGTTCACGATGTGAGCATTATAATCACAAGTCACGAGGAGGATTCTTCTAGAAGATAATTACACAGAATACAATTTCCTTGCCAAACACGAATTACAATGGTCTCACAATGTGAGACCTTAATTCTCACAATGTGAGATACGATTTTTGGAAACTATAAATATTCCATCACACAATCAATTTGAGGAGTTTTGGATCTAATATTCAAGAAAGAAAAACGAATTTGGAAGCCAAAGAAGATCCAAAAAAACAACCCTTGGAAGAGAGAGAACATTTAAAGATTGAATTTGAAGGTTACACATCACATTCGGTTTACATTAGATTAACTATGTCAAATTCTTATGTTTTTGTGTGCTTATTTTCAGCTATGAGTAACTAATCATTAGGATTTCGTTTAGTGTAGATCAACCCTAATATTATGTGTTATTTTCTAGCTTATATTTGGATTCTACGAAGTTGGTTAATGCTTGTGTTTGATAATCATTACCTAGGAAGTTAAAGTTTGCATCTTTGTTGCTTTGAATGATGTTAAGTGTAGTTTAATGACCATTGGAATTGCATGAACTTGTTTGCCTAGTAGTTTTTGATCATTAAATTGCTATAGTTAGGATTAATCACATCATAGATTAACTAATAAATGTAAATACTTTAACTGAGTTGAAGAACATTAATTTGATCATAATTGTGTTGGGTAATTTATCTTGATAATAGATGATTATCTAGATATATCTTACATGTCACAATTATCATTAACAATAAATTTTGTGCTTGCTTGTGTATGACAATACATAATAGTTCATGAACTGATGAAAATATTAGGAGATCGGATCAAGACTGCTAATTACATCTAAATTGGTAACCAACTGAATAAATCCATAATTAGAAACTACACATAAGAAAAAGGTTAAGTCGAAGCGAAATGGAAGTGGCTTGTTACTCTTGTTTACAATCGTCTATTTTAGTTTAGTGTTGAGTTTTAAGTTAATCTGAACTTGCAAAATCAGATAAAAACCTTACTTTACTTATTGTTTTTAGACTAATTTTTAGTAATTATTTTATATACTAGGTAGTATATAAATTACACATTAGCATGCTTTTATGATTTAGACTTCAACTCTTCACTGTTATCACCCTTCGCTTGTTTCTTTGATTAGCCTCGTTTTGTGAAACTATGCTTCCGTAAATACAGAATTGGCCTTTAGGGAATTTTGGGAATTCTTCCCATGTTATCGCCCTTTTTCTTGTTTCTTCTTCGCTATGTAGTTTTCTTTCTTCCGTGATAAGATTACCATCGGGCTGTTTTTATCAACTTTTGGATTATTTTCTTATACTCAAGAAAATCCTATTTAATTGTTGATCAACTTACTTCTCAATTTTTAAATAGCAACCTGAAAACAACTTGGAGTAGCATCCTACATTTCAAACATGAAAAATATTGTTATGTTAGTTTTGAGTAGGTAATTTTAAAGCAATGACACCACATTCCAAGTTCAGGTATATGTATTTCCTTTTTTGACCTACAAAAAGAAATTTATCATTTTCTTATAATCTCCAAACTTGTTATTCAAATCTCCAAACTTTTTATTCATATCTGTTGTAATCATATACTAATGGGTATAGGTGGTAGAATGGGTTAGTTGGATTGAATTGAATTGTAGGTCAAAACAGGAATGGGTCAAACACCCTTTTGGTTTGTTTATCTACTTTTTTAATCTCTGATATCTTCTAAATGAAAAGGTCCAAAACTGACAAATACTGGAACCTGGAAGGGCTAGAGTTGAAGCTAAGAGCTTAACCAAGCTTAAAAGGAAGAAAAACCATGAAAATACAAGTCCCCCAACGTGGCTTAAAAGTCCCATGGCGTGGCAAGAGGAAAATTCTTGATGATATGCAAAATAACTAAGATTAAAAAATAAGCATTATAATCTCACGTCTTGAGGAGGTTTCTTCCAGAAGATAACTACGCGGAATGTAGTTTACTTGTGTGACCATAATTCTCACGACGTGAGATACAATTTTTGGAAACTATAAAATATTCCTTCACACAAAGGATTTGAGGAATTTTGGATATGATAGTCTAGAGAGAAAAATGAATTTGGAAGCCATAGGTGAGCTAAGATGCCTTCAAGCAGATTGATGAAATCTTAAACATTGCTAACTACTTCAATATCCCAAATGTCATTAGAGATGTGGTTTTGCTAAGGATGCTTCTAGTAACACTTATTGGTAATGTAAGAGTTTGGTTGAAGTCACTCGTGCCTGGAGCTATTCGAACCTGGGATGATTTTAAAGAGTAATTCTTTAAACAATTTAGTTCTCCTTCAAAAATCTGAAATCTAAAGAAGATGATAGCCAACTTCCAACATGAAATCGGAGAGTCATTATACAAAGCTTGGGAGAGGTACAAGAAATTTTCCTCATCATGAATTGAACGTGCAACAAGAAGTCTTTATTTTTTTTATGATGGGGTGAACATTACAACAGGACAACTTCTTGATTCTCAAGGGCCAATGACAAAGAAGAATTTGGCCACGATTATATAACTAATTGAAGAATTCACAAAACATTCAAGAGAATACCATAACCTAGACGAAGATGCTACACAAGGTAAAGGAGATGGAGGGAACGAGAACATGGTTGCAATCATGGCTATGTTGTAGGGTGTGAAAATTGGGTGTGAAAATTGCAATAGGCTAAACTTAACTACAGATTACGATTTGATGAACACAAAATAGAAAAAGCGCAAGTGTGTTATTCAAGTGGTGATAAATATGATGAAGATTGGAGGAATCCAAAGAAAGAATTGTTGCCTTGTCAAGAATACAAGAAACACTAAGAAGAAGAATATAGGCAAACCATACAAGGTCACTATCAAAAAGAACAACCACTACCAGAGAAAAAGATGGATTTTGAGTCCATGCTTAATAGGTTTACTGATGCCTCTAAAAGATGACACGATACTGTCAATGTGACCAATAGAAATCAACAAGCTTCCATCTAAAAAATTGATACTCAACTCAAGTAATTGACTACACTTGTTAACGAAAGGTTACCACAAAAGAATCCAAATCAAAGACCGTAACCACATGTTATGGACATATTAACTGAAGAAGACCAACATTTAGAGCCTGTAGTGATCCATAATGAAGCCTCGAAGTAGCCTAATCCTCATCCACTGAGAATGAAGCTCGAAGAAAAAGAAAGGGTTGATGCCCAGTTTTCACAACGTGAGCAACAAATGCTCACGACGTGGGTTCTGTATGGATAGAAAAATCCATCTACTGTTAAACCTTACCATCCTCTGTTACTTTTTCCTTCTCAAGCAAGGGTACATCCATTATATCAAGATCATAAGAGATTCGTCAAGCAAGTCAACGGTATTCTAACTAATACCCCATTTATTGAATCATTATAAAAAAATGCCCGAGTACGTGAAATTTCTTGAGGATCATCTTGACACTTGCCAACAATTAGAGATGACTTCGAAGATGTTTCTTAATGAACTCAACAGTAATCATGGAAGTCTTTTCAACTAAGATGGGAGATCTAGGACGCCTTACATTACCATGTGAATTTGGAAATTCTTCATGCACTATTCCTTTTTATCAAAGTCTCAACCTTCCAAAAATTAAGACTACGAGAATAGCGATCCACATGGCAAATCGTTCGGTAACTTATCCTCGAGGAATAGTAGAAGATTTATTGCCTAAAATTGGAAATTTTGTTTTTCCAATTTATTTTGTAGTAATAGACATGAAAGAAGATGAAGATGTGACCATTATTTTGGGAAGATCATTACTTAACACTGCTAGAGCCTTGGTGGATGTTCGTGAATCCAATCTTACTTTGCGAGTGGGAAAAGAAGAGATGACATTTGGAGTTGAAGCTGGATTCACCAGGTCTAAGAATCAAAATGAAGTGTTCTTAAGGATGAAGATAATGAACTTGAAGAATTAGAGAAATTAATGGAAGAAGAGGTCGAAACAAGAGAAAAGCCTAAAGAAGAAGTCAAGCCCACCAAGACAAGAGCCTCGATCCCACTAATCTTTGAAGTCTTTTCCTTTACTTCACCAAAAGTTCAAGATGAAAAGGTTTGTGAAAGCGAAGAGTTAATTTCAAGTGATAAAGCAGATGCTAAAGAGGGCAAGGAGGTAAAGCTTGATAGAATGAAGTTAGACAAGGAGTTAGTTGGAAATGAAGAGAAGAGTTCAAATGAAGATATATCCCAAGGAGTTAAAAGAAAAATTGAACCTTGCAATCATCAAACGAAAATGGAAAATTCAAAGAAAGCGTACACAAGGAGAGTTCAAGCATACAAGAGGAGGTAGAAGGTCTAAAAGGAAAAGAAGAAGATTCTACTCCCAACTGATGTGACATAGAGTGGGAAGGAGTCCGACTCATGAATCTTAAAAAAAATGCTTATCAGGAGGCAACCCAAGCACAATTTGCATTTTCTTTTCTTTTTCTTTTTAGCCAGATTTTCATTTCTTTTATTTTCTTGAGGTTAGTTATCTTAATCATCTTCTATTCTAAAATCAAGTGTTGGATTAACTTCATGAATGGTTAATTTTTAAAATGGAAAATTTTATTTTTCGTAAGATTTACAACCCACGACATGCGTTTAGATCCCGCGACGTGGGTAGGAAAGAAATCTCGTGTTTTCATTAAGTTCAAAACTCATGACATGAGCATTAAAACTCACGACACAAGATTTAAAACAGGGACCAGCACTAATATGCAAATAGAAACATTTGACTTTTATTGTTTAAACCCACTCACGAAGGAATATCGCCATCGGTCCCCACTTGTATTTTGTGGCTGATTTTTGCAATTTACTTCCATTTTCTGTTGATTTCATGCTCTAATAATTTGTTTTACATATTTTAAACTTTTAGGAGTTAGGGTTCATCTTAGGATGCTTATGTCAAAATTGGTCATATTTCTAGCAAAATTGTTGTTGGACGTTGGTTTAATTAACTTAGAATCATTGCTTAAGCAAAC
Source organism: Lactuca sativa (assembly GCF_002870075.4). NCBI lineage: Eukaryota > Viridiplantae > Streptophyta > Magnoliopsida > Asterales > Asteraceae > Lactuca > Lactuca sativa. The sequence goes on from NC_056627.2 coordinate 253,444,016, forward strand.
CCCAATGCTTATTTTGAATCGATTTTGCATGAATTTGTGCCCAATGAAACTGATGTCGCGGAACCCAACTCATGTCGTGAGTTTCAACCCCTCGACCTCGGAATTGGACGTCCAGTTTACTGTTTTTTTTCTATGAACACTAAATCCACTATATATTGTTTGGATTGGTTTGCTTTCTATTTTGTAGGTATTATGGGCCTGAGAAAAGCTCCTCGATAGCAAGAAGGCAATTTCTCGAGCTTACATTTGTTCTATGAATTTTACGATGATCTCCCATTTGAAATTTAAACAACTATACAAACAAGCTAGGATGGCTCTACAATCGAGTGTTTTCCATATCACTAACAATAGATTGGAATAAGCTTAGTGAAATTGGGATTTTGAAAAGATTACACCCATATCTCATAAACACATCTGTTGAAAATGGGATTTCTTTAACTTGCAACGGGTGGAAAAATTTATTTTCGATTAAGGAACCCATTTTCAAAGAATTGTGTGATGAGTTTTTCTCAACAATTTCTATTGAAGCAAAAATAGTTGATCCTCACTTTACTATGACTTCAGCTTTTCATTTTGGTGGCCAATATAGAGAATGTAGCTTCGTCGAGTTTGCATGGAGAAAGGGCTTATACGAAAAACATGAAACAATGTCTCCCATTTTTTATAGATTTTTGAGATTAGCTACTTGAGATTACTCTTAAGGTGTGAATGGGTATGGTTTTTGGAAATGAATAACTAATGGCAAATTTCATTCTGGGGTATCTCAAGAGAGCCAAATCCAGTCTCCTATCTATCGTCTCATCCATCATCTTGTTACATTTTCAATCAACCATTAAAACATGGGGATAAAGTGACGACTTTGAATTTGTTTTTTATTTGGATCATCATAGCACTAGGGGTTTTTTGCAATCTTCCTTATTTTCTTGCACAATATTTGGCAAGTAAAGCAGTCACATCTCGAGCCAGGAGCCCAATAGCGGGTGGGCATTTTGTCACTCGTTTGGAAAATTTGTAGAAGGGTGTTCATTACTAGAGTGATTCATACTCTTACATGCATCAAGGGTAATGATCTTACCTTGAGTTTTTTTTTTGAACCAATGAATGTTATAATCAATGGGAACACATTGGAGTATACCAACAAATGAAGAGGTGGTATCACTGAAGCAACCTGCAGAGCAACCGAGACAACAAGGAAGCCACAATGTTAGAGGACAAAGAGAGCGGGGTCAACCACAACAACAATTTAAGGATGTACCCTTTGGACGTGCACCCACCAACGCTTTCCAAAATCAGGTCGGGTATTATATGGACTACATACGAGGGGCGATACAATATCAAAACTCAGATATTGATGAGATTTATATGCACTTTCTGATTGAGCGACAACCTAACATGCCACCACATGGTCCCTATATTCTGACATGGGAAGAGATGCATGCCACATGCGATTGTGGGGCCAAGTCTAGTGGAGCACATGGAGACGATGATGAAGATGCATGATGAGTTATCTATCCTTTTAATTGAGTTTTTATTTTTATTTTTAGTTTATTTTTGGTGTGTTTTAATGTGTGTTTTTATTTTTGTTTGGTTTGTCAAAATGATGTAACTGAATGATGAATGTTTGTTTTCTTTTTGAAACATAGGATTTTGTTTTGTTTGCATAATTGAGAATTTATCAAGAAAAAAAATGTGAGAAAAGAGAAGCTGAGAGTGTTATAGATAAGAACCGGAGATCACACTTTTTGATAAGTCTGGGGTGACAATCGTGTGCAATTTTACAGAAGAAACAAGAGAGTTACAGAAAACGTGTGCCTTAAAATGTGTATTAATCATTTAAGAAGAGAATTGAGGATTCTCTCATGAAGAATGTGAAGAAGAAATATATTATGTTCAAGTTTAGTTCTCACGAAGTGAGATATATCCTTCACGTCGTGATTTCAAAATAATCACGATTCATAAGGCTTTTATTCCATACTCATCTCATGGCTCTCTATTATCACAAAGTGAGATATCATCAATCATGTTTATGCTCTTTCTTCCGGCCATAAAATGTGGTGTATGATTTATGACGTTTTGGATAAATTACAAGTTCTACTTTGAAGATTTTATGCACCACAGTTTTTGAAGTTGCAAGTTTGTGGTTTATATTTTACTCAACACATTTTTGAGTAGCTGCCCAATTCTAGTTCCAGTACAAATTTAAGATGTTCAAATTTTCCACACTTTCAAAAATTCGATCTCGCTACTACTATCACATGGGAGTCTATTCCAATTTTTCATTTTTATTTTTATGTTCTTTAATTGTTTAAGTTTGCAATGGGCATATTGCATCAATTAAGTGTGGGGTAAGGGGTTGAATTTAGGAATGCAAGCTTACTAATAAAAATTGAAAAAAATGACTAGGATTTAATAAATTATTAGAAATATTTGAAATAATGATCTAAAATTAAATTATTTTAAAATTTTTTGTATTGTTGTGTTAAGACCTAGGTTGCTAGTGTTGTAAAGAAAAGTTTAGGAAATCGAAGACTCAAGAATAAGGCAATTTGCCAAGTTATTATTTATTATAATTTTTTATTTATTGGTTATTTTTTCATATGTATGCTTGGGGTTTATAATAAAGTTCCCTTGATCAAGCATATGTGTTTTTTAGGATTTTTTGTTTTTCAGTGAAAAAAAATGATAAAAAAAGGAAAAAAAAAAAAAAAAAAAAGAGTCGCAAAAGTTTGAGAAAATAAGAGTCTACAAAGATATAAAGAAAAGTTCAGGAAATCCAAAAATCGATGACTCAAGAATAAGACAATTTGCCAAGTTATTATTTATTGTAATTTTTATTTATTGGTTATTTTTTCATATGTAATCTTGGGGCTTAACAAAAAAATACCTTCAGGTTACGAAATATTTATGAGGATATATTTGGAGGGATGCATAAAATGATTGTTGTTCAAAAGAATTGGGGAAGTGTTTATGAAGATTGTGAGTATTTAGGATTGGAGAGGTTCTTAGGAAAAATAGACACAAATACATGCATTGAGCTCTTGATGTAACAAAGAAGATCAAAATGGATTGTCTTGTTCGATGTTTGGAGCTAGGCTTTTAATGTGATGGTATGATAATAAAAATCAGTTTTGCTTGAGGGCAAGAAAAAGACAAGCGTGAGGTATTTTGATATTGCTACATTTATACATATATTTTGGCATTAATTGAATGCATTTTAAGCTATATTTTGGTTAGTTGCAAAGATATTTGGTACTTATTGATGTGAATTACATTTGGCATCATAATAGGACAGTCTTGAAGGAAAAGGACCAAAATTGAAAAATACTAGAACCCGAAAGGACTAGAGCTAAAGCTGGGAGCTTAACGGGGCTTAAAATTAAGAAAACCTATGAAAATACAAGTCCTACGATGTGGCTTCAGACTCCCATGGCGTGAAGAGAGGAAAATTCTTGATGATATGAAAAATAACTGAGCTCACTTTGTGAGCATTATAATCTCACATCGTGAGGGGGATTCTTCAAGAAGATAACTCCGTGGAATATAGTTTCCTTGCCAGACACGAATTGCACTAATCTCACGACGTGAGACCTTAATTCTCACCATGTATGATACGATTTTTGGAAACTATAAATATTCTTTCACACAATCAATTTGAGGAGTTTTGGATCTGAAATTCTAGAGTGAAAAACGAATTTAGAAGGCAAAGAAGAGCAAAAAACAAACATTGGAAGATTGAAAATTTGAAGATTGAAGATTTGAAGGATACACATCACATTCGGTTTAAATTAGATTAACTATGTCGAAGTGTTATGATTTTGCGTCCTTCTTTTCTTCTATGAGTAGCTAATCATTAGGCTTTCATTTAGTGTAGATGAACCCTGATACTATAAGTTAGCTTATATTTGGACTCTATGAAGTTAGTTAATGATTGGGTTTGATAATCATTACCTAACATGTTAATGTTTGCAACTTTGTTGTTGTGAATCATGTTAAGTGTATTTTAATGACCATTTGAGTTGCATGAGCTTGTTTACCTAGTAGTTTATGATCATTAAATTGTTAGAGCTAGGATTAATTACATCTTATATTAAGTAATAAACCTAACAACTTTAAGTGTGTTGGAGAACATTAATTTGATCATAATTATGTTTGATAATTTGACTTGATCATAGATAATTATCTCAATATATCTTACACAACCTAATTATCTTTAATAATCAATTATGTGTTTGCTTGTGTATGATGATTACATAGTAGTTCATGAATTCATGAAAATATTTGGAGATCGGATCAGGACTGCTAATTACATGTAAATTGGTAACCAACTGAATAAATCCATACTTAGAAAATACACATAGGCAAAAGGGTAATTCAAATCTAAATGGAAGTTTCTTGTTAATCTTATTTACAATCGTCTATTTTTGCTGAGTTTTGAGTTTTAAGTTAATCTGAACTTGCAAAATCAGATAAAAACCTTTCTTTACTTATTGTTTTTAGACTATTTTTTGTAATTATTTTATTAGTTAAATCTGTTCTCTGTGTTCTATACCCAACTTACCTAAACTATGCTACAAATTTGACAAAGTACACTACCTAAGTACAATCGGTTAGTTAAGTAGGTTATGATTATAAATTTAAAACTGGTAGTATATAAATTGCACATCATTATGCTTCTATGATTTAGACATCAACTCTTCACTATTATCACCCTTTTCTTATTTCTTTGATTAGCTTCATTTTCTGATAGTATGCTTTTGTAAATCAGGAATTGGCCCTCAGGGCATTTTGGGAGTTCTTCCCATGTTATCGCCCTTTTCTTGTTTCTTCTTTACTGTGTAGTTTTCTTTCTTCTGTGATTCGATTCCTTTTAGGTTGCTTTTATCAACTTCTGAATTATTTTCTTATACTCAAGAAAATCCTATTTAATTGCTGATCAACTTACTTCTCGATTTTTAAATATCAACCTTAAAACAACTTGGAGTAGCACCCTACTTTTCAAACATGAAAAATATTGTTTTGTTACTTTTGAGTTGGTAAGTTTAAAGCAATGACACTACATTCCAAGCTCAGGTACATGTATTTTCCTTGTTGACCTACAAAAAGCAATGTCTCATTTTCCTATTATCTCGAAACTTGTTATTCATATCTATTGTAATCCTATACTGATGATTAGAGGTGGTAGAATAGGTTGGTTGGATTGAACTGAATAGTAGGTCAAAACAGGAATGGGTCAAACACCCTTTTGGTTTGTTTGTCTAATTTTTAAATCTTTGATATCTTCTGTCATCTACTTCCCAATTTATCATTAGGATTCTAAATTTGAAAATCACCATTAAATTTTAGCCATCAATATTCAAATTCTCAATAGGTTTCCTAATTTTTGAATCAGATTCTATTTTTTATGGAGGATTGAATCTGGATAGACAATTCATTCACCTTCTCGTCTTCTACATACAAAGTGCATTCCCTACATTAATCTCAACATATTAAAAAACGCATTGTTTCTAAAAGGTGTCAAACTCTGTTGCAAACCCAAATGATCAATGAAATCTACGGAAATGCTCAGGATTTCTTGCATTGGGTGACCAGAAAAACCTTGAGCCATTAATGTTCCAAAACCTTTGATCATTTGTTTGGATAATAGTTATAACCTAGTTGACCATGATAAGACTTTTTAAAGTTATCTACCCATTTGACTTAGTTATTTTTGTTGACCATTTATGTTTCATTAAGATTACCCATTTATAACATTTCTTTTATGGTTCACCAATTTTGAGACAATTATTTCAATTCTAACTAATATATCATGTATAAAAACCTTTAACTGTTTTTCTATTTTCTTTTTCTTTTTTCTCTCTTTTATGTTTTTTTTTCTTGTTTTATGTTTTTTCCCTATTTTCTTTTTTCCCTCTTTTTCATGTTTTTTAAATGTTATTATGTTTTTTGTTTTTGTTTTTGTTTTTGTTTTTTTTTTCTATTTTAGATGTCAAAAAATGGATGACTATTTTAAAGTGGAAGATGAGACGATTTACGTTGAAAACCCAACCAATGAAAAGGTTCCACAAGAAAACGAAAAAAAAAAACTAAAGAAATCAACCCAAGATCAAAAGTTTAAAAATAATTCAAATGATATAAGGATGAACAGGGTGTTCAAAGGTGAAAATGTAAGCATTATGGTGGCGGGAAATACAACTACGAATCAGGTGCTAATGGGACCAAAAATCTAGGTCTTCATTTAACTAAATGTTAAGCTTACTAGGCTAAACTTAGTGGTGGGTAAAAACAACTAGCTTTCACATATGGTGATGAAAACAAATTCTCAACTTGGAAATTTGATCAAAATGAGAGTCGGAAGGCTCTCGCACACATGTTAGTAGTTGACGAACTTCCATTTAGCTTTATAGAAGGTGCGAGATTTAGGTATTACAGTAGTGTTACTCAAGCATTGTTTAAAGTTCCATGTAGAAGTACAAGCACAACAGATGCCTACCAGACGTTTAAAGAGGAAAAAGAAAAAAAAATCCATGACATTATAAAAAAAACATTGGTAGAATATGTTTAACCACCGATACGTGGAATTCTAAACAACAATTATGTTTTATGTGTCTCACCGCCCACCTTATTGATAACGATGACACCCATGCACTGTAGTGTTGATATATATATATATATATATATATATATATATATATATATATATATATATATATATATATATATATATATATATCAGTTCCTTGAATACTGCCATAACATGAGTACAAGGTATACCCGACAATTGTCATTTCCCACACGTGCAGTAATGGTTTTCCAAGTTTACTATACCATTTTTTATTTGGTTAGTCACCTCATATCTACTTCGATCAATATGGTATACCCAAAAAGCTAAGGATTTATTGATCCTCCTCTCGATGACCTTCTTAGCATACTCAGTAACATCTTTTTTCCTTTCAGCTATAAAAAACATTTACATATATGATGTCATGCATAGTAAACTACACTAAATTATCATTGACATATTACAATATACGGAAAAACTTACCTCCAATATTACGTCGTTAACACCACCATTGTTGCATTTTTGCTTGAAAGAAATCAAGCAACATTGTTATTGGTAGTCTTTGTGCGTCTCTTGATAATGCATTCACAGACTTGACACTATCTGATGACATAATATTATACCGAACCACATGGAAACACAACCTTCCTCATCTCTCGTTACTACATTGGTCTAGCCATGTACGACAATCGTTGGTTAGTGTACGACGTATCCTACCCAAGATTTCTTTGAAATCAAACTCTCAGTAAGCCTTTGCGGCCTCCCAAAACAAAATCTTTGTTCTCTTTTCCCTGCCAATCTTTTCTCTCATATTCATCAACAAATGGTGACAACAGAGTCTGTGATATGCAGTTGTGTAACATCCTGAAATTCAGGTAAAGCTATTTTAACCCTTCTCTTTTGCCAAGTTGTCAAGACTAGCCCTTGAATGGAAATTGTAGCAAATGAGTACACTGGGCATACTGGAGAGTATGTTGCGCGTACTCATGCACTTAATTTGGACACAGACTCGCCTAGGTACGCTGGGCGTAGCGGGCTCAGATGCAAACCCTAATATTTGGCTTGTGAACTATATAAGGAATGCTAAGGCCTTATCCTCAGCCACCATATCAGAGATTGAAACCCTAGGAGAGCATTTCCTTTGTCCTAAAGCTTGTGAGTGAGTGTTTTGAGCTAAAAGTGCCTTTGTGTGTTAGTAAAGAAGAAGGGGAGGAGCTTGTGGAGGCTAGGGATTGAAGTGCAAGTTTGGATCTGATTTCTTCAAAGGGAGGAGCTTCATCTAGAGGTATAAAGCTCAAAGCGTTCCTCTTTATTTTGGTTTGGTGTTGCATGGACCATTTCTAGGGTTAAAGTCCCAAAGGTGGAGACTTTATGAGTATAAGGGACTCCATGGACCTAGATCTGTCCCATTTCAGTGATATATGTGTTGTAGATCCAAAAAAATCCCAACTTGGTCGTTGTTATGGGGTCATGCTTGAGTTATGAGCCATTCTAGGGTTGGAAATGGAATGTTATGGGTGTTGGTGACTATTTCAGCCATGCAAAGGCTTAAAGTCGCCAACTTTATGGATTAAGAGACTTAGGGATGGCTAGATCTGAAAGTTAGATGTTTGTCTTAACTGTTTAAGACCCCAAAAGCTAAGAAGTTTGAAACTAGGAGTTACATGGGGCGTAATCCCAGTACGCGCGGCGTAGGGGGTCATGTTCCCCATTTATGTGAGGTCGTCGGGTACGCCCAGCGTAACCTGGAGAGTTGAATTTTGTTGACTTTTAGGGTTTGGTCAACTTTAGGGTCTTTGAGCCATGATAGGGGTAAAATGGTCTTTTACCCTTCTGAGAGTGATAAGAGAGGGTATAGTCTAGCCTTGAGAGTTGTATTGATTAGAGTGCTTATTCCATGTGATTAGGCGGAGGCTAGACCAGATTTTACCAAGTTTGAGATTACCAAGTTACCCGAGGTGAGTCTTCTCAGTATACTTTACCTAGAGTGGTAATTAGACTATATGGCAGAGTATCTTGTATGTTATTTATGTGATTATGATGCACTGCATTAATTCTATGTGATTCATGTTGTGTATGTTCCAGAGTTTACAGAGTTAGAACCGTAAGGTTCACAGAGTTAGAATCGGAAGGTTCACAGAGTTAGGACTAGAGGGTCCACAGAGTTAGGACCAGAGGGTCCACAGAGTTATAGCCTCGAGTGGCTATTATGTGTTATATGTGGTATTTTGGGGAACTCACTAAGCATTTATGCTTACAGTGTTGTGTTATGTGTTTCAGGTACTAGTGAGGATCGCGGGAAGGCGTCGCCATGATCAGTACACACATGAGGAGTTTTTATATATTATGATCTTGGGATGTGTTACTATGGATTGTTATGTGATATAGTGACATTTTTATAACATTTATGAATGAAAGTATGTTTTTGAAATTTGAAAAATTGTTTGAAAATTTTTGGTGTTACAAATTGGTATCAGAGCCTTGGTTTGAGGGATTCGGGTGTACCTTCGGGGGTATCTGAACTCAAACTGATGATTTGAGAGATTTGCAAAATAAAATCACAAAATTTTTCTCAAAGAGTAAAATATTTAAAAGAGCAGAGCAGAGCAGTGTGTACGATCAGCCAGCGCCCGAATGGTGATTTCCCAATATAACCTTACATTATGAGTTATGAGATATGTTATGATATGATATACATGCTAGAGTAGGCTAGGTATTCTTATTAGGAATAGAGTTTCCTGATTTGTGATGCCTTAGCCTAGGGGTTTTGCTGCTAGGAGATGTTTGAGAGTGAATAGATAGTAGCGAGGAGCTTGTGAGAGATCTGCTAGAGAGTAGACTATGCTTAGAGAGAGTAGAGTACTTGGGACTTGGGATCCTAGGAGGAGGACTTATGGTGAATACTGATGCGGTGTGGACGGTAGTATTGGGCCCGTACTACCGAAGGCATCGGATCAGTGCGCAGCCCAAGTAAGAATCCTTAGGGTACCAGGGTGGAGAGTAGGAATGGGATATCGAGTGTGTGTACACTCGAGCGATTCTATGATATTTTGTGTTGTATTTCAGAGAGACATCATGGTTGGGACACGCTACACACCCGAGAGCAGTGGTGTTAGCGATGAGGAGATCCGCAGGTTGATTCACGAGGAGGTGGCTGTTACCATCTGAGCCGAGATACCAGAGATGTTTGGGTCTATCAAGACCACCCTGATCGAGACTTTTGACGAGCGTTACGTTGCTTTTACTAATGCTACTGTTGATGCGGCCACCGCAGCCGTCGCTGCTGCGAGGCCACAAGGGGGGTGACTCGTTGCTGTATTGGGAGTTCAGCAACACGAAGCCACCAAAGTTTGATGGGATGCATGATCTGATCGCTGCGATGAGATGGATTTCTGATATTGATGGATGCTTCTATACGTGTCCTTGTCCGGAGCATCTGAGAGTCCGGTTCGCGCTGAAACAGCTTCGCTTGGGAGCGAAGGATTGGTAGGAGTTTGTGACAACGCACTATTCTTCTGCAGAGCTTGCCGCGGAGACATGGGAGAGGTTCACCATTATGTTTCGTGATGAGTACGTTCCCCCGGTGGAAAGGGAACATTTGGCCCAGGAGTTCTTGACCCTCAAGTAGGGTACCGAGTCTGTTACAATGATCACCAGGATGTTCCATGAGAGGGCGATGTTCTGCTCTAAGAACGTGTCTTCCGAGCAGGCACACATGAGTCGATATTTGAGCATTTTGAGGAGGGATATCCGCGAGTTCGTGGCGAACTCGTCGTACCGAACATTTTACGAGCTTCAGGAAAATGCCCAGAAGAGGGAGATTAAGCTCGAGACCCAGGCCAGGGAGGAGGCGGAGTCTTAGGGGAGGGTGTGACATCCCCAAAATCTCGGCCAGAAAAGACCGATTTCATTTATGCTTTTTAAACATTTTCAGAGTAAATCCTTTTAGTTTTAAAAGAGATGCGGAATTTGTTCCCAAAAACAAAACATGATAAAATAGATATTTATCAAAACATTTCATAAAGAAATATGATTTCATTTCATAATCAAAAGTCGGGATGTCATGTTCCGATACAGATCATAAAGCATAAACGATAACATTACAAGTCGTTCAACAAATATATACATATATAGACTTGTAAACAAAAACAACTTGATGATTCGCCCATCTTAAGCTCTTGCGCCACTTCCTGTAATACAAATAAACTGAGTGGGTCAGGCTTGGGAGCCTGGTGAGCATGTAGGGTTTTCAACCCACAATAATTATATTTAATTTCAACAATCCACAATAAACCCGATTACCCATTCCCGTTATCCTCACTTTACGTCCCTAAAATAACTTCTATTATAAGGAACCTAATTCAGGATTTTCATCAGAACGAACATTACTGCAGAGGGGCTTCCTCAACAATAAGTATCCTAAAGGCAACCATGTGGGGGATAGAGTACACCGGTGAACACGTCGTTCACAACACTTACATGTAATGAGCTTGCTAGTGTTCCACAGGACAGTTTAGAATAGTCTGTGGTTGTCATCCATACTCTGCTGGATGACTAGAATAACACCAATAACACCGAGACCTCTCATCTGTTTATTTCACACTAATTATCTACCCATGTTCTACCCAACATATTAGTAGATAAAAATATACATTTTTATACATTGTTTAAAAACCTGCATAGCATGCTTTAATCAATACATATTCCACAAAACAGATGAGGCATACACACATAACACGTATTTCATACAGAATATATCAGATCTATGAGATAGAAGAGAGTGAATATACATTCACACATATAACAGCAAAATATATACACATAGCACATATTTTATCTAGAATACTTCATAATATTGCGTTGGAATGAAAATAACTACACACTCACTTGATCAGAAGATGATCAGGCAGCACTACGGCTTGCAGAAGAGGTGTTTCTCCGTAGATCTGGAAGATCTTCACAAAAACCGGCTCCTCGCGGGCAGTGCTTCGGCTCGGGAATAACGCTCTTCAGGATCCTCGGGGATTCGGATCTTGCTTCGGGGTATAAACAGCACGCAAAACGAGGCAAAAACTAGAGAGAAGAAAGAGTTTGAACAAGAGAAAATGGCTGAATTCGAGTTCTATTTATAGGCTGAGGGTCTGGGATTACGCGGGGCGTAATCTCAAATTACGCGGGGCGTACTTTGACGTCATTGCGTGCATCGACTGGTGGCACTCGAGTATTGGTCAGACAAGTTGCATCCGACTGAGTACGCTGGGCGTACTCAAATTACGCTGGGCGTAATTTGACTCGTCAACTTCTAAATTGCGTAACTTTCGCATACGAGCTCCGTTTTCGACGTTCTTTATATCCACGCGTAGGTCAGACCATACTCTACAACTTTCGTTTAGACTCCGTCGGCTAATTTTGAATTTTATTTTTATTATTTATTTTTAGAAGGCCGGGACAGAAAAACTTCGTTATAAATTCATAACTTCTTCGTCTGACGTCCGTTCTCGCCTAACTTTTCATCGTTTCGCTACTAACAACGAGATCTTCAATTCTCGTTTAGATTGTTTCGGCTAAAAACTGCTCGATCTCAAATCGAGTATTCAGGCTGCATATTGCCACGTCGAAACTTCAGAAAATCATAACTTCCTCATACGAAGTCAGATTTGGGCGTTCTATATATATTCAAAAACCTCGTTTCAACTACTACAACATTATCCAAAGATACCGAGTCTATTTTACACTTAAATTTTGATGCTCATTTTATCCCTAATTTAATTTAAATTATAATAATTAAGAAAACACACATAATCCACATAATTCACAAATAATACATTCTTATTATTTCAGGTTGAGGTACAAGGTTAACCTAGACTATTACATTGCTAAAAATGGCATGCCCAGAAACACGGGCGTTACAGAGGGATCGACGACCGGCACAGTCCCAGCCGGCAGCCAAGCGGGCCAAGCCCGCCCATTCGAGATCAGGGAACCAGAAGGGCTGCACTTATGGAAAGTGTGGCAAGAGTCATGAGGGGGCTTGTAGAGAAGGGTCTTGCTACAAGTGTGCAAGGAGGGGCACATGGCCAAGAATTACCCCAAGGGTTTTGCAGTCTGTTTTCACTGCAAGCAGACCGGACACCGGAAGGCCGAGTGTCCGCAGTTGCGGGGGTCAGCACAGGGAGCATCACAGGGATCTGCCCTGCTGTCGTACGAGCTACGGAGAGTCGGCCAATGAAGGCCTAGGCGCCAAAGGCTCGCGGGAGAGCCTTCTAGTTGACAGTGGAGGAGGTCCGCGCAACGCCCGATGTTGTGGCCGGTACATTTCTTGTGAGTTCTGTACCTTCTTTGGTGTTATTTGACTCGAGTGCGAGTCGGTCTTTTGTGTCGTTGGCCTTTAGTCAGCACATCAGTATCTATCGAGAGGCGTTGAGTCAACCTTTGCGAGTTTCCATAGCTGACGAGAGAGCAGTGTATGCCACTGATGTGATTCGAGGATGTGTACTCGAGATCTTCGGCATTGAGTTTTCGATTGATTTGGTCCCGATTGCTATGGGAGATGTCTGTGTCATCGTGGGGATGGACTGGTTGAGCAGATTTGGAGCGGTTATCGACTGCGAGCGATAGCTGGTGACCATACGAGACCCTATTGGGGGAGTTCTTATGGTTTATGGCGAGGGTACCCGTTCTGGGTCAGCGTTTTGTTCGGCCGCTGGAGCGAGGCAGAGTCTACAACAGGGTTGTAGCAGGTTTATGGCTTATGTGGTGGATACGAGATTAGGTGCAGTGAAACTGAGTTCGGTCAATGAGGTCTCGATAGTGCGTGAGTTCCCGGATGTTTTCCCTAAGGAGTTGTCGGATGTGCCTCTTGAGAGGTTGGTGGAGTTCTGTATCGATTTAGTTCCGGGGGCAGCACCTATCGCCAAGGCGCCCTATCGCCTTGCGCCTATAGAGATGTAGGAGTTATCCTCGCAGCTTCAGGAGCTGTTGGGAAAGGGGTTTATACGCCCGAGTAGCTCGCCGTGGGGAGCGTCAATCCTTTTTGTCAAGAACAAGGATGGTTCACACCGGATGTGCATTGATTACCAGGAGTTGAAAAAGCTGACGGTCAAGAACCGTTACCCCTTATCGAGGATTGACGATTTGTTCGATCAGCTGCAGGGAGCGTCTTGGTTCTCCAAGATTGACTTGAGGTCTAGATATCATTAGATGAGAGTGCGTGATGAGGATATCCAGAAGACAGCGTTCGGGACTCGTTATGGGCATTACGAGTTCATGGTAATGCCTTTCGGGCTCATCAATGCACCGACGGCATTCATGGATCTCATGAACAGGGTGTGTAGGCCGATGTTGGATCGTTCGGTGATCGTGTTCATTGATGATATATTGGTGTATTCGAGATCTAGAGAACAGCATGAGGAGCATTTGAGGGAGATCCTCGGAGTTTTGAGATCCGAGAGGCTTTACGCCAAATTCTCCAAGTGCGATTTCTGGTTACGAGAGGTCCAGTACCTAGGACACCTCGTCAACCAGAATGGGATATTGGTCGATCCGTCCAAGATTGAGGCGGTGATGAGTTAGGAGGTGCCGAGATCCCCTTCAGAGATCAGGAGTTTTCTGGGATTGGCAGGTTATTATCAGAGATTTATCAAGGATTTCTCTAGGATTGCTATTCCTCTCACCAGGCTGACCCGGAAGGGTGTGGCTTTCAGTTGGGGCCCGGAGCAGTAGGCCTCATTCGAGACACTATGCTAAAGATTATGCGAAGGCCCAGTGTTAGCCCTTCCGGAGGGGATGGAGGATTTTGTGGTATATTGTGACGCGTAGATATCGGGTCTGGGTGCGGTGCTGATGCAGAGAGGGCATGTGATAGCATACGCATCGAGGAAGCTAAAGCCTCATGAGACGAGGTATCCTACTCATGATCTGGAGTTGGGGGCTGTGGTGTTCGCCCTCAAGATCTAGCTTCACTACTTGTATAAGGTTTGGTGTACCATATACACGGACAACAAGAGCTTGAAGTATCTGATGGATCAGCCCAACCTGAACATGCGCCATAGGAGATGGTTGGATGTGGTAAAGGATTATAAGTGTGAGATCTTGTACCACCCGAGCAAGGCTATCGTGGTAGCCGAAGCCTTGAGTCGTAGGGCAGAGAGTGCCCCGATACGGGATGTTTGTATGAGGTTGACAGTGATGACTCTAGTGTTGGACACCATTCAGGAGGCCCATGTAGAGGCCATGAGACTGGAGAACAGCAAGAGAGAGCGGGTGATCGGGCAAGTATCTGAGTTCATTGCCGATAGCCGAGGGCTTATGACCTTCCAGGGCCGAATTTGGGTGCCATTTAAAGGCGGGGCACGTACCATTGTGTTAGAGGAGGCGCACATGCCGAGGTTTTCGATCCATCCTGGGGCCACTAAGATGTATTTGGACCTCAAAAGAGACTACTAGTGAGGATCGCGGGAAGGCGTTGGCATGATCAGTACACACATGAGGAGTTTTTATATATTATGATCTTGGTATGTGTTACTATGGATTGTTATGTGATACAATGACATTTTTATAACATTTATGAATGAAATTATGTTTTTGAAATTTGAAAAATTGTTTGAAAAATTTGGGTGTTACAAGTTGGGAACACGACTTGAATAGCCATTTCATTTGAATTGGCTCTATCTGATATGATAGCCAAAGATGACATGGCCTTGATATATTCTTTAAGTCTTGATAAAAACCAAATCCATGACTATGCAATTTCATTTTTCCCAACACCAAATGCAATAGGGAGGATTTGGTTATTACCATCCATGCCCACTACTAGGACCCTTTAAGGTGTGCTCTGTCAATCATAATAATAGGATGCAAACTTCTTTGAAACGCTTGAACCTAAAAAGTAATTAATAATCTTATTAAAATGAACGCATGTGTATGGACATTAAATATATAGAATTTCGTACATAAAAAATATTATCGCACAACCGATAGCCTTAAAAAAGTATTGAAATTTTTTGTCATCACACGTATTTATATGTGTATCCGTCCTTGGATTATTCTTCTCCAAGTTGTAACAGTATAAAAGTAGTCTTTAAAAGATTTCTTCAGTGGTCCCTCTCAACAGATTTATGGCATACATTTTAGCAATCCATGCTTGCAAGTATGAAAAATGTACACAAAGATGATCATTTAAAGTTCGTTGTATTTATTTCCCACACAACATATTACCCATACGATTAGCTAATATGCCCTTCGAGAAGTGTCTCAATACCCTTTTATGGGCTTGTCGGTGATAGGGATGTAGTTGTGTGTTTGAGCAAATGTGTTTCTTCGATAGTTTAACCATTTGAAATGTAGCATTAGTATTTTGTTTTTTTTCCCTTATCCACCAGTCACAATTATACATATAGCAAACAGCTTCAAACCTGTCTTTTGTAGATATTTTCACTTTATATTGGAAACCTTCACTAACAATTTTCAATCCTATATTAAGATTAAGTGCTTCTTTGTTTTTAAAGAGATGGTATAACTTCACATGGGAAGTATAGTTATGCATTGTGGCCCCTTTACAATTTTGTTGAGCTAATTTGGGCAATGGCAAATGTTTAGGCATACCCCAATGGGTGGGTTGTATTTCTTCAATATCGTAAAAATAAAAAGGAAACTTTTCCTGTTATATTTTTCGGGTTGTAAAGAGATCAGTTTCCTCCTCTCCACCTTCGTGACCATCCCCATCAAATTCAGTGTAATTCTGAAAATGTTCAACTGGCTCTCAATGTGGAATTATATAACCATCATCAACCAACATCTTTAGTTTTGAATCATCATTCATAGATTCATCAACATCAACAGTAACATCAGCGTGAAGGAACATGGTTGGTGTCATAGGTAATAAATTACAAATTTAGGTACTTCCAGCACCGAAAGAACCATTTCCAGAACTATTTTCCTCGGAAAATCGATTAGTACCACTTTCTATAACATTATTAACAACAAACATTTGTACTATGTTGGGAGGCATAATACTAACAAAACTAAGAAAATATCTAACATAATTATCGTCAAGAATATACATAACTATATTTAATCGAACACATTAAAAAGATAAAACGAATTTGATTAGTGTGTTACCTAGACTTCGAAGCAACCAACGTAACTAACCCAACGAGGTTGATATCATTGTTTATATCTACACCAAAGCATGTAACAAGATACTGCCTACACTCGTCGATACGCTGCCATTGCCCTCTACTAGAAACTGATACTCGAAAAGATCTTGTATACATACTCATTTCGGATGTTTATGGAAATTATTAAACACACAAATATATTTCATATATGGAATAAAACCATACAAATACCCTAATTCTAGCTCTCCAAAATAACACTCCAGAATGTACGACTGTTCTGGACTGTAGTCCGGAATACACCTTTTCAGTCAAGAATTTATGGGGTGTCAGATTCTAAACCAAAATCCCACAAACCGGCATCCACTCCAGAGCAAGATCATAAATACTCTGGAATATCGTATTTCGGATCCAAAGTCCAAAGAAAAATTACGCCCTCTAGAATATGATATTCTAGAGCATGTGACCATTTTACGAAAAAAAAATAAATCATTGATTATTTTTATTAAAATGGTCGTTTCTAAGGATCAGTTTACTTAATTTATCTATTTTATATTACAAAATAAATAAAATATTTTAATTATACTTATAATTAAAAAGCAATGTTCGTAGGTATTTCCACCACAACTGCTATCTTTTGTAGTTACCATTTTACATTTTAAAATGTTAATTTCATCCATATGTATTTTGAACCTTGTAAAACATCATTTTCACCCATTTATTTTTTAACATTTTATGTTTATCCCCATAAAAAAAAACTAATATTTTATGTGTTTATTTTTATATATGCACAAATAAATTCGAGGTGATCAACATTTCGATGTATTTATAACTTTTGTTTGTCAATTAAAAAAAATGAAAATTTTCATTTCATATCCTTGCAAAATTTATATATTATTTCTATATCCTTGTAATTTTAAAAGTATATATATATATATATATATATATATATATATATATATATATATATATATATATATATATATATATATATATATATATATATATATATATATATATATATATATATATATATATATATATATATATATATATATATATATATATATATATATATATCATTCTGAAACTCTAAAACTCACCTTTATATCCTAATTCACAATTTAATTAGTTTTAAACTAATTGAATATTACAAAACTTATTCAGAAATCAAAATTCTACATGACTGTGCTAAAATATCATTTTTAAATAAAAACTAGCATTAAACCAATTCAATAGCAGCCGCTAACGAAATCTCAAACAACCAAACTTATTATATTTGGTACAGTTAGATATGAAAACTAAAAAATAAATCTTTTCAAAAGAGATAAGGTCATTTAACATGAAGCAATTGTTGGATTCATCTAAGGTCACTCGTGCTAATTAAAGTAAATATCCTAACCCGAATCTTATACCATTATGTGAATCTTATGTATTCTATCGATTTTGTATTTTATATTATTTTCTCAATTGTATACCACTATTTAAGTTATCAAAAATATTTTAACAATATTATATAATATATTAATTCTAAAGTCCCTTTCTTAACAGTTCTTCACTGCCATTGGTTGATTTTTGTATGGTTTCTATACATGTGTTATGATACCCATTGCTAGTTGTATACGTGTTTTCCTCTACCGCTTCTGCTTCATTCGTGTCATGCTCTCTTTAATACTTTGAATATGTAATCTCACCCACTCCATCGCCATTGCCTACATATTTACTGTTTCCCACAACTTCTTTTCTTCTACGTGTTCCACCTTACAATCGATTTTGTTCTCTGCGGGGATTATCACCACCACGCCATCGGAAGCACCGATTGAAGCCGGATATTTTCGATTATCACCAGGACACCATACGAACCATCGGTGAGTATTTTACCGGCGATGAAATCGGTGTTTCCGGCGATGAAGTCTACAACACAGACGATTTCAGTACTCTTCCTCGGTTATTTCTCTGTCTTTTTCTTTTCTGAGCAAGAAATCAAGTTTGACTGATTTTTCCCAATTTCTTTAGGATTGCTTCCATCGACTTAGAAGAGATCACTACAGGTAGAGATCAAATATGGGTTATAGAGGTCCAAACCTAAATCGGGAAAGACGCGACATCAAAAGCTTTTCAAGAAGAACCCGTGAGACCGACAGTAGAGCGTTGGTGAGGAATCGACACGGTATCAACAATTTTTTCCTGGAATCGACATTCTTTCAACGACACCCACCTCCACCGTCGCCCTCCGCTTGTGTCTGCCTTGGTAAGTTCCACTTTTAATTATCTGAAATCGAATCTAGTTTACCGTCGCTCTGATCTTCTATCTGTTTCGTCTGTATGCAATCCAAAAAGTCTTAATTGGGTTGTTCCTCAATGTCATTGTTGCTCACCACATGTTTGATGAAATACCTAGGAGGTATTAAGAACAAGTGCAAACGACTTACGACCGAATTGATGAGGTAATTCTATTAATTTTTTTTTTCACAAAATTGTTACTAATAGTTTAATTGTTTGAGCCAGTGTTCTAAAAGGCGCCATGGCGTGAGGCGCGACGTCGCCGTTACGAAAAGCTTCATAACGTTGCTGTTAGGCGTGGCGCTGACAAAACGTGATATGGCGTGTCATGGCACGTTATGACGTGTTATGGTGCGTGTTTTTTCGTTTGAGACACGTTTTTTTGCTCTTTTTTATACCTTTTCTAATCGGACATACAAATATTGTGTTTTTTATTAACTTTATGTTATTAATTGTGGATATAACACTTCTAAAAACTAGGTATATTTGATATAAATTTATATTTTTGCGGTAATATAATTATAAATTAATACAAAATCGTTGCCTTACATCACTCCTTGAAAAACGTCATGGCTCGCCATAACTCGTTAAGCTTGAGGCTTGGTCTTGCCGCCACACCACGCCTCACGCCTTTTAGAACCTTAGTTTGAGCCCAATTAATACTTTAGACCGAAACACATTAACACTAAACTTTGAAAAAGTAAACCCTCCTCTTACTTTCACTTCAAATCTGCTTAAAAGGACAATGTTGACTTCAAACCAGTCAATATGTACTCAAATTAGCATGTTTAAGTATTTGTGTGTGTCACCGGAGTTTAATTCTTACAGTTTTTTAGATTGAATTTACTAATATTTGTTTTTTATTTGTTACAGATATTCTGTTATTGACCAATACACAATCTATGTTTGAAGTTCAATTAAATGGTTAAGTCTTGAACACATCAAGGTAAAGTGACGATTCTTTGTTTAACATCCTTTTTTTAGCTAGCATGTTACATGATTGAATTCCATCAAGGATTATACATATTTAGCCAAGGGTCGTCAAATAATCTGTATGTATTTATGCTATTATCCAATATTTAGGGATCAACTGTATAGTTGATTAGAATGCTGCAAATAACTAAAGTTTGATGGTTCATGATGTGCTTCCTTTAGCCCTTGAGTTTTTGCAGCTGCTTCTTGGTGCTAAACTAATATTCTTTTATTTTGAAGGTGAGTATACAATGGTTCATTATTAATAGTTTATTATTTTTTACAATCTACCAAGCAATTTGATTATATATTTATTGCAGGTTTATATTATCATATATTTAAGAATGCAGCAAGCATTCTATGAATCAAAGACTGAGATATATCTTAACATTCTCTAAAATAAATTGAAAACTTCAAATACTAATATTCTTGGATTCTATAATATGACTATGCATGTTTCCATTGGTTGTATATATGATTATGTTATTTAATCTTTTAATTATATAATCCAAGTTAAAAACAACGTATAATGTTGGATGGCTTATATTTTTGTTCTGTTAAATGGGCATAAGTGAAAATTGTTTTTTTTTTTTTTTTATTTTTTTTTTATAAAACTCATTTCAAACTTTCTAAACACTTAACTCCTTATATTGGTTTGGTATAATAATAGTGTTTATTATCTAACATATTATACTGCTACAATTTATATCAAATTCTATATATATATATATATATATATATATATATATATATATATATATATATATATATATATATATATATATATATATATATATATATATATATATATATATATATATATATATACTAATTACATAAAAAAAAACTAAATGGCATTTACAGGTTAGATCAAATTTTTTGAAATATACGAAATAATTGTAAACAAATAAATAAAAAAGAAAAATATACTTATACCGTAACAATTGATAAGAAATGACTATATAAAAAAGAGATAAATTGATGTTTTCGTTTATGTCATTCTACCTATAAAAGTATATATTCACAAGCTTTGCTTATCAGGAAAAAATAATGTACTGTAATGTTACGAATTTTTCATTTGTACATTTAAAGTTCTTTTTTTTTTCAATTGCTGTGATATAGTTTATTAATCTAAAAACTAAACTAACGTTATTAATTGTGTTAAATTAACTATTTTTCAATACAAGTTTTGATAATTATGAAGCAATATACATATAAGTTAGTTTGGATTATCATTTTGAAAGAATATAATATTTTACTATTTCGAAAAATATTTATATATTAATGGATAAAGATTTTAAAAAATGATCAAATTTACACTAAAAATATTTAATTATGAGAAAAAAAATTGAAAAGAAAATGATATCCATAGAATAGTTACTACAGTTTATTTAATTTATCACAATAAAATATATTTCAATCATAAAACATCATAGTAACATCTATTGAAGATTATACTTTTTCATTTGTTGGTATATATTGATATTTACATCAAACAAACAATCAAACAAACAAAGAATAATTTGACGATTTGTTCATATTCGGTCAACTAAAAGAAGAAACATATTTCATGTATATAATTTTCTTTCTATATACATTTCATTAGCTATTCAAATAAATACTACATCAAGGGGTAAAGAGAAAAATTTTCATAATACTTGATATTTGCTAATAATAATGTTACAAAGTCTTAATAATAATGTTACAAAATCTTGACCCATAACGACACCTGATTTATATGGAAATTTTCATTACAATATCATTGATGCCGAAATAGTTGTTGGTTAATAGGCTGGAATAAAATATTTTTGCTAAATTAAAAATGTATGTTTTTATCTTCCGAAATTGGTTTTCTCTACCACCATTGTGCATTGCTTAACGCCTTTTCTTCCTTGATATAATGTTATCCTTGTACAATGCTTCAAGGTACAACTTATCATCTTCAACATCCATTGGTGGGAATTGTCATTAGATCTCAAAGTGAAGAGAGCAAAAGTAATTTGCTAAAAGTTCTCATTATGGGCATTTGGGCAATAAAATTGTTAGCATTTGTAACTAAATAAAATCTTTCTGTTATTTCCAATTCTTTGGTGTCCAATCCAAAGGGGGTTGTTTTCTAGTTATAAGATTAAACACTTGATTTTACAATTAGCAAAAATGAAGAATAGGAGGTTTAATCTACATTTGAAACGTGGCTTCTATGCGTAAGAAATAGCGGCAACAGGTTTTGTAGTGTTTAATTAGATTTAATCCTAATAATTGAATTGGTTTAATGCTAGTTTTTAATTTAGGAATGGTATTTAATACAGTCAGATGAAATTGATTTTCAGATAAGTTTTTTAATATTAAAATTATTTAAACCTAATTAAATTATGTGTTTGGATAAATACATGAATTTTTTAATTTGAAACAGATATATATTTAATTTTAAATTTTGTTAATATATAGAAGTAATATTTAAAATTTCTTAGGATATGAATGAAATTTTAACTTAAAAAAAACTTACTTTCTTTTTTATATATAGGTGTTGTATAAATTTGAGTTTGTTACTTTTGACTTAATTTTTTTTTAAGTTTTCGTGCTTATTTTTATGTATGCTTTCTACGTATGAGTTGAGTCACATACAATACATATTTTAATTATTTGAATTTCTATTTGTTAACTTAAAAAACATCCAACTTACTTATTTTTATATAGCTTTCGGTATAAATTCGAATTTCTTTATGTTTTAACATAAAATTTGTATTATTATATGAAAATGTATTATATGTGAGTTGCAACCAAAGTCATATGTAAAAAACATACATTTGTATTTTTTAACTTAAAAAACATCCAAATTACTTATTTTTATATAGCTTTCGGTATAAATTCAAATTTCTTTATGTTTTAACATAAAATTTGTGTATGTTTCTTACATATGACTTTGGTTGCAACTCACATATAATACATTTTCATATGATAGTACAAATTAAAGTTAGTTAGTATCAACAAATGAAACGGTACCTATATTGTATCGATGCAATCGTCAAAATTCAACTTACAAAATGGATTGATGTCGTCGTAACACTTAACGAACAAGTTATTAGTTCGTTTTATTATCTAAAAATAAAATCTTGAGAAAATTCCAAAAATGATCCGTGTGCTTAGTTAAAAAAAAGTATTTTACCTATCATATATGTGTTAGTTATCTAGTTATATGGTGGTCAAAATGAGAAAATTATGTCTAGAGGGGCCATTTTTGCCAAATCATGAAACTTTTGACATAAGGTAGGGGAGTTTCTTGCCTCGCTTATTTGAAATGTTTCCAACTTTTGAGGTTTTATGGGTCTAGCTTTTCTTCAACTTCAATGGCGGTTTGAGCTTGATTGTGGCTTAACTGAATATCTATAATGTATTCCATCATTCGTAGCACTTTGAAGGTAGTTTCCAATCCTTTATTCTTCATTTATGATGTGTAGGGTTTGTGATATTTCTCAAAATCTAAATTCTATGGTTAGTACTAGTGTTCTTTTAGTTTATAGAGTTTATTCTCTTCATATATTATGATCTAATATACAACTTCCTCTATGTTGTGTGATTTTACGTTTGGTGGGGTTTTACTCAATTTATAGACCTAACTTCTGGAAATAGGTATTCAATGCCATAAATAAATTGATATAACTTTGGGAATAACAATAAAGTTCTTTTAGGGATGCTCTGAAGAGCTAAAATAACTAGAAAATGATTTAAGAGAGTGAGATAAATAGTGTATTAATTTATCATCGCTTGATCAATTAATTTAAAGTTATTGAAATTAATTTAGAATTAATCAAAAACAATTTAATGGTGTAGGGATTGAATGTTAATTGTTCCAAGTTGAGCAAAAGGAACATTTTGGATCTCCACAAGGGGTGGATGCTTTTGAGGAGGTCGTGGAGGCTTCCAGAATTGATCCATGTATTAGATAAGGAAAAGATTTGAACCTGGATTAAATATGATGATATAATTGATTTGAATCAGCTATAAATAGACCCTTTAGCCTTCATTAATTTTATTCTTTCCTCCCCTTTCGTTGTTATAATTCGATTCTTGCAAGTGTTCTCTTTTTTTCTCCATAATTTTCTAGGATCTTAAACTTTTGTGTGTGAGCCATGTAACATTCTATTTAAAAAAAAAAAAAAAAAAAAAAAACTAAACCCCGATATGTATTTATTTTATTTTTAATGTAGCTCTAAAGTTGTATTATTTTAACGGGGTGTTCACTGCCGGGACTTAAATGTTATAAATTCATGAAATCGGGGGTTAAAGTGTAACTTTCAGACTAGTTATGAATAAATTTGTGGAAGTTAGGGGTTGTTTAGTAAATATTGGGTTTAAACTGAAAATGTTTTGTGGCAGGGGATAAAAGTGAATAAAAAGAGTTAAGTTTGAAAGAAGGAGGCGAGACTAAAACCCAACACCCCATTCCTTGTCCTCTTGTTTACACCATCCCTACAAACCCTAACCCTAACGTTTTAGCAGGCGCCACCTTATCCCTCCTATCTCCACCCGCCGTCATCACCATTGTTGCTGCTTAGAACCACCGAGCGACCACCGCTGATCCAGCACCGGCCAAGACAGGGAATGACACTGTGACCGTTGGGTAGGTTAGAAGAAAGGGGCATTTATTGCTGCTGTTTCCATTATCCGGTAAATGTGTAACCCCCACCCCCTCATCTTCTCCGTTTCTTCTGTTGTTACACCATCGCCCACTTCCGCCACTGCTATTGTCGCTCAAAGCGGCTGTCCTTTTTTCTGTTACCTCCGGTCGTCGTTCTCCACTAAGAAGATACTGCAGTTGTATGTGTGTGTTGCACATGTGTGTGAACTTGTGTTGCTATTACGAGTTTGTGAGGAGCGTGTGTAGGTGTGTTGTTTGGACGGAAAACGTTGAAAAACCCACCATAGTAGCCGACCATTGTGGCTGCCGCCTTGCTGCAGATGCTAACAACCATGGGCCACCGTGTTAGCTGGATGTGTGTGTATAATATTGTTAGTATGAGTGTTTTTTGCATGGTGATGTAGTAGAAGCTAGTTGGTCAGATTCTAACTTGAAACCACCGCCAACACATTTTGTAAATGGGTGGCTGCCACCATGGACCGCTGCCGACCACCACTGCCTGAGGTGGCAGTGGATGGTGTCTAACTTACTAAACTAAATGACCTAAACATCTAACTTTAGACCTAATATCATGTGATTGGGTTGGAAACCCTAACTAATGTTTAGAAAACCCAAATATCAGAAACCTTAGCTCGGGACCCGCATTTTTTACCACTGTTTAGACTTATGAATCATATCCGACCATGTTGTATATTTTCCCTATTGTGGTATATGACTTAACGAATTAAGTCCTTAAGGGGTTAAGTGTGGAAGACTAACCCCATTTATTATTTTATGTGAAAAAACTAGAGATGAGTAACTCTAGTTTTGGGCGCAAGTTTGGGATGCAAATTAGGACTAATTCATGGATTATTATTATATCAGAGATTTACTACGTCAAACCTTATTTGGTGATGCTCTGAGGTGGTTAAGACCTTAATGGGTTAAGTGTCCTCACTTAACCCTAATCTTCATTTTATGTGAAACCTTAATCGTCATTTCATTTGAAGGTAGTCACTGTTACAAGTGACTATGACTTATGATGGAGTATTGACTCAAGTACCTTCATGTAGGTGATTGGAAGTGAGTTGAAGCTAGTGGAGTTCTTTGTTACTATTGTAGTGACCTCTACGCATATTCAGGTGAGTCTTTTCACCATACTCACAGGTCGAAGGCACCAATGTTGGCCCACTAGACTATACTTGCTTATATGGTAGTATATATATATATATATATATATATATATATATATATATATATATGTGTGTGTGTGTGTGTTGACTAGTTGCGTCTGATTTGCTGGTACTGTGATATGTGTTTACTGTGCATGTTGTCTTTATGACTATTGTTGGTTATGCTTGCATGATGTTGATGGGTTTTATCCATAAGAACATCCTATGTGCTCATACAAACCCTAATGCTTGGATCTAGGTTTCTCTATTGTACATGCAATTCATCCAAGACTATAAACCCTAGATCTAATATATGATAATCAATATAACATATGAATTAGGGTTTAGATCATACCTTGATTGTTATGTAGCAATAACAATCTCAAATCCTTCTTGTATTGACTTTGGAAAGCTTAGAGTCACAAATGTCACTCCTCTAATGGTTCACAAACACCAAGAGCAAGAGGATGAAGAGGAGAAGAGAAGGAGGCTGCCCAAAACGTGTGGAAACCCTAGAGAACAAGTTCACTTCGTTTTTGGGGCTTAAGGGTTCCTTAAATAGTGAGGCTATTAGGGTTATCTAACAAGGAAAGCCTAATTTGGATGCTTAGGCCCTAAGCAACCCATGAACCCCTTTCTTAAAGGCCTTTGGACGATTTCTAATGGGTTTCCCCATAGAATTCGTCCACCCCTTTAATATGGAGTCCATTAGCCCAATATTCAACTATCACACAATTGACAGTTCTAGTCCCTTAAGTTTAATTAATGTCTTTTAGCCACAAACTTAATTCTTATTAATTCCTTACTAATATTAATTAAACAATATGATTTCTCCTTTAATATATTATTATCATAATATATTAATAAATCATAATTAATCCTTTCTCTCCATAATTCATCCTATCAAGTTGCTTTGGTGAAGGCAACCCAAAAGGACCATGCACCATCGGGTCAAGTACATACCAAAATAGTTATGGACTTAGACACTAATCCAACAGTCTCCCACTTGGATAAGTCTAATAACTATTCCGCGTATGACTTCAGATCCTGATCTGCAATCATAGCTTTCCAAAGCCGCTGTCAACTCTGATCTTATCAGATACGCGTGTCCTTTAGATAAGGGATCATACATTCCTCCATTCTAGATATCGTATAGACTGAGACATGGATTTAAACCATTCTCTTTGTCTATGTGCTGTTTCCCGAATTCAGATTTATGACGACTGACAACAGACTACAATTGAACACATCAATTTAGTCCCGGCTTGGCCAAGCGCTTAGGTGTCATCACTAAATCATCGAGGGCCCCAAAGATATCGCTTTTATCCTACTTTGGATAAAAGGAACGGATAAACTTTGACTCAATGCTCGCTTGCACTTACTCACCAAATCACACACAACAATATGTTTTATAACACCAAGTTACTGGTGCGTTTACATATTATCAATGTGCAACCGACTCGCAAGATACAACTCACACATCTCGGCTTCAAGAATATAAGATGTTATCGTCTCACCAATCACTTGTGATACAAATCCATGAAGTGATCCAAGTGAGCGTGGGTTTAATCCAATGCTCAAATCATATTCATAAGCACTCATAAACATTGCAGCAAACATTTGCTTATGTCTAATACTCTTTAGACAATCCACACACCAATTCACGACAGTCTTCATTCATACCTACTTCCAACATATGAACGACTGTGGTCCGTTTGAATAATTTGACTGTTCTAAACCAATTAATTATTCAGGAAGTTAAAACATGCAAAGTGAAACACAAGAATAATACCAATCTCATATGGCCTCAAACCTTTGAGTATAAATAAAACACCTTTTATTTATCACCATATCGATTAGTCATTATTTGTTGTTTCGGGTAATCAACTTCTTTCTTGAATTATTACTACACTTGTCCCATGCTCTTAGTATGCACACAATGTTTACCTATGGTTCTTACTTTGTGAAATAGATCAAATGAACACATTTCCAATCATACTCATTTCACAACTCCCAATCCTTTTCACAAGTGAAAGAATATCAAATTCTTGCCACTTATAGAATATGCTAGATTCTAACATTTTATGCAATGATCCTTTTGTAATGTCACTGCACTAAGGTCACAATGACTATTTCCAATGAATTACAAAGCTCTCTATCAGAAATTTTTACAAGACAATTCCATAGATGTGATGTCTCTCTCTCAAAGTACATTCCTTTGAACATCCTTCTTGCATAAAAGTTTCTAATCTAGACATAGATTCTCAATATCCAACTCCCAATATGGAAGCCTTTCCATACTTACCATATGACAACTCATTCTTAATAGAATCTTATCTATTCATAATAATGTCGATATGTTCCATCCAATATCATACTTCCAACTACTCACAAGCGACCAATCCTAAGCAAGCTTTGGATAGTTGTTTAATTATCTTAGTCAAAACCGATTCTAGTCCTTTTTCCCTCTAAATGCGCTAGACATTTGGAAAATTTTAGTCAAATATTATAGCATTTGCAATCTATCATATACCCGAAGCGTATGGGACATGATGCATAATGTCTTACATAAAGAATTGATACTTTATCAATCTTCTGCCATAATATCTTATGTGTCACGTTCTTATGATTCGAATTATGAAGAGGAATGTCGTAATCATAATCGAAATTTAAGAATTCAATATGTATCCTTGACTAAGTTTATCAACATTCCATAACCTAAGCCTTTAGTTTTGAAATGAAGTACACTATTCTCTCCCTTAATTATAGAAAAACAACTATTCAACCCTTACAACTTTGCAAAGTGTGATTCTTGTTTTCTATAATTAATATTGCTAACTTGCAATACTTGTCTTAATAATCATGCAATCATAACATTTATGCTCCCACTATCACGATGATTGTTATAAACATAACACTTATGCTCCCACTAGCTTTGACACGTATTCAGAAACAACTTAACTTTCAGAAAAACAATGCCTATTGAATTTCTTTAAGTTCATATTTCTAATACCCAATGCTTTGATAATCTTTTATCAAGGGTTTATAAACTTATACACCTTTTCCTTAGATAGTTCATGTGTGTTTCTTAAACAATTTAGACTAATTGCCAGATCTCACAATTCGAATCATGGAAAGGGATACCGTAACCATAATCAAATTTGAGAATACAATTTCACAATCACTATCTTCTTAAAATCTTTCTTAGTGAAAGCATTTCCTTACAGTCATTTTAATGAAGAAGGAAATCTTATGAAACATAGATTTTAATGGTGTATGTATTTCTATCCATGTGAATTTGTTAAAACCAAAGTTTATGACAAATTCAAACTGATATGGATCGAGATTTCTCAATCTTGATTCTTTGCCTTATGGTAACACGGCTGCCCACCATGTCTTCCAAGTAGTTAAGCAGCTCACCCTTTCCAATCAATGTACTTTTCATTGATCAAGGTCCTTGCCTTTTATGCATTCGAATGAGAACTCATAGGGCTCACATGCATAATTAACTCAATTGGAACGTCACAAAAACAAGATAATGTTAACACGATAGGTTGTAAACCTCAACTCGTGTGCTAGTGATGATCGATAAGGTTTATTCTTGATTAGTTCTTGAAAATTTTCAAGACCACTAAGACTCCTACTGACTCCTTGACATATAAGGTTCTCTTGTCAATAAGCATTTCTTAACAAACAAATATTCAAGAGTTAGTGTAGCTTTTATCAAAACACTTCATAAATTGGTCCTAGTTGGTCTTTGTCTTATCCAAGACATCACAACTTTCCAATTTCAAATGTACAAGAATAAGAAAAACTTTTTCCAAATTCTACATTTGATGAATGTTATAAACCTTCTTAAGACTTGTCACTCAATGTCACAATCTTAACTCTAAGATTTGGTTTTGGAACGAAGTATGATTGACTTCTTGATTTAACCATTTCTTCAATTCTCGATTCCTCTTCTTAGACATACAATTGCACAAAGATTCACTTAGAGGATCAATTTAGATATGGTTCTTAATCATTAAGACCTATCATAAAACATAAAAGGTACTCTCCTTTCTTCTTAGAATAGAGAAACTTTTATCTTTCTGCCTACTTGATTCTTATTATTCGTTCTGCTATCGACTTAAACCTTTTCAATCAATTCAGAATTACACTTAATCTTATAAGTATAATCATATTTACTAAACCTTTAGTGAATCATGACGAATATCTTTGTTACTCTTGTGGTGGACTTGATCAACACACAACTTTGTATATTCGATCTCCTAGTCCTTCACTTGACACTTTATCAACGACTTAGTCTAATTTCCAAATATGAAATTTCTCATTCATCGTGCAACCAAGTTGCATGATTCCAAGTTTCTGTCCAATTGAAACTTGGGCGATGAGAAACTCTCCCTATTTGGTAAATTCTCGACATTTCCACAATTAACATAATTAAGAATCACATCCATTCGTTGTAGAAATATGTAAACATCAATTTTTCATAACGATTTCATTGCAAGGAAATAAATAAATACGTCAAACAAAATTTATTTTATTCATAAAAGCAGCGGAAAACATTTGTCCTTACAATACAAAATCAACTGAAAAACTATCAAATATTCCTAACAACTCTATCATAACTTTCTAAGCTCAAATCTAATCTTCGAATCCATGCGATCGAGATCCATTTCTTCGTGATTAGACTCATCTTGCTCTTTCATCAAGCTTGCTCTCTTTTCATTGATCCTGCAAAACATTCAAATGCAACCTTATCACATCATGTATTAAGAATCAACGAATAGGAACTTAATGGAGTTAGATAGTGGATTTTACCTGAAGCACAGCCATACTCTTTGACTCTCCCATCTTTTGGACTCTTCAGGCTCTTAGGGCAGACTTGTATCCAACGCCCTTTCTCTTGGCAGAAAATGCAGGTCGGTTCTCCTAGAACGTCCTCGGAAGAATGGTTGGTTCACTTTCCCAACAAATACGCTCCATTGCTTTGCCAAATCATTTCTGATTCAGCAGCAATGAGCATGTAAATTAGGTCAATGAGGTTTTGGTCATGATCCATCATATAATACTTTCTTTTGAACTCATTATATGATTCGGGAAGTGACTGCAGAACCCAGTTCACAGCTAACTTATTTGGGAATGACACACCCAACATTGTCAACCTATCGATGTGTGATTTCATTCCTAAAACGTGGGCACACACGGGTTTACCATCTTCATGTTTCATTTCCAATAGGGATTTAGTGACATTGAACCTTTCAATTCTTTGATCTTGTGGGTTATGAAGAATAACGGGAGGAGGTGGAGGAAGTGAAGCATGATTTCTTGTTCCTCGATCGAATCGTGGAATATCATCTTCATGTGGAATGCTTGTTCCACGAGATTTGGGAAGACCATGGTTGTCGTACTTTGACATCTACAAAATAGGAGAAAACAAATTCAAGTTAGTTGATCGATTGAGTCCTTAATAAATCACCCAAATGAGATATTAAGGCTTAGGACCCAACACAATATTCCACAACTCAGGAGAGGGATGCCGTAACCCAAATTGCAGAACATTTGAAGGTAAGTGAATGACGATTCACTAATTTCCACCATGAAAAACAAAAAACAGATTAAGTTTTAAATGTATTGAAAACTCCTAGAACTTTTGAGGTTCATTGAACTTTTCAATGGCATGTTTAAATCTCGATATGTCCCTCTAGTTTGTGACTGGGATGCCGAGGATCACAAAGCGGGTGTGAATAACCATGCAAATCTACATGGTGCCCCCACATGTTACAGTCACATATTCGATGTGCCGGTTAACCACACACGCTCCACCGAACTATGAAAAACATTGAGTCACCCTTTGCTACCTTTGCTTAGAACCATTTAGTGTGCTGGTTAACCACACACGCTCTACTAACGTCTTCGCAAGGGCACAAAGTGTAATTTCATGGAATTGCATCAATTCACTTTTGCCTAAAGTAACTAAGATTGGGAATTTTATGAAAGCATTTACTTACTTTTATACTTCATTATACTTATAATGGAAGGTTTCTGTCCTATCCTACCCGTTCGGCTAACGACCCTCCACTAGTCAAGAGTGCAGTGGGTAAGAGTGGATACCCATTCAATCGCCATTTTATAGGCAATTTCCTTAAACACCCCTTATAGACCAGCTTCGTGAATGAGGCCTACTAACGGTAAGACTGACTTTTACTCATATATATATATATATATATATATATATATATATATATATATATATATATATATATATATATATATATAATGTTATACTTTTAATGTTATATATAGTATATGGTGTATTTTACACTTTTAAAATACTAGGTGGTCAAATTTAACAATTATACTTTTAATTCAATTAAATTGTAAACCAAAACTTTATGGATTTATTAAACCTTTTTTAATTATACACCTTAATTAATAAATAAAATCATAAGGGTGAGATTTGAACTTTTCAAAACAATACTAGGGTTTTAGAATTTAACATTCCTAAATTAAACTTTTAATCAACTTTTAAATTCCAAAACTTGAGGGCAAGTTTTGAAACATTTCAAAACATTAGGGTTTAGAATTTAAATATTTCAAAATCAAACTTTTCAATCAAAATTTAAATTCCAAAACTTGAGGGCAAGTTTTGAAACCTTTTCAAAACATTAGGGTTTCAACTATTTAAATTTCAAAAACAAAACTTTTGAGTTCAAATTTAAACTATAAAACCTAAAGAGGAAAATTGAAACTTTTCATAACACATGGATCAAATAACAAATAATATAAATTAAACAATTTATTTTTTCATTATCTATATTTGACCTAATTTTAATTTTTTGCAAAGTAAGTTACCCAATTAATACAAATAATCAAACTTTATCATATAAGGAAGTTATTATCCAATCAATTGGTAATTATCTTTTGTTTAATCAAGGATATACTCATAAATATGTATAAAATCGGATTTTAATGATCTAAAACAGATAAGGCAAGTATCCATGAGTAAAACAACAAGAAATCCTGAAATCCCCTCTTTCTGATGCTCGAACTCGCCGAGTACCCCTATGGACTCGTCGAGTTGAGGGCTACTCGCCGAGTCCACAATGGGACTCGCCGAGTTCATCAGGCAGACTCATAAAAATCGATTTTTTTAAGCATGAACAAATAAACAAGGCATCAATACAATAGAAACTAATCAAGGCTCTGATACCACTGATGGGTTTTATCCATAAGAACATCCTATGTGCTCATATAAACCCTAATGCTTGGATCTAGGTTTCTCTATTGTACATGCAATTCATCCAAGACTATAAACCCTAGATATAATATATGATAATCAATATAACATATGAATTAGGTTTTAGATCATACCTTGATTGTTATGTAGCAATAACAATCTCAAATCCTTCTTGTATTAACTTTGGAAAGCTTAGAGTCACAAATGTCACTCTTCTAATGGTTCACAAACACCAAGAGCAAGAGGATGAAGAGGAGAAGAGAAGGAGGCTACCCAAAACGTGTGGAAACCCTAGAGAACAAGTTCACTTCGTTTTTGGGGCTTAATGGTTCCTTAAATAGTGAGGCTATTAGGGTTATCTAACAAGGAAACCCTAATTTGGATGCTTAGGCCCTAAGCAACCCATGAACCCCTTTCTTAAAGGCCTTTGGACGATTTCTATAGGGTTTCCCCATAGAATTCATCCACCCCTTTAATATGGAGTCCATTAGCCCAATATTCAACTATCACACAATTGATAGTTCTAGTCCCTTAAGTTTAATTAATGTCTTTTAGCCACAAACTTAATTCTTATTAATTCTTTACTAATAATAATTAAACAATATGATTTCTCCTTTAATATATTATTCTCATAATATATTAATAAATCATAATTAATCCTTTCTCTCCATAATTCATCCTATCAAGTTGCTTTGGTGAAGGCAACCCAAAAGGACCATGCACCATCGAGTCAAGTACATACCAAAATAGTGTTGGATAAGGTGTCTATGTCCATAACTTATTTGGTATATACTTGACCCGACCAGGCATGGTCCATTTGGGTTGCACTTCACCCGAACTATTTATGGATAATTTTATGAGAGTTATACACATATGTTTATTAATATATTATAAGTTATAATATATTAATATGAAGTCATGTTATTTAATTAGTCTTAGTCTTAAATTAATTATGAATTAATTTAGAGATTAAAATGAAGACTAATTAGATTGTGGGCTATTGGTTTTATATGGTGTGGGCTAACACTCATTTGTTAATGGGCTAGGCTTGTATGGAAGTCCATGGATGATCCATGGAGCTTTTAACCCATGGATCCTTAGAAAATGAAAGGTCATGGGTTATTAGGGTTTCACCCTAACCATGCACACTATATAAGCATGCTTATGTTGCATGAAATAGCCACTAGAGTATGTGTGTTTGTGTGTGGCCGAAAATTGCAAGTGTGTATACACTCTCTCAAAGTTTTCCAAGTGTTTGTGGTGATTTGTGATTTCCATTTGAGGCATTCACACTATTGGTGCTTGGCTCTCAAACTCCAAGGAATGAAACTCATCAAAAGGTATGTAATCTTATCTAATTCTTTTATGTTTCAAAGTACCCCATGCCATGTTAGATAGGTTATGAACATTGGAAAATTATTATTTTGCATGTATTTAGACAAACATAGATCCAAGGTTTATTAGGGTTGCATGCACACTTAGGAAGTGTTAGATTGCTCAAAACCCAATAGTGGTATCAGAGCCTAGGCTTGCTTGTTTGATACTTGATGCAAAATAGTGAAAAAAGTTGAAATTGTTGTTGTCTGGCTGATGGACTCGCCGAGTCCATGGGGGGACTCGCCGAGTTCAAGGCAAAATTCATCCTACTCGCCGAGTAGGTTCGTGCACTCGGCGAGTAGAAGGATCAGAATGCAGAATTTTGACTTTTGCTGCTGGAAATGGAGTAGAAACCTTACCCTAAACTGTTTTGGTGTTATAAAACTTGTTTTAGTTGGTGTAATGGTTGTTCTAATCCATTTACAATGGCATATATCAAAATTTCATGCTTTGTATGTGTTCATATAATTATTGAAACTTTGATAATCATGTTCATGTTCTTATGAATTTAGAAGATGATAGGAATTATTTGCTGAATTGTTTAGAATTAATTCTTGATCATTTATGTGTTTTAATGGAGTCCATAATTTGTCCTCAAGTTATGGATATCCAAAGGTCACTTTTCTTTAACACACATTTAAAACACATAAGTTACATGAAAATGAAGAGTCTTCATTTTATGAACCTTTAATTCATAAGTTATGAAATGAAAAGTTTTGGATAGTTACAAAACTTGCCCTCAAGTTTTGTAATTTGTAAAGTTTCACACACTTTAATAAACTTTAATTCCAACCCTTAGATTTTTAATAGTTAAAATTCAACACTTATACTATTTATAACATTAATGGTTAATTACTATATATATGTATAAGAATAAGTCATTCTACCGTTAGTAGGCCTCATTCATGAAGCCGGTCTATAAGAGGGGGGGGGGGGGGTATAAGGTTGTTGCCTATAAAATGACAACTTAATGGGTGTCCACTCTCACCCAACGCTTCCTTGATCGGTAGAGGGTCGTTAGCCGAACGGGTAGGACAATGACTTTAAATCCTCATTAAAAGTATAATGATTATTATAAAGTAACTAAACTCTTTTTAATTTCCAATCTTAGTTACTTTAGGAAAATGTGAACATGGTGCTAGTCCATGGAATTCACACTTTGTACCTTACCAAGTCGTTGGTGGAGCGTGTGTGGTTAACCGGCTCACTAACTTGGACTAGTAAGGATCACGAAGGGTGACTTAATGTTTGTCATAGATCAATGGAGCGTGTGTGGTTAACCGGCACATTGATTAGGTGATAATATTAAGGGTACCAAGTGAATTAGCATGGTTATTCACACCTTGTTTTGTGATCCTCGACATCCCAGTCACAAAACTTGAAGGGCACAATCGAGATTGAAACATGCCATTGAAAAGTTCAATGAATCTCAAAAGAATCTAGGAATTTCAAATCCAATTAAAACCTAATAACTCATTTTGTTTTTCATGGTGGAAATTGGTGAATCGTCATTCACCTACCTTTCAAATATATTATTACTTAGATTACGACATCCCTCTTCTAAGTATAATATATTGTGATTGGATCCTAGCCTTAATATTACATTTGGGTGTCTTATTAAGGATTCTATATATCTAATCTAAACTTGCTTTCTTCTTTTAGATGTCTTCCAACACTAATGCTTCGGGCTCTAACCCAACTGGTTCTTTCTCTCTCATGAATCTTTGTGGGAGGGTCATCTTTGATGGTTCCAACTTCATGGACTGGATTAGGAACATCAGGATGGTTACTCGTTATGAGGACAAGAAATATGTCCTCGATAAGGAGTTAAAAGAGCTTGATGAGTCTACTGCTACTCCTGAGGGGATCGCTGAATTCAGGACACATGAGAGAGATGCTACTAAGGTGGCATGCATCATGTTGGCCATGATGACAGCCGAGCTCCAAAAGTCATATGAAGACTTCTACCCTTTTGAGATGCACCAAGATCTGATGGAAAGGTACCATCAGAGTGCTCGTCAGGAGTGGTGTGGAATAATCTCCTCCATAATAACAACCCGCATGAAGGACGGTGAATCCGTCACGACCCACATGCAAAAGATGCAAAGGTATGTGGACCGTTTGCTGAAGCTGAATGTGAACTTCCCTGAGGAGTTGGCAATTGACATCATTTTGCACTCCTTACCTTCTTGTTATGACCATTTTCGTATGACATATCATATGAACAAGGAGGAAGTTACCCTCAACAAGCTTCAAGGACTCTTGAAGACCGTTGAATTCGGTCTTAAGGGCAAGGCGGTTGTTACCTCTACTACTCCTACTCCGACATCTACCCCTGTTTTGGCTATCGGGCAAGGCAAAGGGAAAAAGAGGAAGCACCCTTCGAAGGGTACCAAGGGAAAGTCTCTTGAATGCTCCTCATCAAAGACCAAGAGCGGTTCTGTCACTCTTTCTGCCATTCCCAAGGATGCTGATTGCTACTATTGCCTAGACAAGGGGCACTGGAAGTGAAACTACCCTAAGTACTTGCAGGATCTAAAGGATGGGAAAGTGAAACCCACCCATGTAGGTATTTACACAATATTGTCTAATTACTCATCATATTCTAACTCTTGGGTGCTTGATACAGGATGTGGTATTCACATATGTTCTGATTTGCAGGGCCTAAGAAGAAGTGAGGATGTGGAGCACGGGAAGATAAACTTGATCATGGGGAATAGGAAGCCTTCACCTGTTTCCAAGATTGGAGTTTATACTTTGTTGCTGAATAATGGGTTAAAATTAGATTTGAATAAATGTGTGTACTCGTCTGAAATGGCGAGGATTGTTATTTCCTTTCATGCTTTGTACAAACAAGGTTTTACCTTTTCGTTTGATAATGAATGTGGTGGTATTAATGCTTTCTTTAAAAATGTGTTTTATTTTAAAGCATTACCTTGTGATGGTGTGTATGAAACTGTGTCGATTGTAGACAACATAGGAAATAATGTGTTGTATATTGATTCTTCTACTAGCCTAGATAAAGCATCATTGTGGCATTGTCGTCTTGGACATGTAAACAAGAAACGCATAGGCCAACTCCAAAAGAGTGGAGTCTTGGAGTCATTCGACCTTAAATCGGATGATAGTTGTGAATCTTGTCTACTTGGAAAGATGAAAAAATCACCCTTCACTGGAACTTGTGAAAGGGGTGAGGGGTTGTTGGACCTAATACATACTGATGTATGTGTGCCATTCAAAACCGCCACAAGGGATGCTAATCGGTTTTATGTGAATTTTATTGATGATTTTAGTAGATATGGGTATGTCTACTTAATCAAACATAAGTCAGAAACCTTTGAAAGGTTTAAGGAATTTTAACAGGAAGTAGAAAATCAATTGGGCCGGAACATTAAGATGCTTCGATCCGATCAATGTGGTGAGTATCTTAGTACCGAGTTCCTTGACTATCTTAAAGAGTGTGGGATTGTCTCACAGTTGACTCCTCCCAGGACACCACAGCTAAATGGCGTAGCTGAGAGGCGTAATCGAACCTTGTTAGGCATGGTTCGCTCTATAATAAGTCGAGCTTCGCTACCAATCTATTTTTGGGGGTATGCCTTAGAGACTGCCGCCCATATCCTTAATCTAGTCCCTACAAAGAAGGTTACCAAAACACCTCATGAGATGTGGACTGGGAAGGTTCCCAATTTAGACCACATCAAGATTTGGGGTTGCGAAGCTTTCGTGAGGCGTGAGACTCATGATAAGCTCGAACCCCGAAATGAAAGGTGTATTTTCATCGGCTACCCACAGAAATCCTTCGGTTACCTCTTCTACAGACCTAGTGAGAATGTGGTCTTTGTAGCAAGAAGAGGGGTCTTTCGTGAGAGAGAATTTATAAGCCAAGGAGACAGTGGGAGGCAAATTGATCTTGAAGAAATTCAAGAAGCAATTGGTGAAGGAACCTCAGACACTAGCAATCATCCTGAGGAGGAAACTCCTGTTGAGCCAGCTGACAAGTCTGTACCTCCGAGGCGTTCCACACGGGTTAGGAACACACCTTCGTTTTATTATGGCTTTCATATTACTACGGAAGGTGATACGTTTATCAGCGATAGTACACTGGTAAATTTGGATGAATCTAGCAGTGTTAAGGAAACCATGGCAGGCCCGGAGTCTGCTAAATGGAAGGAGGCTATGGACAGCGAGATACAGTCCATGTATGACAATCAAGTTTGGAACTTGGTTGACAATGTACCAGGCCGTAAAACAGTCGGGTGCAAATGGATCTTCAAGAAAAAGACCGACATGGAAGGAAAAGTGCATACTTATAAGGCTCGACTGGTTGCGAAGGGTTTTACTCAGACTCAAGGTATTGATTATGATGAAACCTTCTCGCCAGTAGCAAATATTAAGTCTATTAGGGTTATGCTAGCCATTCCTGCATTTCATGATTATGAAATATGGCAAATGGATGTCAAAACCGCTTTTCTTAATGGAAAGTTGGCTGAGGATGTGTACATGAATCAGCCAGAGGGTTTTGTCAGTACAGAGTACCCTAATAGAGTATGCAAGCTTGAGAAATCCATTTATGGATTAAAACAAGCATCTCGTAGCTGGAATCTTTGTTTCAATGAGAAGGTCAAAGAGTTTGGCTTCTCGAGAAGTGAAGATGAGTCCTGCGTGTATGTCAGAGCTAGTGGGAGTATAGTTAGCTTCTTGGTACTGTATGAAGATGACATACTACTTATAGGAAATGACATCCCAACCTTGCAGGAGGTTATGTCCTGGCTTGGGAAGTGTTTTGCTATGAAGGACCTAGGGGAAGCTGCCTATATCCTAGGGATAAGGATATTAAGAGAAAGCAGTAAAAGACTAATTGGACTTAGTCAGAGTATCTACTTGGATAAGGTGTTGAAAAGGTTCAACATGCAGAATTCAAAGAAAGGAGATTTACCGATCCAAAGCAATACCAAGCTGAGTAAGACTCGGAGTCTGAGTACAGAGGCGGAGATAGCTGAGATGAGCCAATTACCGTATGCTTCCGTTGTTGGCTCGATCATGTATGCTATGACTTGTACCCGCCCTGATGTGGCCTTTGCTTTGAGCATGGTCAACAGGTATCAGGGGAACCCTGGCAAGGCTCATTGGACCGCGGTAAAGAACATTCTCAAGTACCTGCGGAGGACTAAGGATTGGATCCTTACCCTTGGTGGGAGTAATGACTTGAGAGTATTAGGGTATAGTGATGCTAGTTAAGACTGATAGGGATAACTTTCGCTCTCAGTCGGGCTGGGTCTTTACCTTAAATGGAGGGGCAATCTCTTGGAAGAGTTCCAAGCAGGAGACGGTGGCTGATTCGACTTGTGAATCAGAGTATATAGCAGCGAGTGAGGCAGCGAAGGAGGCGATATGGCTGAAGAACTTCATCGGAGACCTTGGAGTTGTACCAGCTATTAAGGAGACTATGGAGATTTTTTGTGACAGCAATAGTGCGGTTGCCTTAGCCAAGGAACCAAGAGATCATGGCAGATCCCGACACATTGACAGAAAATATCACTTCATAAGACACAAGATTGAAGAAGGACTCCTCATGGCAAAGAGGGTATTTTCATATGAGAATCCTGCAGATCCCCTTACGAAGGGACTGACGAGGGTTAAGCATTTCCAGCATGCGAGGCGCATCGGGCTGAGGGACGATATTAGTTTTACAGATTAAAATTTGTGATTTATTTATGAGTAAAGTGTTACTATCATTGTCAATTATTTACTATTGTTTCAGTTTTGCATGTTTTGACTTCCAGAATAATTAATTTATTTAAACCTCCACAATCGGTCATACGTCGGAAGTAGGTATGAATCAAGATTGTCATGAATTGGGTTTATAGATGGCTAAATGTGTTTAGACATGGCAATGGTTGCTACAACGTTCATGAGTACTCATAAGTTATGAGTATTGGAATAAACCCACGCTCACTTGTATCACTTCATGGAATTTATCTCGAGTGATCATGAGATGATAATATCATATAAGTCTTCAAACCTAGAGATATGAGTTGTTACCTATGAGTTGGATGTGCATTGATTGCACGTAAACACATCAGTAACTTGATGTTATAAAACGTGCCTTTGTTTACAATTCAACGAGTAGTAGAACAAGCATATGAGTCGAAGTTTATCTGTTCCTTCTAGAAATAAAAGCGATATCTGGGCCCCTCGATGATTTTGTGTTGACCTATGTACCGGGCCCGGTCAGAACTAAGTTGATGTGTTCAGTTAAGTTCTTTGTCAAACAAATTGGAAATCGAGAAACAACTGCCAGACAATAAGCAAGACATAGTTCCATGTGTTTGTCCGGCTGATATCATGAGAACAGAGGATTATATGATCACTTGACTTAAAATGGCGCTTCATAGTTCAACAGAGTTTTCGAGAGCTACGATTGCTGGTTGGTTCCTGAAGTAATATAGGTGTCTAAGTCCATAACTTATTTGGTATATACTTGACCCGACCCGGCATGGTCCATTTGGGTTGCACTTCACCCGAACTATTTATGGATAATTTTATGAGAGTTATACAAATATGTTTATTAATATATTATAAGTTATAATATATTAATATGAAGTCATGTTATTTAATTAGTCTTAGTCTTAAATTAATTATGAATTAATTTAGAGATTAAAATGAAGACTAATTAGATTGTGGGCTATTGGTTTTATATGGTGTGGGCTAACACTCATTTGTTAATGGGCTAGGCTTGTATGGAAGTCCATGGATGATCCATGGAGCTTTTAACCCATGGATCCTTAGAAAATGAAAGGTCATGGGTTATTAGGGTTTCACCCTAACCATGCACACTATATAAGCATGCTTATGTTGCATGAAATAGCCACTAGAGTATTTGTGTTTGTGTGTGGCCGAAAATTGAAAGTGTGTATACACTCTCTCAAAGTTTTCCAAGTGTTTGCGGTGATTTGTGATTTCCATTTGAGGCATTCACACTATTGGTGCTTGGCTCTCAAGCTCCAAGGAATCAAACTCATCAAAAGGTATATAATCTTATCTAATTCTTTTATGTTTAAAAGTACCCCATGCCATGTTAGATAGGTTCTGAACCTTGGAAATTATTATTTTGCATGTATTTAGACAAACATAGATCCAAGGTTTATTAGGGTTGCATGCACACTTAGGAAGTGTTAGATTGCTTAAAACCCAACAAATAGTTATGGACTTAGACACTAATCCAACAAATGTATGTATGGAGCCGATTTGGGCTTGGAGTTATTATAGGCTCGGGGTTCATATGAACCTGGGGTTTGATACGGACCCGACATGGCTACAAGCTATATAGAGTTATTATAGCCTTATGGTTGATAAAGACCCGGGGGTTGATATGAACCCGACACAGTCACATGGTGTTATATTTGTATATATATGTTGTATACGATATTTTAGGGAACTCACTAATATTTGTGCTCACATGTTTACAATTATGGTTTCAGATACCTTGGGTTCAAAAGGGAAGGGCCTGACTTGATCGCAGCGCATCCAGCTATGTCTCTGTAACTTTATAACTTTGGAACTGTACTCTGAAAACTATTTTACTCTGATATACTTTGGAATGATTAGAAAGGATAAATGGTGTTTATGGTTGAAATAAAAATGAAATTTTTACGTTATAATTTTTGGGACATTGGTTTGAGGGATTCGGGCAAACTCTCGAGTGTGACTAAACTCAAACTGAGGAATCGGTAATATTTAAAAAAAAACAAATTTCTAAAAAGACTTTTGTAAGAAAAAAGGGTGTGGTGCGTGTAATCAGCCGAGCTCAAGTAAGTGATTCCCATAATACCTATAAATGTTGATATGTTATATGATATGAATGTTTGCATGCTAGGATAAGGCTTAAGATACTTTCAGAAATTGCATGATAGATTGGCTTGATATGTGATGCCTTGTAGCATAGGAAGCATTGGATACTATGCTAGACTAGGAATATGTATTGGTAACAATAATTGTTATGTGTATGCTTTAAAAATTGTATACGGTTAGGATCCTATAGCCCTAGAATGACTGGTGTGGCATTATTTCCTATTCCTTGTCTGGTTGTGGTCCTAGGGAAGAGTCTTTCATTTGACGGTCTAATTGATCCTTTATTGTGTATAATTTTCATGCATAAGGTAACCGACAGTGAGAGTGGAAGTTCCTAGGATAGGTTGTAGTAAGTAAGCTTGGGATGTTATTTGTTTGTTCTATAGCTTGGAGTGTCACTGCATGGATGCTACTTGATTTGTGATTTGTGGTACTCTTAGTGAGGTGAGTTAATTATTAATGAATATGTTAAGTCACATGTTGCAAAGATTAAATAATCTCAGAGTGACAGATTTGACTCTATGTGTAACTCTTGTTTGACTCTAACCGTTGTAAGGTTGAGTCCTTTAAACGAAGGATTATCTAAGCTTTATGGTATGTGATTGTATTCATGAAGTAGTTAGCTGAAATTAGTGGAAGTTCTTCAACAGCTGATGGCAGGGTGAGGTCGGAACCTAGGAGAGGCTAGGAAGTGCTTTAGTGGATTTTTTTGTGATGTTTATCTGGTACTTGGAGTACCAATTTGAGAAGGTGGCTTAGAGGATTTGGAAAACTCTTGAAGAAAGTATGGGTAGGTGTGGAAGGTAGTATTGAGCCCGTACTTATGAAACAACATGATCCATACTCGAATCGAGGGGGAATCACGAAGAATATAGAAAGCTTGTGGGATGAGGATCCTTTGAGTATGTTCTAATTATTGTATGGTTTCTTATCAGTATGGTAATGAGTTCCCGGTTCGAAGAGAGTCTTGATGATAACAGGGAGCTTGTAGTATGTAGGCGATTCTTCAAGTGTTTTCTAATGGTTTTATAGTTTAACGTTAGTACGGTGACCACTCGAGGAGGTTCTGGTGAGGGATTAGGTTCCAGTGATGGTTCGGGTTCGGGCTCTGGAGCTGGAGTCTTGGACGATATGATGCGGGAGTTTATTTCATCAGAAATTACACACATTATTTTAGATCAGACTCCTATGATCTTTGGTATGATCAAGGAGGGGTTTTAGAGGTTCTGGATGAACGTTTGGATGTACGTTTAGGGACATTCCATACCAAGATGTTGGGGTGCGGCAGGGGCTCATAATCTCACATTTTAGGAGTTTCGTGCATGTGGGGCTCCCGAGTTCTTCAGAGTGAGGGACCTCATTGTTAGCAGGAGATGGATCACATAGATTGAGAGCAATCAGATGACGAGTTTCTATCCCAAGGTGTCGAAGGTAAGATTTGCAGCAGGATGGTTGAGAGACCAAGCACATGATTTGTGGTTTGAGGTACGCCATGCTCTGGGAGCACCAACTATTAGGGTTATGACATGCCGAATTTTGTGCTAATTTTAGTGCTGAGTTTGCACCAGCCATCGAGGTGCAGCAGTTGGCAAGCGAGTTTCAGGACCTTCGTCGTATAGCGAAAACTATGACAGAGATCACTGCCAGATTCAGGGAGATGGCTTTGATGGTTCCGCAGTATGTAGTGGACAAGGAAATGAAGAAGACACGGTATCATAATATGCTTCGAGAGGATATTCAGAAGTTCTCTAGAGTTTCTGCTTGACGGACATTGGAGGATATGATCAGCAGGAACAGGAGATCGACTTGGAGACCTCGGGGAAGAAGAAGTCGGTTTAGGTTCAGGTATTGGAAGGCTCGGCGAAGAAGCCCAAGACTAGTGATTCATGATCGAGTGGCCAGGGTCGGGGTCGTTATGCCGAGTATGGAAGGACTCGTGAGGGGAACTGTCATAAGACAGGTTAAGTTTGTTCATTTGCAGTCTGGATGGTCATTTTAACAGAGATTTTCTGCGGGGTTTGGGTCCGATTTGTTC
Source organism: Lactuca sativa (assembly GCF_002870075.4). NCBI lineage: Eukaryota > Viridiplantae > Streptophyta > Magnoliopsida > Asterales > Asteraceae > Lactuca > Lactuca sativa. The sequence goes on from NC_056627.2 coordinate 253,488,244, forward strand.
TCACTACAACCAGGTGGGCTAAAAGAAGACTGATTGTCCGAGGTTGACGAGTGGAGCAGTGGAGGCAGTTGCGCCATCTTCATTGAGGATTACTGATGCGCATAAGGGTATGGATGAGGCTCCAACAGTGAGGGGCCGAGCTTTTCAGTTGCAGACCGTGGAGAATCGAGCTCCACTAGGTGTTGAGGAGTGTAATGTATTCATATTTCCTGTGCTTTTGTTTTGTACTTAGGATCCTAGATTGGAATATTTGAAAGATTATGTTTGATTATCGGGGAATGGTAGCACCTTGTGGTTGATTGGTTATTTTCTTTTATAATTTTATTTGGAATTTTATTTTATGCCATTTTGCATATCGAAAGTTTTGGTCAATGTTTGTTTATGGTTAGATCAGTGAACTTCTTCTCGTTATTAGTTAAGTTTATTAAAGGGTTCTGGAAATCATATTGGATGTCTTAAACTTTTCTTCAAGCATTATGTTGTGCGTGATCAACTCAAAATAGGAGTTCATGGGACGTTCAGGAAAGGAATCGAAGTTTCTACATGATTAGGATGATGCTGAGTTTTAATGGGAAGATTGTTGGTTGGGCGAGTGATTAAATGGTCATTAGGATAAGAATACTAGTTGAACCCAAGTGAGGGGTAATCACCTGGGGTGGAGAGATTAGTGTTAGTGTGAAACGAATTGGAGTTTTTACACATGTCAAGGAATGGGGTTAGAGCATTTTATGGGTTGTCAGGATTCTTGCGGTCGGGAGGAATCCAAGATTTGTGTCGATTGATCGAGAGGTTTGGATAAATGAATGGTAGGTTTGTATTAACCGGTAGGGACAGTTAACTTGATCGGGTACAGTTAGACTAGTGAGAGAATTGTTGAGAATCAGTTTTAGAAGGGTAATTAGGGAAGGATAGTTACCCGTGGTCATGATAGATGGCAAGGTTACATAGAGGTTATGTCTCGGGATCGTATGTAGTTTAGGTTGGATAGCCTGAGAACTCTTGATCTAATACATGTTTGTGATGATCATGTATGATTGTTTGCTCTAACACAGGCCATCTGTTTGATCGTTTATCCGAACCCAGACTACATACAAAATCATGTCTGCCATGGATGGGATAATAGGTTGAGCCTAGGGCAAGAGTGGAGGTGTTGTAATACTGTAACTACACTGTAGCATTCATTAGGATTAGGAATGTAGAGTGAGAAAATGGTAAGTTTGGGCTAGGATCACAGATAATTATTATCTTGGGTGGGAGCCGTAGGGAAAAGCCAATTAGTGAGGATATCTTGATTACAATCCAGAAGCGGTGATCTTTCATGAGTTGTGTAGATGAGTCATCTTTTGAGTGAACGAATGTTAGAGATGTGTGGATGAGTGGCCTAGGACAGACTTTATTGGTTCTACGCTGGTCAAAGTACAGGTGAGTGTCTACAACTTTGTTTGTAGCATTCTTTGAGAGAGGAGAATTTAGTGATCGTTCATAATGCTATTGGTTGTGTTGTGATTACTAGAAATTAAACGTATGATGGAGTCGTTCCGGTCAGATAGGACAAGGTAACTTTTACCTGGTCAATTTTCGTCATGTTTGAATCTAAAAATGGGGCTTAAGATGTTCAATGTTGTTGCTATGTTTCAGTTTTGCGTTAGAGGAATTAGATGTTGAGCGTTCGATTGAAACATAAAATAGTGCAACAGGGATGTAGGTACATTGTGCTTGAGAATCACATGTAATTGTTCTGCTGGCAACTTAGGTGGAAATGAAGGGGTTGGGAGAAACCCATTTGGGAATGTGTAAACAACTGCGAAGAATTCGCAAGGATGAATTTTGAGGACGAAATTTGATTCAAGTTGGTGAGTTCACACATAACACATAGTTTATATAAAATACTGCATATCTATGTGTAAGATGAAAGTAACTATGCACTCACTTGAAAGGTGGTGACTCGGCGCTTGGACAACACTTCGTTACTCTTAACACAATTTTCCTTCGGCAAAACCTAGTATCATTACCACTAGGGTTTAGTCTAATATTCACCGAGACTAATTAATAGTCTAGCTATTATTACTATTATATAAGCTTTAAACAACACCCTATATAACTCATAATAATAGCCCAAATAATTATTTTAAGGTCCTAATATCATTACTATATTGAAACATAAGCTATACTAAAGATAGGTTAGGCGTAGCTCATCTACAACGGGTTTTCTCGAAAACCGGGCTTCGCTGGAGCTGTGTTTCCGAGCCGAAAGGCTCTTTTCTCGGGACTTCGGGAGCCTCGGGGCTTCCTTCGGGTGCTAGGGGGATTACCTAGGCTTTTAGGGGGGTTAGGGAGCATAGAGAGAGAAAGAAGAGGGTTAAGGGGTGAGGAAATGAGGAAACCCGACACCTCTATTTATAGGGTGATATTCTGACGGACTCGCCGAGTAGGTGCCACGTGTCATCACATGATGTCTTTTCTTGGGGAGAAAGCCTTGGCGCATATTCAGCCACGTCACCCCTTTTACAACAGCACCCTGCCGACTTCTAAAACCCATAACTTTCGCATACGAGCTCCGTTTCGACGTTCTTTTTTTTTCACGCGTAGGTAAAAACAAGATCTACAACTTTCATTTAGACTCCGTCAGTTAATTCTCGACCGATCTTAAATTTAACAGTACAAGGAGATTAGACTGCTAAATGACGACGAAGAATTCGTAACTCTTTCGTATGTATTTTTACCGTTGAGTTCCTATTAATGAGATATTCAACTCTCATTTAGGTCGCGTAAGCCAAAAACCGCTCGAACTAAAATTCGAGTTTCGGGTTGTACACTGCTAAGCCGAAACTTTGAAAAATCATAACTTCCTCATACGAAGTCAGATTTGGGCGTTCTTTTTATGGATTTTCTTGTTTTAACATACTCTACGACTTTGGTTTAGACTACTAAGGCTGAAAAGTCTTCTATCGTAAATTCACTTTTTACGCTTCCCGGTGTCGTGCTGGTTTTGCTGTAAATCTTCGACGGGCCATAACTTCTTCGTTATAACTCGGATTTCGGCGTTCTTTATATGTACGGAACCCTTGAGACATATTCTACAGCTTAGTTAAGATTATTTATTCTAAATAATCTTTTGTCGAACAATCGTTTTCGACTCCTATTATCTCTAATTTGACTAGCCCGGATCTACGGGCGTTACATATATATGTATATATATATATATATATATATATGTATATATATATATATATATATATATATATATATATATATATATATATATATATATATATATATATATAAGTTTTACATGTTTTTATAAAGTATGCATTTGTCTATTTTTTATTTTCATAAAATCCTTGGTTTTTAGCTTATAAATTTGGGATAAATTTTGTTGACTAAATTAGATTTTCCTTTATTATATTCCCTAATTTAAGTATTTTAATTGGGATAATAAAATTCATAATAAAATTATAGAATTCTTAATGTTATAAATTTGAGTTTTTAAGGCTTGTAGGGTTTTAAGGAGTTTGTAATCTTTGGATATCAAAATAATTTGAATTTTTGAGGCTTAAAATTATTTTTGAGTTTCATCACTCTTTCCAGTTATAAAAATGCTTGAAATTTTTTTTTTTGTCGGTTTATTGGCATTTCTATGTAGTGATTTCGATATTCAAGTGAATTTGAGGAATAAGATATACTAGTCCTAGTTTCAACTTTGACTTAAGTTTTTGTGAGACTGAGTCCTTATTTCTACTTCTAGGTGAAGTGTATGATGTGTCTACATGATTCATGCAAAGATGTTCAAGTCAATGAATGATCTGAATTTGGAAAGTCACTATAGTTAATTTAGTTGTAGAATTCACATATCAATGTGAAATCTAAGTGCACTATCCTCCGATTCTACATGTTTCCAAGTTTCAAGTACGTTATGAATTAGTCTCTAGCTAATAAATCTAGCATGTATCGTGCCTACACGTGCAACTAAGTTTAGTCAGGTCTAGAATTGACTCAAATTTTGATGATTGTCACAGTCTCCCCCAGTTGAAAGAATTTTGTCCCGAATTCAATTCGTGATGTATTCTATTAGAACTTAGCCGAATTCAAGTGTATCCTTGTAGATTTGGTGACATGAAAAACCTTTTGATCATATTGGATTAATTCCTCAAAGGAGAGTCAAATCCTTTAGCTATAATCAGGTTAGGGTTTCCCTAATTCGAGTTCTATAGTCTATATTGTAGGAAATTAGGATCATGGGAATTATTATCTAACCATGGAGACCTAGTCGAAAAATATTATCTAGTAAAATATTATCTAACTTAAAATACCATTATAAGTTTTTCTAAAGCACCAAATGCATTGAGTGCTAAGTCAGCATTGATTCCTAATTCGTGTTCTCACTCAACACTAAGTGTAATTTTTCCGCCTAATAAAGAAGAGATCAGAGAAAATTTGCTCGCTTTCGGGATGGCTATTTAGTTTGGAAAAGGTATATTCCAAAGTAAAAAGGGGTAACATGAATCATAGGGAAACAATCGAGGGTAAGTTCCTAAAGATACGTGCTAAGGGTAGGTATCGAAGTTTCGGTACATTTCAAATGCAAAGACTATTCAAGTGTCATCTACACGATAAATTACAAAATGATCGAGAATTTTCGAGGCTACATTTACTACTATGGTTACTCTTACTATACTAGAACCATATTCGAAGAATATATATATTTAGAGAGTCATTGTTGCAAACGGAGGCAATGAAAGCTTATGATAAATTAAGTCACATTATCTAGATAGCGTTAGGAGTGTTTAGAAATGATAAAAAAAAATCTCATTGTTATCAAAATGTGTAATAATTCCATGAGAATCAAGATGCATGTGTGGCGATCAAAAGAAGTAGTATAATACTAAAGAGATTTATTAACGTTAAAGGTTTAAGTTGTCAAATAAGGGAATTTATACAACAATATTTAGATTACTCTCTTGAAAAATTGTTTAATTATTTATGTCAAGACAAATACAAGTTTACGAGGAGTCAGGGTATTTATGAAAACAAGTTTGAGAGTTTAGGAACTCGCTAGAAATTGCGAAGTAGAATGCTATTTTAAGAAAGGTGTAAAAATGTCGATCACTGAAAATAGTGCATTCTTAATTTAATGGTTCTGCAAAAAAAAATCATTTAGAGTATAAATAATCGTAAACTTCAAAACTTTTGATTTTTTAAAGAAAAGAATAAACATACGAAAACATATCCTTCACATATATTTTCCAGATATAAAAAATGATAAACATAAGGGTAGTCACATTGTGTATTTATTGTAATGGAAATACAATGAAAATTGCACTCTTAATCAAATTTCTAAGTTTTGAACAAAAAGAATAATGAAAATAAGGATTACTTGTTTACGGTAAATTTCAGAATAAAAACAAAATTTATATGATAAAAGGCATATTTTAATATATCAAGGTTGACCAATTTACAATTATTCATCATGACTATACATGTATTAATTGCTCAAAATGAAAAGGTAGACTTCTAGTATATATGCGTACAAATATGGTACCAAGGGAAGTAGATTAGAACAGAACAAATTTAGACCATGCGCTATGATATTATTATGGGTTTGTGAGATCTAAAATCAGATAAAGAACAAAAATTCAACTATGGGGGAAAGAAAAGGATGGTAGTAGAAGCAATGATTGTTATTGTTAAAATTATAAGAACAATATCTGTAGGTAGATTTAAAACCAGGGTGACATATATTTCAAACTTCAATATTTGATGTATGTTGATGACTAAATAGACATGTGGAAGTTTTAAACTGTTTCCTAAAAATTCATGAGGTGTCTATTAAGTTAAACTCCATTTGTGAAAAAGAAGAAGCACTAAAACTGGTAATTGAAAATCTGACAGTTTTGACCTTTTAGACTGGAGTCTAAGAATGGTTAAAACATATAAGGTAAAGGCTCAATATATTTAGAAGAATAATTGTACATTGTTGAAAGTGGTCACTGGAAGTCTGAAAGTGAACACTAAGTTTTGCAATGCTTTAAATTTTATAAACTTCACAGATTATAAAACTAATTTGAAATAACATAAACAAATGAGGTATGTTTTGAAACATAGACATTAGTAATGTCTTGTAAACAAGTTTGGAGTAGAAAGTTGTAAAAATATCATGTTGGGTTTCAAGAAAACACAATAAGTAAAGTACAATGCCTAAATGAGAAAGTGGTCAAAAGAGTCAAAACAAAAGTGGTTTGAAAGATCCGATGAAGATTTTACATATAATATGAACTTCAGTGTCATATGTTTAAGTTTTATAGCATAGAGTTTAAACACTTTTATAAAAAAAATGTTTCTAAGTTCTTTTTTCGAAAACATGCCAAAATTATAAGCAAGAATTAAAATGGTCTATATGCCCTTGAAAAGCGCATATACCCATTGAAATAGATTTGAAAGGAAATTGAAATAGCATGTTTAAAATCAACATTGGTTAAATTGAGTTTTGAAGAAAAGTGTTTAGTTAAAGCTAGTTGTCAAAAGTAAAGTTTCTTGTTTTTAGCGAGAAATGTAGCTTACAATGTTCGGAAAGGTATAGTAAGTTATATAACGTGGTTACAAATTATTGTACTTTCGATAGATAAAACTAGTGAAATGAAATAGGGTTTTGATTGAAGATTATAAAGTAAGGAATATGTAGATTAGTGTAGCTGATTGTACCTAAATACTAAGGTGGGTATAAGGCGAGTACCGGTGACTTTTGCCTAAAAATAGAGGACATGATAAATGGTTGTAAAACGTTGTATAGTGTAGAGGTAGTTTCACTCCCTTTTATGGGGGTCAAATGTTAATTTATAGGTTTAGCATGTTGCGTAAGAGGATAAATCATTGATAACTATGGGAATGTCGTAACACCAGTAAGGAATTAATCAAATGTATGAAAACAATAAGGGTCGAAGGAGGATTCGAAATTATAGGAAAGATTCGTACAACAAAGTTGTATGGTGTTTGATCGGGTATGAAAATTTAAGGTTGAAGGTTTGTGTATGTAACATGTTAGTAATTTGGAAAGTGTAAGATGATCGCATACCTGAGAAGATCACTAGTGCATCTCGTGGTCTTGAACTAAGACTTGTAAATTTTGCCATAAAGGGGATGGGTTGTACTTTAATACAAAGTAAAGATGGTAGGGTAAGAATCACCAAAGATAAGGTTTTGGGTCAAAGAGATATCCTATGTTAAGTTTTAAGCTCAAGGTGGAAACAACCTAAAGCTAAACTCGTAGCATAGCAGAGAAGTCTTATGTATTGGTAGCAATGGGCTAAACTTCTGTGCCTTCTTGTGAGTCATATTAGGGATGCTCATCAACGGTATCCAAGTGACTACTCGTGGCGAATCATCTACCTTCTAACATGCTGCTCCGATTGTCATATGTGTTGGTATTGAAACGCTTTTCCTAGTTGTAACTCCAGTACGAAGACGAGGAAGAGGTATTGAGGTATAATTGGTATTAGTTTCGCCTTAAGATTATTACTAGTTTCTATCTAGCTACTAACCTTACGTATAGAGTCAATAACTACCGAGGAGTACTCAATCTCAATACTAAGTGGATTGTTCCTAGAGTGGCAAGTGATATAACCTAACTGGTTAGCCTAGCACTTGATAAGGGATAATAATATTTCTAAATAAAGGCATTGTGATAAAAGTGAACTTAGTTTCAAAGTGTACCTAGATGAATGCCTATAATATGCAATGCCCATACGCACACCGAAAAATTTTGTTTTAAAAAAAGTTTAAGTTGAAAATCTTTTTGAACATAATTTTACTATAACCGTTTCTAGCCTTGCATTATTTTTCATTAATTAAGCATAGTTGGTCAGGCTATACTTAACTAAAGTCTAGTAATGCATACTCGAATTAGTTATACAAGTAGTATGTTCCCTATTTTAAAAATGTTTTGAATTTTTTTGGCTATAGTTGTGGTTCTCCAAAGCAAAATTGGTATTCTCTATAACCTTCGGCTCTGATACCATTTTTGTCACACCCCGCTAAAGCGGAAACATGGGGCGCAACAGTACAAAGGGTTTCATAGAAAAAGATAAAAAGAACACCAAGCATATTATTAAAAAATGTGACAATTTACAATATCTTTTGGACAATTTTTTTAAACAAAATTATAATGTCTTAAAATAAAACAATACACGCAAATGCTCCTATAAGGGATGTATCCCTACATGCCACTTACTCGATGATTCCTAAAAAATCATGTAAAATGAGCGGTCAACTACATAAATAAAAGTACATTGCTAAAATGAGTAAATAAGTTTGCATAAACAAAGGTCGTTGTCATCATGATAAATAAAGTATATTGCCAAAATTAGATGCAAAGTTCATATTCTCATGCGAAATAAGTTCATTGTCATCATGAGAAATAAAGTACATTGCTAAAATGAGATGAAAAGTTCATATTCTCATGGGAAATAAGTTCATTGTCATCATGAGAAATAAAGTACATTTCTAAAATGGGATGCAAAGTTCATATTCTCCTGGGAAATAAGTTCGATGCTAAAACGAGATAAAAAGTTCGTATGTGCGTAATGATTATACAATGAGCACAAAACCCAAGCCTAATGACCGAGGGTGCCCTCTTATATGTTTATCGCTAACATAGGGAAATATGGTAAAATGCACTCAAGTGAATTGTGCGAGTGAGGAGTTGTGTACCTCCTAATAGCGCTATCCATAATGAGCATGGGGTAAAATGAGTTAATGAGTTGTCTGAACTGATACCTGGGACTTAACCATGATAAGGCCTCATGAATTAATAATAGCATACACATAAATAACTAATCACTTTTGATACAATTGAAAATAAGTACAATGAACATAATTGAGTAAACTACATGCTTTTCCTCCCCAAAACATTTAAAAACCGAAAATAGGGAGAGGCGTGAACACTCACAATGATGCGTGAAGGTATTTGGGATGTCTTGCGCTAACTTTCTTCACATCATACTACCGATTGCCTACGATAAGGTTACACACTAGTAAGTCTCTAGTCGAAAAACTAACACTAGTATACTTAATTTCTACAATATAATTTTGCCAACATTGTGTCAAAATTAGGTGTTGTATAAGTTACAAACATTTTTCTGTAAATTCAGATTTCCATTGATGAATTTGTTAAATAACAAGTTTAAATGAAAAATCATATTTTTGGCAATGTCAATTGAAGTGTGACTATAATATTTTGGAAGGTGTTTCAAATGGTTAAATATTAAAAACTAAGTTAAATAAGTTAAAATATTTTCCAAACTTTTTATTTCAGTTTTAATTGAAGTCAAAGACATTAAAATAAATTTTCTTGATATTTTGATTTGTCTAACTATTTTTCCTTTATTTAATTGCTCAAATCAATACAAATTCATGAAAAATAGAAACCAATTAAGAAAATTCTCTAAAATTTTTGTAACACTGATATTCATCATATATGATTTTGGAAATATATAAAACTTGGTTTTTAAACAGATTAACGTGATTTTATAACTTTTTTGTATTTATTTTAGCAAAAATAAAAATAAATAGGAATCAGTTTATAAAAATCTCCAAACATTTTTTCCACTATTATTTAACATATATAAGCTGGGCAAAATATCAAAGTTGATTTTCAAACAGTATAACTATTTTTACATTGTTTTATTTATTTAAATAAGCATTACTTCGTGAAAAATTATTAACCAGAACGTAAAATTCACTAAACTTTTTTTTTACGATTAATATATAATAGCAGATATTCTGATGAAGTTTCATATGTTTTGGATAAGTGTGGATATTTTTCATCAATTTAATCCCTTAAACAATCATTATATCGGGAAAAATAGGAAATTGTCTTGGAAAAATCTAAAAATGTTTTCATCTATTTTCTATGATTTCTAGAAGATGCTAAAATTATCAACTATGGTTTTGGACAACCTTAACTGTATTTTAAAAATTATCTCTTCAACAAAAATGAAATTAAAAAATGAAAATGATCACAGAAATGCAAGAAACTTTACAAAATGTCTTTAATCAATATATGGCTCATCCCAAAATTTTCTCGGAATTTATTTATCGAAAAAGTATTTTATGTGAATTATTGCTCTATATTCTTGCAATAATTATAATAATTCGAGAAAAATGAATTATTTTCTGAAAATTTTCAGATCATCTTATTTTGCTGTTTGGATTATGGGAAAAATCAAATTTGAGCAGAAATGAAGTTTTAGATATTTATTTGTGAATAAATGATTTATGACATATTTGAAAGCTTTTTAACAACATACTTTCATCATCTAGCATCTAAGCTTGAAGATCATCACATGCATGTTGGTTTGAAGACCATGCATGAGTTTGAAATGTTCAAAATTCTTTTTTGAATGATAAATCATGGTGGATGTGGTGATTTTCCACCAAAACTTGTCCAAAAGTGCATTATCTTGATTTTGACTTTGGTTTTGGTTATGGGACTTCACCATTTGCAACATGCATGTTGTTTTTGGTAAAATCCTACCATCAAGATTTCATCTTCTATCTTAGGTCTGTTTAAGCTAGAGGACAGAATAGTTAAAGGATACTTTTTAGCTCCGAAGGCAAGAAAAAAGTACAGAGGTCTTGCGAGGCGGTCATTGGGATCGAATATTCCTGGCAGCGGGCAAAATCGAAATGTATGAACATGCATGTGAAAAATCTCAAAGAAAGGTGTATATGGAGAAGAAAATGCAAGACAACTTTTAATTTTTGATAGAAATGTGATGGAGGAAGAAGGAAATTTGTGTTTACCTTGAAGAGCAACTTCATAGGGTGAATTTTTTTGAGTAAAATGATATTCTTGTTGCCAAAATTTCGTTTGTTAGAAAAAGGGAAAAGAACGGGGGGTTTTAGAGAGAAGAAATGAAAGAAAAGAGAGATTCTATCTCTTTGGATACCCAATCTCTCTCATCATCTCTTTGGGGTTTCTCTCCATGAAAATTGGCCACCAAACTATAGAGATTTATGTGAACTCATGAAGAATCTAATGTAAAAATCTCTCCCACTGATATTGCTTCTAGGTTCATCGTTTCTAGAGAGGAGGAGTGAAAATTTTAGTTAGAGAGAAGTGGAAGGTGGAGTGAATTGGTGATCAAAATGATCAATATTGGAAAGGGGGAGGGTATGGCCGAAAATTTGAACTTATGAGGCGGTTTCCCTCTTTCTTACTTCGAAAAAAAATAAACCCTTTAATTATTTTTTTATGTGTGTGTGTGTTGGAATAGTGTCTAAGCCTGTAACTATATTTGGTATGTATTTGACCCGGTTGTGCATGGTCCTTTTGGGTTGCCTTCTCCAAAGCAACTTGACAAGGTAATTTAAGGAGAAAGAGAGAGTATTATGATTTATTAATATATTATAAGAATAATATATTAAAGGAGAAATCATATTTATTTAATTAGTATTGGTCATAAATTAATTAGGAATTAATTTAGTAGTCAAAAGAGATTAATTGAATAAAGGGGCATAAACTGTCAAATGTATGATAGTTGAGTTCTAGGTTAAGGAATCTAATGGGCTTAAGGGGGAACGAAATTATGATGGGTAACCATCATATTTTCGTCTAAGGGCCTTATTCCAGAAGGTTCCATGGGCTGCTTGGTGGCTAAGCTGTCCATTAGGGTTTAGAGTGAAACCCTAGTAACCTGTAAGTATAAATATGACCCCTAGGGCATGAATTCGGCTACCACTTGATTCTAAGAGTACCCTAGGCCGAATTCTAGCCTCTCTCTCCCTCTCTCATATTGCCTTCTTGCTTGTGGGGTTTGTGAACCATTAGAGGAGCTGCATTTGTGACTCTAGGCTCAATAGAAGAAGAAAGAGAAGATCCAAGCCAACTCTTGAAGAGGTAAACATCTAGATCTGATTCTATATGTTAGTTTTGTTGTTTATATGCTAGATTAGGGTTTGTAAGTCTTGGAATCAAAGCATGTTCAATAGTGAAACCTAGATCCAAGCATTAGGGTTTGTATGAGCACATAGGAATGTTTCTTATGCATAAAACCCATCAGTGGTATCAGAGCTGTGATTGGTTTCAGTTGTATGTGATGCTTAACTGCTTTAATTGCTGAAAAATGAATTTTTGGTCCCTGCCCGACTCAACTCGGCGAGTCAGTATCTGGACTCGGCGAGTTGGTCCCTACTCGGCGAGTCTCTTCGTCAGAAAGAGGGATTTTCGGGTTTTGGCTGCTGTTTTGACTTGGACTTGATGCTTAATTTGTTTTATAAGTTAAAATCCGAATTTTATCTATAATAACTATTTATCCTTGCCAAAAAGAATAGATAATTTCAAATCCTTTTAAATATTAGTTATTTATGTGATAAATATGGTTTATTTAAAAATTATTTGGTAATTATCTAATGACTAAAATTAAGATTAGGTCAAATATAGATGATTATGAAATTAATTGGTTAATTTGAATTATTTGTTATTTGATCCCTTCTGTTTTGAAAAGTTCAAAACTTGCCCTCAAGTTTTGAAATTTGAATTTTGTAATTAAAAGTTTAATTTTGAATAATTTAAATTTCAAACCCTTAGAATTTTACAAGTTTAAAATTCAACCCTATACTATATATATTATTACAAGCTTAATTAATTAATATATATATATATATATATATATATATATATATATATCTATATATATATATATATATATATATATATATATATATATAACCTAAAATGCTAGTCTTACCGTTAGTAGGCCTCATTCACGAAGCCGGCCTATAAGGTGGGTATAAGGTTGCTGCCTATAAAATGGCGCTTAATAGGTGTACAACACCTACCGCTTGCTTGACTGGTGGAGGGTCGTTAGCCGAACGGGTAGGATAGGGCAACCCTCTCCTCATTAAAAGTATAATGTTGAATATAAAGTAACTACATGTTTTAACAAATTCCCATTCCTAGTTACTTTAGGGTAAAATGTGAAAATGATGTTGATCCATGGATTTACACTTCGTACCCTATCAAATGTTGATGGAGCGCGTGTGGTTAACCGACACATCAATTTGGGGATGACATAGGTAATGAAGGATGACTCGATGTTTGTCATAGATCAATGGAGCGTGTGTAGTTTACCGGATAATTGATTAGGTGATAGAGACATTGAGTGCACCACGTTGATTCGCGTGGTTGTTCACAAATTTGTTTGCGATCCTCGGCATCCCAGTCGCAAATTTGAAATGCATATCGAGATTTAAACATGCGATTGAAAAGTTCAATGAATCTCAAAGATCTAGGAGTTTTCAATACATTTAAAACCTAAATTGTTTTTTCGTTTTTCATGGTGAGAATTAGTGAATCGTCATTCACTTACCTTCAAATTATTTACTTTTAGAGTACGGCATCCCTTTCTAAGTTGTAAATAATGTTGTTGGATCCTAGCCCTAATTTCTCATTTGGGTGTTTAATTAGGGATTCATTTCTAATCAAACTTTGTTCCTTTCTTTTTCAGATGTCTGCAAACAACAACAACAACAACGCTTCTGGGTCATTCTCGTTGATGAACTTGTGTCAGAAAGTGACATTTGATGGTTCAAACTTCAACGAGTGGATGAGGTATATTCGCATGATCACACGCTACGAGGACAAAGAATATGTCCTCGATGAAAAGCTTGAGAAGATCATCCCATATGTTGCTACTCCTGAGGAATTGGCCGCCTTTGAGGCCCACAAGCGTGATGCCACGAAAGTTCACTGCATCATGCTGGCCACCATGAACCTCGAACTCCAAAAGTCCTATGAGGACATGTATCCATATGAAATGCATCAGGATTTGATGGACAGGTATCACCAGAGCGCGAGGTAAGAGCGCTATGAGATCATTACTAACATGATCACCGCTAAGATGGGGAGTGGAGAATCCCTAACCTCTCATTTGCAGAAAATGCAGAGGTATGTTGATCGTCTTCTCAAACTTAATGTTAAGTTTGATGAGGATTTGGCTATCGACATAATCCTCCACTCCTTTCCCTCCTACTACAATCAGTTTAGGATAACCTACCATATGAACAAAGAGGAGGTCTCCTTGAGCAAGCTACAAGGACTCTTGAGGACTGCTGAGAGCAACCTCAAAGACAAATCCATTGCACCGTCCCCTGCTGTGGCCGCTCCTGTGATGGCGATAGGTCAAGGAAAGGGCAAAAAGAGGAAGGCTCCATGTAAGAGCCACCATAAAAGGAATCCCCGTGATGGTTCATCCTCAAGTGGGACCAAAGTTGGCCCTGCTAAACCCTCTTCCGATCCAAAAGAAGCAGAGTGCTTCTATTGCCACCAAAAGGGCCACTGGAAGTGAAGCTGCCCTCAATATCTGCAGGACATAAGAGATGGGAAGATCAAGCCCACATTTGCAGGTATGTATTCTATTAGATCTAACAACTCATCATTTGCTACTTCATGGGTTCTTAATACAGAATGTGGTTACCACATTTGTTCTGATTTGCAGGGCCTAAAAAGAAGTAGGGAGATGGAGCATGGGAAGATGAACCTGATTATGGGAAACAGAAGATCGTCGCCTGTGACCAAAGTCGGTGTTTATTCTTTAGTGTTGAGTAATGGGTTAGGAATAGTTTTAGAGAATTGCTGTTATTTGCCAGATATAACAAGAAACATTATTTCTTTTCACAGGTTGTTTAGACAAGGTTTCAGATATTCTTTTGATAATAGTAATGGTTCTATTAATGTTTATTTGAATGGTGTCTTTTATTTCAATGCATTACCTTGTAATGGGATTTATGAATCTGTGATGATTGTTGATAATTTTGGAAATAATGTTTTGAATATTGATTCGTCTACTAGTCTAGACAAAGCATGCTTGTGGTATTGTCGCCTTGGCCATGTCAACAAGAAACGCATAGCCCAACTCTAAAAGGATGGAGTGTTGGAGTCATTCGACCTTAGGGACGATGACACGTGTGAGTCTTGTTTACTTGGGAAGATGAACAAGTCACCCTTTACTAGCACTTGTGAAAGGGGTGAGGGTTTATTGGATCTCATACACACCGATGTGTGTGGTCCCTTTAGATCCACCACAAGGGATGCCTGCCGCTTCTATGTGACTTTTATAGATGATTATAGCAGATATGGATATATCTAATTGATCAAGCAAAAGTCGGAAACCTTTGAAAAGTTCAAAGAGTTTAAGAATGAAGTGGAGAATCTGCTGGGCAGGAAAATCAAGATGCTTCGGTCAGACCGAGGAGGAGAGTACCTAAGTCTTGAGTTTCACGACTATCTAAAAGAATGCGGAATCGTTTCGCAATTGACGCCTCCGAGGGCGCCACAATTGAATGGTGTGGCTGAGAGACGTAATCGGACCTTGTTGGACATGGTTCGTTCTATGATGAGTCGGACTTCATTACCAATAGCTTTCTGGGGGTATGCCTTAGAGACTGCCGCCCACATACTTAACTTAGTTCCCACCAAGAAGGTTTCCAAGACTCCTCACGAGATGTGGACAGGGAAGGCTCCCTCGTTGGCACATATCAAGGTTTGGGGTTGCAAGGCTTTCATATGACGAGAGACTCACGACAAACTAGAACCTTGTAGTGAGAAGTGTTATTTCATTGGCTATCCGCAGAAGTCTTTTGGCTACCTTTTCTATAGACCGAGTGACAATGTTGTCTTCGTTGCTAGAAGAGGAGTTTTCCGAGAAAGGGAATAGATAGGCCAAGAAGACAGTGGGAGGCAAATTGAACTTGAAGAGATTCAAGATCAAAGCAATGAAGGAACCTCTGACACTGGCACTTAACTTGAGGAGGAAACTCCTGTTGAACCTGTTGACGAGTCCCTACCTCTTCGACGTTCCACTAGGACTAGTGTTCCACCCCAGTTTTATGGTTTTCATATTACTACTGAAGGGGATACATTTATTACTGATAGTACATTAGTAAATTTGGATGAACCTAGCAGCTATAAGGAAGCCATGGTAGGCCTGGAGTTTGCAAAATGGAAAGAGGCTATGGACAGCGAGATTCAGTCCATGTACGACAACCAAGTTTGGAATTTGGTTGATAATGTACCGGGTCGTAAGACACTCGGGTGCAAGTGGATCTTCAAGAAGAAGACAGACATGGATGGGAAAGTGCATACTTATAAAGCACGATTGGGTGCGAAGGGCTTTACTCAAACTCCCGGAGTTGACTATGATGAGACCTTCTCACCAGTTGCGAAAATAAAGTCTATTAGGGTGATGCTTGCGATAGCTGCGTTTCATGATTATGAAATATGGCAGATGGACGTGAAAACCGCTTTCCTTAATGGAAAGTTGGCTGAGGATGTCTACATGAATCAGCCAGAGGGTTTTGTCGATGCGAACCATGCAAATAGAGTATGCAAGCTTGAGAAATCCATTTATGGATTTAAACAAGCATCTCGCAGATGGAATCTTTGTTTTGACGAGAAGGTTAAAGAGTTTGGCTTTCTGCAAAGCGAAGATGAATCTTGTGTGTATGTCAAAGCTAGTGGGAGTATAGTAAGCTTTCTCGTATTGTATGTCGACGACATACTACTCATAGGAAACAATGTCCCAACCTTGCAGGAGGTCAAGTCCTGGCTTGGGAAATGTTTCGCTATGAAGGACCTCGGAGAAGCTGCTTATATTCTGGGAAAAAGAATAGTTAGAAACAGGGAAAAGAGACTGATAGGACTCAGTCTGGATACATACTTGGAAAAGGTACTAAAGCATTTTAGTATGGAAAATTCCAAGAAAGGGGAGTTGCCAATCCAAAGCAATACCAAGTTGAGTAAGACTCGGAGCCCGAGTACAGAGACAGAGATACCTGATATGAGCCAAGTACCTTACGCTTCCGCAGTAGGCTCTATCATGTACGCTATGACTTGTACTCACCCTGATGTGGCCTTCGCTTTGAGCATGGTCAGCAGATATCAAGGGAATCCTGGTAGAGCACATTGGATTGCAGTTAAGAATATTCTTAAGTACCTTCGGAGGACCAAGGAATGGTTTCTAGTCCTCGGTGGGAGTGATGACTTAAGGGTATGAGGGTACAGTGACGCTAGTTTTCAGACGGATCGGGATAACTTTCGATCGCAGTTGGGCTGGGTCTTTACCCTAAATGGAGGAGCAGTGACTTGGAAAAGTTCCAAGCAAGAGACCGTAGTTGATTCAACATGCGAATCAGAGTATATTGCGGCGAGCGAAGCGTCAAAGGAGGCTATATGCTTGAAAAACTTCATTGGAGACCTTGGAGTTGTGCCATCCATAAAAGAGCCGATGGAAATTTTCTATGATAATGAAGGGGTGGTTGCCTTGACCAAGGAACCGAGAGATCATGGCAGATCTCGACATATTGACAGAAAATACCATTTCATCAGACATTAGGTAGAAGAGGGACTCCTCGCTCTGAAAAGGGTATCATCAGAAGAGAACCCTGCAGATCCCCTTACGAAGGGATTGAGTAGGGTCAAACACTTGCAGCACGCTAGGAGCATTGGGCTGAAGGATGATATAAGTTTGGATTAGATAGGAAATGTGTAATAGATAGTTTGTACTTGACATTCGATGAATAAATATAATTGTGTTATTTATGAGTAAAGCTACTATCTTATGTTGGTTATTTATCTATTGTTTCCATTTTGCATGTTTTGACTTCCTGAATGATATGATTATTCAAAAGATCCACAGTCGGTCATATTTTGGAAGTAGGTATGAATTAAGACTATCATGAATTGTTTGTAGATTGTCTAAAAGGTTTTGGACATAGCAAAGGTTTGCTGCAAAGTTCATGAGTGCTTGTGAATATGAGTTGAGCATTGGATTAAACCCGAGTTTGTTGTATCACTTAGTGGTGTTTTATCTTAAGTGATCGCAAAGCGATAACATCATATAGTCTTAAAACTTAAAGATATGGTTGTTGTTTGCTGGTTGGTTATATATTGATAATGTGTAAACGCATCAGTAACTTGATGTCATAAAACACATTATTGTGTGTGATCCATTAGTAAATAATAGATGCATATGAGTCGAAGTTGATCTGTTCCTTTTATTCTATGAGAATAAAAGTGATATATTGGCCACTTGATGATTTGGTTTGACTTATGTGCCGGGCCCGATCAGAATGAAGCTGATGTGTTCAACTAAATTCTATGTCAAACAAATCGGAAATCAAGGAACTACTGCTGGACAATAAGCATTGTCAGCATGATATCCAAAACAGAGGATTATACGATCCCTTATCTAAAGGACAAGTTGATCAGAGTTGACAACGAAGTATAAGAGCTACGATTGCTAATCGGATTCTGAAGTCATATGTGAGATATAGTTACTAGACTTATCCAAGTGGGAGACTGTTGGAATAGTGTCTAAGCCCGTAACTATATTTGGTATGTACTTGACCTGGTTGTGCATGGTCCTTTTGGGTTGCCTTCTCCAAAGCAACTTGACAAGGTAATTTAAGGAGAAAGAGAGAGTATTATGATTTATTAATATATTATAAGAATAATATATTAAAGGAGAAATCATATTTATTTAATTAGTATTGGTCATAAATTAATTAGGAATTAATTTAGTGGTCAAAAGAGATTAATTGAATAAAGGGGCACAAACTGTCAAATGTATGATAGTTGAGTTTTAGGTTAAGGAATCTAATGGGCTTAAGGGGGAACGAAATTATGATGGGTAACCATCATATTTTCGTCCAAGGGCCTTATTCCAGAAGGTTCCATGGGCTGCTTGGTGGCTAAGTTGTCCATTAGGGTTTAGAGTGAAACCCTAGTAACCTGTAAGTATAAATATGACCCCTAGGGCATGAATTCGGCTACCACTTGATCCTAAGAGTACCCTAGGCCGAATTCTAGCCTCTCTCTCCCTCTCTCATATTGCCTTCTTTCTTGTGGGGTTTGTGAACCATTAGAGGAGTTGCATTTGTGACTCTAGGCTCAAAAGAAGAAGAAAGAGAAGATCCAAGCCAACTCTTGAAGAGGTAAACATCTAGATCTGATTCTATATCTTAGTTTTGTTGTTTATATGCTAGATTAGGGTTTGTAAGTCTTGGAATCAAAGCATGTTCAATAGTGAAATCTAGATCCAAGCATTAGGGTTTGTATGAGCACATAGGAATGTTTCTTATGCATAAAACCCATCAGTGTGTGTGTGTGTATATATATATATATATATATATATATATATATATATATATATATATATATATATATATATAATTTTCATGTTTTTATAAAGTATGCATTTGTCTATATTTTATTTTCATAAAATCATTGGTTTTTAGCTTATAAATTTGGGATAATTTTGTTGACTAAATTATATTTTCCTTTATTATATTCCCTAATTTAAATATTTTAATTGGTATAATAAAATTATAGATTTCTTGATGTTAAACCTTATAAATTTGAGTTTTTAAGGCTTGTAGGGTTTTAAGGAGTTTGTAATCTTTGGATATCAAAATAATTTGAATTTTTGAGGCTTCAAATTATTTTTTCGTTTCATAACTCTTTCCAGTTATAAAAATGCTTGAAATTTGTTTTTGTCGGTTTCTTGGCATTTTTATGTAATGATTCTGAGGTTCAAGTGAATTTGAGGAATCATGCATACTAGTCCTAGTTTCAACTTTGACTTAATTGTCTATGACACTCTAACCTAATTTCTACTTCTAGGTCAAGTGCATGATCTGTCTACATGATTCATGCAAAGATATTCAAGTCAAGGAATGACCTGAATTTGGATAGTCACTATAGTTAATTTAGTTGTAGAATTCACATATAATTGTGAAATCTAGTACACTATCCTTCGATTATATTTGTTTCCAAGTTTCAAGTAGGCTATGACTTAGTCTATAGCTAATAAATCTAGCATGTGGCGTGCCTACACATGCAACTAAATTTAGTCAAGTCTAGAACTGACTCGAATTTTGATGGTTGCCAGAGCTTAGTACAATAGTACTAATAAGTTAAGGCCTTTAATTATTATTTTCATCTCTCAACATCTATATCCCTCATTACTCTTTTCATCCCTCATTACTAATCATTACCCAATATATTATAGGTATGAAAATACGTATATAGTAATTCGTATAAAATCATCTTACATTATTTCATCTAACACAAAACATTTTTGCACAA
Organism: Lactuca sativa; assembly: GCF_002870075.4. NCBI lineage: Eukaryota > Viridiplantae > Streptophyta > Magnoliopsida > Asterales > Asteraceae > Lactuca > Lactuca sativa. The sequence goes on from NC_056627.2 coordinate 253,508,384, forward strand.
AAGTACATATATCATTTATTTATTTAAATACTTCATATCTATGTGTAAGATGAAAGTAACTATGTACTCAATTGATAAAATTGGATGCCTTGGAATTTGGGCAGGACTTCACCTTGGTAATTTAGCTTTTCCTCTTACGTGACCTAGGTATGAATATCAGTAAGTATTTGTCTTACATTCTCGGCAACTAAATATATTCTAGATTCTTCGCTAATCCCAATGTCTACATAAAAATCTATCAAGTAAGTAACAACAGGTAGGTTCATATCGGAGGTAGGGACTGTTTAGTATATGGAATGTACTGTTTGGAAATTCCACTTTAAACACCTCACTAAATTTAGTGTAAACATCATTCCTGTAAGTAGATCAATAAATATAGTGACTTGGAATTAATGATAAATCTTATTAATAGGTTCATAATAACAACAATGAACAAAAATATAAGTCACATTTGAAATAAATTAAGTGGAGCATAAATTATAGAGACTTTAGCAAAAATCGGTAAATTATGCAGACAAAATTCTAACCCAAACACCGCTTTTCTCAGTCTCCTAGATATACCAGATCCTCTAAAATGCTTGAGACACATATAAAAATTAGAATTGAAAGTATAAGAAAGGTTAGAGAGGTTTGGAGTGAAATAGTACAGAAAAAGAGTGATTTTCATAGCAATTTATAGCCTTTAGCGGAGGTTCATGCCAGTCCAAATATTGGGTGTGCTGCACCCATCAGGCGTGCTAGTCCATCATTTTTGTGCCACATGTCGCAACCGTATTCACCTACACCCTACCTTTAGAAGATTTCACGTGTCACCATTTCATGGCGAACGTGCCACAATCTTGTGGAGCCATTTTGTCATGTCTCTTTGAGGAGCGGGCGGGCGACTTGCCATGTCGAACACTCTGGTGCTGCTATGTCATCAACCCAACCGATTTCTCGCAGATCTTCGGACAACCATAACTTTCGAATATGAGTTCCGATTCGGATGTTATTTATATCCCCGAAATCCTCTTGACGAGCTCTACAACTTTCATTAAGTTGTGAATAGCTAACTATTGTTCTAAAAAAATTCAATTTTTAACCGCTTCAGATTGTTAAAGTCTGTGCAGAATTAATATCTTATTCATACGAACTCCGTTCTCGACTGTCTTTGTATTGACGGTTTCATATTCACGAGATATTCAATTCTCATTTAGATTGATTTGGCTAACAATCAACCGATTTGAATTTCGATTTATGTGATAACACAACTGCGTTGAAACTTCAAAAAATTATAACTTCCTCTCACAAAGACATATTTGGACGTTCTCTATATGGATGCTCTTTGTTTTACTTCTACTATGAAATTCGTTAATATTACTTAGGCTAATAAGCAATCTATTAAAAATTCACTTTTTATGATACGCAGATTCGTACGATTTAAGCACAAAACTTTGAAGAAGCATAACTTCTTCGTACGAAGTCGAACTTCAAGGTTCTTTATATATACATAATTCATGTCACATATACTATAAATTTGATATGTATTACTTATCCTAAATAATATTCTTTTGAAAATTCATTTGATCGCTTAATATATCTTAACTGTCTAGCATGAAATTATGGACATTACAATTATCACACCCTGTGGATGATTAAGTCCCAAAATCATTAGCCACACAGGACTTGTATAATGAATCTGCACATTACCTTTTAATCCTAGGTAATAACCATAAATATTAAGTCTTTTTAAATGAGTTTCTAACTCTTAGAGTTCTTGACTGTTGACGACACTCCATTTTGCACCTACTCTTCATTCAAAATTTGATCTTCATTGGGGACTCATGTTCCTTCTAGGACAGACTTATGCTAAAATAAGGTCTTTACTTCGACTAATATAATAGACTGAATGGTCGTGCTCTAATGACCTTCCATCGCATGATGCAATGGCTAGAATTAGGTCTTTGTGAGTCCGACTCCAGTATGGAAGATACCTTCTTTCATGTTCAAATGTGATATAATCACATTTTACCATGTAGCACTTCTAGCTACAGGCTGTTTAATTTTAACGTTGATCGTGATACTTCTATTAATTGCTTTGATTATATTTTCCTTCAATGTAACTTCAGACGCTACGTCGAACTTACTTTGTAGATTAGCCATACTCGATTCTATATAACCACTAGGGTCAAAATAATATTCATCTACGAAGACATTACCAAAAAAAAAGGTAATGATGGAAATGAAGAAAATAACTCAACCACTTAGAGACTTACTAACTTTCTGACTTTCGATGATCCAAGTCCAAGTCCTATGCTTCTGGTAGTATAGGCCTTTACAACATTTCACACATACTCATACTTGTCCCAAGTATTGTCTTGTAGTTCACTTAGTCATCATACAAGATGGTTATATAACAACTTAACACATTGGATAATATAACATAGCTAAGTATTATATTACTTCTTCAAAACAATTACTTTGTTATTCATGTTCATCATACATCATACCCAAGGTTATGAAAATCGCTCGATGGTAGCTCGATGACCGACTGACAATAAGCGATTAATCGGAATCGACGATTAATCGGGGACCCTAAATTATTAATAAGATTATTTAAAAAATTAATATTTCCTAAAAAATTAAGTATTTGAAAATTTAAAATTTTAAAATGTTGAAATTTTAGAAATTTAGTATAATATTTTAAAATTTGAAAGCTTAAAAATTTGAAAATTTAAAATTATGGTGTAATATTTGAAAATTAAATTTTTTGAATTTTTAAATATTTTCCGCCGAGGACCGCCAAGAGCCGCGAAGACCGAGTTTGACCAATTTCCGCTAAGCACCCTAAACGTAATGGGTTTACCAAGTGTTTAATCGGCCGCAAAGGCCGATTTTTGCAACACTGATCATACCTTTTACATTAGGCTACATCATACAATACTATTAATATGATATAACTACTTTCTATCTTAGACATTTTGGATAGGCAGCTTCCTTCTATTAGCTTCTTCAAGCTACATCTGCTTCCTCATTTATTACCCTTAGAGTCATATGAGAAGCTCATGCAAATCCTTTCTTTCTTAGGTAGTCCTTTATGAAATGTCCGTCTTCCTTACATTGAAAACATACTTTTTCAAGGTTTCTACATTCATTAGAATAAGGACCAGTTTTTCCATACCGATAGTAGTTGATATCTTCTTTTCATCTTCCATAATGCTTTTTTCTGTATTTTCACACCATTTGGACTTGTTGTTAGGGATAGGTTTTGAAAATTTACCATTTTTGTTGGATTGCGAGGATCCTTCATTAATCCTATTCTCTCCGACTTCATCTTGGGTGGTAGTTCTTTTTTGTTTGATCATGTCTTAAAGAGATTTGGCAACTCAAATGGCTGCTTCCAAAGTAGTTGCTTATTTCACTATTGGACCAATATTTGTTGGTACTCCATTAGCGAACTTTTCTCCATTGGAGTGTTCAGTAGGAATCAGGCGGGAAACTAACTTCATTTTCTTAGTAAAGCCTGCAGTGTACTCACTGACGCTCATGTCTCCTTTCTTCGGATTCTTAAATTCCTTGCTTATTTCCGACAAGTCTTTTTTTAGCAGTATTCCCTCTTTAATTGTACAAGGAAGTCTTCCCATGAAGTCTTCCATGCTTCTCTCTTTGGCCTAGTGATGACCAACTATTTTCACCAGCATAACACATTAGTTTGTAATTGTCTGGTAGCAAAGATTGTCTTCCATATGTTGCTATAGCCATAACTGTCAAATGACATCTCCATTTCATAAATCCAATCCATCATTTCCAATGTTGTTGGTTTTCTGTTAATGCTTGGTGGTTGGGATGCCATGAAGTCTTCATACTTTCATCCATCTCTATCAACATCTTCGTTGGTATTGTCCTTCCCACTCCTTCGTGGTCCAGCCTGTTTAATGGCTCTAGTACAATTTCCTTCTACTACAATTTCTTTTCAATTGATTAGGCTCAGGCTATCAGTTCCCATTACTATTTCCTAATTTGCTTCGTTTACTCAACATGAACTTCTCTACAACAAAGCAAGCATTTAGTATACCAAGATGAGAATATAGATAGGGAAGTTTTTAATGCATAATTCTCATTATCACACCGAAACGTTATATATCAGTTCTAATATCGTAGTTAAACATTTAGAAACCTGAAAACATAAAATTTCCTAATAAAGGTCGGCAACCGACCTTAGATCTAATAAGGTAATAGCAACTTAGATAAGCAATCTAAGGCATGTTATAATACAAACCAATTAGCACATGAAAGCAAATTAGGCATCTTATCCTAAAGTAAGATAGTGCTTGTGTCAATTCATGTGTATTACCTAAATTATAATAGACACATATCTCATGATCATCACCTAGCATTCTAAGTATAAGTCTAGAAATCCTCAAATATTCCTAGTTTTCTTAAACTAATGCTCTAATACCAACTTTGACGTCCCCATTAATAAAACTTTTTATTTATGATTATTAAAAGAAAGTTTATTTATAAATACAGAATTTTGTCTTGTAAGAGTATTTCTGAAGAAATATTTTTCACTGATTATAAAAGCATTGGACGTCATCACTGATACGAATCATAAGCATAAATAGGCCTTATAGTATCTTAGACTATCATTCTACACTTCCTTAAATCTATCATCATTCAAGTATCATTGTACTACTACATGTGATAAGAGAAGGTGAGTGAGTTAGGTTGGGAAACCTACTGAGTACATAGGGTTTTCAACCCACAATAATATAGTTAATACGTGTAATTATCAAACAATCAACTCGATTTCCCATCCCTATTTTCTTCGTATTTTTCTTGTTAAGGATCTACCTTAAGGATCATCATTGCTGATAGTATTGTTATTTGGTTTTCTCTGAAATACACGTCAGTATTAAGTAGAGTACATCATAAGGATACAAAGTCCATCGCCTACGAGTTATGAACTGGCTTGCGTTCTACGCGACTATCATCAAATAGTCCGGTAGTCGTCATCTATACTATGATAGATGAATACATCGCTTATTCCAATAGTACTTGTAAGTTAAGGCCTTTTATTATTATTTTCATCTCTCAACATCCATATCCCTCATTATTCTATTCATCCCTCATTACGTATCACTACCCAATAAATTATAGGTATGAAATATATATATATATATATATATATATATATATATATATATATATATATATATATATATATATATATATATAGTAATTCGTATAAAATCATCTGATATTATTTCATCTAACATAAAACATTTTTGCACATAAGCACATATAATATTTAATTTTCTAAATACTTCATATCTACATGTAAGATGAAAGTAACTATGTACTCATTTGATAAAACTGGATGCCTTGGAATTTGGCAGAAATTCGCCTTGTTACTTTAGTTTTTCCTCTAATGTGAGCTAGGTATGCATATAGCTAAGTCTTAGTATTACATTACTGGCAATTAAAGATAGCATAGATTCTTCACCAATCCCAATGTCTACATCAAGATCTATCAAGTAAAGAACAACCAGGTAGGTTCACATCGGAGGTAGGGTCCATTAGGTATAAAGTGTATACTATTTTGAAATCACACTTTAAACATGGAACATACCAAAAATCACGATAAAAATTTTTCACTTTTCAATTAAGGTAATATCATTGTTTCTAATCAAAACCCAAGTCAAAAACCAAATGTTAAATATAAATATCCGAAAAATCGAAGTATCATGAAATCTCCAAAACATGTCACCGAAGGATGTGTACGATCACGCCTTCACCTAGCCCCAATCATCAGAAGTACCTAAGACATAACACTTAAACCGTAAGCCAAAGCTTAGTGAGTTCCCCCAAAATACCACCACACAAACATATAACAACACGCATACATGAGCCTTCAGTATGAAAAGACCGCCTTACAGGTCCTACAACCTATCTGGACCGCTCTCTGAGCCTTCGGCTTGATTGGATCGCCTCGTAGGGCCAATAACCTATTCGGACTACTCTCCTGGCCTTTGGCCTGACTAGACCGCCTCACATGGCCTACAACCTATCCGGACTGCCTCCGGTATCTTGGCCTTCAACACAAAGCAGGACCGCCTCAACCTAACTAACCGTAACATGTCGACATATAAAATAACAATCAACAACCAACAAGTACAAGTAATCATGTAGATCTACCAATTGAAAACATAACCAGTGCACACAGGTAAACATATAAATCTACCAATGTATCATATAGCCAACATAAATCATTTAATATACTAGGATACATAATCTAATTAGCAGGCATTGGTGCCTTGTCCCACAAATACAATGAGGAAAATTCACCTCACAGTCGGAAAAGATAGCAGAAAAAACGCTACTCCAAATGCCAACTCTACAGGTCACCTATACAACAAACAGTGACCCAAACTCAAAATACCCAAAATGCCATTAGGTCAAACTTGGTCAAACCCCAGGTCATAGGTCAAAGTCAAAAAGTAAAAAAGTCAAGGAAAGTCAAACTGACTGAGTATACCATGCATACTCGGTCACTACATTGGGCGTAGTTGTGAATCATCCAAACTGTGAGTTTCAAACCCAGTATACGTAGCATAACCCTTGGTAAGCCCAACGTACTCAATCTGGGTCTAATTCTTCTCATTAAGTTCTTATTCCTTGAAGACCTTTCATACAAACTTAGATCTAGACCCAAAACATCATTCTAAAACATAAAGTTTCCATTTTTATGAGTTTCCATGACTAGACAAGGTCCAAAAGCTAAAACCCTAACTTAATAATCCATTAATACATCATAACTCTTGCATGGAAGGGATAAAAGGACCAAGATCACATTTTTATGGTTCCTAACACCTAAAAACGTCTGAAAGGACAAATCTTCTGGTTGGGGTTGATAAGACCGATAGATTCTATATTCAATATGAAATGCTAAAACAATTCAGTTAACAAAAACGATACTGAATGTAATAAGCTCGATTTTCAATAACAAAGCACAAAGAACATTTCATAATTTGGAACTATTCTATGAATGTTAGAAGGTTACAAAAGGAACGATACAAAGGAAAGAGTATAGTGTGCTATTTATAGACAAACTAAGCTAAAAAAACAGAAGATGGACAGGCCCATTTCAGAATCGGAATATGCACACAAAAATTCTGAACACAACCATTTGACACAACAAATATATATTCTTAACAATCTCCCCCTTTGTGTCAATTCAGAAGGAAGACTTCTTTATTGTCTTTGTGCATCAAAGATCTTTGACATAATCTTCAGAATTAAGCCTCGAACTGATAGATACCAACGTATTATATGCGAAACACATTTTATATAAGCAACATAATTGGCTTTGTGAGATTCAATAGAGGACAAGACTCTTTTGAGAGCCGATGACGAGTATATGTGTTTGTCCCTTAAAAAGAACATGCGGTTCTGAACCACTATACCTTCATTTCTCTTGTAAACAATGCTCCAATTCTTCTTTTGAATAATCATTACCTTCAAGTGCTGGATGTCTTTTGTTTGTTCTCCTGGCTTCAGAATTGGCCTCTTCTTCAGAATATATGCGATCTCAACATCCGTTTTTGCAATTTCAAGTATATAACACTTGATCATCCGCTTCATATGTTCAATAATAGGCTCATATTTCTAAACATCCTTCACCACGATGTAGAATAGAGATAACCAGTCGTAAGGGTTCATGAATGGCAAGTAATACAATATGAACTCATGAAGCACATGATTGGAACCTCGAAATACTTTAAATTGGATATTCAAGAAGTCTTCAGTCTGAATCGACAATCCAACCTTCAACGCCATGATTCTCTGTAAGCTCCATGTATCATACTGGGGTTTTGCATATTTCAAGTAAAACAAAAAAGCTTTCGGTTTGCAGCACTATCGGAGATCATGGATTTCTCAATCTTTTCAAAACACTGAAAGATAAATGCCCTTGGCATGATGGGAAAATCAAATTGACATTCCACATCATTATTTAAGTCAAACAAGATTGTTGGCTCCAGCCAGTAGAGATTCGGATCATCTATGGCTTCTTTCTGTATATGCTCATGAGATCAAGCTGGAAACAAAGATTTCTGAGTTTCAATAACTAGTTTCGCATTCTTTTCTTCAGCTTGTCCTTCCTCAGATTTCTTCCAAGGAGTAATGAGTTCGTCGATCTCTTTGTCTCTTTGCTCCATTGCCATCTTTTCGATTCAGACATCAACGGATTTTCATCGTTGTCATCTTCAGAAATGCCTTTGCCTTTGTCTTTACCTAAACCAGAAGCTTCATTATCCTTCCGATCGGTTTCCATCTTGATCTTTCCTTCCTTTCTCGTCTTTGATTCATACTCTTCAATAGTAACATCCAGTTTGGAAACAACTTTCTTTTTAACATAAACATCTTTTGTTTGAACAACTATTTTGAAAATTGAGTTTTTGGAGAACCACTTGATTTTGGTTTCTCAATTTGAAACAAATCATTATTCTGATTTGGAGATTTTGTTGAACAAAATTAAACATTGATTAGAATTCATTATTTTCTTCCAAAATTGTTTTCTTTTGGCTAAATTCTTTTTATATCGAGCATATCGAGCATTTATTTGCCTTTTTCTTTCAATGATTTCCTTAATTGATTTCTGAATAGGTGCTTTCAATTTTTCTTTTCTTTGAGGAAAATTACACTTTTCAAATGAAGAATCACTTGATGCATTTTGTATCACTTGTTCTTGCCACATCATATCCATTGCTTATACGATTAAGAGGTTCTGAAATGTATTTTCCTTTAGATTTCCAAGAGGTCAGTTCCGAAAGACTTTTCGTTTCATATGCATTATCAATTGGCTTTGATCAAAAGTGTTCTTCATAATTATCATAAGCAAAAATGAACGTTAACTAAGAAGTTTCATTTTTGTACAGTCTTGATTTAACAGAAACTTGATTAGGGGTTTTTTGAATTCTTAGGAAAACAGTTGCTTCGTTTTCAAAACTCTTGAACCTGGATTTTCAGCAACTTGAACAAATTCAACTGAATCTTTGAAAATTAATTTTTTCCGCTGGTTCACCAATTTCTTTCACAAAAGTGGAACAATCAATTTCATCTTGGACAGAAATTTCACTCATTTTGCTTTCATCACATTCAAAAACATTCTCAGAAATGAGATTATTATCTGAACTTAATTTCTCGCACAATGTGTTATACTTCTGTGAAGTGGTCATTGAGATTTTGTTTTTATCTGCTGTAGTTAAGACATTTTTCAACATGGTTTTGTTTTCTTTGGAATTAATGAATTCTTCAATTTTCTCAAGTCCAACTTTATAAGAATCAAAAACATCATCTCCTGAAGAAACAATAGATTCATACTTATAACATTTTGCATCAATTTCATCTTCTTTTAACTCAAGGAAAAGGAAATTCATTTTATGAAAACTATTACCAACTTCACAATTCAAATGCAGCTGAGAAATGTTAAAATACATATGTTTAGCAATCAGACAAAATATGTTTCTTTGTTTCAAAATCACTCGACTATCTCTCTTATATAAAATCACATCGTTTCTTGATTTATTTAGTTCTACTTCCAATGCCTCTATCTTTATTCTCGTCTCCTCATTTTTAAAGGTTAACCTACTAAGATTATCATTCAGATTAGAATTACTTATACGGGTTCTTTTTAAACAATTGCTTAAATCAGAAATCGTATAACATAAATCATTCAGTTCAAAATCATAACGAGATATAGGAATATTTAGAGATTTAAGAATAGAATGTACCTTATCGACAAATCATTCGTCCTCACTGACATGCTGATTGATTGACTTTGTGGTAAGGCGGTTCGTCGTTGCTTTTCCTCCATCCATTGCATAACCCTTCTCTTCTGAATTCATATTCTTCACCATCAGACACCTTCCAGCATATCCACTCTCTTTCGATTTCACCACTAAACACTCTCCATGAGTTGGCCTTCACATTTTTTCATCTTCAGAATCCGTTGACCACACCTCTCCCTTGCCATCATCAATGTCTTCCTGAACCATTAGTACTGGTTTTGCATTTTCTTTTGTCTATTTTCGAATTTCCTCAATTTTCTGAACATAGTACACCTCATCCTTCACCTTCTCCTTCTTCTCATTCTTCTCCCTCAACACTCCTTTGCAAAGTGATTCTTACCACGACTGTAATTGCAATCGTATGCAGTTTCACCCAACAATTTCTTCTCCTTCTTCTCTTCATCGTTCTGAAATCTCTTGTAATTTTCTTCTCTCGACCTCTCATAGCTTGTATTAATTTCTGAATCGAGAGAAATTCGTTTTGAAACTTCTTCAGATTCGACACTATTAACGCCTTGTCTTCTTTTGTGAGATCATCATCCAAGATATCAGACTCGGAATCATCAAAAATCGACTTCATCTACTTATCACCTTTCGTAACTAACGACAGAGATCCAACACATGAAACCAACTTCACTTCCTTCATTAGTTCTTTTTCATGGGATTTTAGAATCCCAACCTGTTTCATGAGGGAGTAATTTTTGAATTGTTCAAGAGCTTTCATAGTTGAGACAATTGGCTTCCATTCAGATCTAAGACCATTCATAAAAGTAACCTTTTCTTCAATGACTTTCCTCTGAAGGTTGTACATCAACATCCTTCTAAACAGATGATTGAAACGATTGACTGTCTGTTCAAGAATGTCTTCTAACTTTTGTATGAATGACTCAAATTCTGATGGGAGAGTAGTCTGTAAGGAAAGTTCCAAGTCATAATCACTTGAGTACAACTCCTTCAATCTATGCCAAATCCCTTTTGTAGTATCATACAGATTTACAAGGCAAAAAGTGTCTGGAGGGAGAGCAAATCAGATGATTCGCATAACCTTTAGATTGCATATTAACTTGTCCTTCTCATCATTTGTAATTTATGTGTCATTAACAATAATTGCATCATACTGAGCTTGAGTTTTAACTTCTTCTCTATTTATGAAATACTTATATGTCTCCACCGTCATAGCATGCCAGATACTAGATCCATGAGTTTCAGTCCCAAGCACGTAATCCTCAAAGTGAAGAGCCTAGAATTCATAATCTTCTAGGAAAAGGATTGGAATCCTAGTAGTTGATCCAATACTACTAGGAAGATTGAATGAGAATGAATAAAGGTCGTCCTTAGACATTTTGAGAGATTTCAACCGAAAATTGAATACAAAGATATGAATGAAAATTGCAGAAATGATTGAGATAACACAAAAACAAATCTGAGAAAACTTTGAAAAACCCTAAATGAAAACCCTTTTTGCTCGACGGAAGAATAGTGAATGATTACACAATCTCCTACACTAATACCAATTGATAAGACCGATTGATTCTATATTCAATATGAAATGCTAAAACAATTCAATTAACAAAAACGATATGGAATTTAATAAGCTCAATCGTCAATAACAAAGCACAAAGAACAATTCACAATTCGGAACCATTCTATGAGTGCTAGACGGTTACAAAAAAATCGATATAAAGGAAAGAGTACAGTGCGCTATTTACATACAGACTAAGCTAAGAAACAAAAGATGGACATGCCCATTTCGGAATCGGAATATATACACAAAAATTCCAAACACAACCATTTGACATAACAAATATAGATAGTTAACAAATTGAAGTTGGAAAAATCATTCTTGAACCAACCACATATGACCTCTTGCTAGTCTTTGGCAAAGAACATGGTGAATTTATAAGAGGGGTTGGCATGAGAGTCATTCCAAGAAGACATTGGCATCTGCCTCGAGCTAAATCTTCATCAAAAGAATAACTACATTACTTTAGCAAAGCCTAGATTAACAAAAAGAACAAAATGAGGAACTAAAACAGAAAATTGATTATCTGATGAGCAAGATTCCTTCTTAGAGTAATGTTGAGTCTCTAATAACTACTATTCCATCTCAATGAACCTCTCCTACATAAAAAGTAGTAACTACTACTCCATCTCAATGAACCTCTCCTACATAAAAAGTAAGTAAGTGGTTTTTTGGCAGTTTTAAAAGAATGGATAGCTAATGCTTTCGTCGTATATTGTCATCCAAGAAAAGGAAAAAAAAAGTTATGGGTGCTTCAGCATCCAAAACACCCCTAAAGAGGTTAAAATTAATATAAGTTAATAAAGTAATAAGTTTTGTACACTTCTTTTTCCATTTTTTTTAACTGTTTTTCATAGATTAAAGATGGTAAACTATTTTCATGAAAGTTTGAATAACATTGAAGAAAATATTGCATCTATGTGTTAGAATCCACAAGTTCGAAATTCAACTAAAAATGTGATAGTAGCATCTACGGGTGGGAATTATTTGGTCCGGAACCGAAAAACCTGAAAACCAAATCGAACCGAAATTGATTTCAAACCGAACCATATTCAAATTTGGTTTTCGATTTGGTTTGAGACCAAACCGAATTGTAAATTTGGTTTTTGGTTCGAGTTTCGGTCTCATGATGTTTAAACCAAACCAAACCGAAAAATCCGAATTTCATAAATTAATTATTTAAAAAATATATTTTATATTTTATATTAAATAAAAGTATTAATAATAAAGTAAAACTCATTTTAATTCATTTACTCTTTGGATCATTTTGTATGAAACTTTAGATATTTCTGTTTGCAATTTTAGGTTTTATGTTAAAAACATTTTAATTTACGTTTGAAATTTTTTCAAGTTTATATTTGATTTCCTTGGTTTTAAAACCGAACAAAACCTAATTTGAATTCGGTTTTCGGTTTGGTCTAGAGAATTTGAATTTAATTTGGTTCGGTTTTTGAATTGGGCCAAAAAAATTTCAAACCGAGGAAACCGAAAAACCGAACCGATTCCCACACCTAGCAGCATCTCAACCTAACACACTGCAACAATTGAACAAAGTATGTATATTACACATGTCGGCATAAATATACATGTCATTTAGGAGTTTATACTTAATATATATATATATATATATATATATATATATATATATATATATATATATATATATATATATATATAGGGTTAGGTTCATTTGAGACCACCTATATTTTGTGAGACCGTGAGACACATTTTTTTTTATTTTTTTAAATTTTTTCGAAAATAATATTTAAAAAAAAGAATGTTTGGATTTTTCCATTTATTTTGCATTTTAAAATTATTTTTTAGAATATGTACAGTGTAATATTCTATTATAATATTTTACGTATTTTTCAAAAAAAATGGAATTTATTTTTATTTATTTTTTATTTTTTTTAGTTAATTCAACTTCTGAAAATAATATTTAAAAAAAGAATTTTTAGCCTTTTTCATTTATTCTGCATTTTAAAATTATTTTTTAGAATATGTCAGTGTAATATTCTATTAGAATATTTCACGTATTTTTCAAAAAAAAATGGAATTTATTTTTTATTTTTTTTATTTATTTTTATTTTTTTTAGTTAATTCAAGTTCCAAAAATAATATTTAAAAAAAGAATTTTTAGATTTTTCCATTTATTCTGCATTTTAAAATTATTTTTTAGAATATGTCAGTATAATATTATATTAGAATATTTCACGTATTTTTCAACAAAAACGGAATTTCATTTATTTTTTTTTATTTTTTTTAGTTAATTCAAGTTCCTAAAATAATATTTAAATTTTTTTTTTTGGATTTTTCCTTTTATTTTGCATTTTAAAATTATTTTTAGATTTGATCTCACGGTCTCACAAAATTAGAATGGTCTCAAATGAACCTGAACCTTTCTCTCTCTCTCTCTCTCTCTCTCTCTCTATATATATATATATATATATATATATATATATATATATATATATATATATATATATATATATATATATATATATATATATATATATATATATCCACAGTAAAAAAATGTATATTGTTAGCGTGTACTCTTATGAACGTCATTGTGAAACTTTAGGTTATATATTTTACTAATAAAAACCATTAATAAACACCCCATCTTGAATATAATCTTCTAAGTGTTCAAGAATTCTCTCAAATCTCCTTTTTTACTTTATAATGTTTTAGTTTAACTTTATTAGTTTTAGTCTTAATTACATCAAATTTACAACATGTTATTAGCACAAAAGGTCTAATCAAGGTTATTAAACAAGTGAAAATCACATATATCTTAATCAATGTATTTATTACTTAGTAAAAAAAACATTATTAATTATAAAAACATCCATCATATTAAAAAAAAATACTAATAAATTAATAAAATTTATTCTTTTGGACTACTAACGATTTTTATTTCAATTACTAAAATTTATTGTATGTAACTAACTTTTATTTATGCATACTAACATTTAAATTATTCAACTAACTTTTATTTATGTATACTAACATTTATTTCTATATGTCAATATATATTTATTTATATTTTAGATATTCTTCATAATTTTATTTAAACATTTACTAATATTTATTTATGTTTCTAATTAATAAAATTATACCAAGTAAAATTATGTACTAATTAAAGGTCGTATTGAATGCTTTATAAAATACATATACATACATACATACACACACACACACACACACACACACATATATATATATATATATATATATATATATATATATATATATATATATATATATATATATATATATATATATATATATATATATATATATATACAGAGAGAGAGAGAGAGAGAGAGAGAGGTTCAGGTGTTTTAAGTATTGTGTTATTGTATGCATAAATGTAGGCCAATCAATATTAAAAATATAAATAAATAATTAAATAAATAAATAAGGGTAAATAGGTAATTTGATAATTAGTTTCCACAAATAATATCCTATAATATGGTAACCATTGACTTCAGCTACTAGGCTTTTTAAAACCACCGTAACCCTAATCAAACTCCGGCCGTCACCTCCATCCTTATGCCTCCCACCACCGGCTGCCACCCTACCCTCTTACTCCTCCGACCACAGTATCCACCACCCTTCTGTCCCAAATAGATGGCAAGATTGGAGAAAGCCAACAACACATCCCCTTTTACCGACTTTCAATAGACGTTTTGGAGAAGCTTTCTCTCTCTCTGTGACATCCCCATTTTCACGGCCAGAAAAGACCGATTTTACTTATGCTTTGTTTTATAAAATCAGAGTAATCTTTTAAAGATACGGTTGCGGAATTTGTTCCCAAAAAAAGATATGATAATAACTTATCAAAACATTTCTCAAAGAGAATGTATTTTCATTTAATAATAAAACCTCAGGATGTCATGTTCCGATACAGACATACAAGCATAAGCAGAACTTATATTTAATTACACAATTGATTTATATCTCCTTTAAATTTCTCTGTGAAATATGTCTTCATATTAATACCTGTGATACAAAGAAAACTGAGTGGGTCAGGCTTGGGAGCCCGGTGAGCATATAGGGTTTTCATCCCACAATGTTATATCATATATTTATAAATATAGAACATTCAAACTTGCACAATTTCACCATATAGAGGCAACTCTTAACCCACCCCATCGATCCTCACAATGACACGATCTAAACTCTCGCATCAAATATTTTTCCTCTTTACCTGATCCCTACTCACGGATCTAAAACTACCTCCTGATCTGATCCATACTCCCGGATCAATAATTGTACCCAATCCATACTCCCGGAATAAGGACAATTAACTATACCCTAATCTTGATCTGATCCATACTCCCGGATCAATAACTGTGCCCAATCCATACTCCCGGACTAGGGACAATTAGCTTAGTCTTAATCCATACTCCCGGACTAATAACAAGTTTTTATCTCTTTACCTGATCCATACTCCCGGATCTAAAATTAACCTCTTGGTCTAATCCATACTCGCTGAATAACTAGATCAACAACAACAACATCGGGGCCTCTCATCTGTTTATCACACATCAACTACCTACCCATGTTCTACCCGACATATTAGTAGATAAGAATATATATATTTTTATACATAGTTTAAAACCTGTATAACATTCTCATTCAATACCTATTCCACATAACAGATGAGGCACACCCACATAACACGTATTTCATAGAGAATAAATCACATCTATGAAATAAAAGAAAGTGAATATACATTCACACACATAACAACAAAATTATACACATAACACTTATTTCGTATAAAATACTTCATAATTATGCGTTAGAAGAAAGTAACCACACACTCACACATATAAACAACAATATACCTAATACACTCAAACTATACTTGTATTATTATCATGTTTATGAAAGGTAGTATACACTCACTTGATTAGAAGATGATCGGACAGCACTACGACTTGCAGAAGTAGTATTCTTCGGCAGATCTGGAAGATCTCCACAAAAAATCGAATTTCTTGCGGGCAGCGCTTCGGCTCGGGAACCGCACTTCTCGGGATGTTCGGGATCTCGGGACTTGCTTCGGGGCTCGAGAATAATACTGGGGCTTCAGGGTATTTCTGGCACGCAAAATGATGCAAAACGGGAGAGAGAAGAGAGAAAAATAGCAAAGGAGCCGGCTGCCCTCGCATCCTATTTTTAGGAGGTTGGAGCCTCGGAGTACGCGGGGCGTACCGCTCCGAAACGTCATGGCGTTCGTCATCCGAAGTCCTCGAATGCGAGTGTCGACATCCTCGGTGTACGCGGGGCGTACACGAGTATGCGGGGCGTACTTCGGATCGGATCGGTGACTCTCTTCAGATAATGCCGGATTTTCCAATTAAATTTAAATACAAATTATTTAATAAACTTCTGAAATTCATATCTTCTTCATACGAACTCCGTTTTCAACGTTCTTTAAATCCACGCGAAGGTGAGAGTACGCTCTACAACTTTCGTTTAGACTTCGTCGGCTAATTTTAAATTAATTTTTATGATTTATTATTAATAGGCCGGGACAGAAACTTTCGTTATAAATTCATAACTTCTTCGTTTGACGTCCGTTCTCGCCTAACTTTTTATCGCTGCGATACCAACAACGAGACCTTCGATCCTCATTTAGATTGTTTCGGCTAAAAACCGCTCGATCTCAAATCGAGTATTTCAGGCTGCATACTACTAAGTCGAAACTTCAGAAAATCATAACTTCCTCATATGAAGTCAGATTTGGGCGTTCTTTTTATGCACGCTCACGGTTTAACGTATCATACGACTTTCATTTAGATTGCTAAGGCTAAATATCGCTCTAACGTAAATTCACTTTTTACGTCGCGCTGTGTCGTGTCGGTTCTGTCGCGAAACTTCGACAGGTCATAACTTCTTCGTTATAACTCGGATTTCGGCGTTCTTTATATGTACGGAAACCTTGTAACATATAATATAACTTAGTTAGGATTATTCATTCTAAATAATCTTCATCAAAAATTCATTTTTTGACGCCTATCATCTCTAAATTGACTAGCCCTGATCTACGGGCGTTACAATTATCTCCCCCTTAGGATGATTACGTCCCGGAATCATCAACGAAAATAGAACTTGTATAATGATTCCATACGCTATCTCTTCATCCTAGGTAATAACCGTAAATTTTATGTTTCCTCAAAAGAGTATTTAACTTTACGGATTTCTTGATCGCAGAAGATGCCCACCCTTGCATCTGCTTATCGTACTATGTTGTACTTTCAATCGTAACCCTCAAGTTACCAAATAAGTCGTTAT
Source organism: Lactuca sativa (assembly GCF_002870075.4). Classification (NCBI taxonomy): domain Eukaryota; kingdom Viridiplantae; phylum Streptophyta; class Magnoliopsida; order Asterales; family Asteraceae; genus Lactuca; species Lactuca sativa. The sequence continues at coordinate 253,526,045 of NC_056627.2, forward strand.
TATGGACCCCTTCTTCTTTTCAGGATAATTACTTTCATTTATCTATTGTAACAAACAGATGGGTCATGTTCTATCGACCTCTCATCGCACGATGCGGCGCTTAGACTCGGTCTTTAATAAAGTTAAATTCCAGAATGGAATATACCTTCCTTCATATTCTAATGTGATATAATCACATTTCAGCATGTAGCATTTCTACCTACAAACTTCTTTTAACAATGAGCGCGACACTATCAATCGCATTAACTTCAACCTTCTGACTTAAGTCAGATGTTACATCTAACTTGGTCCTCCAGACCACATAACATACTCCTCGTAGTCGAACTCAAATTTAAACATGACCACTAGGGTCGGAACAAGAACCATCTTACTAGTCATTACCGAAACAATGGTAGTGACATACCAGAATAAAATGGAATCAAACACTAGCTTCTTGGTAACCTTGTGACTTTCCCTGATCCAAGTGCGAGTCCTGTGCTTCCGGTAGTATATACATCTACTACCTTTCACACCTACTCATACTCGTCCCAAGTATTGTCCCGCAGTCGACCAAGTCACCATATAAGAAAATCAAATAATCAATCAACACATCAGATAGCAAAACTAGGGTTTACATTATTTCTTGAAACGATTACACAAAGGTTCAAGTTCACCCTATACTACGCCTCTAGTAGGCTACACCACATGTTACTTTTCATATCGTTACTTTATAACTTGATCTTTGTATATAAAATCCTCATTCCTGATTCCTTGCATTGCCATCTGCTTCATCAAGGATCATGTGGAATACTTTTGGCTTTGGTGGTGCATTTAGCCTTATAGCCTCTTCTCTTCTTGGGCAGTTTTGCTTGAAGTGCCCTTCTTCGCCACACTTAAAGCAGACTTCTCTTTTGGTTAGGCATTTGCTGGCGTAATGACCAGTCTTCCCACATTTAAAGCATGTCATTTCTTTAGAGCATTCCCCAATGTGCTTCATTTTGCACTTGTCACACCATTGTGCTCCTCCTTCGAGCTTCTTCGAATCAGACTTCGAAAATTTTCTCTTCTCATCGGACCTTGAAGATCCTTCCATCTTTCTTTTCTCGCCCACCTCGTTTCTCTCTAGACCCCTTTCCTTTAACTGGGTCTCCACATTTTTTGCTGCTCGGACTGCTGTCTTCAAAGTAGTTGCCATCTTGACCGTTGGGCCAAAGTCGGCAGGCAGTCCATTTGTGAACCTCTCAATTTTTGAGAGTTCAGTCGGCACTAAGTATGGAAATAACTTCATCTTTTCGGTAAATGCAGTAGCATAATCATCAATCCTCAGTTTACCTTTCTCTAGGTTCTGGAATTCATTGTTCAGATCAATCAGATCTATCTCTGAGCAGTACTGCATCTTTAACTGCTCCAGGAATGATTCCAAAGACATCTTCAGGGCTTCCCCTCGAGGCATCATATCTGCCAGTAACTTCCACCAGCTCAAGACTCCGGTCTTCAGTTGTCTAACTGCAAAGACAGTCTTCTGTTTGTTGCTACAGTCGCAACTCTCAAACACAATCTCCATTTCGGAGATCCAGTCCATAATCTCAACAGGCTTTGGGCTTCCAGAAAGACTTGGCGGCTTGGCGCCCAAGAAATTTTATACATACACTCATCCCTGTTTCTTTCCCTTTCCGGGTCATTCCTTTCTACCACTGGCGGTTCTGCTTGTCTAACCGTCCCACTTTAGTTACCTCCCTCTGAATGCCCTCCATTCACTTCAGGCTCCTCCACTTGAAGTGACACTTCCTCACGATTCTGTTGGAGTAATTGCCTTGTCTCCTCCATTTAGCGATCCAACATCATCTGAATCATCGCTTGCACCCCAACCATTGTCATTGGCTCTGGTGCTGCTGATACGACAGGTGCTTGCTCAACCACAGGTGGTTGATTCCTGTCTTCGTTCACATTTCCAACTCCACTTCTGGTTCTTAACATTTTTGATCTACACACCAAATAAGGTGAATTCAGATCCTCAATCACGACAGATAATTAAATCGTCCTTATTACTCCGAAACGTTTACATGCTAGTTCTAATATCGTAGTCGTACGCTTAGAATCCTAAATACATAAGGTTTCCAAATCCGGTCGGCAACAGACCATAGATCCAAACAAATAATAGCACCAATATAGCTATCACACAAAACATTTAGCACATAAAAGCATTTTAGGCATCATTCCTAAAATAAACTAGTGCTTGTGTCAATTTAGGTGTACTACCTAACATATTTTAGACACACTCCTCACAATCATTACTTAGCATTCTAAGTTTAAGTCTAGAAATTTCCTACAAATTCCTAGTTCGCTTAAACTAATGCTCTGATACCAACTGTGACATCCCCATTTTCACGGCCAGAAAAGACCGATTTTACTTATGTTTTGTTTTATAAAATCAGAGTAATCTTTTAAAGATACGGTTGCGGAATTTGTTCCCAAAACAAGATATGATAATAACTTATCAAAACATTTCTCAAAGAGAATGTATTTTCATTTAATAATAAAACCTCGGGATGTCATGTTCCGATACAGACATACAAGCATAAGCAGAACTTATATTTAATTACACAATTGATTTATATCTCCTTTAAATCTCTCTGTGAAATATGTATTCGTATTAATACCTGTGATACAAAGAAAACTGAGTGGGTCAGGCTTGGGAGCCTGATGAGCATATAGGGTTTTCATCCCACAATGTTATATCATATATTTATAAATATAGAACATTCAAACTTGCACAATTTCACCATATAGAGGCAACTCTTAACCCACCCCATCGATCCTCACAATGACACGATCTAAACTCTCGCATCAAATATTTTTCCTCTTTACCTGATCCCTACTCACGGATCTAAAACTACCTGATCCATACTCACGGATCTAAAACTACCTCCTGATCTGATCCATACTCCCGGATTAATAATTGTACCCAATCCATACTCCCGGAATAAGGACAATTAACTATACCCTAATCCTGATCTGATCCATACTCCTGGATCAATAACTGTGCCCAATCCATACTCCCGGACTAGGGACAATTAACTTAGTCTTAATCCATACTCCCGGACTAATAACAAGTTTTATCTCTTTACCTGATCCATACTCCCGGATCTAAAATTAACCTCTTGGTCTAATCCATACTCGCTGAATAACTAGATCAACAACAACAACATCGGGGCCTCTCATCTGTTTATCACACATCAACTACCTACCCATGTTCTACCCGACATATTAGTAGATAAGAATATAATATATATATATATATATATATATATATATATATATATATATATATATATATATATATATATATATAGTTTAAAACATGTATAACATTCTCATTCAATACCTATTCCACATAACAGATGAGGCACACCCACATAACACGTATTTTATAGAGAATAAATCAGATCTATGAGATAGAAGAAAATGAATATACATTCACACACATAACAACAAAATTATACACATAACACTTACTTCGTATAAAATACTTCATAATTATGCGTTGGAAGAAAGTAACCACACACTCACACATATAAACAACAATATACTTAATACACTCAAACCATACTTGTATTATTATCGTGTTTATGAAAGGTAGTATACACTCACTTGATTAGAAGATGATCGGACAGCACTACGACTTGCAGAAGTAGTATTCTTCGGCATATCTGGAAGATCTCCACAAAAAATCGAACTTCTTGCGGGCAGAGCTTCGGCTCGGGAACCGCACTTCTCGGGATCTTCGGGATCTCGGGACTTGCTTCGGGGCTCGAGAATAATACCGGGGCTTCAAGGTATTTCTGGCACGCAAAACGATGCAAAACGGGAGAGAGAAGAGAGAAAAATAGCAAAGGAGCCGACTGCCCTCGCATCCTATTTATAGGAGGCTGGAGCCTCGGAGTACGCGGGGCGTACTGCTTCGAAACGTCATGGCGTTCGTCATCCGAAGTCCTCGAGTGCGAGTGTCGACATCCTCGGTGTACGCGGGGCGTACTTCGGATCGGATCGGTGACTCCCCTTTGGATAATGCCGAATTTTCCAATTAAATTTAAATACAAATTATCTAATAAACTTCGGAAATTCATATCTTCTTCATACGAAATCCGTTTTCGACTTTCTTTATATCCACGCGAAGGTGAGACTACGCTCCACAACTTTCGTTTAGACTTCGTCGGCTAATTTTAAATTTATTTTTATTATTTGTTATTAATAGGCCGGGACAGAAACTTTCGTTATAAATTCATAACTTCTTCGTTTGACGTTCGTTCTCGCCTAAATTTTTATCGCTTCGATACCAACAACGAGACCTTCGATCCTCGTTTAGATTGTTTCGGCTAAAAACCGCTCGATCTCAAATCGAGTATTTCAGGCTGCATACTGCTAAGTCGAAACTTCAGAAAATCATAACTTCCTCATATGAAGTCAGATTTGGGCGTTCTTTTTATGTACGCTCACGGTTTAACGTATCCTACGACTTTCATTTAGATTGATAAGGCTAAATATCGCTCTAACGTAAATTCACTTTTTACGTCGCGCTGTGTCGTATCGGTTTTGTCGCGAAACTTCGACAGGTCATAACTTCTTCGTTATAACTTGGATTTCGGCGTTCTTTATATGTACGGAAACCTTGTAACATATACTATAACTTAGTTAGGATTATTCATTCTAAATAATCTTTCATCAAAAAGTCATTTTTTGACGCCTATCATCTCTAAATTGACTAGCCCTGATCTACAGGCGTTACACACACACTCTCTCTCTCTCATCATCTTTATTGTTCGCTGGAAAAACCAAAGAAGAAATCGGAGGCTACTGCCTCCGATCAAGCCTCACCAGCCCTCCTATCTTGATGAAAAAGCAAGCCTAAGAAGCCCCAACACCATGTCGATCTCGGCTATAGGAGCGAAAAAGAAAATATTGAAAGAGTTTTTTTTCTGGTATTGCTCCAATTATAGGTTCCATATATCCCTTGTGAACACTACTAGTCACTTCATCGACCATCTCCATCTTCTTTGTTCAAATTAGGGTTCTTGATTTTAGTTATTCATTTGTTGTTTTTTTGTTTAATTTTCTAGGTGAGTTTCAAATTTGGTTTCTTTATTTCATTCTTGTTACATTGGTATGCCTGAGTGTAACCTTGGACTGAATGATAGAGTAATATTGGAGGCACAAGGACGAACTACAAAAGGAAAAGCCATTGACTTGGATGACATTAAGTTCCACCAGTAATTTTCATTTTATTTGAAATCTTATATCACATATTATATATATATATATATATATATATATATATATATATATATATATATATATATAGTTTTTCATTTCATTGACTTGGATGACATTAAATTCCACCAGAACAATATCATTTGTGCCTCCTGATGGAGCATTTGACCTGACGACATATCGACTTAGCACTCAGGTGAAGCCCTTGATATGGTTGGAAGCTCAAATTGAAAGGCATTCAAGAAACCAAATGGCAATTATGGTAAAAGCTAGGAGTCAATTCAAGGAGCGTAAGTTCTTGTTGCAAAGGTTTGATCATCTCCATAGCTTGTCTTTTTTTTTTTATTCTTTTGACGGGAAATGATTAATTTGCTTTTCATTCGAATTTTTTCCCTGATTTAACACTTCATTTGTGTGGACAGTGCATGATCTTGACAATGTTGAATTCTAAAAAGGTATCAAGTATGTTTATGTAGATGATTCAATGGATGATATTGGTGAGATTCCAATTCTATTGGAATGGAATCATGAATTCCAATTATGTTAGAATGGAATGACGAATTCCAATTCTGTTGGAATCACAAAAGTTGATGCTTAAAGAACAGACCACAAAATTGAAACGGACCACATTATTCCTTTAGAATGTATTAGTCGTTGTTAGATTTTAATGTTTTCTTTCCCGTTTTGATTGTTTTTTAGTTTTACTCTTTAACAATAAATGTAATTTTTAACAATTGTTACCTATATGGTATAAGAAATAATGTATTTTCTTGTTTTTATTCTTCAATTGATTGTTCAAGAATTTGTTATTCTACAAGAAGTATTTAAATTCATGGTCAAGAACTAGGTTCAAGAATATTTTTATTATTTATGGTTCAAGAATATTTTTATTTTTGAATATACTCATACACATATTCTGTCAGAATGTCCGAATTAAAAGAATTATAATTCGTAAAATCGGATTTTTAAAATTAATAAAATCTATGATCCCTTAAAAAATGCAATTTTCCTTTATTAAATCTATATTAATTTACTAAATTACCCTTTTAATTAATTAAGATGATATTTTCAATTATATTTAATTCAATAATATATATTAATCACTTTCTTAAAATAAGTAAATTTGATTGGCCCACATTTATACATACAATAACACAATAATTATTTTGAATAGAATAACCTAAGCCTATATATATATATATATATATATATATATATATATATATATATATATATATAAACACACAACGGCTATATATGTGCAACGATTATAAACAACAAAAACAACGACTATTTTTTTACAATAAATAACAACATTATCATATTTCTCTCTACAAAAAGGGTGTAAATTCTCTCACTTTTCAATGTTATTAAGATCAAAATGATTCATCCGGTTATAATTCTCGCAACTATAATGACTATAGCACTTAGCTTCCTATTTTTCAATCTCACGCCGAATGTATTTTATCGTGATTTATTTTATCCTTTCTTAGTCTTGTATGTGATGATTCTTCTCCCGCTTCTGTTTTGTGCAATACATATTGAAATAAAAGGATTTTAATTTTCATCTTGTTATTTTTTTTTAAATTTATAGTTACAATATGTCCAACATTGCAAAGCTCGAGTTTGCAGCACTTGAAGTTAGTGGGAAAAACTATGTGTCATGGATGATAGATGTAAAAATGCATCTTGAGTCCATGGGAATCTCAAATGCTATACATGAATTTAATAATTGCTTGACACAAGACAAGGAGAAAGCACAATTTTCCTTTCGTAAGCATATTGATGAAATATTTAGATTTGAGTATCTTGATATTACTAATCCAAGTGTTCTCTAGAGTCTCTTGAAAGAAAGATTTGATCATCAAAAGGAAGTTATACTTCCAAATGCTAGAGATCAATGGAGAACACTAAGTTTTCAAGACTTCAAAAAAGTAAATGAATACAACTCATATTTGTTCAGAATATGTTCACAACTCAAGTATTGTGGATAAGACGTTACTAATGAAGATATGTTGGAGAAAACGTACTCCACATTTCATGCAACAAACATTACCTTGATGCAACAATATCGGTTGCAAAAGCTCACAAAATATTCTGAATTGAATGCATGCTTACTTGTTGCAGAGCAAAACAATGAGCTCTTAATGAAAAACCATGAATTTCGTCCAACAATATCAGTAGCACTTCTTGAAGCAAATGCTACAAATACAGATGGTTATCGAAACTATACATGTGGACGAGGACGTGGCTGTGGTCTAGGACGAGGACGTGGCTATCTTAATCGAAACCAAAGCCATAATCATAACCATAATTTTGGTCGTGGACAAGGTAATAATCGTGGTCGTGGCCAGAAAAGAAATAATTGCCAATATTTACAAAGAAACAATATCCATTCACAAGAAAAGGCCAAAGTAGCAAGGCATGATGTTGGGACATCACAAAAATCTTTTGGTTCATGTTATAGATGTGGTAGCACAGGCCATTTGTCAAGGACCTACCACACACCTGCACATCTTTATCAACTTTATCGAGAGTCCATTAAAGGAAAAGGAAAAGAAGTAAACCTCATTGATAATGTTGAATGCACTCCGCTAACTGTTGCTGATTTCTGCAATGACATGGAAGACATAAACTAAAAATTTATGTTATTGTTCTTGTAAAATTGTTTTTCCTTCCTTTGTTTGTCATATAATGTCTTTCCTACATTGTGAAGTTTCTTTAGAATAATTACTGTGATTATGTTTATTGGCTTATTATTTCTTTCATATGTGAAGTTTAATATGAGTCCAACCGCAACACAAAACCAAGAAAAGGTTGGAGATCTTTGCATAGCAGATACTGCTAGTACGCATACTATTTTGAAATCAAAGAAATATTTTTCAAAATTAGTGCCAACAAAAACAGTTATACATACAATATCAGGTCCTACAGACTTGATAAAGAGGACTGGAAACACCCAATTTATATTACCAAATGGTACGAAGTTTTGTATAGAAAATTCCTTATTTTCTCCAAAGTCTAATAGAAACTTACTAAGTTTCAATCACATATATTTCACAGGATATGACACAAAAACTGTGACCACTGAAAATAAGAAGTATATGTATATTATAGATAAAAACCGTGTGCTTGATAAACTACCAACACTTGATTCCGGTTTGCATTATATATATATATATATATATATATATATATATATATATATATATATATATATATATATATATATATATATATATATATGATTGAATCAAATATGGTAGTCAAATAAAAACAATGTGATCCTAGGGCATTCAGTTTATGGCATGATAGGTTGGGCCACCGAAGATTAACAATGATGCGAAGGATAATTGAGAATACGCATGGGCACCCATTGAAGGACCAGAAGTTCCCTTAGTCCAGTAGCATAAGACCATGTACATCTTGTTCCCTTGGAATGTTAATTATATTACATTCCCCAATGAAACTTGAAAGGGAGTCACCTAGATTTCTCGAAAGAATTCAAGGTGATATATGTGGACCAATTCATCCACCATCTGGACCATTTAGATACTTTATGGTCCTAATAGATGCATCCAGCAAATGGTCTCATTTTTTCCTATTATCAACTCGTAATGTGGCATTTACAAAGTTTATTGCCCAAATTATTAAATTAAGGGCACATTTCCCTGATTATACTATCAAAATAGTGAGGCTTGATAATGCTGGTGAATTTACTTCACAAGCATTTAATGACTATTGTATGTCTGTAGGAATTGTCGTTGAGCATCTAGTTGCTCATGTACACACACAAAATGGTTTAGCCGAATCACTGATTAAACGTCTCCAACTAATAGCTAGACCATTGATAATGAGAATCAAACTTCTTGTTTCTGTTTGGGGCCATGCAATCTTACATGTTGGATCATTGATACGCATGAGACCAAGTTCATATCATATATATTATCCCTTACAACTTGCTTTTGGTCAAGAGCCAAATATATCCCAATTGAGAATTTTTTTGGTGTGCATTATATGTTCCCATTGCACCACCACAATGGACAAAAATGGGTCCTCAAAGAAGGTTGAGAATATATGTTGGTTATGAGTCAGTCTCTATTATAATATATCTTAAACCTTTAACAAGTGATGTTTTTACACAACGCCTAGATGATTACAAATTTGATGAGACAAATTTCCCATCATTAGGGGGGAGAAAAGAAGATCATAGAAAAGGATGTTTCATGGCATGAGCCTTCTTTATCAAATCTTGACCCTCGCATAAAGTAATGTGAAATGGAAGTTCAAAAGATAATGCATTTCTAAGAAATGGAAAATCATTTTCCTGATGCATTTACTAACACGAAAAGGGTGACTAAATCATATATACCAGTTGTCAATATTCCAGCTCGAATTGAAATTCCATATGGACAATCTGATGATAAAGTCACTCAAGAGTCTAAAACACGCCTATAGCGTGAAAGAGCATTTGGTTCTAAGGATAAGGAACCACGAAAAAGAAGAGGAGTGTAAAATGAACTAGATCATGAGGAAAGTGTTCTTGGAGAAACACAAAATATCAAAATTCCCCCGGGAAAGAAAGATGTTGCACTAAATTATGGTCAAAAAAATAGAATATGTGACCAAAATGAAACTGATAATATAAGTGCAATATTTTCTTATTCAGTTGCATCTGATATAATGAATGATGATCTCGAACCACAATCTATCATTGAATGTCAACGAAGAAATGATTGAGCTAAATGGAAGGAAACTATGCAAGTTGAATTAAATTATCTTGGAAAGAGAAAGGTTTTTAGGGCTATTATCCTCACACCTAGAATTATGAAGCCATTAGGTTATAGATGGATCTTCGTAAGAAAAAGAAATGAGAAAGACAAAAGTGTAAGTGTAACAACCAAAAATCCAGGTAAAGCTATTATATCCTTCCATTCTGTCAAGTTGTCAAAAGTGGTCCCTTGAAAGAGTTCTTGTAGAAAATGAGTACGTTGGGCGTGCTAGGGAGTACGTTGCGCGTACTCATGCGCTTAATTTGGACGCAGACTCGCTTGAGTACGCTGGGCGTACCCAGGGTTACGCTAGGCGTAATGGGTCCAGATGCAAACCCTAAAATTTGACTTGTGCACTATATAATGGATGTTAAGGCTCATTTCTCAGCCTCCATATCTGTGAGTGAAACTCTAAGAGAGACTCCCATTGTACTTAGCTTGAGAGTGATTGTTTTGGAGCTAAAAGTGCCTTGGTGTGTTAGTGAAGAAGAAGGAGAGGAGCTTGTGGAGGCAAGAGCTTGCAGTGTAAGTTTGGATCTGAGATCTACAGAGGAAGGAGGTGCATCTGGAGGTATAAAGTTCAAAACTTTCCTCTTCATTTTGGTTTGATGTTGCGTGGGCTATTCTAGGGTTAAAAGTCCCAAAGGTGGAGACTTTATGAGCGTAATGTGCTCCATGGACATAGATCTGTCCCATTTCAGTGGTATTTGTGTTATAGATCCATAAAGTTCCCATCTTGGTCGTTGATATTAGATCATGCTTGAGTATTGAGTTTTCTAGTGTTATGAAATAGAATATTATGGGTGTTAGTGACTTGTCCAGCCATGCAAAGGCTTAAAGTCTCCAACTTTATGGATTAAGAGGGTTATAAATGGTCAGATCTAGAAGTTGGACGTGGGTCTTAACTGATTAAGACCCCAAAATGCTTAGAGTCTGGAACTGGGAGTTACGTAGGGCGTAATCCCAGTACGCGCGGCATAAGGGGTTGCGCACCCCGTTTTCTGTGAAGACACCGGGTACGCCCAGCGTACATGTTTGGTATGCGCAGCGTAACCCGAGGAGCTGACTTTTGTTGACTTTTAGGGTTTGGTCAATTTTTGGTCTTAGGGCCATGAGAGAGGTAAAATGGTCTTTTACCCTTCTGAGAGTACTAAGAGAGGGAATAGCCTAGCCTTAAGGGATGTATTGATTTAGAGTGTTTATTTCATATGATTAGGCGGAGGCTAGATCCGATTATTACAGAGTTTGAGATTTTACCGAGTTACCCGAGGTGAGTCTTTTCACTATACCTTACCTAGAGTGGTAATTAGAGTTATGTGATAGAGTATTTGTATGTTTGTGCATGATGAGATTTCTATGTGTTTTGTGCTATGTATGTTACAGAGTTTTCACACTTTGGACCGTAAGGCCCACAGAGTTAAGGCTAGAGGGCCGACCAGAGTTATGGGACCAGAAGGTCCCACTGAGACACATTGACCAGAGGGTCAAACAGAGTTATAGCCTCAAGTGGCTAATATGTGTTGCATGTGGTATTTTGGGGAACTCACTAAGCAATTGTGCTTAACAGTGTTGTGTTATGTGTTTCAGGTACCAGTGGGGATCGCAGGAAGGCGCCGGTTTGATTAGTACACACTCGAGGAGCTTTTACATATTTTGATCTTGGGATGTGATGTTATGAATTGATTATGTGATACAATGATGTTTTTATGACAATTATGAATGAAAATGTGTTTTTATAAATGTGAAAAACTATTTGAAAATTTGGGTATTACAAGTTGGTATCAGAGTCTTGGTTTGAGGGACTCGGGTGCACCTTCGGGCATATCTGAACTCAAACTAAGGATTTGAGAGATTTTCAAAATAAAATTCACAAAATTTTATCAAGAGAAAAAGGTTTTTGAAAGAGCAGAGTAGAGTCGTGTGTACGATCAGCCAGTGCTCGAACGGTGATTAACCAAAATACCCTTACATTATGATTTATGCGATATGTTATGATATGATATGCATGCTAGAGTAGGCTAGGTATTCTTATTAGGGCTAGAGTGGCATGAATTGTGACGCCTTAGCCTAGGGATTTTGCTGCTAGGAGATGCTTGAGAGTGAATTGATGGCAGCGAGGAGCTTATGAGAGATCTGCTACAGGGTAGACTGTGCATAGAGAGAGTAAAGTACTTGGGAATTGGGACCTAGGAGGAGGACTTGGGATGAATACTGATGCGGTGTGGACGGTAGTATTGGGCCCGTACTACTGAAGACACCGGAGAAGTGCGCAACCCAAGTAAGAATCCTTGGGGTACCAGGGAACGAGTAGGGTTGAGTTATCGAGTGCGAGTATGCTCGAGCGAATCTCTGATATTCTCATGTTGTATTTCAGAGACATCATGGTTGGGACACGCCATAGACCAGAGACCAACGGGGTGAGTGATGAGGAGCTCCGCCAGATAATCCATGAGGAGGTGGTTGCGGCTACCCGTGCAGAGATTCCAGAGATGTTCGGGTCTATTAAGACCACGTTGATTGAGACTTTTGATGAGAGATACGCAGCAGTTACTGAGGCTGTAGCCGCTGCAGCTACCGCAGTTGTTCCTGCTGCCAGACCTCAGGGTGGTGATTTGTTCTTGTTCCGGGAGTTCAACAACACGAAGCCACCGATTTTGATGGGACACAGGATCCAATTGCTGCGATGAGATGGGTTTATGATATTGAGGGATGTTTCTATACGTGTTCATGTCCAGAGCATTTGAGAGTCCAGTTCGCGCTGAACCAGCTTCGCTTGGTAGCGAAGGACTGGTGGAAGTTTGTGACCGCACACTTTTTGTCTGCTGAGCTTGCCGCAGTGACCTGGGAGAGGTTCACCGCTATGTTTCGTGATAAGTACGTTCCCCCGGTGGAAAGGGAGCGTTTGGCCCAGGAGTTTCTGACCCCACCCTCAAGCAGGGTACTAAGTGTTGGATTAATGTCTAAGTCCATAACTATAATTGGTAAGACTTGACCCGACCCGGCATGGTCCATTTGGGTTGCATACCATCATGCACTTGAATGAGAGAAATAAGACACTTATGGTTATTAATATATTATAAGTTCTAGTATATTAATAATAAGAATAATAAGATTATTTAATTAGTATTGATCAAGAATTAATCTAGGATTAATTAAGTGATCAAAAGAAGACTAATTAAATATATGGGTTGATTGTGTAAATCATCCATACTTGTATAGTGGGCTAATGCTCCATGGATAATCAAGTTGGGCTAAAACCCATAGGATGGTCCATGGATGGTCCATGGATTCTCCATGGTGTATTTGTACCCATGGATCCAAGGAAATGGAAAGCCATGACAATTAAGAGTTCACCCTAATTGTGTAACTATATAAGCATCTTATTATTGAGGAAAAATCGGCCACTAGTGTGTGTGAAGAAAGGGCTAGCCGATTTTGAAGAGTGTAGAATTCTCTCAAATCATTCTAAGTGTTTTGATGATTGTGATTCCATTTGAGGTGTCACACTTGGGGCACTAAGCACTCAAGCTTCATGAAGACTTTCTACATCAAGAGGTATGTATTCTATCTTGTTACATTCATTGTTTTGTATGCTAGATTAGGATAATACCTTGGAAGTTCTTATTTGCATGTATAATAGAGAAAACATAGATCCAAGGTATTTAGGGTTGCATGTACACTTAGGAAGTGTTAGAATGCTCAAAACCCAACAGTGGTATCAGAGCCACGGGTTGTTTTCTGTTATATTGATGCAAATATTTTATTTTCAAAGTTGAAAAAAAAAAAAGAAAAAAAAACATGAAGTTTGTCAAATTTTAAAATAATTACTTGTTCTTGTGAAAAACTAATTATTTGTAAAATTTGAATAATTTGCTTTATGAGTTGAATTAGGTCAAATTTAATAAAAGATAAAATAATATGATTATTTTATTAGTTTTAAAAGTTTGATCTAAAAAGTTTTATTTTTTTTGAAACCTCCATAAGTTATGGATTTGAAAAGGTTTTAAAAAAAAATTGATTTAAAGTTTTTTTTTGGAGTTACAAAATTTGGTGTTAATGTTTTAAAGGATTCCATAACTTAAGAATAAGTTACGGATCACCAAAAGTTTTTTGTTATCTTGTTTTATGAGTGAATTTAGATTAATGATGAAAATTATGTGATAGTTGGTTTTAATCCAAATTAATCTAAAAGAAGTTCATAAAATGTGTTTATGTAACTTAAAAGTCACATTTATGAATCTTAAAACTCATAAAGTTGGCAATGGTTACAAAATGAAGAGTCTTGTGTCATTGAATAATTTTTTTTATGACTCCATAACTTGTCCTCAAGTTATGGAAGTTCAAGAGTCACTTCATTAAAGAAAAATATGTAACCATAATTAAATCCATAAGTTATAAAATAAAGAAAAGTTAATTCTTTTATTAGTTTAAAGTCTTTCATAACTTGTCCTCAAGTTATGGAACTTGAAGAGTTTTTGGATTAAAACTACTTTAAACACATAAGTTATGGAATTAATTAGTTTTGAATAGTTTCAAAACTTGCCCTCAAGTTTTGGAATTTGTAAAGTTTTCTCTAATGAATACTTTAATTCCAAGTTAGCCCTTAGAATTTTAAAAGTTAAAATTCAACCCTTATACTTTATAATATTATAAGTTAATAATATATATATGTATAAGAGTAAAGTCAGTCTTACCGCTAGTACGCCTCATTCACGAAGCCGGTCTATAAGGTGGGTATAAGGTTGTTGCCTATAAAATGGCAACTTAATGGGTGTCCACTCTCACCCACCGCTTGCTTGACTGGTAGAGGGTCGTTAGTCGAACGGGTTTGACAGGACTAGAATTCTCCCTTCATTAAAAGTATTAATGATAATACTAAGTAACTAAACTCTTAATAATACCCAATCTTAGTTACTTAGGAAAAATGTGAATAAGGTGCTAACCCATGAAATTACACTTTACACTTTGTCTAAGTCGTTAGTGGAGCGTGTGTGGTTAACCGGCACACTAACTTGGACTTAACAAGGTAGGTAAAGGGTGACTTAATATTTATCATAGTATCGATGGAGCGTGTGTGGTTAACCGGCACATCGATTGAGGGGTAATTTATTAAGGGTACCAAGTGATTTGCATGGTTACTTCACACCTTGTTTTGTGATCCTCGGCATCCCAGTCACAAAACCTGAAGGGCACACTCGAGATTGAAACATGCCTTTGAAAAGTTCAATGAATCTCAAAGATCTAGGAGTTTCAAAACCAATTAAAACCTAATAATTCATTTCGTTTATCTTGGTGGAAATTGGTGAATCGTCATTCACCTACCTTCAAATATTTTATAGCTTGGATTACGGCATACCTCTTCTAAGTTATAAAATAGTTTGTTGGGTCCTAGCCTTAATATTTCATATTGGGTGTCATATTAAGGACTTTAAATCAACTATCTTGAATATCTCCCAAAAGATGTATGTAATAGACACCTATGATCTTCCCAAATCTAGTGAAACAAGGTTTCCTAAATGAAGATGATGTCCTTTGGAAATCATACTTCTTTCTCCTCCTCCAATTATTCTCCCTAACCCACAAGTTCTTGAAAAGTTTAAGGTCACTCAAGCCCTATTGGCAAGGCAAGGTCTAGGTGTGAGCACATCTTGGAGATGTAGTCACATATTGACAAGCCGGGAGAGTTGGGTGTCAAAGTCTTGAGAAAGTTGGTGGTTCAATCACTTTCTAAGTCACATAGTGAGTTCCTTTGGGACACCTATGAAATAGACTATGACAAGACCCTTAATGATCTTATCTATTTGTTAAGATCAACTTCCTTAATACTTGATGGACATTGACAATAGTGACACAGGAAATCCAGTAAAGCATTCTCTTCCCAATGGAAAGGGATCGGCCATAGTCAATTCGGTTGACCAAATGGTAAAGAGAAAAGCTAAGTCTGTGATAGTCCTGTGTGTCTTTATCAAAGGGTCCATATGTTTATATTGCCAAAGAAAGGGGCATTGGTTGCGAAGCTGCCAAAATTTACCTAAGGATGTTAAAGTCAATAAGTTTGACTCTACTTCAGGTAAAGTCCACTATCTAACTCTGTTAAGTTTCTATTCTGAGATTCTTGATACATGATGTGACTGGGTCACATGGTGATGTTTTAAGAATGAAAGAAAAGTGAAGAAACTTAAAGAAAGAATATGCTGAATCTGATGGCGTAGATGGATTTCTATCGCGTAGTTTGAAGATCGGATTCTTGAGCTACTTCTTAGGAGTTATGAGATATTGCTTAAGGAATAGATAACAACAAGTTTTCATATGGATTGTAAGGATAAGTTTTTCCGCAAAGTTTTAAAATAAAAGAAAATTTTTTATTTTATTTATTTTAAAATATCCTTACAATGGCATTTGAGGAAAAATTGTTGCTTATATGATTCCATTAAGAGCAAGAGTGGAAATATGAAATTGATTCTTTCATTTGTGGTAATGTCTAAATTTACCAAATAAGGAAAGATTCTCATCACCCAAGTTTCAAGTGGACCGGAACTTGGAATCATGCAAGTTGTATAGCATGATGAATGAGAACTTTCAAGTTTTGGAAAAATTAAGATTAATTACTTATTCACATGGATGTGTGAGTCAAGTAATGGACTAAGGGATCGAGTACATAGTCTTGTTCACTGATTTAGTCCACCACAAAAGTTTGATAAGACTATTCGTCATAGTTTACTAAAGCTCAGTAAATATGATTATACTTACAAGCTTAAGTGTAACTCTGAGACATTGGAAAAAAGGTTCCAAAGTAAGGCAGAGCGAATAAGAAGAATCAAATTAGGCAGAAGGATAAAAGTTTCTCAAATCTGAAAAGATGGGAGAGTACTTTAGTATCAGTTTTGTGATCATCTTAATGATTAAGAAACCATATCAAAATTAGTTCTCTAAGGAAATCTTAGTGCATTCTTATGACTAAGAAGAGGAACTTGAATTGTTGAAATGGTTAAATCAAGAAGATGAGTCATACTTCGTTCCAATACAAGTCTTAGAGTCATACTCCAAGATTGTAACTTGAGTGACATGTCTCAAAAGAAGGTTTAAAACACTTGTCAAATGTAAGAGTAAAAGTTTTCTACTCTTGTACATTTGAAATTGGTAAGTTGTGATGTTTTGGATAAAACAAAGACCAACTTAGGCCAATTGGGTAAAGTGTTTTTCTTGATTAGAATCCGCACTATCTCTTGGATGTTTGACAAGGGAGTCTTATATGTCAAGAGGACAGTGGGAGTCTTAAAGGTCTTGAAAGTCTCAAGAAATAATCAAGAATAAAACCTCAAGTTCTTCACTAGCACACGACTTGAGGTTTATAACCTATCGTGTTGACATATCTGTGCCCATTCCAGTTAAAGTTGGCTTTGCATATGAGTTCTTAGAGTTCTCAGTTTGTTGCATAACAACTTGGAAGCAATGGCAGGCCCTTGAGCTGCCAGGTGGCAAGAAGTTAAGATTGAGTTCAGTCCATATGGTTTTGGATTTGTCATTATCTTTGTCTTGTGATTATGGTTTGACAAATTCATATGGGTAGGAACTCATACACCATATAAATCTAAGTGTCATAAGGTTTCTCTCCGATTCATGAAAATGATGGTGAGGAAACGCTTTCACTAAGTAGATTTTACGAAGATATCAATTGTGTCATTTGCATTTTCAAAAGTCGTTAGTGGAGCGCGTGTGGTTAACCGGCACACTAACATGGACTTGTGAGAAATGGCAAATGCCTAAGCAATTGAGACCATGATTACGGTATCCCTTTTCATGGTTCTTGAAATTGCTTAGACACACAGGTGAGCTATCTACGGAAAGGGTGTATGAATCTAAATTTCAGACTGTCCAGCTGATTTCTGAGTACATGTCAAAGCTAGTGGGAGCATAAGTGTTGTGCTAATAATCATCATGTTAGTGGGAGCATGATAATTATGATAAGTATTGCAAGTCAGCAATGTTAATTATAGAAAACAAAAGTTTCAATTGGGAAAAAGTTGTTTTGCTATGATTAAGGGAGAGGAAATTATGCTTCATCTCAAATCTATAAGCTTAGATCGTGAGGTTTTAATCATTTAGTCAAGGATATATATGAATTTCATGTTGGAATGGCTCAACATAAGGAAATTCTGTATACGGGTCCATTATTTGCGTTCTAAAATTCGATTATGATTACGGCATCCCTTTTCATAATCTGAATTATGAGAACTTGGCAAATTGAAATGGAAATATTATAGCAAAAGACTGGTTTAGTCTTTATGTGAGACATCATGAATCGTGTCCCATATGCTTCGGATATAGGATCGATTACATGTGCTATATTCATCCGTTCTAAAATTTTCCAAATGCCTGGGGCATTAAGAAGGGAAAAAGGTTTAGAACTGGATATGACTAAAAGGATTAAACAATTGTCGAGAACAATCTAAGGTTTACCAAAGATTGGTTGCTCAAGGACAGTTGGAAGTATAGTGATAATTCTGGAAGGACCATATTGACATAATCTGTAAGGAGGCAACTCTTGTTCAGAAGTGATAGTCAAAATGGAATCTGGAAATGTTTCAAAGTTAGAATTTTCAATCTGTGTAAGATTAAGGAAACTTAATGCAAGAAGGATATTTCCAAGGAGTTGATCTCCTTTGGAATACTCTGTAATGATTGTTGCCAAGTCTTTATGACTTTGTGCATAATCATTACGAGAGGATCAATGCATATAAGTTTAGAATCTAACAGATTTCAGTAAATGGCATGAATTTGGAATTCTTGCATTTGCAGTAAGGATTTGGGAGTGTGAAAAGAGAATCATTGAAGTTATGTTCAATTGATCTAGTTCACAAAGTAAAGATCATAGACAAACATAGTATGCATACTTGGTGTGTGGCATGACTAGTGTTTAAGAAAACATAGTGTACATGCTTGGAGCATGGGACAACTATTGTTTTAAATTCAAGAATAAAGTTGATAGCTGAAACAGTATACAATGAATAATGTGTAATCATATGGTGATAAATAAAAGGTGTTTTATTTATGTTCAAAGGGTTGATACCATATTAGATTCAATTATTATTGTGTTTCACTTTGCATGTTTTGACTTCCCGAATAAACTAGGTTATTCTTCCGGAATGACTAAGTTATTCAAACCATCCACAGTCGGTCATATTTTGGAAGTAGATATGAATTAAGACTGTCATGATGGGTTGTAGAGGTCTAAGGTGTTGGACAAGGCTACAACAATCATGAGTGCTCATAAGTTCTGAGTATTGGATTCAACCCGCGCTCATTGGAATCACTTCATGGATTTTATCACGAGTGATCATGAGACGATAATATCTTATATTCTTCAAACCTAGAGATATGAGTTGTTACTATGAGTTGATAGTACATTGATTGCACGAAACCGCATTTGGTAACTCTGTGCTATAAAACGTGCCTTTGTGTATGATTCAACAAGTAGTAGAACAAGCCATATGAGTCGAAGTTTATCCGTTCCTTTTACCTTCGGGATAAAAGCGATATCTGTGGGCCCCTCGATGATTTGATGATGACAAATGGAAGTGCTCGGCCGGGCCAGGACTGATTTGATTTGTTCAATTAGTCAGTCGTCATAAATCAGAAATCGGGAAACAACAAATGGACAGAGAGAATGATTATAATCCATGTCTCAGTCCATATGATATCTAGAATGGAGGAATATATGATCCCTTATCTAATGGACAAGTCATTGACAAAGGTCAGAGTTCATCGACAAGGTCAGAGTTCGACAGAAGCTTTTGAGAGCTACGATTGCCGGTTGGTTCCTGAAGTCATACACAATAATAGTTTTAGACTTATCCAAGTGGGAGACTGTTGGATTAATGTCTAAGTCCATAACTATAATTGGTAAGACTTGACCCGACCCGGCATGGTCCATTTGGGTTGCATACCATCATGCACTTGAATGAGAGAAATAAGACACTTATGGTTATTAATATATTATAAGTTCTAGTATATTAATAATAAGAATAATAAGATTATTTAATTAGTATTGATCAATAATTAATCTAGGATTAATTAAGTGATCAAAAGAAGACTAATTAAATATATGGGTTGATTGTGTAAATCATCCATACTTGTATAGTGGGCTAATGCTCCATGGATAATCAAGTTGGGCTAAAACCCATAGGATGGTCCATGGATGCTCCATGGTGTATTTGTACCCATGGATCCAAGGAAATGGAAAGCCATGACAATTAAGAGTTCACCCTAATTGTGTAACTATATAAGCATCTTATTATTGAAGAAAAATCGGCCACTAGTGTGTGTGAAGAAAGGGCTAGCCGATTTTGAAGAGTGTAGAATTCTCTCAAATCATTCTAAGTGTTTTGATGATTGTGATTCCATTTGAGGTGTCACACTTGGGGCACTAAGCACTCAAGCTTCATGAAGACTTTCTACATCAAGAGGTATGTATTCTATCTTGTTACATTCATTGTTTTGTATGCTAGATTAGGATAATACCTTGGAAGTTCTTATTTGCATGTATAATAGAGAAAACATAGATCCAAGGTATTTAGGGTTGCATGTACACTTAGGAAGTGTTAGAATGCTCAAAACCCAACACTAAGTCTGTTACTTTGATCACTAGGATGTTCCATGAGAGGGTGATGTTCTGCCCTGAGCACGTGTCTACATAGCAGGCACGTATGAGTCGATAGTTGAGTATTCTGAGGAGGGACATAAGAGAGTTCATGGCGAACTCGTAGTACCGAACATTTGCCGAGCTTCAGGAAAATGCTCGGAAGAGGGAGATAGAGCTGGAGCTTAGGTTAGAGAGGATGCCGAGTCTCAGGGGAGGGATCAGCGACTGGCTCAGTCCCAGCTGGCAGCCAAGCGAGCCAAGCTTGCTAATTCGAGATCAGGGAACCATAAGGACCGTACTTGTGGCAAGTGCGGAAAGGATCACGAGGGAGTGTGTAGAGTCTGTGTCATTGTGGGCATGGACTGGTTGAGCAGATTTGGAGCAGTTATCAACTGCGAGCGACAACTGGTGACCATACGAGACCCTAGTGGGGGAGTTCTTACAGTTTATGGCAAGGGTACCCATTCTGGGTCAGCATTTTGTTCAGCTGCAAGAGCGAGGCAGAGTCTACAACAGGGCTGTAGTGGGTTTATGGCTTATGTGATGGATACGAGAGTAGGTGCGGAGAGACCGAGGTCGGTCGATGAGGTCCCTATAGTGCGTGAGTTCCCGAATGTTTTCCCCAAGGAGTTGCCGGGTGTGCCTCCCGAGAGGCAGGTGGAGTTCCATATCGATTTGGTTCCAGGGGCAGCGCCTATCGCCATGGCACCCTATCGCCTTGCACCTCCAGAGATGCAGGAGTTATCCTTGCAGTTTTAGGAGCTGCTGGGGAAGGGGTTTATACGGCCGAGTAGCTCGCCGTGGGGAGCGCCAATCCTTTTTGTCAAGAAAAAGGATGGTTCACACCGGATGTGCATTGATTACCGGGAGTTGAACAAGATGACGGTCAAGAACTGTTACCCCTTACCGAGGATCGACGATTTGTTCGACCAGTTACAGGGAGCGTCTTAGTTCTCTAAGATTGATTTGAGGTCTGGATATCATCAGATGAGGGTGTGTGATGAGGATATTCAGAAGACAACATTCAGGACTCGTTATGGGCATTACAAGTTCGTGGTGATGCCTTTCGGGCTCACCAATGCACCGGCGACATTCATGGATCTCATGAATAGGGTGTGCAGACCAATGTTGGATCGTTCTGTAATCGTGTTCATTGATGATATATTGGTGTATTCGAGGTCTAGAGAGCAGCATGAGGAGCATTTGAGGGAGATCCTCGGGGTTCTGAGATCGAAGAGGCTTTACGCCAAATTCTCCAAGTGTGATTTCTGGTTACGAGAGGTTCAGATTCTAGGACATCTCGTCAACCAGAGCGGGATATTGGTTGATCCGGGCAAGACTGAGGCCGTGATGATTTGGGAGGTGCCGAGATCCCTCTCAGAGATCAGGAGTTTTCTGGGGTTGGCCGGCTATTATCGGAGGTTTATCAAGGATTTCTCCCAGATTGCGGTTCCTCTCACCAGGTTGACTCGGAAGGGTGTAGCATTCAGTTGGGGCCCAAAGCAGCAGGCCTCATTCGAGACACTTCGCCAGAGATTGTGTGAAGCTCCTGTACAAGCCCTTCTGGAGGGAATTGAGGACTTTGTGGTATATTGTGACGCATCGATATCGGGAATGTGTATGGTGTTGATGCAGACAGGGCATGTGATAGCATACGCATCGAGGAAGCTGAAGCCTCATGAGAAGAGGTATCCTACCCACGATCTAGAGTTGGGGGTCGTGGTGTTCGTTCTCAAGATCTGGCGTCACTATCTGTATGGGGTTCGGTGTACAATATATACGGACCACAGGAGCTTGAAGTACCTAATGGATCAGCCCAACCTGAACATTCGCCTGAGGAGATGGTTGGATGTGGTAAAGGATTATGAGTGTGAGATCCTGTACCACCCAGGCAAGGCTAACGAGGTATCCGATGCCTTGACTCGTAGGACAGAGAGTGCCCCATTGTGAGATGCTTGTTTGAGGTTGACAGTGATGACCCTGATGTTGCACACCATTCGGGAGGCCCATGTAGAGGCCATGAGACCGGAAAACCACAAGCGAGAGTGGCTGATCGGGCAAATGTTTGAGTTCATTGTTGATAGTCGGGGGCTTAAGACCTTCCAGGGTCAGATTTGGGTGCCATTTGAGGGTGGGGCACATACCATTTTGATGGAGGAGGCGCATAGGTCGAGGTTTTCGATCCATCCCGGGGCCACTAAGATGTATTTGGACTTGAAAAGAGACTATTGGTGGCCCTGTATGAAGAGGGATGTGGCGTGGTTTGTAGAGAGGTGCTTGACCTGTCGCAGGGTTAAGGCCGAGCACCAGTGTCCATATGGAAATTTGTAGCCGCTTGAGGTTCTACAGTGGAAGTGGGAACAAATTTCCATGGATTTCATCACCAAATTGCCGAGGACTGCGAGAGGTGTTGATGCAATTTGGGTGATTATCGACTAATTAACAAAGAGCGCTCATTTTCTTCCTATCAGTGAGAGCTTTTCTGCAGAGAGGCTGGCAGAGGTGTATGTGAGGGAGGTGGTATCACGGTATGGCATACCGATCTCGATTGTGTTAGATCGAGATGTACGTTTCACTTCCAGGTTCTGGAAGAAGTTCCATGAGGAGTTAGGTACTAGGCTGCATTTCAGTATCGCTTACCACCCGCAGACGGACGGACAGAGTGAGCGGACAATTCAGACACTCGAGGACATGCTTCAGGAATGTTTGTTGGACTTTGGAGGGAGTTGGGACACGTATCTTCCTTTGGATGAGTTTTCTTATAATAACAGCCACCATTCGAGTATTGGTATGCCTCCCTTCGAGTTATTGTATGGACGGAGGTGTCGGACTCCCATATACTGGGGAGAGGTCAGGAAACAAGTGTTGGGTAGCACTGAGCTAGTACTTCAGACGAAAGAGTAGATACAACAAATAAAATAGAGATTGTTGACAGCTCAGAGTCGCCAGAAGAGTTACACGGATAGGCGACGATCCAAGATCGAGTTTCAGGTCAGAGATTTTGTGCTTCTGAAGGTGTCTCCTTGGAAAGGAGTGATCCGATTCAGGAAAAGGGGCAAGTTGGGGCCCTGGTACATTGAGCCATTCAAGGTGATCGTGAGGGTGGGCAGGGTAGCATATCGATTGGAGCTACCTGCAGAGTTGAGCCAGATTCATGATACATTCCATGTGTCCCAATTGAGGAAGTGTATAGTTGACGAGTCGGCGGTAGTGCCGCTAGAGGATATCCAGGTGGACTCAGGGCTGAATTATGTCGAGAGACCGATCGTGATCTTGGACCGGAAGGTGAAGGTTTTGAGGAACAAGGAGGTGTCTCTGGTTCAGGTCCAGTGGCAGCATCGGAAGGGGTCCGAGTTGACTTGGGAGACGGAGTTAGAGATGGGGGAGCAGCATCCGGAGTTATTTTCGGCATGAGACTTCGAGGGCGAAGTCTGGTTCTAGTGGGGGAGAATTGTAACATCCCAAAATCCAAGTAAAGCTATTATATCTTTCCATTTTGTTAAGTTGTCAAAAGTGGTCCCTTGAAAGAGTTCTTGTAGCAAATGAGTACGCTGGGCGTACTGGGGAGTACGTTGCGCGTACTCATGCGCTTAATTAGGACATGTAGACTCTTGGGTACACTGTACGTACCCAGGGTTACGCTGGGCGTAATGGGTCCAGACGCAAACCCTAATATTTGACTTGTGCACTATATAATGGATGCTAAGGCTCATTTCTCAGCCTCCATATCAGTGAGTGGAACCCTAAGAGAGCCTCCCATCTTCCTTAGCTTGAGAGTGAGTGTTTTGGAGCTAAAAGTGTCTTGGTGTGTTAGTGAAGAAGAAGGAGAGGAGCTTGTGGAGGCTAGAGCTTGAAGTGCAAGTTTGGATCTGAGATCTACAGAGGAAGGAGGTGCATCTAGAGGTATAAAGTTCAAAACTTTCCTCTTCATTTTCGTTTGATGTTGCGTGGGCCATTCTAGGGTTAAAAGTCCCAAAGGTGGAGACTTTATGAGTGTAATGTGCTCCATGGACATAGATCTGTCCCATTTCAGTGGTATTTGTGTTATAGATCCATAAAGTTTCCATCTTGGTCATTGATATGAGGTCATGCTTGAGTATTGAGCTTTCTAGTGTTAGGAAATGGAATATTATGGGTGTTAGTGATTTGTCCAGCCATGCAAAGGCTTTAAGTCACCAACTTTATGGATTAAGAGGGTTATAAATGGTCAGATCTAGAAGTTGGACGTGGGTGTTAACTGATTAAGACCCCAAAATGCTTAGAGTCTAGAACTGGGAGTTACGCAAGGCGTACTCCCAGTACGCACGCGCGCACCCCGTTTTCTGTGAAGACACCGGGTACGCCCAGCGTACATGTTTGGTATGCGCAGCGTAACCCGGGGAGCTGACTTTTGTTGACTTTTAGGGTTTGGTCAATTTTGGGTCTTAGGGCCATGATAGGGGTAAAATGGTCTTTTACCCTTCTGAGAGTACTAAGAGAGGGAATAGCCTAGCCTTAAGGGATGCATTGATTTAGAGTGTTTATTTCATATGATTAGGCGGAGGCTAGATCGGATTTTTATAGAGTTCGAGATTTTACCGAGTTACCCGAGGCGAGTCTTTTCACTATACCTTACCTAGAGTGGTAATTAGAGTTATGTGATAGAGTATTTGTATGTTTGTGCATGATGAGATTTCTATGTGTTTTGTGCTATGCATGTTATAGAGTTTTCAGAGTTTGGACCGTAAGGCCCACAAAGTTAGGGCCAGAGGGCCCACCAAAGTTATGGGACCAGAATGTACCCACTGAGACACATTGACCAGAGGGTCAAACAGAGTTATAGCCTCGAGTGACTAATATGTGTTGCATGTGGTATTTTGGGGAACTCACTAAGCAATTGTGCTTAACAGTGTTGTGTTATGTGTTTCAGGTACCAGTGAGGATCGCGGGAAGGCGCCGGTTTGATCAGTACACACTCAAGGAGCTTTTACATATTTTGATCTTGGGATGTGATGTTATGAATTGATTATGTGATACAATGATGTTTTTATGACAATTATGAATGAAAATGTGTTTTTATAAATGTGAAAAATTATTTGAAAATTTGGGTGTTACAGTAAGATACAAGGCTCGGCTTGTGGCTCGAGGTTTCTCTCAAAGACCCGAAAACGATTATGAGGAGACTTATTCACTGGTTATGGATGCAACCACTTTTATATATTTAATAATATTGGCATTCTCTAAAAATTTAGAGATGCGTTTTATTGATGTTGTTACAGCTTATTTATATGGATCAATTGATAGTGATATGTATATGAAAATCCCTTAAGGATTTAAAATGTCTAAAGCATTACATGCAAAATCTAGAGAAATGTATTCTATAAAATTGCAAAGATTTTTGTATGGGTTAAAGCAATCTGGACGCATGTGGTACAATCATTTAAGTGAATATTTGACAAGTAAAGGTTATAAAAAATAGCACTATTTGTCCATGTGTATTTATTAAGAAAACAACATCTAGGTATGTGATTATAGCGGTCTACGTTGATGATCTAAACATCATTGGAACGAATAAATAAATTTTAGAAGCGATTGAACTTTTAAAGAAAGAATTCGAGATGAAAGATCTTGGTAAAATGAAATATTGTCTTGGTTTGCAGATTGAGCATATGCCTAACATAATACTTGTACATCAATTAAACTATATAGAAAGAGTCTTGAAATGTTTTAGTATGGCCAATGCCAATACTTTAAGCACCCCAATGGTTGTTAGATCATTAAATATTGACAAAGATCCATTTCGTCCTCGGAAAGAAAATGAAGAAGTTCTTGGTCCAGAAGTACCATATCTAAATGCAATTGGGGCTCTTATGTATCTTACCAATTGTACTAGACCTGACATTTCTTTCGCTGTAAACTTGCTAGCAAGGTTCAGCTCATCACCAACAAAAAGACATTGGAATGTAATTAAACATATTTTACGATATTTTCAAGGAACTACTGATTTAGGGTTATTTTATCCTAATGATACAAAACAAGATTTGATTGGTTATGCAGATGCAGGCTATTTATCTGATCCTCATAAAGCTAGATCTCAAACTGGATACGTGTTCATGAACTGAGGAACCGCAATTTCCTGGCGCTCTCAAAAGCAAACACTTGTCGCTACATCCTTAAATCATGTTGAAATAATTGCACTAAATGAATCTAGTAGAGAATGCACATGGTTAAGATCGATGAGACAAATCATTTTTTTTCATGTGGACTAGATAGAGATAAAGGTCCAACATTAATTTATGAAGATAACTTAGCATGTGTCACTCAAATGAAAGAAGGATATATCAAGAGTGAAAAGACAAAACGCAAACCTCCAAAGGTTTTTTAGTACATTCAAGAGATTATAAAAGATCAAAAGGTTAAGATAAAATACGTTCAATCTAGCAACAATATAGCGGACCTCTTCACGAAAGGACTTCCTACTGTAATCTTCAAAAAACATGTACATGGCATTGGAATGGGACATGTGCATAACACGTAACCGATGTCTAAATGAGGGGGAGTCAACTATACACTACACTCTTTTTCCCTTCATTCAAGTTTTTCCCACTGGGTTTTCTTTAGCAAGGTTTTTAATGAGGCAGTACTTCGAGGTTGAACTCAGATTTGAAAAATGTCATCCAAGGGGGTGTTATAAAATCCATAAAATCATTGAGTTAGACATAGCATGTGGATGGACATTTTTCACCCTTCAAATAGTTTCCATTAGCTATTTAGTTACTATTTTGATGATGTAATAATAGGATGATATGTAGAATAAATACCCATCAAATGTGAAAGAAATAAACACCCCATCTTCAATACAGTCTTTTAAGTATTCAAGAATCCTCTCAAATCTCCTTCTTTACTTTATAATGTTTTAGTTTAACTTTGTTAGTTTTAGTCATAGTTACATCAAATCTACAATATATATATATATATATATATATATATATATATATATATATATATATATATATATATATATATATATATATATATATATATATCCACAGTCAATAAAATGTACAGTGTTAGCGTGTACTCTTATGAATGTCGTTGTGAAATTTATGTAATCTATTTTACTAATAAAAATCAGAAAATTGATGGAAATCTGCTACATACTAATTAATATAGATTTCAAGTGAATGAGACCATAAATCTTGTTGACTGCGTACCAAACTGAGATAAAAAAGTTGTGATAATATTACAGGATGCTCTATATTCTTTCATGGCTTGAGAAAAAAATCTTATAACCCTTGATCGTAAGGAACTTTTTTTTTTGCTTAATTCATAAATTTTTCTATTCATTAATAAATCTTATATATTTTTAAATTATTCTATTTATTAATTACATACATTGTATATGTTTGCTTCAATACATGTTTAACACCTATTGTTCTGTTATTACAAGATGCAGATGGTCATATAATTGAATCTAATAATGAAATACAAAAGCCCAAAAAATCATCCCATACATTATGCAAAAATAATTAGATCAAGAAGTGTAACTACTAAAGCCATCAATACCTCTAATAAAAATCATAAAACATAGATAATTGAGTTAGGAAAAAATTTGTGAATATATATATATATAGTCTTTTATGTAATAAGTTTTAAATAATTCTAATATGTGTAAATAATTAATATATATATATATATATATATATATATATATATATATATATATATATATATATATATATATATATATATATTCTACAATATATCTATAATAAATAAAATACATATCCGTGTCACTATAGATCATTTTATGGACAGCGTCAAATTTTTTTGTGGGTGACGAAATATAAACATTTGTCACTGTATAGGAAAAAATATGCCACTATAAGTATTTTATGGTCATCGTCGAATTTCTTGTGAGTGGCTAATGTAAATATTTATCATTATATAGGAAAAATCACAACACTCTAAGTATTTTATGATATCGAATATGCTTGTGAGTTGTTTCTGAATGTAACAACATTTACTATATAATATTAAACATGTCACTACAAGTTGTTAATAGTAATAATAAAAGAAATAACACATGATTATAGATATTCTATGGTCACGTTATAAGTGTTTGTTAGTGCGTAAATGTATACAATAGTGCTTCAATAAGAACATCCTCGTCAGTAACTATATTTTATGGCGATGCTTTAACGTCTAGCTAACGATAAACAAAAGATATAGAATAGTCATAATTAAATAAATTAAAAGTGACTATAAATGTTTTATAGGCGAGTGTTATTAAAATAAGATAGATATATGTGGATCTGTGTCAAAGCATGTAAATATATTTGGTATGTACTTGACCTGGTTCTGCATGGTCCTTTTGGGTTGTTTTCACCAAAGCAACTTATTAGGATGATTTAAAGAGAGAAAGAGGTTATTATGATTTATTAATATATTATATGAATAATATATTAAAAGAGAAATCATATAGTTTAATTAATATTAGACAAGAATTAATTAAGAATTAGTTCTGTGGCTAAAAGATAATAGTTAAAAAAAGGGGACTTGAACTGTTAATTGTGTGATAGTTGAATATTGGGCTGAGAATCCTTATGGATTAGGGCATGGACGAAATTAAGGATGAGTCCATCTTAATTTCGGCCATAGAGGCCTTATTCTAGAAGGTTCCTTGGACTGCTTAAGGCCCAAGCTGTCCATTAGGGTTTTGACTGAAACCCTAGGAGCACAAGTATAAATAAACCCCTAGGGCATTAGTTTTCGACAACTGGAAACCCTAGAAGAGTTCATAGCCGAAATTGTGCCTCCTCCCCTCTCTCCAATATCATTCTCTTGCTTTTAGTGTTTGTAAGCCATTAGAGGAGTGACATTTGTGACTCTAAGCTCCAAGAGAAGAAGATTCAAGCCATTCTTTAAGAGGTAATCATCTAGATCTGATCTTATACGATAATTTCGAAATATGTATGCAAGATCTAGGTTTCATAAGTCTTAGATGAATTGTGTGTACAATAGAGAAACCTAGATCCAAGTTTTAGAGTTTGCATGAGCACATAGGATGTGCTTTTGCATAAAACCCATCAAGATACAACTCCAAAACATCCTACTATATAGTGACCAGTTTTGTGACATCCCCAAAATCACGGCCAGAAAAGACCGATTTCATTTATGCTTTTTAAAATAATTTCAGAGTAAATCCTTTTGATTTAAAAGAATTACGGAATTTGTTCCCAAAACAAAGCATGATAAAACAATGTTTACCAAAGCATTTCATAACATAAATGTATTTTCATTATATAATCAAAACTCAGGATGTCATGTTCCGATACAGACCATAAAGCATAAACGATAAACATTACAAGTCATTCAACAAATATATACATATACATACTTGTAAAGAAAACAACAAGATGATTCATCCATCTTATGCCCTTGCGCCACTTCCTGTAATACAAATAAAACTGAGTGGGTCAGGCTTGGGAGCCTGGTGAACATATAGGGTTTTCAACCCACAATAAATAAATTATATTTAATTTTCACCAACCAACACTATCCCGATTACCCATTCCCGTTATCCTCACTTTACGTCCCTAAAACAACATCTATCTCAAGGGACCTAATCTAGGATTTTCATCGGGACGGACATCACTGCTAAGGGGTTTCCTCAACAATAGATATCCTAAAGGCAACCATGAGGGGGATAGAGTACACCGGTGAACACATCGTTCACAACACCTACATGTTATGAACCTGCTAGCGTTCCACAAGACTGTTTAGAAAGAGTCTGTGGTCGTTATCCATACTCCGCTGAATAACTAGATCAACAACAACAACAACATCGAGGCCTCTCATCTGTTTATTACACACCAACTATCTACCCATGTTCTACCCAACATATTAGTAGATAAGAATATATATTTTCATACATAGTTTGAAACATGTATAGCATTTTCATTCAATATATATTCCACATAACAGATGAGGCATACCCACATAACACGTATTTCATAGAAACAAATCAGATCTATGAGATAGAATAAAGTGAATATACATTCACTCATATAACAACAAAATATACACATAACAAGTATATCGTATATAATACTTCATAGTTATGCATTTAGAAGAAAGTAACTACACACTCACACATATAAACCACAATTTACTTAATACACTCAAACCATACTTGTATTATTATCGTGTTTATGAAAGGTAGTATACACTCACTTGATCAGAAGATGATCGGACAGCACTACGACTTGCAGAAGTAGTAATCCTCAGCAGATCTGGAAGATCTCTACAAAAATCGAACTTCTCGCGGGCAGAGCTTTGGCTCGGGAACCGCACTTCTCGGGATCTTCGGGATCTCGGGACTTGCTTCGGGTCTCGAGAATAATACCGGGGCTTCGGGGTATTTTTGGCACGCAAAACGATGCAAAACGGGAGAGAGAAGAGAGAAAAGAGCAAAAGAACTCGGCTGCCCTCGCATCCTATTTATAGGAGGCTAGAGCCTCGGAGTACGCGGGGCGTACGCCTGTACGCGGGGCGTATAGGTCCGAAATCGTCACTACGTTCGTCATCCGAAGCCACTTGATGCGAGTGTCGACATCTTCGGTGTACACGGGGCGTACTTCAGATCGGATCGCTGACTCCCCTTCGGATAATGCCGGATCTAATAATTAAATTTAATTATTAATTATTTAATAAACTTCGTAAATTCATATCTTCTTCATACGAACTCCGTTTTCGACGTTCTTTATATCCACGCGTAGGTGAGACTACGCTCTACAACTTTCGTTTAGACGCCGTCGGCTAATTCTCAAATTATTTTTATTATTTATTTTTAATAGGCCGGGACAGAAAATTTCGTTATAAATTCATAACTTCTTCGTTTGACGTCCGTTCTCGCCTAACTTTTTATCGCATCGATACCAACAACGAGACCTTCGATCCTCGTTTAGATTGTTTCGGCTAAAAAACGCTCAATCTCAAATCGAGTATTTCAGGCTGCATACCGCTAAGTCGAAACTTCGATAAATCATAACTTCCTCATATGAAGTCAGATTTGGGCGTTCTATATATATTCGGAAACCTCGTTTCAACTACTACGATATTATACAAAGATATCAAGTTTATCTTACACTTGAATTTTGACGCTTATTTTTATTCTTAATTAATCAAACCACATAATTAAACAATTAAACACAAAACACATAATACTCAAATAATACACTTCTATTATTTCAAAACAGGTTACAAAGGTTAACCTAGACTATTACATTGCTAAAAATGACAAGCCCGGAAAAACAGACGTTACAAGTTTGGCCTATATCAATAGGTTTTCATTGGTTATAGACACCACAATTAAACAAAATAATAACTTATCATCAATGTATGCAACATTTCCTCACACATTGAATGAAAAAAAAGTAATTAAATATTTATAGTAATGGGTTTTTTGCGTCGCCATAACCCATTTTCGTACTAGTAGCCTTATCACCTTTTGTGTGTGTGTCTATATATATATATATATATATATATATATATATATATATATATATATATATATATATATATATATATATATATATATATATATATATATATATATATATATATAACAGTAAATATTGTGAGAACGTAAAAACACTATTTTTATGTTATTATTATGCAATGAATTTTGTATCCAAAGCTTTATGTCACTATTCAGCAATGGATAAAATAAATAGTCATTGGTTAAAATTAAAATTAGAATGTAGTACAAAAATACACTTACATAAATCTATAATAGAATAATAATATTATAATGAATATATGAATAATCAAACATTAATATTCATATTAAAATTACTTCAACAATACACATATACAACATTTATTACAGAATAATAATATAAACATAGTGTTTTTACGTTCTCACACTATTACTGTTTTTATTTGAACTTACTTTTATATATATATATATATATATATATATATATATATATATATATATATATATATATATATATATATATATATATATATATATATATATATATATATATATATATATATATTCCAGATAAAATGAGAACTTATAAATACCGAGAATTTGACATAAAGTTTGAACTTTTTTTCTTCTACAATATTTTTCAAAAATAAAGTCACCAAATCAACTCTATCATATGGTGTAATACATTCTCTAAAAAAACTGTATTAAACAGAGAATGCAGAGTTATAAGGTAATATACTTTTCATTCTATACACATTTAGTCATTGGATTTTTTTCTACCTTTGAAAATTTAACTAGTTTTTTTTGTACATATTCAATCCTTATAACTGGCTACTTAAAGTTAAGCCGAAAAAAATAACTTAGCAGGGTAATATAAATTTCAATTTGTACACATTTAGTCCTTAACGTGTTTTTATACATTCAGTCCTTATGTATGTTTTCTACTGGTTTCGCTCACGACATCGTAATGGAATAATCATTAATGAGGTATTCTTATATGTGTCTCGTCCCTTACTTTTATCAGTAAACTAATTAATGAATCAGTCAAATAATATTGGTGTCCTAGTTTTCTCCAAGCAGAAGATGTCTTCGACTTCGATTTCATCTATCTCGATAGCAAAAAATAAGATTCTTTGTTGTTGCTTCCTTCCAACTCGAATTTACACTTCCAAAATAAAAAACACCATACCAAAAAGTTTAGAGTCTTCCCTAGTTTATATGTGAACCACCATTATGAATTAGAGAAGACTCTAAATTTTTTATGAGGGTGTTCTTTTGTCTTGGAAATGCAAATTAGAGATATGATGAAATAATTATAAAAAATCTTGTTGTCTGCTCTAGAGATAGATGAAATCGAAAACGATTTATAATTTGCCTAATTTCAATTAATGAATGACAGCACCAAAAGTTTACAACACATTTTAATCGATTAATTAATTATTCTGTATTAAAAAGCTTTTTTTTCTTGAGTTGTATGCATTATGATCCATCATTGAGTATTAAGTAGACGGGTAATGAAGTAAGTTTTATATTGGTGGGATTATATAAGTCTAATCAATTATTTCATAAAAAATAATACTACATTTATTTTTATTGTACTAAGTAGGTAATCAGAAGAGGTTTTATATTTGCTGAAGTAACGCAACACTAATAAATTCCATCACTTATATTGATACTACACTTAAACTAACAAATTTTATATCCTCACTATACCCTCACGTATACATTTTGTCTTTTTTAATGACTAATACTTTAATAATGGTTATAAATATTTTTTTTAATAAAAATTTATTAAGATTGATTGTAATAATTTTAAATATTATTCTTTCTAATTCTAATTCTCAAGTATTTAATCAAACAATCTTCATATTTGAATGAAAACAATTTAACAAAAAAAATGTATTGTCACAAATCATCAATCATCATGTGTAAATTGGTACTCATTTGGACGATAAATTCACGCCGGACCGAGGAGGAAGGCAAGTTGGACGAGCACACATGAAGTAGTCGGACATGTCATTTATGTTGGTTCCTCTCGTTGACTCCGGTTTCATCTTTTATTCTCCTCGTTCTCCGGTATCACTTGGTAGTTTCCTCGAACGAAAAAACACATGAAGTTTCGCACTAGACGTGGGACCGTTGATCATTACTAGAATATTTTCCAACAACATTTTTTAAGAGCTATTTTTTTTAACCTTTCACATGCAAAAAGAATTAGGTATTCTACTATTGTTTTCGTACCTCACTCACTTGGTATTAAGATTCCTATTTTTAATCTATGCACACCGAGTTGAAACCTTTGCAATTACTTCTCCTTTATCTATTTTTGCTTTGTTTTCTTTTTCTATAATGTAGGTTAGTTGGTTTAAATGTTTGATTTTATTAGAATGTCGTGAATAATAATGATTTTGACATTTTCTAATTTTTTTATTCAAATTTCTTTTGAAATAATTTATATATAAATCAAATTTTGATATAATAATAATCTTTTGTAATAGAATACTTAAGTTTTATTTAGGATCCGTAGTTCCTATTAGCAAGAGTCTTTGAAAAAATTATATTGATTTAATTATTATATAAAATTTGGTAAACTGAAAAGGGGGGGGGGGGGGGGGGGGGGGGGGGGGGGGGGGGGACTTTTTTCCATTTTCCTCCGGGCCCCAAATACACTAGGACCAACCCTGAACGCCACTAAAGATAAATATCACAACTAATACGTGCGTCTCCGCTAAACATTATTGTCACCACTTATTTGACGGTCGACGCTGCTACTATTGTCGCAACTAATACCCTTCTTTATGTTTTTTAAACAACAGTTTCAGGTGCAGAGAAACCAATATGAAATATCAAAAGAACGAAACATTAAATGCAGAAAAAAGATATATAACGACATCTCAATGTAAATACCAAAAGTATTATAATTCCATACAATCCAAAATAAGTACCAAAAGTGTTATAAAGTTATGTTATACAATGTGTAAGAAAACATGAAGTAGTCGGGCATGTCATTTATGTTGGTTCCTCTCGTTGCCTCCAGTATCATCTTTTATTCTCTTCATTCTCCGGTATCACTTGGTAGTTCCTCGAATGAAAAAACGCATGAAGTTTCGCACTAGGCATCGGGCCGTTGATCATTGCTCGAATATTCTCCAACTACATCATATATAACAATGTATATAACCTTATAAGTTAAACTATCAACATAAACAAAAACTACCAAAATAACAAACTAACAATACCAAATTATAAAAAAACTACAAATTACCAACATAAAGCAAACTACCAAACTAGCTATGATAGAACTAATAACTACCAAAATGTAAGAAAACTACTAATTTCCAAACTATAATCAAACTAATGATTACCAAAATGTAAGTAAACTATCAAATTACCAATTCCCAAGCCAACATACTAATGAACTACCGTATAAGTTAAACCAACAACCAAATTAACAAACCAACAAACTGTACGAACTAACAATTACAAATTTATTAAACAATCAATATAAACCTACATATCAAACTATCAACATAAACCAAACTATCAAACTATGTAGGTTTGGTTTATATTGATAGTTTGGTAGTTTGGTTTATGTTGATAGTTTGATATATAGGTTTATGTTGATTGTTTAATAAATTTGCAATTGTTAGTTTGTACTGTTTGTTGGTTTGTTCGTTTCGTTGTTGGTTTAACTTATACGGTAGGTCATTAGTATGTTGGCTTGGGAATTGGTAATTTGATAGTTTACTTACTTTTTGGTGATCATTAGTTTGATTATAATTTGGAAATTAGTAGTTTTTTTTTTTTTTTTTTTTTTTTTTTTTTTTTTTTTTTTTTTTTTTTTTTTTACATTTTGGTAGTTATTAGTTCGATCATAGCTAGTTTGGTAGTTTGCTTTATGTTGGTAATTTGTAGTT
This sequence comes from Lactuca sativa, assembly GCF_002870075.4. Taxonomy (NCBI): domain Eukaryota; kingdom Viridiplantae; phylum Streptophyta; class Magnoliopsida; order Asterales; family Asteraceae; genus Lactuca; species Lactuca sativa. The sequence goes on from NC_056627.2 coordinate 253,562,105, forward strand.
TTTTATAATTTGGTATTGTTAGTTTGTTATTTTGGTAGTTTTTGTTTATGTTGATAGTTTAACTTATAAGGTTATATACATTGTTATATATGATGTAGTTGGAGAATATTCGAGCAATGATCAACGGCCCGATGCCTAGTGCAAAACTTCATGCGTTTTTTCATTTGAGGAAACTACCAAGTGATACCGGAGAATGAGGAGAATAAAAGATGATACAGGAGGCAACAAGAGGATCCAACATAAATGACATGTCCGACTACTTCATGGTTTATTAAACGATTTTTCTGTTTTCTGTTCAACCCAGGGATCAAATATCCAAGTGTTCATCTCTAAATTCATGTTCTCGAGTTTTAAGAAATATATCATTATAAAAATAAAAAATCAAAGCCCAAATTCAAAAAACCATTTCATAAATCGATTAAGAAACCCACCATCGAACAACCCTAGATTTCAAGAACTTAGACATGTGTGTAATATGGTTACAGATCATGCTCAAGAAACCTAGATGAAGATAATAAAGATGAACAGATTGAAAGATCTAGTATGGTCAAGAATCATATTAAATTGATATTGCTAATTAACATATGATACTAATGAGTCCACACTAACAACAACTTGCTACAACTGATTATTTATTAGAAATTTATTTTATTAAATATTCAATAAACTCTTATTATTAAATTGGAAATTATTTATTTCTAGTAAATAATAGTTTTCATTACAAGTAACACATTTTTTCATATGGTATGAATTAATAAGTCATGCGCAACCTTTTTTGGACTCGTTGGTTCTTTTTGTCTTTTACCTAAAGACAAAGTTTATATCTTATAAACTTTGAGTTTATAAAATATAAAGTATACCTTTCTTTGGCTAGCAAATGGCCGAAACCAGCATAGGTTGGAGAAAGCATGGTCTTGCAAATTGTTTAATCAAAAGTATGGAGCATGGCTTGCATGCTTGCAAGACATGGTGGTCTAGTTTCATAATTGCTTATGTGGTTAAGGACTTATGGGCACTAAGGCTACTTTATACTTGGAGAAAGGCTTTCATTCACTTCATTCTTATGAAGGAGGAACCAAGAGCTCTCTCTAATCTCTCCATCTCTTCTCTTGTCTTGTAATCTTAAAGAACTTGTTACTTGCTTATAGTCTCTTGGAATAAATACCTTGGTATTTACTTGAAGGTTAAGAGTTAAGAGTTTTAGACTAGCATCTACATCAAGTTGGCTTCTTGTTGGTGTCTCTTAAGTTTATCATTTTTCATCAACTTCCAAGCCTCCCAGGAGGATCCAAAGAACTACAAAGGTTTTTATTTATTATTCTTCTTCTTTGGTTGTGTTTGTTTTCTTTCCAAACTTTGTAAGATGATCCTTTGTTGGTTTAAACTGTTTATGTTATTAAAAAACAATTAAGTCTTCCGTTGCAAAATATTATATTTTTGATACTACTTTTTGAATAAAAACCCACGTTGCAAGTTTGGTAAGATTTTTTGATTTTTCGTAATCATAATTTTTAAAGAAAATGGATAACTTGGTTTTGTATAAAAACAAGTTCATACATATTTTCCATGACAACTTTAGAATTGTTATTTTATTTGACAAGTTTTCATGCATCTTTTGTTGTTTAAAGTTGTCTTAGAAAAACAATGTTTGTTTAATGAGGATGTTGATATGTATGATGTGCATAAACAAGTCAAGGACCATTGTGTTTTTGTGTTGGTTGTTTTATAAAAAATGGTTGTAATAATTTATTTATTCATATGATATGTAATCAATTAAATAGATTAGTTTTTTTAGTTTATTTTTGTAATTAATGGATTAGATGTTAAAAATAATTTATTTGTACAAAAATATAACAAGAAATGAAGTTGGAGCCATTTTTCTAAGACCAAAGTGATATTTTCGCAAGTATAAGGTGTGCAGGATTTTCAGTGACATTTTGCAAATAGTCACTAAATGTTGTTGTTGTTGTTGTTGCTGTTGGCAAATTTCTTAAAGCGTTGTTGAGAATATGTGATACTTTTGGTAGCACTTTCTAAAAGTGTTGCATATTGCTGGAATATTGCTTTAAAGAAGTTTTTCCAATCTTTTGCAATCAATAGGTGTTTTCTCATGTGGAAGCTTCTACAACAACATTACAAAAATATTTTTGGTCCCTTAAATTGTCCTTTTATGAATGGACTTGGTATTTTTTGTGTTGGCTCATAAAAAATATCATTAGTTGGTTATGTTTATGCACATATAATTTTATGCATGTTTGTGTTGTTTATTTTTTGCAAATATTTTGTTTGGTTGATGAATTAGTTTTTCACATGCTAAAATAATTTTAGACAAAATAGACATCACATGGAGTTTGGTTTTCTAAACTTTATAATGTGGACATAATATGTAACAAGTTATTGGTTTAAAATAAAATCTGGTTTTATAAAACATTAATAATGTCAAATTTTGAAATACTCAAATATAAGTTTTAAAATGGTGATTTTTATAATTTATACAAACTCCAAATATGTAAGTAATAAAATGAAGTTTTATTAAAGATATAAAAGGTTCAACTGCACTCAAGCTTAATATCGGTTCTTAAAATTGAATCGCGTCACATTTTAAAAAAACTAGCAGTTTTTATAGAACCTTTAAAAGTTATTTTGTTTAAAACATAAAATTTGGTACCATGGTTTACTAATTTTCGTGATTTATAACTAATACAAAGTTAGATGAATACCTTTTCCTTATAGGTTGTAGATCTTGACCTTCAAGAGCTTAGTGCCTCAATTGTTGCACCTCTAATGAGTCACAAACACCAAGTAGCAATTGGAAGAATATGAGAGAGAAGGTAAGGCTCTAAAATCAGCTAGGGTTCTTTTCTTAATTGCATTGGCCGATTTCAAGGAGCCAACGGGTTCCTTATATAGCTGAGCTGCTAGGGTTTACGATAAAAGCCTAATCTGATTGCTTAAGCCTTAAGCAATCCAGTAGTTCCTTCCAGAAGGCCCCATTTGGACGAAATCTATGTGGGCTACACATAGAATTCATCCACCCCTTCCTAGGGATCCATAAGCCCCACTTGCAATTATCATATAATTGCAATATCAGTCCCCACAATTTAATCAGTCTCTTTTGATCACCAAATTAATTCCAAATTAATTTCTGATCACTACTAATTAAGTAATATGATTTCTCAGTTAATATATTACTCTTATAATATATTAATAAATGACAATTAACCTCTTTCTCTATAATTCATCCTATCAAATTGCTATAGTGAAGGTGACCTAAAAGGACCATGCTACTATCGGGTCAAATACATACCAGTTTTAGTTATTGGCTTAGACACCTAATCCAATAAAAAGAATGTGAGCAGACATAACATTGTCCAAAAAGGTCTCTATAAAGGAGCACACATATATATACATAAGCATTACAAATCAATATCAAGCAGGAAAAATAAAATATGTACCAGCCATGACGTCTGGCGCTGCCTGAGCCTCCTCGGTAGTCAACTGAAATGTGCGACTCTTCGCCATAGGAGTATCTGCCTTCGAAAGGCGGCCATCAGTGATCCTCATCATGGCGGGCGCAAGCGCCGCCACTGCTCCTCCCCCTCCCTGCAACCTCGGACAATCGACCTTTTATGGCCAACCTAGTTGCAGTGGAAACATATGAAGCCCTTCTTGGGGTAGTCCATGCTCGTGTGGCCCGACTGACCACATGTATAACATACCGGGCTCATCCCTCGAAAAACTCTAATGTGTGGTTTCTTGCACTTGGCACACTAGCCACGGCCCATGCTGGCCCATACCCGAAGAATCAGAGGTCTTAAGCTTTTTAGCCTGACCCACTATTGTCTGAACCTACTCTGGCTTTAGCTTAGTGCGAAGCTCCAACTCCATCTCCTGCTCTCGGGCCTTCCCCAGCATCTGATTTAGGGTCTTGCACCCTGTAAAGCTTACAAACTCACGTATATCATCCCTCAACATGGAATGATACATCGTCCTCCTCATATCCTCATCAGCAACGTACTACGGGATTAACAATGATCGTTCTCGAAACTTGGCGGTGATCTCTGCTACAGTCTCGATGGTCTGCTGGAGCTCCTAAAACTCACTCACTAACCGTTGCACCTTAATAGGTGGTGCGAACTCCAGATCAAAGCGTCTTACAAACGTTGCCCATGTCATCTCATCCACACCAGTTGCTCCTACCTGGCTAGTAACCTCCTCCTACCAATCCCTGGCTCACTCCCTCAACATACACGAGGCAAACCCCATGTTTGCCGCATCAGAGCAAAAGCTCGTGTGTTGGGAATTCTCCATGTCTACCACCTAATGTCGACTAGCTATTGGGTCCCTGACCCCGAAGAAATCAGGCTCCCTGCACGCCTTGAACTCCTTGAATGAGGGAGTTCGGGCCCCGACCTAACCCACAACAATCTCGGCTCGGAAAGACCTGAGCTGCTCCTCTATGATCTTCATCATCCCTTCCATGACCGTCCTAAAAATCACTGGGGTAGCTTCAAGGATGCCCCTCGTAACCTCGGTTGCAATAAGCTCGTGCAGCCTCTCATCAATGGGATTGGTACCATCACCCGACCCAGATCTGGATCCTGATCCTGATCCCCTGCTCCAGGCCGTGTCACCACCATACTGGACTGAAATACCATAAAATATAATGATCAGGATGTCAAAAAAAAACAGGGGATCCTTCCACACCGATTCTCTTTAGAGCTTCTAGATCTAACATTGGTTCGGGTACAGGTCCTATGCTTTTAGTAGTATAAGCCCAATACTACCTTCCACACCTACTTGTACCTTCCCCAAGGCTCTACCTGATAACTCTAATTCGTCCCAGAACAAAACATATCTCACAGGCTACCACATAGCTCAAATCAGCTATCCTATGATTTTCTCCATCCATATTAAACCAGAACTCAATCATAACAACTTGCCTTATGCATGAAATTATACACAGAGAAGGATCAAATAAACTTTCAAATAATAGAATCTACCCTAAGACCATAACCAGACAAGGAATAAGAAATAAGGCCAAATCAATCATTCAAAGGCTATAAGATGCTAACTGTATACAATTTTGAAAGCATACACATAGCAAGATTCATAGGATTATCATAATCCAAATTTCAGTATAGCATGGCTAACATATTCGAGAACTACTTACTTGAGCTCGGCCGATTACGCACATTGCACTCTCCCTTTTCTAGTTTAAGAAGTTTTAACTTTCATTTTTTTGAAAGCAATTTTACCATTTCCTTAGTTTGAGTCCTGACACACTCGAGAGTGTGCCCGAATCCCTCAAACCAAGGCTCTGATACCAATTTGTAACATCCCAAATTTTCCAATTAAAATTTTCATTTTTAGATAACATAAACATTTTCATAAATATGAAATCTATATAACAACTATTTTCAAAAAAATTGAAAAAAATACAAATCATATAATCGAGCATAGTACTATATCCGGAAGAAAAAATTGGAAAAACAATTGCATCATTAAAATTGAATCTTGGATCACAAAAATTGAATCATGGATCATAAAAATGATCAATGCTTCAATTTTAATGATGCAAAAAAATTCCAATTTTTTTCCCGGATATATTACTATGCTCGATTTTATGATTTTTATTTTTTGTAGATCTTTTTTCAATTTTTTAGGGTGTCCTCACGAGTCCTCGCTTTAAAAAGAGTCATTACCCGATCTTATATTAATCTCTCTCTCTCTCTCTCATATATATATATATATATATATATATATATATATATATATATATATATATATATATATATATATATATATGCCAAAGTTCAACAATGAACCATTTTAAACCATAGAACCAATGAACCTTTATTTTTTCAAGTTTTAGATCTTTTTAGTTATCGAAAAAAAATTCTATAAATACAAAAATTCATAACTTTTTATCTTCTTTCCATTGATATCAAATTTGATAATTTTTGTCTTCACTTTGTTTATCTGTTCAGATTCACGTTGTTAATCTGCACTATAAATCATTAATTTTGTATAAATTTACTGTATAAATCTACAAAAACTCATAGTGTGAATCTACACAAATTTCACAGGGTGAATCTGTACAGATTCACAATGTCAATCTGAACAAATTCACAGTGTGAATCTGAAAAGATCAATTTTTTTTTATCAAATTTAATATCAATTTATGAAAGATAAAAAGTTAAGAATATCTATATTTTTAGTTATTTTTTTATGAAAAAAAATTTCTCTAAAAGTTGAGAAAAGATTGGTTCCTTGGTTCTAAGGCTTAAAATGGTTCCTTGTTGAACCCAACCATATATATATATATATATATATATATATATATATATATATATATATATATATATATATATATATATATATGGACTCTTGGCATCCGAATATCGAATCCTAGCAACACATAAGCAAGAAATTGAAATTTCATATCCATCATGTCTCCTAATTCATTCTTAGGGTTTTTAGGGTATTGGGTGTGAGCCATTTGGGGCAACCATACTTTTGGTGCTAGCTTTCCAAGGAAGATGTCACAACTGGGAAGTTTGTGTCATGTAATCTATACACTCAAGTTAATGCGAATCAAAAACTTAAGAGCATGTGTGATACCTACTATTATGACATCAAAAACTTAAATCCAATGCATCATACAAGCACTACAAATAGTCATCAAGCAATTGGAAACCCTAAAAGTTCTTATTTAGGTCCACATTGGACTAGGACTTCCTTATTGGACTCAATGGACCAATAAGCTTTCAATTTGACTATCATGGGCTTAGAACCCTTAAATGGGCTCTAATTGGAACCATATTAATTTATTTCAACATTTTGGGCCATGTTGGGCCTAGAATGAAATGAATTAAAAGCTTTGATACATGAATAACCTAAACTAGTCCAATAAAAATGTAAAAATCCTACCACATTCTTTTAGGTTTAAAACATACCCAAACAAACTCTAATATTGGGCTTAGGGGCAAAAAGCCCAAATTTCTCCTTTTTCCTTCAAGGTTCTCGGCCCAAGGCCCAAGTCCAAGAGGAAATGGTGAAGAGTTGACTATTTGCTTGCCACCTCATTTATACCCAACATGTTTCCATGCACATCTCATACTTCTAGGAACATATCACTTCAAAAATCACTTCTCCTTTTTCCTCCCTCACTCTCGGCCGAAACACACCCACACACACATCACAAAAATCTATTCCAAACTCTCTAAGTCTTGAAGAACAATCCTCCCTCCTCCTTCAAAAATTTCGTGCATCAAGAAGCTTCACAAGGAGAATCCATCACCAAAATCATTATCTAGGTAAGTTAATGCTTGGATCCATGCTTTGGACTCCTTCTTATCTCCAAAAATCTCTTCTTAACTCTCATGAAATCATAAACTTGTGTCTTAGAACTCCATAAGCTCGAAATCTTCATCAAGGGGTGCTAGGGTCAAAAATCACCAAGCTTTCTTCCATCCTTTCTTCAAAAACCGAATCAACATCCAAAGGTGAGCTTCATACCCCCTATTTTCTGTTTTTATGAGTTTTGTGGGGGGGGGATACAAGTGAAAGTGTAGATCTATATGTGTTTTGTATGCCTTGTATGATTTCTATGCTTATATGTGTGTTTTTTGTGTGTTATAATGTTGGATCTAGCCATAAAACCCCTAAAAACCGAGATATACTTCATGTTAAATGATACTAGCATCAAGTATATTTCTACATACAAAGTGTTCCAAGAAAAATAGCTAAATGGCTTAGTAACATTTTCTTTGGGCTAAAACCTCAATTTTTGGACATAAAATGCTAAAAATATAAAGTTAAAGGGCCCAAATTGAAATATTTCGAAATCTGATGGGGGAGATGAGTCAAAACAGTTTCCATAATGTATTTTCTGAAAATATACTTGTTGGAGGATTAAAAACATAAATTTCAAGCTTAATGGGCTAAAAATGACATTTTCGGCCCAATAAGGCCCATTATGCGAAATTTTCTGATTTGGAGGGCCACAACTGTATTTTTCTGTAAAACAGTGGACTACTAGTGTTCCAAGTACTTTCCAAAGGTTTAAAATGCTTTTTAAATTTAAAAAGGACCAAAGTTGCAAAAATTTTACAATTTGGGCCAAAATTGTCAATACTACGAAAAAGTGGGGTTATAACCGAGAAAACTGCATTTTCAGGGACCTAAACTGTTTTCAATGAAAAATATGTTGAAAAATATTAATTTCAATAATTTTTGGTGTTAAAATGTCAAGAAAAATGATTTAAGGACCAAACCGGAAAGTTATTTAATTAAAGGGTTGAAAAAATAAATTTTACAAACAATGAGGGGCTGAAAGCAGAAAACTTTCAAGGCTAATTCAATACACGCAATTTGATCAAATAATGGCACCGCGACTATCGACGAAATACAATACACAACAATACCAAAAGTCGTTGTTAAACGAATTGGTTCGGTCTCGAACCAATAAAAACCCGAAACTACTAACACGACGATAACTCGATTCATACACGAAAACATTTGGTAATTCAATATACACGTGAGAGTGCACAGACGTCTATGCACTATCTTTGGGCCCCAAAAGTGTAAAATCTTGTTTGTTGGGCCTAGCTAGCCCAATGACCTGATCTTAAGGCCCGAAGACTTCCATCTTACGAGGTGTTGGGTCTTACACGATCTAACACAGTGTAAAAGGACTTTCAATGGCTTGTATACTATCGGTCCCCAAGGGTCCTTTGGTATTGCTAGTAAAGTCGGTATTTCATGCGAGGCGGGTCAGGGACCCCTCGTACCTTTTTTTTTTATCCCCAACCGGTTAATGGAGTCATCGGGGTCTTCGTGTCCTCTTTCTCTTCAGATGTGGGGAAGACAGGGCGGTTGGATAACGTGATTAGTACGGACGACGCCTACGGGATCGTTAGTATAGTTATAAACTGGTCGTTTGTGTAACGCGTGTTTATAGCAATTAATCATGCTCAAAAATAATCCGACGTCGCCTGGAATTGATAACTTCACGCGTTGCAATGGTTTCATTTTAACTTCATGGAATTCAAAGAATTAGGAAAACATCGGGTTTTCCTAGGGTTTTTCAATACATACGGATTCGAAATGTATACAAGTTTAATGAACAATATTTACAAGTATAGAAACAAACAAGCATAACTATGGATCTTCACAAACGTTTTCAAAAGCTTTTTGTTCAGAAAATATCGGATTTTCTGGTGGTTTTCAAAACGATACAAAACATTGTTTTTCAAATACCACTTATGAACTCACCAACATTTCGCATGTTGACGTTTTTCAAAATACTTGTATTCTCAGGGAACCAGTGAATCAAAGGAAAACGTACTCAGTGATGGCTTGCAGTTTACTTATTAACGAATCGAACAATTTATTTTTGGGAATGTAATGTTTAAACAATGTACTTCATGTAAACTTTATTGGTTGTACTATATTAATGCATGGTGACGAATGTTGTTACATTTCATATATATTCAATGATATGGTATTCTATTGAGTCACGACAGCTCCCGAACGTTTCCGCTGCCTGGTTCGGGGGTGTGACAGGTTGGTATCAGAGCTTTGTTTATAGTGAACTAGCATGTTGAGCCACACATTGATATGCAACTATAAACCAAAAAGAGGGACTAACATAACGCTGAACAAAACAAGTAAATAAAACACGCTTGCTTGCATTAGGAATAAGAACATAACGCCGAATCAAACACAATAATGCTGGTATCTCGGTTAATTCGGGACTGTTCTTAGTGATACCAAGGAGTGAATGTAGCCTGATCAACTACATTCTCTCCAAAGTAAAACTAACACACGTCTTGATGAGATCAGGATAGCTAAGGAACCTAAAACTATACCCTTTGACACCAAAAAGAGAGCGTCTAGTTAGCATAAGTCATAGTCAGGAGAGTGACGATAGTTTATATTTTCCCTTAGTCGTCATGGAGGAAGAGCAACAGGGTATCCAGTTCCATCAGGTCCTAGTAGCTCACGGGATGCTTGGGGATGAACCGGGAGAGAATCCAGGGGAAGCACACGACGTCGGACCCGACGTATATGTAGACACTGACTACGAATTTGGAGAGATCGACGACGATGACGAGGAAGGTCAGGTCGGGAACCAGGACCCCGTCCCGCCATGCGAGAACGAGGCACAACCAGATCACCCCGCTCCACCAGTGAACCCCCCAAGAGAGAACCGTTCCCTCGAAGCTGAGATCGCCGCACTGCGACAACAGCTGTATGCTATGGAAGCTCGGGCAGTGCGAGCAGAGCATGAGAGGGATGAGGTTATTGGAGACATGGCAGAGATGGCGCAGTTACTGGCGCAACATTTCGGCATATGACCTCGGCACCACCTCCAGACGCAGCTCATCACGGTTAGGGATAGACTTATTATAGTAGGTCATTAGGAACTATGCTATGTCTGGCTCTATGTTTAAGTGACTACACTACTCATAGAGCCGTTATGCTGTCGAATTAGTGTCACTTATGTATGCTCTTACGAGCAAAATTTTCTTGTATTAAATGCGGATAATATTAATGAACTTTTGTGTGCTTTGCCATGATATTACAAATTGTTATGCGTTGAGATGTTATGATTGTATGTCCGATGGTAGTAATGTCTAAGTGCGTACCATGCACCTAGTTAGTAGGGTCGCAACCTCATAGAAACCACATACACTCAACATCTTTCCGTTTCATGACAGAAAGATGCCTCGCCGAGCTACTCGCGGAAAACCCGAACCAACCCCGCCCGAAGTTGACTCCACTGCTTTCCAGGCAGCCGTGTCTGCTGCGGTCACAGCAGCTATGGCACAACTTCACCGAGGGAACAACGGAGGAGGCAATGGGCAAGGGTCCGGAAGTTCGAACAACGGGACGAATCAAGGACCCACTAAAACGTGCACCTACAAGGACTTCACAAACGCTAAACCACGAACTTTCAACGACACTGGAGGGGTGATCACTCTGAAGCGATGGATCGAGAAGGTGGAGTCGGTATTCGAGATATGCGAATGCCCTGAACAGATGAAGGTGAAGTTCGCGGCCTGCACTTTTGTGGACCAAGCACTCACTTGGTGGAACGGACACGTGGAAGCCATGACGCTCCCTGTAGCCAACTCTATGCCATGGACAGAAATGAAAGAAATGTTGATGGCTGAGTACTGCCCACGAGGCGAAATACAGAAGATGGAGCAAGAGCTATGGAACCTCATTGTGCAGAATGCGAATATCGATGCCTACATATCGAGATTTAGCGAACTATCTCTGTTGTGCCCGGGTATGATCACATCAGAAGGAAAGAAGATTGAGCGATTCATCTGGGGACTGACATCCCCCATTCAAGGGAATGTGATAGCTGCGAACCCTGAAACGTTTGACAGTGCGAAGAGATTGGCGAAGAGGTTGTATGATCATAACAACAAGAAGGGCGAGAAGCCAGTGGAGGCTGAGAAGAAAAAGGAGGGTGATGGCAAGAAAGGGAGGAACAACAAGAGAAAGGGGCGTCAGGGCCCCGAGACCTCTAAAAAGCAGCAGACAGTGGCAGTTAACGCTGTCACCGTACCGGTTCCAGCCACACCACATGCTCCAGCCTCAGCTGCTTCAAATGCTTCAAGACCCTATTCCGGTAATCTTCCCAAATGCAATAAGTGCGGTCTCCATCATCACGGCGAATGCAGGGAACTCCATTGCACCAGTTGCAACCGAAGGGGACACACTGCAAGGTTCTGCAGGACTTATCCTCCCCAGAATCAAAATCAGGGAAACAACCACAACAACAACAACAACCACCGCAATAACAATAACACCAATGCCGGCGGCAGCAATGCAAGGCCTAGCCACACCTGCTTCGGGTGTGGAAGGACGGGGCATTTCCGCCGAGATTGCCCTAACAACAACAATTCAGGAAACAGAGGAGCAGGAAGGATGCTGACTATGGGTCAGGGTGAGGCAGTTCAGGACCCCGCAGTTGTGACCGGTACGTTTCTCCTAAACCACACTTATGCATGCATCTTATTTGACACCGGAGCGGAGCGAAGTTTCGTAAGCAAGAAGTTTAGACATTTACTAAAACAACAACCCCAGAAGCTAAATGAAACCTATACGGTGGAAATGGCCAATGGGAAAACCGAATCCACTGGGGAGATCTACATCGGATGTACCCTAACCCTTAACCAACACGTCTTTCGAATAGACCTAATGCCAGTATCAATTAGGAGTTTCGATGTGATTATCGGCATGGATTGGTTAAGCCCCCACCATGCTGAAATTATGTGCCACGAGAAGGCCGTTCGCCTTCGTCTCCCAAATCATGAAACCCTAGTAATTTACGGGGACAAACCTAGCACGAATCTTCGTCTTATCTCGTGCATCAAGGCACAAAAACATCTGCGAAAGAACAACTTGGCGTTCTTGGCTCACATAGTGGACAAGACCAAAGAAGAAACTAACATCTGAGATATTCCGGTAGCGTGTGAATTTCCAGACGTGTTTCCTGAAGATCTTCCAGGAGTACCCCCAGAGAGACAGGTTGAGTTCCGAATCGACCTCGTTCCAGGAGCAACTCCTCTCGCTAAATCACCATATCGGTTGGCTCCTGCTGAAATGCAGGAATTGTCCAGCCAACTCAGTGAGCTTCTGGACAAGGGATTTATCCGACCTAGCTACTCGCCATGGGGAGCTCCGGTGCTCTTTGTCAAAAAGAAGGATGGATCGTTCAAAATGTGCATCGATTACAGAGAGTTAAATAAACTCACTGTTAAAAACCGCTACCCACTCCCACGAATCGATGATCTATTCGACCAGCTCCAAGGAGCTAGTTATTTTTCTAAAATAGATCTACGGTCCGGATACCACCAACTCAAAGTCCGGGAAGAGGATATTCCTAAGACCGCTTTCCGAACCCGCTACGGACATTATGAATTCGTCGTAATGCCCTTCGGTCTAACAAATGCAACTGCCGCATTTATGGACCTAATGAATCGAATCTGTCGACCGTTCCTTGACAACTTCGTCATTGTGTTTATCGATGACATCCTCGTATATTCTCGAAGCAAAGAGGAGCATGGCCAACATCTCCGATAAGTCCTAGACACTCTGCGATCGGAAAAGCTTTACGCGAAACTCTCCAAGTGTGAGTTCTGGCTCCGGAGTGTGAATTTCCTAGGCCACGTAGTTAGCCAAGACGGAATTCATGTGGATCCCTCTAAGGTCAAAGCTGTGGAAGGATGGGCAACTCCGACCACGCCCACAGAAATTCGTCAATTTTTAGGCCTAGCAGGCTACTATAGGAGATTCATTCAAAACTTCTCTAAGATCGCCAAGCTGCTTACCTGGCTTACGTAAAAGGGTGTACCATTCAAATGGACAGACCGACAAGAGATTGCGTTTCGAACCTTGAAGCAAGCTCTCTGTAGCGCTCCTGTACTATCTCTACCTGAAGGAACGGAAGATTTTGTGGTCTACTGTGATGCGTCGAATCAAGGCTTAGGTTGCGTTCTCATGCAACGTGGAAGAGTGATAGCATATGTGTCCCGCCAACTAAAGACGCACGAAGTAAATTACACGACCCATGACCTAGAACTGGGAGCCGTGGTCTTCGCTCTGAAAATTTGGAGGCACTACCTGTACGGTACAAAGTGCACCATCTTCACGGACCACAAGAGCCTCCAGCACATCTTGAATTAGAAGGAGTTGAACATGAGACAACGAAGATGGGTGGAATTACTAAACGACTACGAATGTGAGATCAAGTACCACCCAGGCAAGGCCAACGTGGTAGCTGATGCATTAAGTCGGAAGGAGTACTCTAATCGCCGTACGAAAACTTTCTCGATAACCATTCAATCTCATCTGGCCACTCAAATTGCATCAGTCCAGTCGGAGGCTATGAAAACGGAAAATAGAGCTAGCGAGACATTGCGTGGGATGGAGAAGAACCTAGAAGCAAGGGAGAATGGGGTATACTACTTCATGAACCGTATTTGGGTCCCAAAAATCGGAGGATTTAGGGAGACCGTTATGAAGGAAGCCCACAAGACACGATACTCCATTCATCCCAGTTCGGACAAGATGTATTTGGACATTAAACAACACTATTGGTGGCCTAACATGAAGGCGGAAATCGCGACCTATGTTAGTAAGTGCCTTACGTGCGCCAAAGTAAAGGTGGAATACCAGAAACCTTCAGGGTTGTTACAGCAACTGACAATCCCTGAGTGGAAATGGGAGGGGATTTCTATGAATTTCGTGACCAAGCTACCCAAGACGTTGGACGGAATGGACACCATATGGGTAATAATCGACCGACTGACGAAATCTGCCCATTTCCTGCCAATCAAAGAATCCTACAAGATGGAGAGATTGACGCGCTTGTACCTACGAGAAGTCGTGAGACTCCATGGAGTGCCAAAATCTATTATCTCGGATAGGGACAGTAGGTTCACATCGCGCTTTTGGCAATCACTCCACAAGGCAATGAAAACTCATCTCGACATGAGCACCGCGTATCACCCACAAACGGATGGTCAAAGTGAACGAACCATTCAAACGCTTGAAGACATGCTTCGTGCATGTGTGATAGACTTTGGGAAGTCTTGGGATACCCACCTACCGTTGATCGAGTTCTCATATAAAAACAGTTACCATTCGAGCATCAAGGTGGCTCCTTTCGAAGCACTGTACGGGCGTAAATGTAGATCACCGTTATGTTGGGCTGAAGTAGGTGACACCTAGCTAGCAAGGACACATACGTCGGATAGGGCACTACCGGGACCGGAGATCATTCGCAAAACCACAGAAAAGATCGTCCAGATCAGAGCTCGATTACAAGCATCGCGTGGCCGACAAACGGTGAAAGCCCTTAGAATTCCAGGTCGGTGATTGAGTACTGTTGAAAGTCTCACCCTGGAAAGGGGTTATACGTTTCGGAAAACGGGGAAAGCTGAACCCGCGATACATTGGACCTTTCGAAATCGTCGCCCGAATAGGTCCGGTAGCCTACAAACTGCAACTACCCGCAGAACTAAACGGTGTACACCCCGTGTTTCATGTCTCTAACCTGAAGAAGTGCCTATCAGATGAAACCCTTGTCATTCCTCTTGACGAAATCAAAATCAATGAGAATCTCCTGTTCGTCGAAGAACCAATCGAAATCATGGACAGGGAGGTGAAGCGTACTAAGCAAAGTCGCATCCCGATCGTGAAGGTACGGTGGAACGCAAAGCGTGGGCCAGAATTCACGTGGGAACGCGAAGATCAAATGAAGCAAAAGTACCCTCACCTATTCTAGCATTCTCAAATCTAGCTTTCAAACAGAATTTCGGGACGAAATTCCCTCTAACGGGGGGATGATGTCACAACTGGAAAGTTTGTGTCATGTAATCTATACACTCAAGTTAATGCGAATCAAAAACTTAAGAGCATGTGTGATACCTACTATTATGACATCAAAAACTTAAATCCAATGCATCATACAAGCACTACAAATAGTCATCAAGCAATTGGAAACCCTAGAAGTTCTTATTTAGGTCCACATTGGACTAGGACTTCCTTATTGGACTCAATGGACCAATAAGCTTTCAATTTGACTATCATGGGCTTAGAACCCTTAAATGGGCTCTAATTGGAACCATATTAATTTATTTCAACATTTTGGGCCAAGTTGGGCCTAGAATGAAATGAATTAAAAGCTTTGATACATGAATAACCTAAACTAGTCCAATAAAAATGTAAAAATCCTACCACATTCTTTTAGGTTTAAAACATACCCAAACAAACTCTAATATTGGGCTTAGGGGCAAAAAGCCCAAATTTCTCCTTTTTCCTTCAAGGTTCTCGGCCCAAGGCCCAAGTCCAAGAGGAAATGGTGAAGAGTTGACTATTTGTTTGCCACCTCATTTATACCCAACATGTTTCCATGCACATCTCATACTTCTAGGAACATATCACTTCAAAAATCACTTCTCCTTTTTCCTCCCTCACTCTCGGCCGAAACACACCCACACACACATCACAAAAATCTATTCCAAACTCTCTAAGTCTTGAAGAACAATCCTCCCTCCTCCTTCAAAAATTTCGTGCATCAAGAAGCTTCACAAGGAGAATCCATCACCAAAATCATTATCTAGGTAAGTTAATGCTTGGATCCATGCTTTGGACTCCTTCTTATCTCCAAAAATCTCTTCTTAACTCTCATGAAATCATAAACTTGTGTCTTAGAACTCCATAAGCTCGAAATCTTCATCAAGGGGTGCTAGGGTCAAAAATCACCAAGCTTTCTTCCATCCTTTCTTCAAAAACCGAATCAACATCCAAAGGTGAGCTTCATACCCCCTATTTTCTGTTTTTATGAGTTTTGTGGGGGGGGGGGATACAAGTGAAAGTGTAGATCTATATGTGTTTTGTATGCCTTGTATGATTTCTATGCTTATATGTGTGTTTTTTGTGTGTTATAATGTTGGATCTAGCCATAAAACCCCTAAAAACCGAGATATACTTCATGTTAAATGATACTAGCATCAAGTATATTTCTACATACAAAGTGTTCCAAGAAAAATAGCTAAATGGCTTAGTAACATTTTCTTTGGGCTAAAACCTCAATTTTTGGACATAAAATGCTAAAAATATAAAGTTAAAGGGCCCAAATTGAAATATTTCGAAATCTGATGGGGGAGATGAGTCAAAACAGTTTCCATAATGTATTTTCTGAAAATATACTTGTTGGAGGATTAAAAACATAAATTTCAAGCTTAATGGGCTAAAAATGACATTTTCGGCCCAATAAGGCCCATTATGCGAAATTTTCTGATTTGGAGGGCCACAACTGTATTTTTCTGTAAAACAGTGGACTACTAGTGTTCCAAGTACTTTCCAAAGGTTTAAAATGCTTTTTAAATTTAAAAAGGACCAAAGTTGCAAAAATTTTACAATTTGGGCCAAAATTGTCAAAACTACGAAAAAGTGGGGTTATAACCGAGAAAACTGCATTTTCAGGGACCTAAACTGTTTTCAATGAAAAATATGCTGAAAAATATTAATTTCAATAATTTTTGGTGTTAAAATGTCAAGAAAAATGATTTAAGGACCAAACCGGAAAGTTATTTAATTAAAGGGTTGAAAAAGTAAATTTTACAAACAATGAGGGGCTGAAAGCAGAAAACTTTCAAGGCTAATTCAATACACGCAATTTGATCAAATAATGGCACCGCGACTATCGACGAAATACAATACACAACAATACCAAAAGTCGTTGTTAAACGAATTGGTTCGGTCTCGAACCAATAAAAACCCGAAACTACTAACACGACGATAACTCGATTCATACACGAAAACATTTGGTAATTCAATATACACGTGAGAGTGCACAGACGTCTACGCACTATCTTTGGGCCCCAAAAGTGTAAAATCTTGTTTGTTGGGCCTAGCTAGCCCAATGACCTGATCTTAAGGCCCGAAGACTTCCATCTTATGAGGTGTTGGGTCTTACACGATCTAACACAGCGTAAAAGGACTTTCAATGGCTTGTATACTATCGGTCCCCAAGGGTCCTTTGGTATTGCTAGTAAAGTCGGTATTTCATGCGAGGCGGGTCAGGGACCCCTCGTACCTTTTTTTTTATCCCCAACCGATTAATGGAGTCATCGGGGTCTTCGTGTCCTCTTTCTCTTCGGATGTGGGGAAGACAGGGCGGTCGGATAACGTGATTAGTACGGACGACGCCTACGGGATCGTTAGTATAGTTATAAACTGGTCGTTTGTGTAACGCGTGTTTATAGCAATTAATCATGCTCAAAAATAATCCGACGTCGCCTGGAATTGATAACTTCACGCGTTGCAATGGTTTCATTTTAACTTCATGGAATTCAAAGAATTAGGAAAACATCGGGTTTTCCTAGGGTTTTTCAATACATACGGATTCGAAATGTATACAAGTTTAATGAACAATTTTTACAAGTATAGAAACAAACAAGCATAACTATGGATCTTCACAAACGTTTTCAAAAGCTTTTCGTTTAGAAAATATCGGATTTTCTGGTGGTTTTCAAAACGATACAAAACATTGTTTTTCAAATACCGCTTATGAACTCACCAACATTTCGCATGTTGACGTTTTTCAAAATACTTGTATTCTCAGGGAACCATTGAATCAAAGGAAAACGTACTCAGTGATGGATTGCAGTTTACTTATTAACAAATCGAACAATTTATTTTTGGGAATGTAATGTTTAAACAATGTACTTCATGTAAACTTTATTGGTTGTACTATATTAATGCATGGTGACGAATGTTGTTACGTTTCATATATATTCAATGTTATGGTATTCAATTGAGTCACGACAGCTCCCGAACGTTTCCGCCGCCTGGTTCGGGGGTGTGACAGAAGACTACAACATCAAGTGAGTGTTATATTCGATTATGACAAAGGTATGTTTCTAATGTTGGTGTATTTCAATTTTACATAGGCTAGTTTGATTGTTTCATAAGTATGTTGTTATTATAACAAAAAGCCATAGATCACTACGTTCCATATTTCATAACAATGTTTTATGATTTCCGCTACGAATATATTATTTTTTAATGTAACCTAGAAAACTTATCACTGGTATTAGAGACTATGGTTTTCAATTATATGTGCCTATCTTATATCTTATTAAAAGATAAACATTCATTTCTCATTAAATTATCATCGTACAATGAGTGAGATGGCAAACAGGCAACAAGCTGCGCTGCTAAGTCTTTTTGTATGGTAAAGCTAATTCTTTTAAAGACTACATCCGAAGATCTACGGGATATAACATTACTATGCATGATTCTTTGTACTCTATTAAGAAGCTCTACCGCATCCGACACGAGGAAACCAAACATATCAAATGCAAATGATATGAACACGTGTTGATTTTCCATACACGATTTCTCATGTTTGGTGACGTTGCCTGTAACTGTTTTTAAAGCATTTTGTCCCGTTGTGAAACCCCCATCCCTCAAGCCCACAAGAGGGGATACCCCTGTAAGGTCAACACATGTGTGTTTCTCTCTGACCCATCCAAAAATCAAAATGTCAGTCAATCTGAAGGTTGACCTTCCTTCTGTCGGGTCAGTCAAAAAATTAACAGGTATAGTTTCAGGTTTTGCTTGCTTCTTTCGAATTGTAGGATAATTACTAGTTAATGTTCGTTATTTTAATTGCTTAAAATCAGAACAATTAATCTAGGTGATTATTCTTCTTTAAATTTGAAAATTAGGGTTTTGAATTACTATTATTTAATTAACTATTTAATTAAGATAATTGTTTAACTCTTAAAAGATTTAATATATTGAATCCAAATTTTAATTTAAGAATAAAAATCTTAAACAGTTTAAATATTAATTAATTAAAGGTTAATCAAGATAATTAAATTTAAGGCTTGTATTCTTAAAAGGTGTCATTTTCACGCACCGCTTCTTTGTGTGGTGAATTGTCATTAGCCGAAAGTGTTCTGACGTAACATTAATCACGTTAAAAGTATAATACAAAGTACCAGAACATTTATAAAATCTCAATCTAGTTACTTAGGAAAAATGTGAACTTGTATGCTAATACATGGAAATACACATCATTTCTTTATCAGTCGTTAGTGAAGCGTATGTGGCTAATTGACATACTAATTTGGTTCTATAAAGTGAAAAGGATGAGACAACTCGAGTTTATGATTATTGATGAAGCGTGTGTGATTAAACGGCACATTAGTGCAAGATAATAAATGAGAACAATGGTGTCACGTGAGTTTGCATTGTTATTCACATCTTGTTTATGATCATTGTTATTTCAGTCACAAATGTAAGAGCATAATCTGATTGTCCTAATTCTTTTGGTAGACAGCTGAAAGGAACACCAACCGACATAGACAATATATGTTGTCACAACTAGAAATTTTGTGTCTTGTAATCACTATACTCAAGTAAAACGTTGAACCAAAACCTTAAGAGCATGTGTGATGCTTATTATATGACATCAAAAACTTCAATCAAATATATCATACAAGTACTACATATAGTCAACAAGCAACTGGAAACCCAAGAAGTTCTTGTTTAGGCCCGTTTTGGACTAGGACTTCCTTATTGGACCCAAAGGGGCCAATAAGCTTCCAATTTGACTATCATGGGTTTAGAACCTTTTAATGGGCTCTAATTGGACCCACGTTCATTTATTTCAACATTTTGGGCCATATTGGGCCTAGAATGAAATAAATTAAACATGATGAACCATAATTAACCTAAACTAGCCCAACAAAGTGTAAAAATCATATTATAATTTTTTTTGGGGCCAAAAATTATCCAACTTAACTCCTATATGGGCTTAGGGGCAATAAAGCCCAAAAATCCTTTCTTCCTTCCAAATTTCGGCCCAAAAGCCCTAGACCAAAGATGAAGAGTTGACTTCATCATGCCACCTCATTATTACCTCTTGGTTCTCCATGCAACATGTCTCATACTTCCATGCATATATCACCTCAAGGTCTTTTCTTCTTCCTCTCTCTCATTCTCGGCTGAACACACACACATACACTCACAAAATTCATTTCATCCTCCCTAAGTTGTGAAGAACATCTCCTCCTTCCCTCTCCTAAAATTTTCGAGGTTTAAGTGCATTCCAAGGAGATTTTTCACAAAAATCACCATCCAAGGTAACGTTATACTTAATTCTATGATCTAGGTTCCTTGATCTATCTAAAATCTCTTCTTAACTCTCATGAAATCATAAACTTGTGTCTTAGAACCCCTCAAACTCGAGATCTTCAAGAAAAGGGTGCTAAGGCCAAAAATCACTTCATTTCTTCCATCTTTTCTCCAAAAACCGAAACCACACCCTAAGGTGAGCTTCATACTCCCTATTTTTCTGTTTTATAAGTTTTGTGGGGGGGGGGGGGGAATACAAGTGAAAGTGTAGATCTATATGTATAGGTATGCCTTGTATGATTTTTATGCTCATATGTGTGTTTTTGTGTGATTATGATGTTGGATCTAGCCATAAACCCCTAAAAATCAAGATATACTTTATGTTAAATGATACTAGCATAAATTATATTACTACATACAAAGTATTCCAAGAAAAATAGCTAAGTGGCTTAATAACATCTTCTTTGGGCTAAAAACTCATTTTTTGGACACAAGATGTTAAAAATATAAAGTTAAAGGGCCCAAAATGACATATTACGAATTCTGATGGGTGAGATGAGTCAAAACAGTTTCAATAATGTATTTTCTGGAAATATACTCTTTTAGAGGATTAAAAATATAAATTCCAATTTGGGCCAAAAGTGTAAAAATTACGAAAAACAGAGGTTAAAGCTGAGAAAAACTGTATTTTGAGGGACTAACACTGTTTTCCACTAAGAATGTGCTGAAAAATATCAATTTCAATAAGTTTTGATGTTAAAATGCCAAGAAAAATGGTTTAAGGATTAAATCGGAAATTAATTTATTCAAAGGGTTGAAAAAGTAAATTTACAAAATAAAGAGGGGCTGTAAACAGAAAAATTTCAATGTTAATTCAATACATCCGTTGTGATCAAATACTGACACTGCGACTACCGACGAATTACAATACACAACAACACCAAAAATCGTTATCAAACGAATTGATTCGGTCTCGAATCAATAACAAATCCGAAACTACTAACACGACGACAACTCGATTCGTACACGGAAAATTTGGGAATTCAATACACACGTGAGAGTGCACAGACGTCGATACATCATCTTTGGGCCCAAAAGTGTAAAATCTTTTTTGTTGGGCCTAGCTAGCCCAATGACCTGATCTTTAGGCCCGAAGACATCAACCTTACGAGTTGTTGGGTCTTACATGATCCAACACAGCATAAAAGGACTTTCAATGGCTTTTATACTATTGGTCCCCAAGGGTCCTTTGGTACTGCTAGTAAAGTCGGTTATTCAAATGCGAGTCGGGCCAAGGGCCCTTCGCACTCACTTTATCCCCGACCGACTAATGGAGTTATTGAGGTCTTCGTGCCCTCTTTCTCCTCGGATGTGGGACTACAAGAAGTCAGGGCGGTTGGATTACGTGAATAGTACGGACGACGCCTAAGGGATCGTTAGTATAGTTGTAAACTGGTCGTTTGTGTAACGCGTGTTTATAACAATTCACCATGCGCAATAATCCGACGTCGCCTGGAATCAATGACTTCTCATACTGCGATGGTACAACAACTACACGGAATTCAAAGTGTTAGGAAAACATCAGGTTTTCCTAGGGTATTTCATTACATACAGTTTCGAAATGCACACCAAGTTTAATGAACACTTTTTACAATTATAGAAACAAACAAGCATACTTATGGATCTTCACAAACTTTTTTATAAACTCTTTTCAGAAAATATCAGATTTTCTGGTAGTTTTCAAAACAATGCAAAACATTGCTTTTCAAACACCGCTTATGAACTCACCAACATTTCATATGTTGATGTTTTTCAAAATACTTGTATTCTCAGGTAACAAGTAAACCGAGGGGAAAATGTATTCAGTGATGGCCTGCAGTTTGTTTATCTATGGATCGAACAATTTATTTTTAGGAATGTAATGTTAAAAACAATGTACTCAGTGTAAACTCTATCAGTTGTACTATCTCAATGCATGGTGATGAATGATGTTATGTTTCATATATATTCAATGTTATGGTATTCAATTAAGTCACGACAGCCCTCGGACGTTTCCGCCGTCTGGTTCAGGGGTGTGACATATGTGGAGCACAATATATGAGCTAACATAATGGATAACCGGTTTACCCCTTTCAAACTTCTAAAAAGACTTAATAAACTCGACAAAACAATTTTATTCCCTCATAAAACAACAAAAAGACTTAGAGACTAAATAGACCCATACTAAAACTTTTTAAAACATTTATATCATTTCCCTTTATAGTTATTGTGGTTTTTACAACAATATTTTTAGAACAAATACATAAATCATAGATGAAGCATTTTTTTAGAACAAATACACACATTTTTTAGAACAAATACATAAATCATTGATGAAGCATTTTTTAGAACAAATACGCAAATCACTCTCCTCTCTCTCTCTCTCTCTCGTCTCCTCCTCTCTCTCTCTCTCTCTCTCTCTCTCTCTCTCTCTCTCTCTCTTCCTCTCTCTCTCTCTCTCTCTCTCTCTCTCTTCTCCTCTCTCTCTCTCTCTCTCTCTCTCCTCTCTCTCTCGTGAGTCACGAGAACTGAAAACAGAAGAATTAATTAATAGAAAAAATATCTAGAGAAACTGTCATTTATTGTCTTAACACAGGACTTCCTGTGATATTATATATTTAGCCATCGCTTTTCACTTCATGTGCAACTACTCGAAACTCTCCTCTTTCTAGATCTCTTTCATTTTCATCTTTGATATTAAATGGGTAGCTTGATTCATAACAACGGTATACGTCCAGAACCAGATGAAGAAGCAGAGTGGGGAATCGAATCCTGGAGTCTAAGGCCAGTACAGCGATGAAGAAAGGAGGGGGTGGAGCCTATTTGACTGGGAGAATCTTGGAGTAGCTGTTTCAAACTCTTATGGAAATGTCGACAAAGATGGACGAAAAGTTATACTTACCGGTGCCACTGGTTTTGCTAAACCAGGAGAAATTCTAGCAATTATGGGCCCTTCTGGTTGTGGCAAGTCCACTCTACTTGACGCTTTGGCTGGTATGTAATTCTCCGTTTTACCCTAGCACGTTTCAAGAGCATTAACCATTTTGTGTTAAAAATATTAAAATACAACTTTTTTTTAGAACGGAAAAAAAAAATACAAAATTTATGCATGTTATATATTTTTTTCTGTGAAAGTTTTTTGGATCTTAGCATGATATAAATATATATAAGAGTTTTGTCGTAGACTTTACATCGATCGTACGGAGCAGAAATAATGAGATAGGTGAATTCATTTAATATACAATACTCTTTTTTGGTATTCCTTGTTGTTTAAACACAGGACGGTTGGCTTCAAACGCAAGACACACTGGACGAGTTTTAATCAATGGTCGTAAAACAAGGCCTACATATGGTACTATGGTATGAGCGCAATCCTTTATATCTCGAACCACTTTTGCATTGATTTACTTGGAAACTTTTTTCAAGAAAGAAAACGAAGCACAAACTTTTGCATTTTTTTTCATGATTAATTCTGACCCTTTTTACTAGAAGTTCATGGGCTACGATTAATTTCTTGATATTTGTATACATTTACGTGCACATGACGCTAAATTTTTGTAGGCGTATATGACTCAAGAACAAGCGTTAACATGGACTCTAACAGTTAAAGAAACGGTGTACTACTCAGCTGAACTTCAGCTGCCTAAGTTGATGTCAAAATCAGAAAAGAGGGAGAGAGCTGATAGAATTATAAGGGAGATGGGGCTTCAAGATGCTTTGAACACAAAAATAGGAGGATGGGGAACCAAAGGTCTTAGTGGTGGCCAAAAGCAGCGTCTAAGCATCTGCTTACAACTCTTAACACACCCCAAGTTTCTGTTGCTTGATGAGCCTACTAGTGGTCTTGACAGTGCAGCATCATACCATGTCATGAATCAGATTGCCAAATTAACTCGACAATATAATATGACGGTTTTGGCCGCTATTCATCAACCTAGTAGTCAAGTTTTCGGGCTTTTTGATAATCTTTGTCTTCTCTCTTCGGGGAAAACAATATACTTTGGTCCTACTCACGCAGCAAATCAGGTTTTATCTTCTTCTTATGCCCATCACAACTATTGTTACAATTAGACATGATAAATTCGTAAAGCTGACTACTTTTTTTGTATTGATGATCAGTTTTTTGTAGTAAATGGTTTTCCATGTCCCTCTTTACAAAGTCCCGCAGAACACTACCTCATAACCATCAACACTGATTTTGATGAGGTATGTATGTCATCATTGTTTTATCTTCGAAGTAAATGAGTGATAACATTACTAGAATATCTAATATTGATATTCCTGGATCATTTTCCAATATAAGATCTCCATGATTTTATAGATTACAGTTTCTTTGGATTCTGTAACTCGTTGTTCATAGTTGTAGCTTGGATTTAGTTTGGTACCTTTTTTTTTTCTTATTATAATCTCTTTTTTCTTGCACCATAAAATCACTCCTCGATATATATTAAGTAAAACATTTTTTTGGGACTCTTAGAGCATCCACTTGCTAATTGTGGTTTGAATTAATATATAAGCGGTCCACGAAATGGTATTGTACAGTGGATTTGGTTGCAATTTGCGTGGTTTTAATGCGGTCCAAATTCATGGACCCCTTCAAAAACTACGGGTGGCCCCATAAAATTGGATGAATTGATTTTAATTTTCATTATATCTCCTTAATCTAATTGTTAAATGTTATTATGCACACTTCTTTCTTTTATATTTTCATTTTTTATCCTATGAAGTTTAATATATTAACTTAATTTATTAAAAATGTTTAAGAAAATTTAAAATAAATCATACCATTAAAGAAATATCGTTGATGTTCAAATCAAGTCCCATATTAAAGATAAAAACTACTAAAACAATTTCATCAACGATATAAAAAATTTACTAAATTTTAATGAAAAAAAATTCATGTTGCAAGCATAAAAAATAAAAATCTTTTGCTTTTGTTTTATGATTCACCGTGGAAAAAAAATAAGAAAAGTTATGGGGATCATTTATAGACATGTTAAGCATATATAGAAAATGAAGATGAAGATATGTTTATAAAAATAGGAAAATCTTCAGAAAAGTTCTAAAATTTTAGATTAATTTATGAAAAAGTCTCAAACTAACTTTTGTTCACAGAAAAATACAGAGTATCATTTAAAACTTCGAAAAAACTTTTTTCGGTTAGTTTCGCAGATTTAGCCGGTATTTTGTCATTTTTCGCTAGTTTGCTAAAAAATTTAAGACTTTTCTAAAAATTACTTGGTAACATAAATATTGGGATTTTTCTGAAAATTACTATGGAATTAATGGATATTATTATTAACAAATCATTTATAAACATAAAAAATATTTTTATTATCAAAAAAGGAAATACATTTGTTGCTAATTTATAGAAATAAATTGGTGGTATAAGTACTCATCTATTGCTTGTTGACCACTCAAACTCTCTACGTTCCTCATATGCATTGTTGTGGATATGATGATGATATGTACTCAGTTAGTATTCCTTTAATGTTGGTGTTCATCTTATGTTGTTTAACATAACTACCACTTAACGTCCATACCTCACATGTTAACAACCATCAACTAACACACATCTATCAAATGTGAAAAGTGATCAATGAATGATAGTTTATACAAAAACAAGTGAAGGTGATTATCTATGTTAATTGTCATTTAAAGTTTACTTTTCACTCTCGATAGATGTGTGTAATTTGATGGTTGTTACCGAGTAATATATGGAGGTTATGTGGTAATTAGGTTAAAGATTATAATATATATATATATATATATATATATATATATATATATATATATATATATATATATATATATATATATATATGTTCAAGAATCATTATGTAATGATATTTTCTAATAACATGTGATCATATAGCGACACGCCTAATAGCAAGTAGACACTTATTGTGTATTAATATATATTATCAAATCTTGTATTAGTCACGCCTAACAAGTTACTTCTTACTATGACACCCACAACGTATATAATAGGAACATAGGGACTTTGAAGTGGTCAACAAACAATAGAAAAGTACATAGTCGACCATTCTACCATTCTATTCCTAGAAATTAGAAAAAATGTGTTTTCATTGCTTACAATAAAAAAAAATTATATGTTTATAAATGATTTATTTATAATAATATCCACTAATTCCATCGTAATTTTCAGAAAAGTCCCAATATTTTGGTTATCGGATAATTTTCAGAAAAATCCTAATATTTTGAGCAAACTAACGAAAAAGGACAGAATACCGACTAAATTTTTGAAACCGGGAAAAAATGGTTTTTTCGAAGTTTTAGCTGGTATTCTATGCTTTTCTGTAAACAAAAATTAGTTTGAGATTTTTTCATAAATTAGACTAAAATTATAGGACTTTTCTGGACATTTCCCTTATAAAATATATATGTTTACATATTAATGACCTTAAATATTGACAAATGATAACATAGCAAGAGGTCCAACATTGGAGATGCTCATAATTCCAAAGCGACCAACACCCCTTTAGTGGTGGTGTTAGATAGGTCTGTCAAATTTATAACAAATGACTCCATTCGAACATGTTACCAACATAAACAACTAAAGTTGATATAAATATCTTTGGTAGTCAAAATGTTTGACCGTTAGTATTGCTCTACTTGAGTCTTCATGGTATAATAATGTTATTTTGAATACTTTTACCAATATATATATATATATATATATATATATATATATATATATATATATATATATATGATCTTATTTTTCAAGTGTATTTACAATTTTAAGACAAATGACTAAAGGGATCAATTAAAAAAAAAAGTAAGTTGGTACCGAGTACTCTTGATATGGTATCAATAACTATATTTTTGTACCATGTTCATTCTTAGTATATATTACTTATGTCTTTCCTTTTTACCTTTGATAGGGCCTTGTTAATGGAAAGACTTGTGATGAGAAAGCAATTGAACTACTTTCTGAATCCTACAAATCATCTGAGATATATGTGGGAGTCCAACACGAAATCTCTGTTATATGTCAACAGGTACATTTTACTTGTTGTAATTTTGGTATGATTCAAGTGCATATTAAATATAGTAGGTATTAATGAAAAATATTAAATTTGAAGGATGGAGACCCATTTGTGAAAAAAGGAAGCATGCAAGCTAGTTCCATTACACAATGCCTGGTGCTTGTAGAAAGATCATTTATAAACATGTATCGTGACATTGGATACTACTGGTTGCGACTTGGTATATATATTGCTCTGGGTTTTGCAGTTGGAACAGTCTTCAGCAATATTGGTTATGGATTTGGCTCTTTACATGTAAGTTTTACATTGGAGTGTATAACAAGTTTAAAAGTGTGGATATTTTCGCATATTCCTCATACAAAAGACCTATATTTTGTGAAGCAAATAATAACCCGCATAATAATATTTAGTTGGTTATCTAAAACAAAAGGTTTGAGGTGCTCAATGTTTAAATATTGGAAACATTTGGTTCTTGCTAGGAAGATGTTATTTTAACAAAAAAATATGGTAACACAATAGGATAGCAAAATGGTGGTTGCACGTTTTTGTATTGTATCAATAAACGTTATTGTTGTTGTCAATTTTAAAAGGAATTACATAACACAAATTTAATATGCGTAAATAATTATGTCTGCCAAAAGTTATTTCCAAAATCATTAGAAACCATTTATAGTTAAACATATTAACTCTTTGTTTTGGTCCAAAATGACACAGGCTAGAATATCGATGCTTATGTTCGTTTCTTGCTTCCTCACCATTTTGGCAATTGGTGGTTTCCCCTCGTTCGTGGAGGAAATGAAGGTTTATTTTTAAACTTCATGTGTTTCTAAATCATTTTTTAAGTAATTACATTTTCTAACAACTATATATGTTGTAACTATGTAGGTCTTTCAATGGGAAAGGTTGAATGGGCATTATGGGGTTGGATCATTTGTAATTAGCCATGCCATGTCTTCAATGCCATACCTACTTCTCATATCTTTAATTCCAGGGGTCATTGCTTACTCTCTTGTAGGACTTCAGAGAGAACCTGAAAAATTTATCTATTTTGCATTAGTCCTCTTCACATCCATGATACTCGTTGAATGCCTTATGATAATTGTAGCTACCATTGTGCCAAATTTGCTAATGGGAATTATATCTGGTGCGGGAACCCAAGGCTTAATGATACTAAGTGCAGGATTTTTTCAGTTGCCAAATGATCTACCTAATGTATTTTGGAGATATCCCATGTACTATATTTCATTCCATAGGTATGCATTACAAGGATTGTATAAAAAT
The DNA here is from genome assembly GCF_002870075.4 of Lactuca sativa. Lineage (NCBI taxonomy): Eukaryota > Viridiplantae > Streptophyta > Magnoliopsida > Asterales > Asteraceae > Lactuca > Lactuca sativa. The sequence continues at coordinate 253,591,117 of NC_056627.2, forward strand.
GAGTTTGAAGGGCTTAAGTTCCCAGAGTACTTAGGAGGTCCTCCAACCATGGATGCTGAGATGATATTGAAGGATGTACTACAAATTGAGATGGGTTATTCCAAGTGGACTGATCTTGGGATTTTGCTTGGTATGGTTTTTGTATATAGGGCAATACTCTTTGGTACCATCAAGATAACCGAGTGGTTAAAGCCTATTATTAGAGCTTTTCAGTTGAGTTGTATGTCTGGAAACTAAAAATAATGGACTTTTTTTTCGTAAATTTTGTCGTCAACATGAACTTTGAAACTCCAAGGGTATCCAGCACTATCTATTTTCTTGAGTCAATCTTTATTTCCATGGCATCAATGTTGAACTTCAATTATATGTACGAGAATTGGGGGTGTTAAATATATTAGTAATTTCGTGTGTTTATCTAAAGTGGCATGACACAAATATATGTCCATAATCTGATCACACCACAACACAAGTATTTATCCATAGCCGGAACAGGACACGACACAATGTATTGTTTTTTTGGTAACTTGAACATATCCTAACCAAAAATACGAAAACACAACAAAATAAAAAAAAAACATAAAATATCCAACAGTTTAATTAATTCATGCTTAAAACACGACAACACTACAAAGTGTAAAGTTGTGATTTTTACTCAAAATTTTTATTTTTTAGTTTTAACATGATACATTAAAGTAAGACTTTATTTACTTTTATGCAAAAACAACCATTTAAAAACCACTACATCAGCTTCTTGAAAACTTCCAAAACATAATAAAAAACATTGAAACATGAGTTTATAAATTCAAAAGACATAGTGAAACTGAACGTCCTCAAAAAGTAATAATCAAAACATGTCGAAGATGGTATCATATAATTAAACATAAAAGATAGAATTGCCCCAAGCATCCCAGCCTCATAAGTAATCTCCTATATTACATGTACCCACGCAAGGCAAACACAACAAGGAACAAGAAATAAGTGTCATCAATTGATTCGTGATCCAATCATAAGTACAATACCAAAGCAAAAATATAAATATCCCATCAAGGGTTAATCATTCAAATTATCATCACATAACATGTTTTCAACTTCTCACATTGTATTTCGTCACATACTATTGTAAATCATCACTATAATATATTGCATATATTAATCTACATTTTTTCATTGTTGTAATTACATACTAAGCATTATTCATCATTTTAATCATCATTGTAATTACCGTGCTTACATCGCTAATTATCACTATTTTCGGCATTTTTACATCGCTATCCCAAAAGGAATTACCTCAATCACTACTAACACAACCGACTCAACCTAATGCACTAAGTGAGACACAACTCTCACCCATAACATGAAAGATGTAGTATGCTCAAGAGTCATATCAAAGTGATATTGCTAACTAACATATGATACTAATGGGTCACACTAACAACTTGATACAACTGGTTATTTATTAGAAATTGATTTTAATACATATTCAATAAACTCTTATAATTAATTGGAAATAATTGATTTCATGGAAATAATAATTTTCATTAGCAAGAAACATTACATATTTCATATAGTATGAATTAGTAAGTCATGTACAACATTTTGGACTAGATAAATCCTTTTGTATTTTTCCAGAATGTTAAAGTTTATAACTTATAAACTAGTTGTAAAATATATAAAATGTTGACTATATTTTTTCCTCAAAATCGTTGCTAGTATATAGAGAAGGAGAATGGCTTCTTCATTTGTTTAATGTAAATAAATGAAGGTTAGAGTGCATGCATGGACATAAGAATGATGTAGAGACATGATCGCTTAAAGTGCTTATATCTAATGGTTAATATTTTCACTATATGCATAAAGACATGGGGCTTGCATTTGTTTCTTCACTCTTTGATGAAGAATACGAAAATGCTATTCCTCTTACGAGGCTCTCTCATTTTGTTCATCTTTAGAAGATTAACACACTTGCTTTTACTCTCTTGAAGTTCACACTTGGATATGAACTTTAAGCTTAAGAGTTTTACAAGACTAACATCTTAAATCAAGATGGTTTCATGTTGGTGTCTCAAAGGTTCCACACTCTCCATCAACTATCAAGCCTCCCTTAGACGATAAATTTTCTATGTTAAATTTACAATTCTTATTTTTATGACAATTTTTCATGTATATTTTGTCATTTAAAGTTGTCTTAAAAAAGCAAAAGGTTGTTTTATGTATATGTTGATATGTATGATGTGCATAAACTAGTCAATGACTATTGTGTTGTTGTGTTTGTTTTTTTGTTAAACATGGTTGTAATAATTCATTTATTCATATTGTATATAATAAATTAAATAGATTAGTTTTATTGATTTATTTTTCTAAGTAATAGATTAGTTTATAGAAATAATTCATTTGTACAAAAATGTAACAAGAAATGAAGATGGAGCCATTTTTTAAGACAAAGGGTTAATTTTCGCAATATATAGTGTGCAAGGAAATTAGTGATAGTTTCTATAAACTGTCACTAAAGCTGTCACTGATGGTTGTTTGCTTAAGGGTTGTTTGACTTTTGTGATAGTTTTTGCAACACTTTCTGAAAGTGATGCATGTTGTTGAATTATTACTTTCAAGAAGCTTTTCAACCTTTTGTAAGCGATGTGTGTTTTCTCAAGTGGAAACTTCTACAACAACATTACTAAAACATTTTTGGTCCATTTAAATGACCCTTTACGAATGAACTTGGTATCCATTGTGTTGCCTCATGAAAATGTCATTAGTTGGTTTTGTTTACGCACGTATGTTTATGCATGCTTATATTGTTTATTTTTATGCAATTATTATGTGTAGTTGATAAATTAGTTTTTTTACATGCTAAAATAATTTTTGACAAAATAAACATCACATGGAGTTTGGTTTTAAAAATTTATAATGTGGACATGTGTCACACGACCGGGCGGTCGCAAAAACGTCGGTCGGTGTGACTTCATTCTTTTTATTATAGTTATTAAACATATATTGAACAATACAAAAGAATTTTATAAATTACATACCTTTACTGATGATATAAAGTTACATTATTCATGTTTCCTAGTAATTATTACATAGTATCTGAACCATCGCACATGTCTTAACAGATATATTTCCATAAGAAAAGAAAGGATAATAGTAAAACTTTTCCTGTTCGAGAAACATTCAGCTTATCAAGTTCTTGAAAATACATGCATTTTGAAAATACGTCAACATAAAGTTGGTGAGTCCACAGGTTTTGACTCCAAGTAAAATAAAAGTTACATTATTCCTGTTTCCTAGTAATTATTACATAGTATCCGAACCATCGCACATGTCTTAACATATATATTTTCCATAAGAAAAGAAAGGATAATAGTAAAACTTTTCCTATTCGAGAAACATTCAGCTTATCAAGTTCCTGAAACACATGCATTTTGAAAATATACATCAACATTAAGTTGGTGAGTCCACATGTTTTGACTCCGAGTAAAATAATACTTTTTCGAAGTTCAAAAAGTATAAAACATAGTTTAAAAGTGTCATTCTGACTCATACTTGTCTCCAACATATAGTATATATCCTAGGTATAATAGTTTACTTATTAAATAAGTGATATATCTAAAATATCCATATACTTAAATCAAGGAAGGTTACTACATATAAATCTTATTTCAATTCTATACGAGTATATATGTTGGGTATCATTTGTTTACTTAATGAATAAGTAGAATACCTAAAATTTCCTTCTACCTAGAAAGTCATTTCCATTTCCATTGTTTGTTTACCGTGAAGGGTGGAGAAATGAGATAAATTGTTGATTCTCTTTCCGCCCTTTCGATTCTCTATTTAATAAACATAAAAGATGGGAAATCAAAATTTAACTAAGACAATTCTTGACTTTTTCATAAAAAAAGCACGGAGAATTAGTATGCCTTTGTCGAACCCCACACCCCCACCCAATTCAACTTCAACTTTTGTTTTTGTTTTCTTCCATGGTTCGTCTCATCTTCTCCATCTTCCATTCGCCGTCCAATGTCGTCCTCTTTGTTGCATATGCAACCCCACTTTTCCATATGGCCTCTGTTGTGTTATCGAGTTTCCACTTTCCATTGTCTGGTAAGTTTTGGGACAATATTTAACACTCATTTCATATGTTCTCCTCTTTGTGTTCTCTCGATCTCAATATATGTTCTTCATATTCTATTGAATGATGTTTCTTTTGAATTTTGTTGTTGAATTTTGATTTTTACTGTGAAATTGAGGGTTAATTCAATGTAGTTTATAATTGTTGATACCGAGCGTATGACATGTATATTTTTTACATTTTTCCGATCCCTTTTCATCTTACTAAATTATTTGCTTCTTATGTTTTTTATGAATCTTGATTGGTGGGGAGGATGAAGTAAAATTGAGAGAGTGGTTTTGTTTTTTATGAACACCACCTGTTCAATAAATTTCCCTAATAAACAAGCAAAAGAACTGAACAACTTGACAAAATGAATTTCCCAACATGAACAGTCTATTTATTAATGATAGATCAGTTCGTTTGAACTACTTTTACATAAAAAACCTCACAAAATATTCCTATACTACTCTCATCTAAATGTACTCTCACAAGAATTATCAAGAATTGAAGAATACAAATGAACAACAAGAACAATGAAACCCTTAATTGAGAGAGAACTTCGATTAGGTTGCTTGAGTGTATGTATCTTTTGACCTAGAAGATAAGATGTATAATATATACAATCCAATTAACACCCATGGACTATCTAGACCCGGACTCAACCCGCAAGATTTAATACAACATATCTGAGATCACAATACATATAACCCAAACCATTTCATTAATAATAAATTATATTAAGAACACTTATGCTAAGTTTTAGTTTGAAAACTATTGTTTATTTAACACCTCCCCTCAAACTAAAAATGACAAAAAAAAAAAAAACTCAATTAACAGTTGAAAAGGATCAAACATTCTCAATTTTTCAGAAAACAAATTATGTTGACGAAAAGATAAACTTTTAGTAAAAATATTTGCAATATTTTTATCAGATTCAAATTTTAACAAGATTAAGAATTTTTTTAAAATTTTTTCCCTAATAAAGTGAACATTAACCTCAAAATGCTTAGTTCTCTCATGAAAAACATGATTCTGAGCCAGTTTTATAGCTGAGTCATTATCACAAAAAATATCAGAAGGATAGAAAATTTTAATTCCAAGATCAAATAACACTTTAGCAATCCAGATAATTTCACAAGTTATAGAGCGTAAAGCTCTATATTCAGATTCAGTGAAGAACCTAGAAACATTATTTTGCTTTTTTACTCCTCTATGAGATAAGTGAATTACCAAGGAAAATACAATAACCAGTTACAGGTCTTTTGGAGGACAAGCATTTTGCCCAGTCAGCATCAACATAACCAGTAACAGAATAACAATCTGATTTAATGATGCTAATACCTTTTCCTGGATTCAGTTTAAGATACCTTAAAAGTCTAATGAGAATATCCAGATGAGACTTTCTAGGACTATGCATAAACTGACTTAAAGTCTGCACAATATAAGAAATGTCTGGCCTGGTAAAAGTCAAATATATTAATTTCCCTATTAAGTTTTGAAACTCAGTAATATTAGTTAACAAAACATCAAAACTATCAATACAATCTTTAACAATTTTAGAACATGGATCTAGAGGAATTTTAACAAGTTTACAACTGAGAAAACCAGACTCATGAAGTAACTCAAGACAATACTTTCTCTGTGTAAGACAAACACCAGAATTTGTGTTAATAACCTCAATTCCAAGAAAATATTTTAATTTTCCCAAATACTTTATTAAAAAAAGAGATTTGAAAAAAGACTTAAAATTTTCAATCTCAGTTATATTGTCTCCTGTAACAATTATATCATCAACATAAACCAAAAGATTGACAATAGATCCATTTTTAATACGAACAAATAAAGAAAAATCATTGATGCTTTGAGAAAAACCAAAATCAGCTAAGGAACTACACAATTCTTCATTCCATTTATGAGGAGCTTGCTTTAAACCATATAAAGATCTTTTAAGTTTACAAACAAAACTATCCCCCTTTGTATGATAGCCTTGAGGTAATGTCATATAAACATCCTCATCCAGGATACAATACAAAAAACATTGTTAATGTCCAGTTGAAATAAATCCCAATTATTATTATTAATAGCTAAAGAAATCACAATTCTAACAGTAACCAAATTTGCTACAGGAGAAAAGGTCTCAAAATAGTCAAGACCTACTCTCTGATTGTAGCCTTTGGCTATTAGTCTAGCCTTGTACCTATCAATTTCTCCACTTGATTTATATTTAATCTTATAAATCCACCTACAACGAATAGGTCTTCTATTTTTTGGTAGCTCAGTTATATCCCATGTGTTATTTCTATACAAAGACTCCATTTCTTCATTCATAGCTTTGATCCAGTTTGGATCATTACAAGCTTCTTTATAAGTTTCAGGTTCAAGAATTTTATTCAAGTTAGAGATAAAACATTTTGTTTTAGTATCAAGATTAGAATAATTAACAGATTTCTCAACTCCATATTTGTACTTCCCTTCTATAATGTAATCATTAAATCTAGTCGGCATTTTGGGAGTTCTTAAAGGTCTAGATAAAGAAGAAACATGAATATTTTCCTCAATCTAATCAGATGTACTGGGAACATCCTCACAAAACCAAGGCTGAGATGAATCATCTACCATAGTATATGTACTAACATCAGTATTAGACTGAGGATCATCTGCACCATCAGTTTGATGGGTCACTCCCAAGTCATCTGAATTTGAGCTATTTATCACAGACTCAGAAAATTCAGACTCATCATTAGAAAAGGGATCCAAAAAAGTGAATGAATGATGACCATTTTGAGCAAAGGTTTTAGATGAAGTAGGAGAAGATTTAATCTTAAAAGGAAACACATTTTCATAAAATTTCACATCCCTGGAAAAGAAGACAAGACTAGTATCAAGACTCAAAAGTTTATAACCCTTTTTCTCATTAAAATAACCAATTAAAGCACATTTTTCAGACCTAGGAGAAAACTTATCAATAATGTTTAACTTTGTTGCAAAACATAGACATCCAAACACTCTCAAATTATCAAATTTTGGAGATTGATTGTAAATCTTCTCAAAATGAGATAAACCATTTAGAACAGAAGTAGAATATGATTTATCAAAAAAACTACAGTCATAACAACATCTCCCTAAAATTTAACAGGTAATCCAGATTCAAAAAGCAAAGACCTAGATAAGTTTAATATATGTATGTGTTTTCTCTCCACAACACCATTCTGTTGTGGAGTGTAAACACAAGATGTCTGATGGAAAATCCCTTTTGAATTAAAAAAATCTTTTATTTTATGATTTATAAATTCAGTTCCGTTGTCAGATCTAACAACTTTTACTTTAACCGAAAACTAATTTTCAACAAGATTTAAAAAATTTTGAATACAAGAAAAAACTTCTTCTTTGGACTTTAAAAGATAAACCCATGTGCCTCTACTAAAATCATCAACAATAGTTAAAAAAGACCTAAAGTTCCCAACAGAATGAATTTTATAAGGACCCCAAACATCAAAATGAACTAGATCACCAAGTTTTTTTTTGAAGAATGAAGACTTTTGGAAAAAGGTTCTCTAGTTTGCTTGGCTTTATGACAAACTTCAAAAGGGGGCAAAGTATTGTTATTAAAATTTTATTTTCTTTTTAAAGCATTAAGATATTGATCAGATGGATGACCAAGTTTGATATGCCAAGTTAGCTTAGACACAAAACACTTAACAACACTAGAATTGTAGGAAGACTTGCGTGAAAGAGTACTATTGACATAATAAAGTCCCCCTCCCTCATTAACAGTCTCCATAGTCTCCATGGACTGTGAGTCCTGCACCATACATATATATTCATCAAAAAGAACCTTACATTTACTATCCATACATAACTTGTGTACAGACAAAAAATTAACATTGAATTCAGGGACCACAAAGACATCAAATAAAGTGAGTTTATTTGGTAAGTTCAAATTTCCAATTTTTTGAATTATAGCAGTAGATCCATTGGGATGATCCACTCTGAGATTGAGGTTTGACACATTAACAAGATCATTTAAATTTGATTCTGAGGAGGTCATATGTTGATTAGCTCGTGAATCCACAACCCATTTATCAGATTTAAACGAATTTGTAAAAAAAAATTGCATGAAGTACCTGCCATATTAGCACTGGTAGTTACTTCATCCATGGATTGTTTATAACCAATAAGCTGAAGTAGCTTGGTGAATTGTTCTTGAATGAGTGATCTAAAATTAGAAACATTAACACTAGAAGAACAAGTATCAATGTTAGGAGAAACAACATTGTTCCTAGAGAAGGATCTTTCAGAACTATTTTGATTAGAAAAAATATTATTGTTATGGTTATTAGAAAACCTATTACCACTATTTCTGGTTTTAAAATCTTTGGGATAGCCCACAAGCTTGGAACATTTTTCGATAATATGACCTTTTATGCCACAATGTTTACATTGAAGTCCTTGATTAGGAACTCTGTTCCTTTTATTATCATTGAGTTTACTATTAAAAACAACAATTGTTTCAGATTTGCTGTTATTGGAAGTATTGGACATAGAACCATTTTTCTGAAACGATTATTCTCTCAATATAATTGCAAAAGCATTTCTAACATTTGGAAGAGGATCACTTAAAAGAATATGACTTTTGACTTGATTGTTACAATCATCAAGACCACTTAGAAACTACATGAGTTTCATAAGTTTAGAGTGATTAATCAGTCGGGTAGAGGCAGCACAAACACATTCAGTTAAGTTTGTTAACCCATCAAATTCCTTCCATAAGGAAGCAAGTTTGTTATAGTAGTCTAAAACAGAAAATCCACTTTGAGTTAGTGAATTAATTTTTTGATGAATATTGAAAATAACAGATCCATCACATTTAAAATAAGTTTCATTCAATTCATTCCAAATTTCAATAGCCTTTTCAGAGCCAGCATGTCCTGCATAAATGGTCTCTGAAATAGATCCAAGTAACCAAGAACACACGACAACATTGGCTCTTTCCCACTTAAGAGATTTAATGGGATCATTTTCAATTTTCTTAACAGTTCCATCAACAAATCTATGTTTATTTTTGGCTTTTAAAGCCCTAGTCATAACACTTTTGCAAACTCTAAAGTTTTCAGTTCCAAGTAATTTGAAAGAGATAATAGTTCCAGTAACTGTATCAGTAGGATGAATATACAACAGATCATCAACATCTGGTGCTTCAGTGGACTTTGTCCTCGATCCACTAGGAGTCTCACCAACAGTCATGAATAACAATCAAGAACGAATAAAAGAGAACACTCACAAAAAAAATAGAGAAACTGAGTAACGGAATCAGAAAATTTAGCCAAAGAAATGGTGAACTAAGATCTGCACAACCTTAAGGTAAAACAACAAGCAACAGAGAGAGTGTAAGTAGACACGCAAACAAAGATCATAACATAGACTACCATGAAAAAGCCTGAACTGACAGAATAGAGAAAGAAGACTTACAATGAGAGATTTTAATCTTCGACAAACCGCAATGAAGAATCAACAAAAAACTTAGAGACACGTACCAACAAATTACACGACAGATCTCTCGGGTTAATATCAGAATTTCTTGGTTTAGTTCTCTAAACGAGTTTATCAGATAAGAATGATTATGTTCTCCTCAGAGTTATTTAAGAACTTCTAGGTTTTGTTCTCTGAAGAGTTAATCAAAATTTACAGATTCCGTCAAACGTCGATAGATTGAACAAATAACTGAAGCAACGAACCTACAAAGGAAACACAAACTCGTAGCAAACGAGATCCAAAAAACCAAATAAAGATCAAAAAAGTGAAACCCTAGATCAACACCAAAGGTGTTAGAGCTACAAGATTCCGACCATAACCTTAGATCAACACAACAAATGTTGATAACAAACTAAGATTCAATGAATAGATGGTTAAAAGAAAAAAGGAACAAAACCCTAACCTTTAAAGCACCGTCAATTAAAGCGGAGAACATCGACAATCGATTAACAGTTCAAACGAACTAAACATAGCTCTGATACCATGAACAACTTGACAAAATGAATTTCCTAACATGAACAATCTATTTATTAATGATAGATCAATTCATTTAAACTACTTTTACATAAAAAACCTCACTACATATTCCTATACTACTCTCATCTAAATCTACTCTCACAAGAATTATCAAGAACTGAAGAATACAGATGAACAACAAGCACAATGAAACCCTTAATTGAGAGAGAACTTTGATTAGGTTGCTTGAGTGTATGTATCTTTTGATCTGGAAGATAAGATGTATAATATATACAATCCAATTAACACCCATGGACTATCCAGACCCGGACTCAACCCACGAGATTTAATACAACATATTTGAGATCACAATACATATAACCCAAACCATTTCATAAATAATAAATTATATTAAGAACACTTATGCCAAGTTTTAGTTTGAAAACTATTATTTATTTAACAAGAACCAATGCCTAATTCACCCACGTCATTAATAATCACAATGTAAGTCCTCTTTGCCTTGTGATATATTCAGTTCAAGAAGTAACAATTTGTTTATTTTTTGTTATAGCGAGGGGGAAAAAAGTAACGAAATTTAAGGTTTGTGCAATTTCATCTGGATGGTGAGGCCAAGGTGCTGCTATTAGCTAACATGTTGATTCTTTTTGTTCTTTCAAATATTCAAACATATCACTAATTAAAGGAAATGACAATGCTCCAAATTTTTTGGCATGCTTCACTTATTGTTGGTGATTTGTTTCTGGTTGTAAGAGGCTCATTGTTTTCACTTCTTAACATATTAATCCACTAAAAATAATTATAATTACATTATTGTAAAAAAAATATTGTTTAAAAAAGGATAAACTGCAGCATACGAAATGTTGTTTAAAAAGGATAAAATGCACAAGTAATAAATTAATATGAAAATCATAATTCCATTATAGTAAAAAAAATGTTTAAAAAGGATATAGGTGGGAAAAAAAACTCATTTCCATGGTACAACCAAACAAGAGAATTGATTTTCATATATATTCCTCTTATAAATTCTCTGTTGTACCAAACGGTGGAATCAATTCTCTTTCTCTGATTTAATTCTCTTTCTCTTCATTTCCATTCTATGTTTCAATTCCATTTCTTTGTTCCAAATGCACCCTAAGTGTTTGGGAAACTTATACTTAACATTAATACTTGTATCGACAAAGTATAATGCTTCTAAAATTGTGCTACCATGAGTCCATAACCGCTAGTATGTGATATACAAGACCTCTAACTAAAAGATCCCACCAATGGTTCCACGAAGGATTCTACCATTAATGCCATAAAAGATTGTGCTCGGGGTACCACGAAGGATTCCACCAATATAAATACACACCGCTCTTCATCGACACCGGATCACAATAAAAAAAATAAAAGGATAGTTTGTCACTCGCCAAATGTTGGGTTGTAGCTAGCAACCACAATTGGGGTTGTCAAAACGTATAATTTCATACACAACTTCCTCGCACACACGGGATTAGCTGTTATAGGTCAGAGGATTTCCCCTAAGATTTCCAATATTAGATGATGAATAAAATAGCTCATGTAGACTTTGTCGAGTTGCTATAGTTCTAACAGTGAAAGCATATTCGTGTCTAAAACGCTATGTTACTAGACTATGCTTTAAACATTACTCCTAAATAATATTTAGGCAGTACAATAACTATAACTTGAAGTAAAACTAGGTTTTAACTAACATAAAACCAATATTAATAATATACTTAACAAATAATATATTGACCCCGAGTATAACTCTGGGGCTATAACACAACATAGTATATAGAACTCTCGAGTATACTCCAGATCTATAACACACATAGTATATAGAACTCCCGAGTATAAATTTGGATCTATAACACACATAGTATATAGAAAGCTCGAGATAACTCTATATCTATAACTCTAGATCTATATTAGTAAAATCTATGATAACAACATGCTAACAAGTTTAAGATAGTTGTATAATTTAAAAATATCATATATATTATAAGTATATATGATACAAAACAACTATGTCCTGGTTAATATAACTATTTATGATGATACGAATATTCTGTCATATAAACATAATATTAACTTTTATATAATCTTTAGCATGCATTTTCTCCCAAAAAAAATTAAAAAGTGGGGTCGTGAAACTCACCCTAGTAGCGTGATCTATAGAATCTAACTGAAAAACAGTTAGACGAACGTCGTTGTCAAGATCGGGGAGGGAAACGGCCTTCATAAAATAAGAGAGAGTGAAAGTAGAAGGTATATAGAACGAATGAGCCTTGATTGATATTTATAGGTTGTTTAGGGCCCACTCACATCGTGACACACATATGGTCACGTCATGAGCATCCATGAGTCATCACGTAGCCTTACCACGTGTTTTCTAGCCTCAATTAGTGTCCTGGACTACTTTCACATCGTGAACATGATGGGTTTTAGAAATAAGAACTTTCCTATGTGCACATACAACCCTATAGCTTGGATCTAGGTTTCTCTAATTGAACATGCAATATATCCAAGACTTTCATGGCTAGATCTAATGTAAACTAACAATCAAAACATATGAAAACAGATCTAGAATAATACCTTGAGTTACTTGCTTGAAAACCTTCTTCTTCTTGGAGCTTAGAGTCACAAATTTCACTCCTCTTAGCTTACAAACACCAACTAGCAAGAAGATTATTTGAGAGAAGGAGGGAGGTGAGAAATCGGATCTAGGGTTTCCACAAACATGGAGTGGCCGATTTCTTGAACCTTAAGGGCCTATTTATACTGTGAGCTCCTAGGGTTTCACCTTAAACCCTAATTGGATAACTTAGCCTCAAAGCAATCCAAAAATCATTCTAGATAAGCCTTGGACGATTTCTAGGAGATCCATATCCCTAAAATCGTCCACCTCCTTTACCCATAAAGATCCTTAGCCCAAAATACAACTATCACACATTTGACAGTTTATGCCCCTTTATTCAATTAATCTCTTTAATTCACCAAATTAATTCCTAATTAATTTATGACTTATATTAATCAAATAATATAATTATTCTTTTAACATATTGTTCTTATAATACATTAATAATAATGTATCTTCTCTCTATAAATCACCCTGTCAAGTTGCTATGGTGAAGGCAACCCAAAAGGACCATGCATAACCGGTTCAAGTACTTACCAAATATAGTTACAGCCTTAGACACTAATCCAACAGTCTCCCACTTGGATAAGTTTAGTAACTATAAACGCAAACACAATCCGATTAGCAATTGTAGCTCTCAAAGACACTGCCAACTCTGATCTTATCAGTAATTTGTCCTTTAGATAAGGGATTATACAGTCTTCTGTTTTGATATCGTGCAGACAATTTGATGAAGCATTGTCATACTTATTGTCTAGCAACTATTTTATTGATCTCAGATTTATTTGACATAGAACTTAATTGAACACATCAATTTAGTACTAACCGGGCCCGAAACATAAGTCGAATCAAATCATCGAGCGGCCGTGATATCGCTTTTACCCTCTTAGGATAAAAGTAACAGATAAACTTTGACTTATATGCATTTACTTATCGACTAATCAACCATACACAACAATGCGTTTTATGACATCAATTTACTAATGCGGTTTCGCATTATCAATGTATAACCAATTAGTAAATAATAAACCATATATCTAGGTTTTAAGACCATATGATATTATCATCTTGCGATCACTCCAAAGTGATTCCAGCAAGCGCGGGTTTATTCCAATGCTCAAAACTTGTTTATAAGCACTCATGAACGTTGCAGCAAACCTTTGCTATGTCTAATACCATTTAGATAATCTACACACCAATTCATGACAATCTTCATTCATACCTACTTCCAACATATGAACAATTGTGGACAGTTTGAATAATTCGATTATTCTTAATAAACTCAATTATTCTTGAAGTCAAAACATGCAAAGTGAAACAATAGCTAAACAATTAACATAAGACAGTAACTTTACTTATAAATAATACTCCTTCATTTAATCATCAAATGTCAATTACATTTATCTATTACATGTTTCGGAAACTATCTAATCTAAACTAATATCATCCTTCAGCCCAATACTCCTAGCATGCTGCAAGTGCTTAACCCTGCTCAGTCCCTTCGTAAGCGGATCTATTGGGTTATCTTCTGATGATATCCTCTTAACCACGAGGTTTCCTTCTTCTACTCGATGTCTAATAAAGTGATATTTTCTATCGATATGCTGAGATCTACCATGATCCCTCGGTTCCTTGGTCAAGGCAACCGCTCCTTCATTATCACAGAAAATTTCAATGGGCTCCTTTATAGCAGGCACAACTCCAAGATCGCCAATGAAGTTCTTCAACCATATTGCCTCCTTTAACGCTTCGCTTGCTGCAATGTACTCTGATTCACACGTTGAATCAGCTACAGTTTCCTATTTGGAACTTTTCCAAGTTACTGCTCCCCCACTAAGGGTAAAGACCCACCCCGAATCTGAACGGTAGTTGTCCCTGTCGGTTTGGAAACTGGCGTCACTATACCCTTGCACCTTTAAGTCATCACTCCCTACGAGGACTAGAATCCATTCCTTGGTCCTCCGAAGGTACTTAAGGATGTTCTTGACCACAATCCAATGCACTCTACCAGGATTCCCTTGATATCTACTGACCATGCTCAAAGGAAAGGCCACATCAGGACGAGTACAAGTCATAGCATACATGATTAAGCCAACTGTGGAAGCGTAAGGTACTCAGCTCATCTCAGCTATCTCGGCTTCGGTACTCGGACTTTGAGTCTTACTCAACTTGGTATTACTTTGTATTGGCAGTTCTCCCTTCTTCGAGTTCTCCATACTAAAATGTTTTAGTACTTTATCTAAGTAAGTGTTCTGACTAAGTCCTATTAGTCTCTTACTTCTTTCTCTCACTATCCTTATTCCCAAAATATAAGAAGCCTCTCCGAGGTCCTTCATAGCGAAGCACTTCCCGAGCCAAAACTTGACCTCCTGTAGAGTCGGAATGTCGTTTCCTATGAGCAGTATGTCATCGACATATAAAACGAGAAAGCTAACTATGCAACCACTGGCTTTGACATATACACATGATTCATCTTCGCTTTGTACAAATCCAAACTCTTTGACTTTCTCATCAAAGAAAAGATTCCATCTGCGAGATGCTTGCTTAAGTCCATAAATGGACTTCTCAAGCTTGCACACTCTATTTGGATGCTTCGGATCGACGAAACCCTCTAGCTGAGCCATGTAAACATCCTCAGCTAACTTCCCATTAAGGAAAGCGGTCTTGACATCCATTTGCCATATTTCATAATTATGAAATGCAACAATGGCTAGTATCACCCTAATAGATTTTATTTTCGCAACCGGAGAGAAGGTCTCATCATAGTCAACTCCGGGAGTTTGAGTAAAGCCCTTCGCCAACAATCGCGCCTTGTACGTGTGCACATTCCCATCCATGTCGGTCTTCCTCTTGACGATCCATTTGCACCCAACCGTCTTACGTCCGGGCACATTTTCAACCAAATTCCAAACTTGGTTGTCATACATGGACTGAATCTCGCTGTCCATCGCCTCTTTCCATTTTGCAGACTCCGGGTCTGCCATGGCTTCCTTATAGCAATTAGGTTCATCTAGATGTATTAGTGTACTATCACTAATATACGTGTCCCCTTCGGTAGTAATATGAAAACCATATAACTGGGGTTGAACTCTAACTCTTTCGGAACGTCTAAGAGTTAAGGGCTCGTCAATTGGTTCAACCGGAGTTTCCTTCTCAGGTTGAGTACCAGCGGTAGAGGTTCCTTCATCACTTGACTCTTGAATCTCTTCAAGATTGATCTGGCTCCCACTGTCTCCTTGGCTTATGAGTTCTCTTTCTCGGAAAACCCCTCTCCTCGAAACGAAGACAACATTGTCATTCGGTCTATAGAAGATATATCCAAAGGATTTCTACGGGTAGCAGATGAAAATACATCGCTCACTACGAGGTTCGAGCTTGTCATGAGTTTCTCTTCTTAAAAAAACTTCACAACCCCAAACCTTGATATGTGCTAACGAGTGAGCTTTCCTTGTCCACATGTCGTGAGGTGTTTTGGCAACCTTCTTTGTAGGGACTCGGTTAAGGATATGGGCGGCAGTCTCTAAGGCATACCCCCAAAATGAGATAGGTAGTGAAGCACGACTCATCATAGAATGAACCATGTCCAAAAAGGTTCGATTGCGCCTTTCTGCCACACCATTTAACTGCGGTGTCCTAGGTGGTGTCAATTGCGAAACTATTCCGCATTCCTTGAGATAGTCGTGGAATTCAAGACTTAGGTACTCTCCTCCTCGATCGGATCGAAGCATCTTGATTTTCCTTCCCAATTGATTCTCCACTTCATTCTTGAACTCTTTGAACTTTTCAAACGTTTTAGACTTGTGCTTGATTAAGTAAATATACCCATATCTACTATAATAATCGGTGAAAGTCACGTAGAAGCGGTTTCCATCCTTTGTGGTGGATCTAAAAGACCCACATACATCGGTATGTATGAGATCCAATAAACCCTCACCCCTCTCATAAGTGCCAGTGAAGGGTGACTTGGTCATCTTTGCAAGTAAACAAGATTCGCACATGTCATCTTCCATAAGGTCGAATGACTCCAACACTCCATCCTTTTGGAGGTGGGCTATGCGTTTCTTGTTGACATGTCTAAGACGACAATGCCACAACGATGCTTTATCCATACTATTGGAAGAATCCATACACAACACATCATTTCCTAGGTTATCTACAACCATAATAGCTTCATAAATTCCATTACAAGGCATTGCTTCAAAGTATAAAACACCATTTAGATAAGCATAAATAGAACCATTCATATTATTAAACGAATATCTAAATCCTTGTCTAAACGAACCATGAAATGAAATGATATTTCATGCCATATCTGGCGAGTAGCAACAATAATTTAAATCTAGACCTAATCCATTACTAAGCACTAAAGAATACACTCCAATCTTGGTGACAGGCGACGATCTTCTGTTTCCCATGATTAGATTTATTCTTCCTTGCTCCACATCTCTATCTCTTCTTAGTCCCTACAAATCAGAACAAATGTGGTAACCACATCCTGTATCAAGAACCCAAGAAATAGTATGAGATGAATTACTAGATTTAATTGTGTATATACCTGCAAAAGATGGCTTAATCTTTCCATTCTTGTGGCAATGATGGCACTCTGCCTCCTTCGGATTAGGAATGGGCTTAGCGGGATCAACCTTGGTCCCACTAGAAGAGGAACCATCTTGGGACTTTCCTTTGCGGTGGCTCTTTGACAGATCCTTCCTCTTCTTGCCTCTTCCCTACCCTATAGCCAAAATAGGAGAAGCGGTTGGTGCGGGAATTAGTGCAACAGACTTGTCCTTTAGGTTGCTCTCAGTTGTCCTTAGGAGTCCTTGGAGTTTTCTTAGGGTGATCTCTTCCTTGTTCATGTGGTAGGTCATCCTAAATTGGTTGTAGCATGAAGGCAAGGAATGAAGAACAATGTCGATGGCCAAATCTTCCCCAAAGTTAACATTTAACTTGCGAAGACGATCAACATATCGTTGCATCTTTTGCAAGTGCGCAGTCAACGATTCTCCATTTCCCATCTTAGCGGTGATCATGTTGGTGACGATCTCATAGTGCTCTTGCCTCGCGCTTTGGTGGTACCTCTCCATCAAGTCTTGATGCATTTCATATGGATACATGTCCTGATAGGACTTTCGGAATTCTTGGTTCATTGTGGCTATCATGATGCAATGGACTTTCGTTGCATCACGTTCGTGTGTCTCAAAGACAGCTATCTCTTCGGGAATAGCGATTTCCGGGTTGACCTTCTCGAGCTTTTTGTCGAGGACATACTCTTTGTCCTCGTAGCGTGCAATGGTGCGAATGTATCTTATCCATTTGCTAAAGTTCGTACCATCGAAGGTCACCTTTTGGCAAAGACTTATTAAGGTGAATGAGTTAGCATCAGCGTTGTTTGCGTTTAACATCTACAAATACAAAGGACAAAGTTTGATTAGAATTGGATCCCTAATTAAACACCCAAAATGAAAAATTAGGGCTAGGACCCAACAACATTATTTACATGTTAGAAAAGGGATGCCGTAATCCAATCATGCAAATAATTTGGAGGTAAGTGAATGAAGATTCACTAATTCTTCACCACGAAAACATAACCTTAAGTTTTATTGAGAATTCCTAGATTTTAGAGATTCATTGAACTCTTCAATGGCATGTTTAAATCTCGATATGCCCCTCTAGTTTGTGACTGGGATACCGAGGATCACAAAGTGGGTGTGAATAACCATGCAAATCTACACGGTGCCTCCATTTCTACAATCACCCATTCGATGTGCCGGTAAACTCCACACGCTCCATCGAACTATGATAAACAATGAATCACCCTTCGCCACCTTTGCTTAGAACCAACTAGTGTGTCGGTAAACCACACACGCTCCACTAACTTCTTAGCAAGGGTGCAAAGTGCAATTTCATGGGATTCCATCAATTCACTTTTCCTATAATAACTAAGATTAGGAATTATATAAAATAGTTTAGTTTCTTTATAGATTCATTATACTTATTAATGAGGAGAGAGAGTTGCCCTATCCTACCCGTTCGGCTAACCACCCTCCACCAGTCAAGCAAGCGGTGGGTGAGAGTGTACACCCATTAACTTATTAATGAGGAGAGAGAGAGAGTACCCGCCTTATAGATCGGCTTCGTGAATGAGGCCTACTAACGGTAAGACTAGCATTTTAATTTTACTTATATATTTATTAAGCTTTTAATAATATAATAGTATAGGGTTGAATTTTAAACTTGTAAAACTCTAGGGGTTGAAATTTAAATTCTTCTAAATTAAACTATTAATCACAAAATTCAAATTTCAAAACTTCGGGATAAAATTGAACTTTTCAAAACAATAAGGGATCAAATAACAAATAATTCCAATTAAACAATTAATTTCATAATTATCTATATTTGACCTAATTAAATTTTAGTCATTAGATAATTACCAAATAATCTTAAATAGTCCAATATTTATCATATAAATAATCAATATTCAAAAGATTTGAAATTATCTATTGTTATGTCAAGGATAATCATTAAATTAGGTTAAAATTCGGATTTTTACATAATAAAACAATTTAGGTATCAATCCAAGACAAAATAGCAACAAAATCCTGAATTATCCTCTGTCTGACGCTTGGACTTGCCGAGTCAAGCTTTGGACTTGTCGAGTAGGGCCAACTCGCCGAGTCCATACACTGACTCACCAAGTTGGGTCGGACAGCAGGCAAGAAAAACAATTTTAAGCAAGAAAAACAGTTAAGCATCAAATTCAATTGAAACAAATCATGGCTTTGATACCACTGATGGGTTTTAGACATAAGAACTTTCCTATGTGCACATACAACCCTATAGCTTGGATCTAGGTTTCTCTAATTGAACATGCAATATATCCAAGACTTTCATGGCTAGATCTAATGTAAACTAACAATCAAAACATATGAAAACAGATCTAGAATAATACCTTGAGTTACTTGCTTGAAAACCTTCTTCTTCTTGGAGCTTAGAGTCACAAATGTCACTCCTCTAATGGCTTACAAACACCAACTAACAAGAAGATGATTTGAGAGAAGGAGAGAGGTGAGAAATCGGCTCTAGGGTTTCCACAAACATGGAGTGGCCGATTTCTTGAACCCTAAGGGGCTATTTATACTGTGAGCTCCTAGGGTTTCACCTTAAACCCTAATTGGATAACTTAGCCTCAAAGCAATCCAAAGATCATTCTATATAAGTCTTGGATTATTTCTAGGAGATCTATATCCCTAAAATCGTCCACCCCCTTTATCCATAAAGATCCTTAGCCCAAAATACAACTATCACACATTTGACAGTTTATGCCCCTTTATTCAATTAATCTCTTTAAGTCACCAAATTAATTCCTAATTAATTTATGACTTATATTAATCAAATAATATTATTATTCTTTTAACATATTATTCTTATAATACATTAATAATAATATCTCTTCTCTCTATAAATCACCCTATCAAGTTGCTATGGTGAAGGCAACCCAAAAGGACCATGCACAAACGGGTCAAGTACTTACCAAATATAGTTACAGCCTTAGACACTAATCCAACAGAACATACATGTTCACATTGTGAACTAAGGCGGCTAGGGTCTCTGCCACATGGCATGCTCTGAGACAGCTACATCTTTGGAAGATCATAACTTTTGCATACGAGCTCCTTCTCTTATGTTCTTTATATCCACACATAGGTATTTCCGAGTACTACAACTTCCATTTAGACTCCAATAGCTAATTCTAAGTCTATGTTAAATTCCTCTTGTTATAAAGGCTACATTGTTAGAATTTATCACACTTTCTTCATGCGAAGTCAGATTTAGATGTTCTATATATTTTTAGAATTGTATAGACTTGTAGTGTTTAATGAAAATTTCATTAAATATTAAAGTAAATTTATTATAATATGTGTTTGTTATAGTTATGGGAATTACCTTTAATCAATCCTTAGTTTGCACGATCTTTTCAGTTGTCTCGTGGATTGTTGCTGGCTCGTATGTAAGGTATCACCTATATGTTCTCTGGCCAATTGTGTATCTCCAATTTCTACCCACCATATAAGAGAATGAAATTATTTTCCATAAAGAGCCTCAAACAGTGGAACCTTAATGTTGGTGTGATAACTATTATTGTAAGAAAACTCAATTAACGGAAAATGAGTATCATATGCATTACCAAAGTCTATTACATAGACTCAGAGCATATCTTCCAAAGTTGGATGGCCCTATCGTTCTGAGCATCGGTATGTGGATGGTAAGCTATACTCATATCCAAGCATGTTCCCAAGGATTTTTGCAGTGATTGACAAAACCATGAAGTGCATCTACTATCCCTGTCAAAGAAAATAGAAATCGGAACTCCATGCAATTTGACGTTTTCCTTGAGATAAGTTCTTGTTAGTTTTTCTATCTTGCCGGTCTCTTTGATTGGAAAAAAGTGGGCAGACTTAGTTAACCTGTCAACTACTACCCAAATAGTGTCGAAACCACTAGTAATTTTGAACTACATGTTCACCAAATGTACTCTAAAAATCCTGGCAGTTATAGACTTAGTGCCTTATTCCTTAGGAATAAATATTGAAGAATAGATGATTCTTAGGGTAGATCCTTAATAATAAAGAAGATAATGGGGATGGGTAAGCAAAAACTATAGCTCCCAATTCAAGGTCATGGGCAAAGTAATTATTCTCATGCACCTTAAGTTGTTGAGATGCGTAAGTGATAAATTTTCCCCTTTGCATCAACACACATCCCAATCCTTGATGCGTCATAGTATATGGTGAAATATTTTTTCCCATCTGGGAGGGATAGGTTAGGTGCACTACACAACACGTGTTTTAGTTTCTAGAAAGCAGCTTCTGTTTTTTCTTCCTAGTTGAACTTCATATCTTTCTGTGTTAGTGTTGTAAGCGACTTGGCTACCTTGTAGAAATTCTCTATGAATCTATGGTAGTAGCCACCAAACTCTAAGAATTGACGCACTTCTTTTGGTGTCTTTGGTGCTTCCCAATTCTCGATTGTTTTAACCTTGTAGGGGTCGACATGAATCCCTTTGTTACTAACTATATGCCCTAAAAACTGTACTTCTCTAATCTAAAATTCACATTTGGAGAACTTGGCGTACAAATTTTCTTTTCTTAGTAGTTCCAAAATTATTTGCAAGTGTTAATTGTGTTCTTCCTTGGTTTGTGAATATATCAATATATCATCGATAAATACTATCATGAATTTATTTATGTACGGTTTGCAAACACGATTCATGAGATCCATAAATATTGTTGGGGCATTGGTCAATCCAAAAGGCATAACTAAGAACTCATAATGACCATACCAAGTCCTAAATGTTTTTTTTGAAAGATCATCTTCTTGTATCCTGAGTTGATGTTATCCTGATCCGATATCTATCTTTGAGTAGTAGCTAGATCCTTGAAGTTGATTGAATAGATCATCAATTCTTGGAAGCAGGTAACGATTCTTGATCGTTAGGTTGTTTAGCTCCCGATAATCGATACACATTTTGAACGATATGTCCTTCTTCTTAACAAAATAGATCAGTACTCCCCTAGTTGAGAAGCTTGTTCTAATAAAGCCTTTATCAAGAAGTTCTTGTAATTTGTTGGATAGTTCTTGCATTTTAGATGGATCCAATCAATAAGGAGATTTCACTACTGGTGCCGCTCTTGGAATTAAGTCGATTCGGAATTTAATTTGTCGAACGCGCGGTATTCTAGGTAGATCTTCAAGAAACACATCTGGAAAATTGAGGTATGTCGTTGATTTCTTTTGTTTTGCTTTTCTTATCTACTATGTGAGCCAAGAATGCTCTACATTTATTATGTAGATATTTATGGATCTTGGTGCAAGAAATGAGTTTGAGGTTTTTCCTAAACTTATCACCATAGATAATCAGGGCTTCACTGTTATGTAAGGGTAATCGTATGCCTTTTTCAAACTATAGAATTTTAGCGTGGTGTAAAGATAACCTATCCATGCCAACTATGACATCATAACTACCAATAGACATTGGCATGAGGTTGACATGAAAAAGGTGGTTATTTAGAGTTAATTGATAGTTTTCTAGAATTTCATGTGCCCTCTCAGTTTGACCGTTAGCGATTTCTACTTCATAGATTTCTTTTAATTTGCTAGACTCATGATTCAAATGTTGCCTAAATGTTGGAGTAATAAAACTTCTATTAGGTCTAGAGTTAAAGAGTATTGTAGCGTATAAGTTATTTATGAGGAACGTAAAATTTACCAAAGAAGGGTCCTAGATAGTGTCCCTAGTTCTAATTACTAATGCTCTGCTACGTGCATTGCCTCCCTAGTTCTTCCAATTTGGACATTCCTTCCTGATCTGTCCAACTGCTCCACACTCGTAACATGTTTTTCCTCCACCAAAGCCTGTTCCTATGTTTGTGCCCAAATTTACTATTACAAGTGTCGTGCTTCTATGATAAGTGGCAGCGTGCCCCTTCTTTTTACACTTCGTGCAAATAAAACAGTCTCTTGGGTGATGACGGTTGCACCGATTACATGCTTTCCATCATATTGCTTTGGTGGCGTGGGTGTTGCTGTTGTTGTAGCGGCGTAAACATTTGCCACTTCTTATTTCTTTCTGGATGATTGTCTTGGGTTACTTCCATTAAACTTACGCTTTTCTACTCCGGATTTGGAAGGGTCGAATTTCTCTAACATGGATCCCTCTCGGATCTCTATATTGGTTAGACGATAAGCTATGTATTTTCTTTTGTCATAGGTTGTGGGTTTTGAAAAGATAACCATCCCTTGGATCTGTGGTGCTAGACCTAAAATATATCGTTTAATTTTCTTGTATTCAGGATTAACAAGTTTCAGACACATCACAACAAGGTCATTGAACCTAGCAGCATAAATATTTATCTCTGAACCCTTCATAGTCAGGTTCCATAGTTCTTGTTCCGGGTTCTGCACCTCATCTCAAGGACAATAGTCTTTTATTAACATCCTCTTTAGATCCTCCCTATTCATGGAGTTTGGAATACTGATGCCCATTGTCTTTGCATGGTTGTTCTACCATGTTAATGTCGCCTCAAAAAAAGTATAAGCTGCAAATCGTACTTTGTAATCATTTAGACAGAAGATTATTTCGATGTCGGTTTCTGTCTTTTCGATCCAAAGAGTCATTCCTACAACCCATTCAATGTCATAGAAGGATCTAGGTTTGTAGCTCATGAATGTTCTGCATGTGCAATCCCTTGAAATGTTACTATTATTTCTACGGTTGCTGCTCCAATCTTTACTTTGTTCAGAGGTGTTGTTTGATTGTTCACTCGATTGAAGTTGTGATTGCGTTGGTGATGAATGATCACTCGTTGATTTCTTGTGGGAAATTGATTTGTCCTATTACAACTGCTTGAAGGAGAGATGAGTTACGTGAAAGTATTGTTGAAAATATAAGCGATAATACTAAAATCATTGATATTGAATTTTGTAACGTAGTAGTCATCGGTAATCGTAATTCGTAATGATTTACAAATATATGTATTTCCAAAGGTGTTCTTAAATATCTAATTGGAACATATATAGAGTATCATGACTGAGGAATTACGGTTCTCTAACAAACATTAGACATGATTGATGTTTATGAGGATTTGCAACACTTATTTTTCTCATACATAAGACATTGCTTGATTTCGAGTTCCTTAGTGTTTTTCCTTTGTGTCTCGAACTGCGACCTTTCTTGAATCTTTTAGAATCTTCAAGAGTTTTAGTCTATCAACCACCGTATCCAAGTTTAGTTGTGCATCGTTCTGACCATAATTAAACATAGGTGATCAACATACATTTAGTTGTGGTTCCACCCATGTACAATAAAACTCGGCTAAGGAGTTTGACCTAAAACCTTGCGTTGTATTGTTATCGAGGGTTTAGGTTTTCTATGTTTTTGGGTTATATATACATGTGTTCTCAGCACGTTACTGATTTCATACATAACTCTCTATATTTGTGTTTGTTGTGTTCACGGGTATTATCAATTATAGTTTGTTACTTTAGGTCTAACTGATAAGTCATCGGCCAGTCAGGACAGTCGATGGGCATGATCATTTTAGCATATAGCCGTTCTGAAATCCAATAACCCAAAGTGACGTGTCTATCCTGTTACCGCTCCCATAAGTATTCCTTTAGTAGTATAATTAATAATACTTTTTATTTGTAGATTAAGGGATATACCTAAACCTAAAGAGTAAGCCTTAGACCATAGTTGTGCTTTCCTTAGAAAGTACTAGTTCTCTATAGTCAGTAGCTCTGATACCAATCTGTCACACCACCGGCCAGTAGCGGAAACACCGTGTGGTGTAACTTCAATCTTTGTATCACAATTATTAAACATATATTGAACAGTACAAAAGAATTTTATAAATTACATACCTCTATTGATGACAGAAAGTTACATTATTCATATTTCCTAGTAATTATTACAGTGTATCCGAACTATCGTACACATCTTAACAGATATATGTTCCATAAGAACAGAAAGGATAATAGTGAAACTTCTCCTATTTGATAAACATTCAGCATATCAAGCTCCTGAAAACACATGCATTTTGAAAATACGTCAACATAAAGTTGGTGAGTCTACAGGTTTTGACTCCGAGTAAACTAGTATTTTTTCCAAGTTCAAAAAGTATAAAACATAGTTTAAAAGTGTCATTCCATCATATAGTATATATTCTAGGTATAATAGTTTTCTTATTAAGATAAGTGATATACCTAAAATCTCCATATACTTAAATCAAGGAAGGTTACTACGTATAAATCTTATTTCAATTTTATACAATATATATGCTTGGTATAATTTGTTTACTTAATGAATAAGTAGAATACCTACAATTTCCTTGTACGTAGAGTATAAGTGTTTGGGAAACTTAAACTTAACATTAGTACTTGTATATCGACAAAGTACAATGCTTCTAAAACTGTGCTACAATGAGTCCATAACCGATACTATATGACATATAAGTACTCTGACTAACAGATCCCACCAATGGTTCCACGAAGGATTCTACCATTGATGCCATGAAAGAATTTTCCCAAGGTACCACGAAGGATTCCACCAATATGAATACACCACACGCTTCATCTACGCCGGGTCACAATAAAACAAATAAAAGGATTGTTTGGCGCTTGTCAAATGTTGGGATGTAGCTAGCAACTACGAGTGGGGTTTTCAACCTGTATAGTTTCATACACAAGTTCCTCACTCACATGGGATTAGTGGTTACATATTAGAGGATTTCCCCTAAGATTTCCAATCTTAGTTGATGAATAAAATAGCTCATGTAGATTGTGTCGAGTTCCTATAGTTCTAACAGTGGAAGCATATTCGTGTCTAAAACTCTAAGTTACTAGACTATTTTTTAAACATTACTCCTATATAATATTTCGGTAGTACAACAGCTATAAGTTGAAGTAAAACAGGTTTTAACTAACATAAAACCAATATTAATAACATACTTAACAAGTAATATATAGAATCCTGAGTATAACTCTGGGGCTATAACACAACATAGTATATAGAACTCCTGAGTATAACTTTGGATCTATAACACACATAGTATATAGAACTCCCAAGTATAACTTCGGATCTATAACACACATAGTATATAGAACTCCTGAGTATAAATATGGATCTATATCACACATAGTATATAGAACGTTCGAGTATAACTCCAGATCTATATTAGTAAAATCGATGATAACAACATGCTAACAAGTTTAAGATAGTTGTATGATTTCAAAATATCAGATATATTCTAGGTATATATGATACAAAACAACTATATCCCGGTTAATATAACTATTTATGTTGATATGAATATACTATCATATAAACATAATATTAACTTTTATATATTATTAGCATGCATTTACCCCGAAAACATTAAAAAGTGGGGCCACGAAACTCATGCTAGTAGCGTGATCTATAGAATCTAACTGAAAAACAGTTAGAGGCTAGTCGTTGTTAGGATCGAGAAAGGAAAAGGCCTTCAAAAAATGGAAGAGAATGAAAGTCGAAGGTGTACTGAATGAATGAGCCTCGGTTTCTATTTATAGGTATTTCAGGGCCCATTCACATTGTGACACACATATGGTCTTGTCGTGAGCTTCAATGAGTCATCATGTAGCCTTACCATGTGTTTTCTAGCCTCGATTAGTGTCATAGAATACTTTCACATCGTAAAAATACATGTTCACTACGGGAACTAAGATGGCTAGGGGTTCAGCCACATGTCATGTTTTGAGACAACTATATCTTCGGAGGATCATAACTTTCCATATGAGCTCCGTTTTTGATGTTCTTTATATACACGTGTAGGTATTTCCGATTAATACAACTTTCCTTTAGACTCCAATAGCTAATTTTAATTCTATTTTAAATTCCTCTTGTTATATAGTCTATAGTGTTACAATTTATCACAGTTTCTTCATGCGAAGTCAAATTTAGACATTCTATATATTGTTGGAATCGTATAGACTTGTAACGTTGAATGAAAATTTCATTAAAGATTAAAGTAAATAGATTATAATATGTGTTCGTTATATTTATGGGAATTATCTTTGACCTAATTTTGGCTGATGTTACAACATAAGATGTAACAAGTTATTGTTTTAAAATAAAATTTGTTACATAAAAACGTTAATATCGGCAAATTTTGGAATTCTCAATTATAACTTTTAAATTGGTGATTTTTGTAACTTATACAAACTCCTAATATAAAAGTAATAAAAAAGTTTTATTTAAGATATAAAATGTTCAAATTCACTCAAACTCAAACTTAATATCGGTTATTAAATTTAAAATTTAATCGCATCAAATTATATACAAACTAGCTTTATATATATATATATATATATATATATATATATATATATATATATATATATATATATATATATATATATATATATATATATAAAACCTTTACAAGAAAATTCCTTTTGAAAATTGGTACGATGGATTACTATATGTATGTAATAACCATGATATCATAAGTTTTTTGAACTAGAATTATAAAACATAAAAAGACCCCTCACAAACCTCAAATCTATACAATCTATTTTGAAGAACACTCATGCATCTCTTGTATGTACTAGTGGGAGAAAGGTCGCCTAACCACTTAGTGTTATATTTTTATGGTCGGGGTGTATTCGCGATTTCTATAACCAAGTTATAGGTCGATTAACCAAGTTTTTCAAATTGGATGAATTGATTGGAAATCTTTTGCGATAAAGGTAACCAAAACAATAGAGTTTTGGAGGCATAGATGAGATCAAGCATGTCTAATAATTTTGTTATTATAGACCCCATAAATCTAGTAATTATTTAGTATAACATAATTGATAATCAATATCTACCAGGTTAGATTCAATTGGATGGGATAATGGTTACCTAACTATTTGTTTGTTTTGCTGCTTCGATCCTAGACTTTTATAATTAATGTTTTTGAAACTAAAATGATATTAATTATTAAGTGTTTAAATATTG
The DNA here is from genome assembly GCF_002870075.4 of Lactuca sativa. NCBI lineage: Eukaryota > Viridiplantae > Streptophyta > Magnoliopsida > Asterales > Asteraceae > Lactuca > Lactuca sativa. Next base: position 253,619,416 of record NC_056627.2, read on the forward strand.
AAAATACTAAATGAATTTGGTTAAGATTTTATAGATAAATAGTCCATTCTTATAACCATGAATTGTTATTTTCTTTAATGACTTAACTGAAACAGTAACATTCAATAGATACAACATCAATTATTAGGTTCACGTCATGAGAGACAATCTTGTGAGAGATATGAAATTATATACACCTAAAGGTCCTAGTTCTAAACAACTTCCTATGAGCAATAGACTTGAACATTATACCTAGTAAAGACATCATTGTGATGCTAAAGATGCTTTTAACATCAAACTAGGAATAGTTATTTCTGACTTGCAGTCAGTGATATTTTGTTTTATATTAGTTCAAACATTGAAATAGTTCAAGGCTAAAAGAGTCACCGTGTGTGATCTAAGAGGCCCATGTTTTATGGACTGAACACCTTTAAGCCCAACATAGATGGATTTTGTTGCTTTTGTGTTGAAAGAAGACACTGGAAGTGTAACGTCCTGAAAATCAAAAGAATTTTTTTTTCATTTTTAAAGTATTAATTCATATAGCATTCAATTTAAAAATCAGTAAATGTGAAAAATATTAATTAAACATCAGAGTAAAATCTCAATTAATCAAATGCGGAATAAACTTTGGGGGATGTTATGTAGTCATGTCGGGCCTTTCCCTTCCGAACTAGAAGTAACTGAAACCATAAACATAAACTGTAAGCACAAAGCTTAGTAAGTTCCCCAAAATACCACATACAATACGTATCATTGGGCCTAGCCAACATATTTGGCCCAACCCATAATAATAGGCCTAGGCCTTCCAAAATATTAGGCCCATCGCAACATACATTTGGGCCTAGCACATCATATAATCATCCTCGCCTGACATACAATGCAAGAGTTACAGATACAACTAGCATCATATATAACATACATTGGGCCTAGCCCTTCCAGATCCATAGGGCCCAACCCAACATATAATGGGCCCAGCCCGCCATATAATGCACCTAGCCCAACATACCATGCAAGAGTCATAAATAAAACTAGCATATAATAGATCCTAGTAGATAGGCATTGGTGCCTTCGATCCACGGTATAGTAAGGAGACTCACCTCTCATTCTGAACAAATAGCTTAATAGGCCCCGGCTCCGGATATAAATTCTACTCGTCACATATTCATCAAATAGTGACCAACCTCAAATACAACTGAAAATACTCAAAATATCCTTACGTCAAACTTGGTCAAATCCAGGTCAAAGTCAGAAAGTCCAATACTCAAAGTTGGTCAAAATCGCTACGAACACCCAACGTTCCCAGCTTGTGTGCTTGGCGTACACAAGTTTGACCAAAAACATGATGGTTGACCACAAATACCCAACGTTCCTGGCGAACGGCCAACGTAAGTAGTTGAGTTCCTTTTTCTTGTTAGGAGCATAATCCTTAAGCTCTTTTGCCCATAATCCAAATCTAGTCTTAGAATAACGTCCTTAACCATAAAGTTTACAACTTTCTGGTCTAACATGGACATTAAGTTCCCAAACACCAAAAACCTTAACTACTTAACCCATTAAGACCTTGTAACTCATGCATGGGAAGAAACTAACAATCAAGATCATATTTTATGGTTCTTAATAACTTCATAATGGATAAAATTTCCAATTTTATCCATTAGAATGGTTCAAACGACCAAGATCTAGTCTTTAAGTCTCAAAGGGGCCAAAAGTTAATCTTTTTCAATTTAATCCATTAAGTCCAAGTCTCCAACCTTTAGATCTAAATCAATATGATGTTTAGATTGATAAAGTTTCCAAGTTTATCCATAACAAGGTCACAAACTTTCTAGATCTAAACTTTATGCACTAAAGTGACCAAAATCTCATAACAGCTAAAACTAGCTAGATCTAACAAATTTATCATCAAGATTCAAGATTTCTGACTTAATGACCTAAACAAATACCAAATATGAGGCTCAAAGGTCCTAGAGTAACTTTCACTCACAATGACGATAACTATCGAACCAGAACATGACAAATCATAACCCATACTAGATCGACATGAGAAAGGAATCAAGATTAAGATTTTATACCTTCAGAAGCTAGATTTAGATGAACAAAGCCTGGATCTCGAAGCTCCAAGACAACCCAAACTTCAGAAGCTAGATCAAGATGACAAATCATAACCCATACTAGATCTAAGGAGGGTTGGAAATGAGTTAAGGTGTTTAAATATGGTCCAAGGCCCTATATTAGCGTTTGGGTCTGAGTTGAGAACGCCCAGAGTACACGAAGGAGCCTTCGCAATCACCCAGCCCTGAGCGCCCATCGTACATTCCTTATACGCCCAACATTCTCGGCTATCCTAAAATCCTCAAAACTTCAAACGGCGATAACTTCTTCGTTCCGACTCCGTTTTCGGAAATCCTTATATCCACGAAAAGGTGTTGAGGAGATATACAATCCTATCTTTTTACTTTTGACTTAAAAACACATCGAACTAAAATCCTTAAATTGAATAAAAGGTCTGAACCATCACTTTACCAATATACCAATGTGCTCCAAAGAACAAACTAGACTCTTGGATCACAAAATCTACATCACCCACATCCAAATGGGTCTAAAATCATTTTCCTCAATGCCCGAAACCTCATCATAATTGATCTTTAGGTCACCGACCAGAATTATGAAACGAATCGAAACAGAGTGTTACAAGAAGATGAACTGCTCCACAAATCTGAAAAGAAGGTATGGAAGAGACTAGTACTTCAGGTTTCTACTAGATAAAACTCTTACTTTTCATATAACACTAAAGTACTTGGTAAATAAATGTTATTCTAATACTTTTAAATGGCTTGCAGATATTTACAGAAGACTAATCAAATGAGGACAATCAAGTTAGAACTACACTCTTGTAGTTTAGTTTATTAATTATGCTAGGAACATAATGTACTTGTATTATAAAACAATGTATGCTTTTAATTGAGGTTGTCTAAATATATGTCTCGGTTAATTTATGAATGACTGACTATTTACTTAAGTCATTTTTCATAACGATCACCTTCATATTCGGAAATGCTTAAAACTCTTTTTATTAGACTAGATCTCTTAATAAGAATTATAAAGTAAATAACAGTATTTTATAAATAATAAGTTAAATATGCAAAGTAATTTTGACTTAGATTTGTTTTTAAATCAAACTTATCTAAGACATTGTTATCTCTATTACATAATTGAAATACACTTATTCCAACTTCAAGAAAGGGATATTTGAAGGAAAATAATTTAGTTAATTTGACATATGTGAATCTTATTTATATATAAAAGATTCCTAATGATATTTTTTCTAAATTGTAGAGAAAATAATTATTAAGGAACCATACACTATGATGTATGACTTACTTTCTAATGAATGTCTAAGATTTAGCACAAGATACCAAATTAACTTTATTAACAACTCTAGTAGTTATAAAATATACTTTTCATATTAAAACTTAATTGTGAAATCTTTGTTGAAGTGTCAAATATAAAATCGAGATACAAATCAGTAGAACCATCTAATGTTTTAGTGATAATAAAGGATGAATTAAATCTAAGTTGGTAAGATTTACTTTCTAATATATATAAATATTCTCCTTTTATTTCCTTAGGATAAAACCTACAACACTATAAATTGTACTTTGAATACAAATATCAACTAATAAGTAGATAAAATATTTTATTTATAAGATTTAGAATGGAAAGGCTCCATTCAGATCATATTTAAATTTTTGGTTGATTAGAAGCCTATGTTGGACTAAAGCTTCTAAAACCAAAATCTACTAAATACATATTTAAATAATGTTCTAAATTTGTCTTAGATTATTATATGAAAACCCATCAATAATAAGTTCTCTTATTCTTGTGAATGCTAAGTTATTAGAAAGTAAGTTTCTAATGACAAAGCAAGTGGGTGAAACATGGAACCTGAAGCAGCTTAAGATCCATAGCCTGATGGAGCGACAATCAGCACTAGTTTTTAACAAGCAATTGTTAAAGTTGGATAATAGCTATTCACAAACAAAAATTGTTCACATTAACGGTAGAAATCATATATGAATTGAGAAATGTAGAATCTCTCATTGATGGGCTCTTATTGATGGTTTTTGGCAAATCCATCAACGACCAAAATGCTATATCAGAACTCGAATCTGTTAAATTACTTAGAGTCATGAACTTGAGATGTAATCCATAGATAATAATCAAGTGTGGTCTTAATTAAACTTCTTCCATATAGAAATGAATGAAGTAGTGATTGATTCTTCTAGAAAGAATTCATTACATAGATAAATATACGCATTTAAAGCAAGATTTGTTATAAAAGGATTTTCTTATACTCATGTCATTGACTATGGTCCTCATAATACTTATAGAATTGATGTTGATTAAACCTCTCAACAAGGATATTGTTTACTATAAATCATATTCTTAATATGAGATATAGCAAATAAATTTCAAAAAATACCACTTTTTTAATAGACATCTACTAGAAGATATCTATATAGATGGCTTTTCTTAATCCGTGTTATCCTAGAAAAATGTGTAGAGCTTGAGATCCACTTGTGGATATAAAGCAAACATCTCAAGCTTGCAATCATCATTTTAATATAAACCACAACATATGTGTCTATATCAAAATGAATAAAACATGTGTTTTTACTAAGAACTAGTGGGAACATATCTTTTATGAATGAGACATACGTAATCATGAGAAATTACATTCTGACCATGCCAAGCCTTTTCACCTTGACCCGGAATGTGTTTTTAAGATAAAAAAAACTTGGGAAGGGCAAGATACAATCTTGGAATGTAAAATAAATAGTGATAGATAAAATAAATGTTAAAAGTTTAATATATTTATGCATATAATGACAATATATTGAAAGAGACCAAGATATAAAATTTATTTGGAGGAACCTTGGCATTATCACATGGCCCTAAGTTTGAGCCAGCCTGAAAAGGACCTAAAATCTATAGAGATAGATAAAATAAATCTGAAAAGAACCTTGGTATTATCACCTTCATATTTGATCTACATGGCAAATGAATCCATCATTCATGCCATATTATGTGTAAGACCCGGTATATGATCATGATGTGAGCAAATCATAAATACCAATTGAATACATGGTTAAGTCACTATATGACTATGAGAACATTCTAAGAGTACTTAAGAAGAACACGAGAGTGTTTATGAGATAATTCGGTTAAAATAAAATCTACATGTAAAGAGCTACATAGGATTCTAGTTTCTAAACAAATATATATATATATATATATATATATATATATATATATATATATATATATTATTATGAATTATAATTGGATTATGACTTCATTAAAAACTGAAGAACAAGTTTAGTTGGAATGGGGTCCAAGAAAAACAAAACAAAACAGTCTACGACAAAATAAGAATACACTACTTTAGAAGTTGAAATCAAATATGATTGGATGAATGAGATCATTGAATAACTATGTTGGTTTCAACCATTCAAGGACCACATAGAAATCTTGGTGACTTCGAGAATATACTTAATTAAGCTAAGAAAATATATGTTACAAAAGAACACCGATCATTTTCTCCAAGGTATTTAACTATACCTAGAGTAAAGTCAAATATAGAGATGATAGTATTCATAGAATTCAAACAAATCAAGTTTGATCAAACCCATTAACAAAGTCCATCTTTTGAGAAAAGTATGAATGCTCACACTTCCACTATAATACTTTATTATTCTAGAAAGAGGATTTTGATTTTGATTTAGTATTTGGATATTAGAACATTGTGACAACAACTATTAGATAACGTATGATATATTAGGATATGATCATAACATTAGAACTTGTTGTGTTCTATATTAACATTTTTAATCCATGAATAATACTATTATGCTAAAAGTTCATGGTCGATTATAATTGTGCGAGTAGTTATAAAGTAAGACTAATATAAATTGGATTGGTTGAATTTCACCAGATGAATGTAGTTAACTGGTTATAGCCAAGTTTCATATGTATTGGTCAGACCTAGTATTGAACTAACCCACAGAAGTTTCATAAGTGCTAAATGATTAAAAGGTGCTTTCTTTGGATCATTAACACCTAAGATACATAGCGGGATTTAAGTGTAGGGAGTGATGTTCTTTGATATGGTCAAATGTTAATACTTAACGATGTAGTTATAAAAGATATATTTAGGTATGGTGTGAAATATGAAAGAGGCTTATGTATTTAATATGGGCTTAGTTCATCATATGTGTTGAGGGTTAGAGATCTAAGGTGCCTTACCAAAAGTTGAAAACCAAATGAGTTTAATTATGATATATATATATATATATATATATATATATATATATATATATATATATATATATATATATATATATATATATATATATATATATATATATATATATATATATCATGTTCCACATGAGGTCTGTGAGAAAGCGATAACTTATAACTTACCTTATACACCAATTGTAACCTTGAGCTTCTTGGGAAGTATGAGTTGATAAAATGGCAAAATTACATATGTTCTTGGCGACAGTGAAATGTTGCTTAATGTTCACCACAGTCTATTCTATTGTAACACCTAATATTTACAGGTAAATGCCTACCCTTATTCTTATAAGTTTTTATGTTATGTGTGAGTCTATGTAGGGTGTAGATAGCATTTTACGTGTTGCGTAGAAGGAATCTTGAAGTCGGCATTTTAGTGATCTTCACAGGGCGTAAATCTTGGTAAGCAGCGCATACTTGCCCAGAGCCTAAACCCTTATTTCAGGTTTTTTGAGCCCTATTTAATGGCTCTAACTCTCATGAGACCCTTCCACTCTCAACCTCCATTCCCCCAAATGTTTCCTTACAAAACCTAATTCCATTTTGGTGCATTGTGAGCTTAAAGAGTGCTTTTGTGTGCTTCTGTAGAAAGAATAAGGTGTGGAGTAACAAAGAAGCTTGAATCAGCCTTGGATCTGGAAGTTCTTTTCCGTCATACATATCCACGAGGTATAAAGTCTCCACCTGTATGAGTTTTTATGATAGATCTAGTTATGCTTAAGAATTCCCATGTTATGTCCACATAACTTTGGATCTCATGGGAATAATCTACCCTTGGCCATTATGTCATAGATTATTATATGAAAACCCGTCAATAATAAGTTCTCTTATTCTTGTGAATGCTAAGTTATTAGAAAAAAAGATTCTAATGACAAAGCAAGTGGGTGAAACATGGAACCTGAAGCAGCTTAAGATCCATCGCCTGATGGAGCGACAGTCGGCACTAGTTTTTAACAAGCAATTGTTAAAGTTGGATAATAGCTATTCACAAACAAAAATTGTTCACATTAACGGTAGAAATCATATATGAATTGAGAAATGTAGAATCTCTCATTGATGGGCTCTTATTGATGGTTTTTGGCAAATCCATCAACGACCAAAATGCTATATCAGAACTCGAATCTATTAAATTACTTAGAGTCATGAACTTGAGATGTAATCCATAGATAATAATCAAGTGTGGTCTTAATTAAACTTCTTCCATATAGAAATGAATAAAGTAGTGATTGATTCTTCTAGAAAGAATTCATTACATAGATAAATATACGCATTTAAAGCAAGATTTGTTATAAAAGGATTTTCTTATACTCATGTCATTGACTATGGTCCTCATAATACTTATAGAATTGATGTTGATTAAACCTCTCAACAAGGATATTGTTTACTATAAATCATATTCTTAATATGAGATATAGCAAATAAATTTCAAAAAATACCACTTTTTTAATAGACATCTACTAGAAGATATCTATATAGATAGCTTTTCTTAATCCGTGTTATCCCAGAAAAATGTGTAAAGCTTGAGATCCACTTGTGGATATAAAGCAAACATCTCAAGCTTGCAATCATCATTTTAATATAAACCACAACATATGTGTCTATATCAAAATGAATAAAACATGTGATTTTACTAAGAACTAGTGGGAACATATCTTTTATGAATGAGACATACGTAATCATGAGAAATTACATTCTGACCATGCCAAGCCTTTTCACCTTGACCCGGAATGTGTTTTTAAGATAAAAAAAACTTGGGAAGGGCAAGATACAATCTTGGAATGTAAAATAAATAGTGATAGATAAAATAAATGTTAAAAGTTTAATATATTTATGCATATAATGACAATATATTGAAAGAGACCAAGATATAAAATTTATTTGGTGGAACCTTGGCATTATCACATGGCCCTAAGTTTGAGCCAGCATGAAAAGGACCTAAAATCTATAGAGATAGATAAAATAAATCTGAAAAGAACCTTGGTATTATCACCTTCATATTTGATCTACATGGCAAATGAATCCATCATTCATGCCATATTATGTGTAAGACCCGGTATATGATCATGATGTGAGCAAATCATAAATACCAATTGAATACATGGTTAAGTCACTATATGACTATGAGAACATTCTAAGAGTACTTAAGAAGAACACGAGAGTGTTTATGAGATAATTCGGTTAAAATAAAATCTACATGTAAAGAGCTACATAGGATTCTAGTTTCTAAACAAATATATATATATATATATATATATATATATATATATATATATATATATATATATATATATATATATATTATTATGAATTATAATTGGATTATGACTTCATTAAAAACTGAAGAACAAGTTTAGTTGGAATGGGGTCCAAGAAAAACAAAACAAAACAGTCTACGACAAAATAAGAATACACTACTTTAGAAGTTGAAATCAAATATGATTGGATGAATGAGATCATTGAATAACTATGTTGGTTTCAACCATTCAAGGACCACATAGAAATCTTGGTGACTTCGAGAATATACTTAATTAAGCTAAGAAAATATATGTTACAAAAGAACACCGATCATTTTCTCCAAGGTATTTAACTATACCTAGAGTAAAGTCAAATATAGAGATGATAGTATTCATAGAATTCAAACAAATCAAGTTTGATCAAACCCATTAACAAAGTCCATCTTTTGAGCAAAGTATGAATGCTCACACTTCCACTATAATACTTTATTATTCTAGAAAGAGGATTTTGATTTTGATTTAGTATTTGGATATTAGAACATTGTGACAACAACTATTAGATAACGTATGATATATTAGGATATGATCATAACATTAGAACTTGTTGTGTTCTATATTAACATTTTTAATCCATGAATAATACTATTATGCTAAAAGTTCATGGTCGATTATAAGTGTGCGAGTAGTTATAAAGTAAGACTAATATAAATTGGATTGGTTGAATTTCACCAGATGAATGTAGTTAACTGGTTATAGCCAAGTTTCATATGTATTGGTCAGACCTAGTATTGAACTAACCCACAGAAGTTTCATAAGTGCTAAATGATTAAAAGGTGCTTTCTTTGGATCATTAACACCTAAGATACATAGCGGGATTTAAGTGTAGGGAGTGATGTTCTTTGATATGGTCAAATGTTAATACTTAACGATGTAGTTATAAAAGATATATTTAGGTATGGTGTGAAATATGAAAGAGGCTTATGTATTTAATATGGGCTTAGTTCATCATATGTGTTGAGGGTTAGAGATCTAAGGTGCCTTACCAAAAGTTGAAAACCAAATGAGTTTAATTATGATATATATATATATATATATATATATATATATATATATATATATATATATATATATATATATATCATGTTCCACATGAGGTCTGTGAGAAAGCGATAACTTATAACTTACCTTATACACCAATTGTAACCTTGAGCTTCTTGGGAAGTATGAGTTGATAAAATGGCAAAATTACATATGTTCTTGGCGACAGTGAAATGTTGCTTAATGTTCACCACAGTCTATTCTATTGTAACACCTAATATTTACAGGTAAATGCCTACCCTTATTCTTATAAGTTTTTATGTTATGTGTGAGTCTATGTAGGGTGTAGATAGCATTTTACGTGTTGCGTAGAAGGAATCTTGAAGTCGGCATTTTAGTGATCTTCACAGGGCGTAAATCTTGGTAAGCAGCGCATACTTGCCCAGAGCCTAAACCCTTATTTCAGGTTTTTTGAGCCCTATTTAATGGCTCTAACTCTCATGAGACCCTTCCACTCTCAACCTCCATTCCCCCAAATGTTTCCTTACAAAACCTAATTCCATTTTGGTGCATTGTGAGCTTAAAGAGTGCTTTTGTGTGCTTCTGTAGAAAGAATAAGGTGTGGAGTAACAAAGAAGCTTGAATCAGCCTTGGATCTGGAAGTTCTTTTCCGTCATACATATCCACGAGGTATAAAGTCTCCACCTGTATGAGTTTTTATGATAGATCTAGTTATGCTTAAGAATTCCCATGTTATGTCCACATAACTTTGGATCTCATGGGAATAATCTACCCTTGGCCATTATGTCATAGATTATTATATGAAAACCCGTCAATAATAAGTTCTCTTATTCTTGTGAATGCTAAGTTATTAGAAAAAAAGATTCTAATGACAAAGCAAGTGGGTGAAACATGGAACCTGAAGCAGCTTAAGATCCATCGCCTGATGGAGCGACAGTCGGCACTAGTTTTTAACAAGCAATTGTTAAAGTTGGATAATAGCTATTCACAAACAAAAATTGTTCACATTAACGGTAGAAATCATATATGAATTGAGAAATGTAGAATCTCTCATTGATGGGCTCTTATTGATGGTTTTTGGCAAATCCATCAACGACCAAAATGCTATATCAGAACTCGAATCTATTAAATTACTTAGAGTCATGAACTTGAGATGTAATCCATAGATAATAATCAAGTGTGGTCTTAATTAAACTTCTTCCATATAGAAATGAATAAAGTAGTGATTGATTCTTCTAGAAAGAATTCATTACATAGATAAATATACGCATTTAAAGCAAGATTTGTTATAAAAGGATTTTCTTATACTCATGTCATTGACTATGGTCCTCATAATACTTATAGAATTGATGTTGATTAAACCTCTCAACAAGGATATTGTTTACTATAAATCATATTCTTAATATGAGATATAGCAAATAAATTTCAAAAAATACCACTTTTTTAATAGACATCTACTAGAAGATATCTATATAGATAGCTTTTCTTAATCCGTGTTATCCCAAAAAAATGTGTAAAGCTTGAGATCCACTTGTGGATATAAAGCAAACATCTCAAGCTTGCAATCATCATTTTAATATAAACCACAACATATGTGTCTATATCAAAATGAATAAAACATGTGTTTTTACTAAGAACTAGTGGGAACATATCTTTTATGAATGAGACATACGTAATCATGAGAAATTACATTCTGACCATGCCAAGCCTTTTCACCTTGACCCGGAATGTGTTTTTAAGATAAAAAAAACTTGGGAAGGGCAAGATACAATCTTGGAATGTAAAATAAATAGTGATAGATAAAATAAATGTTAAAAGTTTAATATATTTATGCATATAATGACAATATATTGAAAGAGACCAAGATATAAAATTTATTTGGAGGAACCTTGGCATTATCACATGGCCCTAAGTTTGAGCCAGCCTGAAAAGGACCTAAAATCTATAGAGATAGATAAAATAAATCTGAAAAGAACCTTGGTATTATCACCTTCATATTTGATCTACATGGCAAATGAATCCATCATTCATGCCATATTATGTGTAAGACCCGGTATATGATCATGATGTGAGCAAATCATAAATACCAATTGAATACATGGTTAAGTCACTATATGACTATGAGAACATTCTAAGAGTACTTAAGAAGAACACGAGAGTGTTTATGAGATAATTCGGTTAAAATAAAATCTACATGTAAAGAGCTACATAGGATTCTAGTTTCTAAACAAATATATATATATATATATATATATATATATATATATATATATATATATATATATATATATATATATATATATATATATTATGAATTATAATTGGATTATGACTTCATTAAAAACTGAAGAACAAGTTTAGTTGGAATGGGGTCCAAGAAAAACAAAACAAAACAGTCTACGACAAAATAAGAATACACTACTTTAGAAGTTGAAATCAAATATGATTGGATGAATGAGATCATTGAATAACTATGTTGGTTTCAACCATTCAAGGACCACATAGAAATCTTGGTGACTTCGAGAATATACTTAATTAAGCTAAGAAAATATATGTTACAAAAGAACACCGATCATTTTCTCCAAGGTATTTAACTATACCTAGAGTAAAGTCAAATATAGAGATGATAGTATTCATAGAATTCAAACAAATCAAGTTTGATCAAACCCATTAACAAAGTCCATCTTTTGAGCAAAGTATGAATGCTCACACTTCCACTATAATACTTTATTATTCTAGAAAGAGGATTTTGATTTTGATTTAGTATTTGGATATTAGAACATTGTGACAACAACTATTAGATAACGTATGATATATTAGGATATGATCATAACATTAGAACTTGTTGTGTTCTATATTAACATTTTTAATCCATGAATAATACTATTATGCTAAAAGTTCATGGTCGATTATAATTGTGCGAGTAGTTATAAAGTAAGACTAATATAAATTGGATTGGTTGAATTTCACCAGATGAATGTAGTTAACTGGTTATAGCCAAGTTTCATATGTATTGGTCAGACCTAGTATTGAACTAACCCACAGAAGTTTCATAAGTGCTAAATGATTAAAAGGTGCTTTCTTTGGATCATTAACACCTAAGATACATAGCGGGATTTAAGTGTAGGGAGTGATGTTCTTTGATATGGTCAAATGTTAATACTTAACGATGTAGTTATAAAAGATATATTTAGGTATGGTGTGAAATATGAAAGAGGCTTATGTATTTAATATGGGCTTAGTTCATCATATGTGTTGAGGGTTAGAGATCTAAGGTGCCTTACCAAAAGTTGAAAACCAAATGAGTTTAATTATGATATATATATATATATATATATATATATATATATATATATATATATATATATATATATATATATATATATAACATGTTCCACATGAGGTCTGTGAGAAAGCGATAACTTATAACTTACCTTATACACCAATTGTAACCTTGAGCTTCTTGGGAAGTATGAGTTGATAAAATGGCAAAATTACATATGTTCTTGGCGACAGTGAAATGTTGCTTAATGTTCACCACAGTCTATTCTATTGTAACACCTAATATTTACAGGTAAATGCCTACCCTTATTCTTATAAGTTTTTATGTTATGTGTGAGTCTATGTAGGGTGTAGATAGCATTTTATGTGTTGCGTAGAAGGAATCTTGAAGTCGGCATTTTAGTGATCTTCACAGGGCGTAAATCTTGGTAAGCAGCGCATACTTGCCCAGAGCCTAAACCCTTATTTCAGGTTTTTTGAGCCCTATTTAATGGCTCTAACTCTCATGAGACCCTTCCACTCTCAACCTCCATTCCCCCAAATGTTTCCTTACAAAACCTAATTCCATTTTGGTGCATTGTGAGCTTAAAGAGTGCTTTTGTGTGCTTCTGTAGAAAGAATAAGGTGTGGAGTAACAAAGAAGCTTGAATCAGCCTTGGATCTGGAAGTTCTTTTCCGTCATACATATCCACGAGGTATAAAGTCTCCACCTGTATGAGTTTTTATGATAGATCTAGTTATGCTTAAGAATTCCCATGTTATGTCCACATAACTTTGGATCTCATGGGAATAATCTACCCTTGGCCATTATGTCATAGATTATTATATGAAAACCCGTCAATAATAAGTTCTCTTATTCTTGTGAATGCTAAGTTATTAGAAAGTAAGATTCTAATGACAAAGCAAGTGGGTGAAACATGGAACCTGAAGCAGCTTAAGATCCATCGCCTGATGGAGCGACAGTCGGCACTAGTTTTTAACAAGCAATTGTTAAAGTTGGATAATAGCTATTCACAAACAAAAATTGTTCACATTAACGGTAGAAATCATATATGAATTGAGAAATGTAGAATCTCTCATTGATGGGCTCTTATTGATGGTTTTTGGCAAATCCATCAACGACCAAAATGCTATATCAGAACTCGAATCTATTAAATTACTTAGAGTCATGAACTTGAGATGTAATCCATAGATAATAATCAAGTGTGGTCTTAATTAAACTTCTTCCATATAGAAATGAATAAAGTAGTGATTGATTCTTCTAGAAAGAATTCACTACATAGATAAATATACGCATTTAAAGCAAGATTTGTTATAAAAGGATTTTCTTATACTCATGTCATTGACTATGGTCCTCATAATACTTATAGAATTGATGTTGATTAAACCTCTCAACAAGGATATTGTTTACTATAAATCATATTCTTAATATGAGATATAGCAAATAAATTTCAAAAAATACCACTTTTTTAATAGACATCTACTAGAAGATATCTATATAGATAGCTTTTCTTAATCCGTGTTATCCCAGAAAAATGTGTAAAGCTTGAGATCCACTTGTGGATATAAAGCAAACATCTCAAGCTTGCAATCATCATTTTAATATAAACCACAACATATGTGTCTATATCAAAATGAATAAAACATGTGTTTTTACTAAGAACTAGTGGGAACATATCTTTTATGAATGAGACATACGTAATCATGAGAAATTACATTCTGACCATGCCAAGCCTTTTCACCTTGACCCGGAATGTGTTTTTAAGATAAAAAAAACTTGGGAAGGGCAAGATACAATCTTGGAATGTAAAATAAATAGTGATAGATAAAATAAATGTTAAAAGTTTAATATATTTATGCATATAATGACAATATATTGAAAGAGACCAAGATATAAAATTTATTTGGAGGAACCTTGGCATTATCACATGGCCCTAAGTTTGAGCCAGCCTGAAAAGGACCTAAAATCTATAGAGATAGATAAAATAAATCTGAAAAGAACCTTGGTATTATCACCTTCATATTTGATCTACATGGCAAATGAATCCATCATTCATGCCATATTATGTGTAAGACCCGGTATATGATCATGATGTGAGCAAATCATAAATACCAATTGAATACATGGTTAAGTCACTATATGACTATGAGAACATTCTAAGAGTACTTAAGAAGAACACGAGAGTGTTTATGAGATAATTCGGTTAAAATAAAATCTACATGTAAAGAGCTACATAGGATTCTAGTTTCTAAACAAATATATATATATATATATATATATATATATATATATATATATATATATATATATATTATGAATTATAATTGGATTATGACTTCATTAAAAACTGAAGAACAAGTTTAGTTGGAATGGGGTCCAAGAAAAACAAAACAAAACAGTCTACGACAAAATAAGAATACACTACTTTAGAAGTTGAAATCAAATATGATTGGATGAATGAGATCATTGAATAACTATGTTGGTTTCAACCATTAAAGGACCACATAGAAATCTTGGTGACTTCGAGAATATACTTAATTAAGCTAAGAAAATATATGTTACAAAAGAACACCGATCATTTTCTCCAAGGTATTTAACTATACCTAGAGTAAAGTCAAATATAGAGATGATAGTATTCATAGAATTCAAACAAATCAAGTTTGATCAAACCCATTAACAAAGTCCATCTTTTGAGCAAAGTATGAATGCTCACACTTCCACTATAATACTTTATTATTCTAGAAAGAGGATTTTGATTTTGATTTAGTATTTGGATATTAGAACATTGTGACAACAACTATTAGATAACGTATGATATATTAGGATATGATCATAACATTAGAACTTGTTGTGTTCTATATTAACATTTTTAATCCATGAATAATACTATTATGCTAAAAGTTCATGGTCGATTATAATTGTGCGAGTAGTTATAAAGTAAGACTAATATAAATTGGATTGGTTGAATTTCACCAGATGAATGTAGTTAACTGGTTATAGCCAAGTTTCATATGTATTGGTCAGACCTAGTATTGAACTAACCCACAGAAGTTTCATAAGTGCTAAATGATTAAAAGGTGCTTTCTTTGGATCATTAACACCTAAGATACATAGCGGGATTTAAGTGTAGGGAGTGATGTTCTTTGATATGGTCAAATGTTAATACTTAACGATGTAGTTATAAAAGATATATTTAGGTATGGTGTGAAATATGAAAGAGGCTTATGTATTTAATATGGGCTTAGTTCATCATATGTGTTGAGGGTTAGAGATCTAAGGTGCCTTACCAAAAGTTGAAAACCAAATGAGTTTAATTATGATATATATATATATATATATATATATATATATATATATATATATATATATATATATATATCATGTTCCACATGAGGTCTGTGAGAAAGCGATAACTTATAACTTACCTTATACACCAATTGTAACCTTGAGCTTCTTGGGAAGTATGAGTTGATAAAATGGCAAAATTACATATGTTCTTGGCGACAGTGAAATGTTGCTTAATGTTCACCACAGTCTATTCTATTGTAACACCTAATATTTACAGGTAAATGCCTACCCTTATTCTTATAAGTTTTTATGTTATGTGTGAGTCTATGTAGGGTGTAGATAGCATTTTACGTGTTGCGTAGAAGGAATCTTGAAGTCGGCATTTTAGTGATCTTCACAGGGCGTAAATCTTGGTAAGCAGCGCATACTTGCCCAGAGCCTAAACCCTTATTTCAGGTTTTTTGAGCCCTATTTAATGGCTCTAACTCTCATGAGACCCTTCCACTCTCAACCTCCATTCCCCCAAATGTTTCCTTACAAAACCTAATTCCATTTTGGTGCATTGTGAGCTTAAAGAGTGCTTTTGTGTGCTTCTGTAGAAAGAATAAGGTGTGGAGTAACAAAGAAGCTTGAATCAGCCTTGGATCTGGAAGTTCTTTTCCGTCATACATATCCACGAGGTATAAAGTCTCCACCTGTATGAGTTTTTATGATAGATCTAGTTATGCTTAAGAATTCCCATGTTATGTCCACATAACTTTGGATCTCATGGGAATAATCTACCCTTGGCCATTATGTCATAGATTATTATATGAAAACCCGTCAATAATAAGTTCTCTTATTCTTGTGAATGCTAAGTTATTAGAAAAAAAGATTCTAATGACAAAGCAAGTGGGTGAAACATGGAACCTGAAGCAGCTTAAGATCCATCGCCTGATGGAGCGACAGTCGGCACTAGTTTTTAACAAGCAATTGTTAAAGTTGGATAATAGCTATTCACAAACAAAAATTGTTCACATTAACGGTAGAAATCATATATGAATTGAGAAATGTAGAATCTCTCATTGATGGGCTCTTATTGATGGTTTTTGGCAAATCCATCAACGACCAAAATGCTATATCAGAACTCGAATCTATTAAATTACTTAGAGTCATGAACTTGAGATGTAATCCATAGATAATAATCAAGTGTGGTCTTAATTAAACTTCTTCCATATAGAAATGAATAAAGTAGTGATTGATTCTTCTAGAAAGAATTCATTACATAGATAAATATACGCATTTAAAGCAAGATTTGTTATAAAAGGATTTTCTTATACTCATGTCATTGACTATGGTCCTCATAATACTTATAGAATTGATGTTGATTAAACCTCTCAACAAGGATATTGTTTACTATAAATCATATTCTTAATATGAGATATAGCAAATAAATTTCAAAAAATACCACTTTTTTAATAGACATCTACTAGAAGATATCTATATAGATAGCTTTTCTTAATCCGTGTTATCCCAAAAAAATGTGTAAAGCTTGAGATCCACTTGTGGATATAAAGCAAACATCTCAAGCTTGCAATCATCATTTTAATATAAACCACAACATATGTGTCTATATCAAAATGAATAAAACATGTGTTTTTACTAAGAACTAGTGGGAACATATCTTTTATGAATGAGACATACGTAATCATGAGAAATTACATTCTGACCATGCCAAGCCTTTTCACCTTGACCCGGAATGTGTTTTTAAGATAAAAAAAACTTGGGAAGGGCAAGATACAATCTTGGAATGTAAAATAAATAGTGATAGATAAAATAAATGTTAAAAGTTTAATATATTTATGCATATAATGACAATATATTGAAAGAGACCAAGATATAAAATTTATTTGGAGGAACCTTGGCATTATCACATGGCCCTAAGTTTGAGCCAGCCTGAAAAGGACCTAAAATCTATAGAGATAGATAAAATAAATCTGAAAAGAACCTTGGTATTATCACCTTCATATTTGATCTACATGGCAAATGAATCCATCATTCATGCCATATTATGTGTAAGACCCGGTATATGATCATGATGTGAGCAAATCATAAATACCAATTGAATACATGGTTAAGTCACTATATGACTATGAGAACATTCTAAGAGTACTTAAGAAGAACACGAGAGTGTTTATGAGATAATTCGGTTAAAATAAAATCTACATGTAAAGAGCTACATAGGATTCTAGTTTCTAAACAAATATATATATATATATATATATATATATATATATATATATATATATTATTATGAATTATAATTGGATTATGACTTCATTAAAAACTGAAGAACAAGTTTAGTTGGAATGGGGTCCAAGAAAAACAAAACAAAACAGTCTACGACAAAATAAGAATACACTACTTTAGAAGTTGAAATCAAATATGATTGGATGAATGAGATCATTGAATAACTATGTTGGTTTCAACCATTCAAGGACCACATAGAAATCTTGGTGACTTCGAGAATATACTTAATTAAGCTAAGAAAATATATGTTACAAAAGAACACCGATCATTTTCTCCAAGGTATTTAACTATACCTAGAGTAAAGTCAAATATAGAGATGATAGTATTCATAGAATTCAAACAAATCAAGTTTGATCAAACCCATTAACAAAGTCCATCTTTTGAGCAAAGTATGAATGCTCACACTTCCACTATAATACTTTATTATTCTAGAAAGAGGATTTTGATTTTGATTTAGTATTTGGATATTAGAACATTGTGACAACAACTATTAGATAACGTATGATATATTAGGATATGATCATAACATTAGAACTTGTTGTGTTCTATATTAACATTTTTAATCCATGAATAATACTATTATGCTAAAAGTTCATGGTCGATTATAATTGTGCGAGTAGTTATAAAGTAAGACTAATATAAATTGGATTGGTTGAATTTCACCAGATGAATGTAGTTAACTGGTTATAGCCAAGTTTCATATGTATTGGTCAGACCTAGTATTGAACTAACCCACAGAAGTTTCATAAGTGCTAAATGATTAAAAGGTGCTTTCTTTGGATCATTAACACCTAAGATACATAGCGGGATTTAAGTGTAGGGAGTGATGTTCTTTGATATGGTCAAATGTTAATACTTAACGATGTAGTTATAAAAGATATATTTAGGTATGGTGTGAAATATGAAAGAGGCTTATGTATTTAATATGGGCTTAGTTCATCATATGTGTTGAGGGTTAGAGATCTAAGGTGCCTTACCAAAAGTTGAAAACCAAATGAGTTTAATTATGATATATATATATATATATATATATATATATATATATATATATATATATATATATATATATATATATATATATATATATATATATATATCATGTTCCACATGAGGTCTGTGAGAAAGCGATAACTTATAACTTACCTTATACACCAATTGTAACCTTGAGCTTCTTGGGAAGTATGAGTTGATAAAATGGCAAAATTACATATGTTCTTGGCGACAGTGAAATGTTGCTTAATGTTCACCACAGTCTATTCTATTGTAACACCTAATATTTACAGGTAAATGCCTACCCTTATTCTTATAAGTTTTTATGTTATGTGTGAGTCTATGTAGGGTGTAGATAGCATTTTACGTGTTGCGTAGAAGGAATCTTGAAGTCGGCATTTTAGTGATCTTCACAGGGCGTAAATCTTGGTAAGCAGCGCATACTTGCCCAGAGCCTAAACCCTTATTTCAGGTTTTTTGAGCCCTATTTAATGGCTCTAACTCTCATGAGACCCTTCCACTCTCAACCTCCATTCCCCCAAATGTTTCCTTACAAAACCTAATTCCATTTTGGTGCATTGTGAGCTTAAAGAGTGCTTTTGTGTGCTTCTGTAGAAAGAATAAGGTGTGGAGTAACAAAGAAGCTTGAATCAGCCTTGGATCTGGAAGTTCTTTTCCGTCATACATATCCACGAGGTATAAAGTCTCCACCTGTATGAGTTTTTATGATAGATCTAGTTATGCTTAAGAATTCCCATGTTATGTCCACATAACTTTGGATCTCATGGGAATAATCTACCCTTGGCCATTATGTCATAGATTATTATATGAAAACCCGTCAATAATAAGTTCTCTTATTCTTGTGAATGCTAAGTTATTAGAAAAAAAGATTCTAATGACAAAGCAAGTGGGTGAAACATGGAACCTGAAGCAGCTTAAGATCCATCGCCTGATGGAGCGACAGTCGGCACTAGTTTTTAACAAGCAATTGTTAAAGTTGGATAATAGCTATTCACAAACAAAAATTGTTCACATTAACGGTAGAAATCATATATGAATTGAGAAATGTAGAATCTCTCATTGATGGGCTCTTATTGATGGTTTTTGGCAAATCCATCAACGACCAAAATGCTATATCAGAACTCGAATCTATTAAATTACTTAGAGTCATGAACTTGAGATGTAATCCATAGATAATAATCAAGTGTGGTCTTAATTAAACTTCTTCCATATAGAAATGAATAAAGTAGTGATTGATTCTTCTAGAAAGAATTCATTACATAGATAAATATACGCATTTAAAGCAAGATTTGTTATAAAAGGATTTTCTTATACTCATGTCATTGACTATGGTCCTCATAATACTTATAGAATTGATGTTGATTAAACCTCTCAACAAGGATATTGTTTACTATAAATCATATTCTTAATATGAGATATAGCAAATAAATTTCAAAAAATACCACTTTTTTAATAGACATCTACTAGAAGATATCTATATAGATAGCTTTTCTTAATCCGTGTTATCCCAAAAAAATGTGTAAAGCTTGAGATCCACTTGTGGATATAAAGCAAACATCTCAAGCTTGCAATCATCATTTTAATATAAACCACAACATATGTGTCTATATCAAAATGAATAAAACATGTGTTTTTACTAAGAACTAGTGGGAACATATCTTTTATGAATGAGACATACGTAATCATGAGAAATTACATTCTGACCATGCCAAGCCTTTTCACCTTGACCCGGAATGTGTTTTTAAGATAAAAAAAACTTGGGAAGGGCAAGATACAATCTTGGAATGTAAAATAAATAGTGATAGATAAAATAAATGTTAAAAGTTTAATATATTTATGCATATAATGACAATATATTGAAAGAGACCAAGATATAAAATTTATTTGGAGGAACCTTGGCATTATCACATGGCCCTAAGTTTGAGCCAGCCTGAAAAGGACCTAAAATCTATAGAGATAGATAAAATAAATCTGAAAAGAACCTTGGTATTATCACCTTCATATTTGATCTACATGGCAAATGAATCCATCATTCATGCCATATTATGTGTAAGACCCGGTATATGATCATGATGTGAGCAAATCATAAATACCAATTGAATACATGGTTAAGTCACTATATGACTATGAGAACATTCTAAGAGTACTTAAGAAGAACACGAGAGTGTTTATGAGATAATTCGGTTAAAATAAAATCTACATGTAAAGAGCTACATAGGATTCTAGTTTCTAAACAAATATATATATATATATATATATATATATATATATATATATATATATATATATATATATATATATATTATGAATTATAATTGGATTATGACTTCATTAAAAACTGAAGAACAAGTTTAGTTGGAATGGGGTCCAAGAAAAACAAAACAAAACAGTCTACGACAAAATAAGAATACACTACTTTAGAAGTTGAAATCAAATATGATTGGATGAATGAGATCATTGAATAACTATGTTGGTTTCAACCATTAAAGGACCACATAGAAATCTTGGTGACTTCGAGAATATACTTAATTAAGCTAAGAAAATATATGTTACAAAAGAACACCGATCATTTTCTCCAAGGTATTTAACTATACCTAGAGTAAAGTCAAATATAGAGATGATAGTATTCATAGAATTCAAACAAATCAAGTTTGATCAAACCCATTAACAAAGTCCATCTTTTGAGCAAAGTATGAATGCTCACACTTCCACTATAATACTTTATTATTCTAGAAAGAGGATTTTGATTTTGATTTAGTATTTGGATATTAGAACATTGTGACAACAACTATTAGATAACGTATGATATATTAGGATATGATCATAACATTAGAACTTGTTGTGTTCTATATTAACATTTTTAATCCATGAATAATACTATTATGCTAAAAGTTCATGGTCGATTATAATTGTGCGAGTAGTTATAAAGTAAGACTAATATAAATTGGATTGGTTGAATTTCACCAGATGAATGTAGTTAACTGGTTATAGCCAAGTTTCATATGTATTGGTCAGACCTAGTATTGAACTAACCCACAGAAGTTTCATAAGTGCTAAATGATTAAAAGGTGCTTTCTTTGGATCATTAACACCTAAGATACATAGCGGGATTTAAGTGTAGGGAGTGATGTTCTTTGATATGGTCAAATGTTAATACTTAACGATGTAGTTATAAAAGATATATTTAGGTATGGTGTGAAATATGAAAGAGGCTTATGTATTTAATATGGGCTTAGTTCATCATATGTGTTGAGGGTTAGAGATCTAAGGTGCCTTACCAAAAGTTGAAAACCAAATGAGTTTAATTATGATATATATATATATATATATATATATATATCATGTTCCACATGAGGTCTGTGAGAAAGCGATAACTTATAACTTACCTTATACACCAATTGTAACCTTGAGCTTCTTGGGAAGTATGAGTTGATAAAATGGCAAAATTACATATGTTCTTGGCGACAGTGAAATGTTGCTTAATGTTCACCACAGTCTATTCTATTGTAACACCTAATATTTACAGGTAAATGCCTACCCTTATTCTTATAAGTTTTTATGTTATGTGTGAGTCTATGTAGGGTGTAGATAGCATTTTACGTGTTGCGTAGAAGGAATCTTGAAGTCGGCATTTTAGTGATCTTCACAGGGCGTAAATCTTGGTAAGCAGCGCATACTTGCCCAGAGCCTAAACCCTTATTTCAGGTTTTTTGAGCCCTATTTAATGGCTCTAACTCTCATGAGACCCTTCCACTCTCAACCTCCATTCCCCCAAATGTTTCCTTACAAAACCTAATTCCATTTTGGTGCATTGTGAGCTTAAAGAGTGCTTTTGTGTGCTTCTGTAGAAAGAATAAGGTGTGGAGTAACAAAGAAGCTTGAATCAGCCTTGGATCTGGAAGTTCTTTTCCGTCATACATATCCACGAGGTATAAAGTCTCCACCTGTATGAGTTTTTATGATAGATCTAGTTATGCTTAAGAATTCCCATGTTATGTCCACATAACTTTGGATCTCATGGGAATAATCTACCCTTGGCCATTATGTCATAGATTATTATATGAAAACCCGTCAATAATAAGTTCTCTTATTCTTGTGAATGCTAAGTTATTAGAAAGTAAGATTCTAATGACAAAGCAAGTGGGTGAAACATGGAACCTGAAGCAGCTTAAGATCCATCGCCTGATGGAGCGACAGTCGGCACTAGTTTTTAACAAGCAATTGTTAAAGTTGGATAATAGCTATTCACAAACAAAAATTGTTCACATTAACGGTAGAAATCATATATGAATTGAGAAATGTAGAATCTCTCATTGATGGGCTCTTATTGATGGTTTTTGGCAAATCCATCAACGACCAAAATGCTATATCAGAACTCGAATCTATTAAATTACTTAGAGTCATGAACTTGAGATGTAATCCATAGATAATAATCAAGTGTGGTCTTAATTAAACTTCTTCCATATAGAAATGAATGAAGTAGTGATTGATTCTTCTAGAAAGAATTCATTACATAGATAAATATACGCATTTAAAGCAAGATTTGTTATAAAAGGATTTTCTTATACTCATGTCATTGACTATGGTCCTCATAATACTTATAGAATTGATGTTGATTAAACCTCTCAACAAGGATATTGTTTACTATAAATCATATTCTTAATATGAGATATAGCAAATAAATTTCAAAAAATACCACTTTTTTAATAGACATCTACTAGAAGATATCTATATAGATAGCTTTTCTTAATCCGTGTTATCCCAGAAAAATGTGTAAAGCTTGAGATCCACTTGTGGATATAAAGCAAACATCTCAAGCTTGCAATCATCATTTTAATATAAACCACAACATATGTGTCTATATCAAAATGAATAAAACATGTGTTTTTACTAAGAACTAGTGGGAACATATCTTTTATGAATGAGACATACGTAATCATGAGAAATTACATTCTGACCATGCCAAGCCTTTTCACCTTGACCCGGAATGTGTTTTTAAGATAAAAAAAACTTGGGAAGGGCAAGATACAATCTTGGAATGTAAAATAAATAGTGATAGATAAAATAAATGTTAAAAGTTTAATATATTTATGCATATAATGACAATATATTGAAAGAGACCAAGATATAAAATTTATTTGGAGGAACCTTGGCATTATCACATGGCCCTAAGTTTGAGCCAGCCTGAAAAGGACCTAAAATCTATAGAGATAGATAAAATAAATCTGAAAAGAACCTTGGTATTGTCACATTCATATTTGATCTACATGGCAAATGAATCCATCATTCATGCCATATTATGTGTAAGACCCGGTATATGATCATGATGTGAGCAAATCATAAATACCAATTGAATACATGGTTAAGTCACTATATGACTATGAGAACATTCTAAGAGTACTTAAGAAGAACACGAGAGTGTTTATGAGATAATTCGGTTAAAATAAAATCTACATGTAAAGAGCTACATAGGATTCTAGTTTCTAAACAAATATATATATATATATATATATATATATATATATATATATATATATATATATATATATATATATAAAATTATGAATTATAATTGGATTATGACTTCATTAAAAACTGAAGAACAAGTTTAGTTGGAATGGGGTCCAAGAAAAACAAAACAAAACAGTCTACGACAAAATAAGAATACACTACTTTAGAAGTTGAAATCAAATATGATTGGATGAATGAGATCATTGAATAACTATGTTGGTTTCAACCATTCAAGGACCACATAGAAATCTTGGTGACTTCGAGAATATACTTAATTAAGCTAAGAAAATATATGTCACAAAAGAACACCGATCATTTTCTCTAAGGTATTTAACTATACCTAGAGTAAAGTCAAATATAGAGATGATAGTATTCATAGAATTCAAACAAATCAAGTTTGATCAAACCTATTAACAAAGTCCATCTTTTGAGCAAAGTATGAATGCTCACACTTCCACTATAATACTTTATTATTCTAGAAAGAGGATTTTGATTTTGATTTAGTATTTGGATATTAGAACATTGTGACAACAACTATTAGATAACGTATGATATATTAGGATATGATCATAACATTAGAACTTGTTGTGTTCTATATTAACATTTTTAATCCATGAATAATACTATTATGCTAAAAGTTCATGGTCGATTATAATTGTGCGAGTAGTTATAAAGTAAGACTAATATAAATTGGATTGGTTGAATTTCACCAGATGAATGTAGTTAACTGGTTATAGCCAAGTTTCATATGTATTGGTCAGACCTAGTATTGAACTAACCCACAGAAGTTTCATAAGTGCTAAATGATTAAAAGGTGCTTTCTTTGGATCATTAACACCTAAGATACATAGCGGGATTTAAGTGTAGGGAGTGATGTTCTTTGATATGGTCAAATGTTAATACTTAACGATGTAGTTATAAAAGATATATTTAGGTATGGTGTGAAATATGAAAGAGGCTTATGTATTTAATATGGGCTTAGTTCATCATATGTGTTGAGGGTTAGAGATCTAAGGTGCCTTACCAAAAGTTGAAAACCAAATGAGTTTAATTATGATATATATATATATATATATATATATATATATATATATATATATATATATATATATATATATATATCATGTTCCACATGAGGTCTGTGAGAAAGCGATAACTTATAACTTACCTTATACACCAATTGTAACCTTGAGCTTCTTGGGAAGTATGAGTTGATAAAATGGCAAAATTACATATGTTCTTGGCGACAGTGAAATGTTGCTTAATGTTCACCACAGTCTATTCTATTGTAACACCTAATATTTACAGGTAAATGCCTACCCTTATTCTTATAAGTTTTTATGTTATGTGTGAGTCTATGTAGGGTGTAGATAGCATTTTACGTGTTGCGTAGAAGGAATCTTGAAGTCGGCATTTTAGTGATCTTCACAGGGCGTAAATCTTGGTAAGCAGCGCATACTTGCCCAGAGCCTAAACCCTTATTTCAGGTTTTTTGAGCCCTATTTAATGGCTCTAACTCTCATGAGACCCTTCCACTCTCAACCTCCATTCCCCCAAATGTTTCCTTACAAAACCTAATTCCATTTTGGTGCATTGTGAGCTTAAAGAGTGCTTTTGTGTGCTTCTGTAGAAAGAATAAGGTGTGGAGTAACAAAGAAGCTTGAATCAGCCTTGGATCTGGAAGTTCTTTTCCGTCATACATATCCACGAGGTATAAAGTCTCCACCTGTATGAGTTTTTATGATAGATCTAGTTATGCTTAAGAATTCCCATGTTATGTCCACATAACTTTGGATCTCATGGGAATAATCTACCCTTGGCCATTATGTCATAGATTATTATATGAAAACCCGTCAATAATAAGTTCTCTTATTCTTGTGAATGCTAAGTTATTAGAAAGTAAGATTCTAATGACAAAGCAAGTGGGTGAAACATGGAACCTGAAGCAGCTTAAGATCCATCGCCTGATGGAGCGACAGTCGGCACTAGTTTTTAACAAGCAATTGTTAAAGTTGGATAATAGCTATTCACAAACAAAAATTGTTCACATTAACGGTAGAAATCATATATGAATTGAGAAATGTAGAATCTCTCATTGATGGGCTCTTATTGATGGTTTTTGGCAAATCCATCAACGACCAAAATGCTATATCAGAACTCGAATCTATTAAATTACTTAGAGTCATGAACTTGAGATGTAATCCATAGATAATAATCAAGTGTGGTCTTAATTAAACTTCTTCCATATAGAAATGAATGAAGTAGTGATTGATTCTTCTAGAAAGAATTCATTACATAGATAAATATACGCATTTAAAGCAAGATTTGTTATAAAAGGATTTTCTTATACTCATGTCATTGACTATGGTCCTCATAATACTTATAGAATTGATGTTGATTAAACCTCTCAACAAGGATATTGTTTACTATAAATCATATTCTTAATATGAGATATAGCAAATAAATTTCAAAAAATACCACTTTTTTAATAGACATCTACTAGAAGATATCTATATAGATAGCTTTTCTTAATCCGTGTTATCCCAGAAAAATGTGTAAAGCTTGAGATCCACTTGTGGATATAAAGCAAACATCTCAAGCTTGCAATCATCATTTTAATATAAACCACAACATATGTGTCTATATCAAAATGAATAAAACATGTGTTTTTACTAAGAACTAGTGGGAACATATCTTTTATGAATGAGACATACGTAATCATGAGAAATTACATTCTGACCATGCCAAGCCTTTTCACCTTGACCCGGAATGTGTTTTTAAGATAAAAAAAACTTGGGAAGGGCAAGATACAATCTTGGAATGTAAAATAAATAGTGATAGATAAAATAAATGTTAAAAGTTTAATATATTTATGCATATAATGACAATATATTGAAAGAGACCAAGATATAAAATTTATTTGGAGGAACCTTGGCATTATCACATGGCCCTAAGTTTGAGCCAGCCTGAAAAGGACCTAAAATCTATAGAGATAGATAAAATAAATCTGAAAAGAACCTTGGTATTGTCACATTCATATTTGATCTACATGGCAAATGAATCCATCATTCATGCCATATTATGTGTAAGACCCGGTATATGATCATGATGTGAGCAAATCATAAATACCAATTGAATACATGGTTAAGTCACTATATGACTATGAGAACATTCTAAGAGTACTTAAGAAGAACACGAGAGTGTTTATGAGATAATTCGGTTAAAATAAAATCTACATGTAAAGAGCTACATAGGATTCTAGTTTCTAAACAATATATATATATATATATATATATATATATATATATATATATATATATATATATATATATATAAAATTATGAATTATAATTGGATTATGACTTCATTAAAAACTGAAGAACAAGTTTAGTTGGAATGGGGTCCAAGAAAAACAAAACAAAACAGTCTACGACAAAATAAGAATACACTACTTTAGAAGTTGAAATCAAATATGATTGGATGAATGAGATCATTGAATAACTATGTTGGTTTCAACCATTCAAGGACCACATAGAAATCTTGGTGACTTCGAGAATATACTTAATTAAGCTAAGAAAATATATGTCACAAAAGAACACCGATCATTTTCTCCAAGGTATTTAACTATACCTAGAGTAAAGTCAAATATAGAGATGATAGTATTCATAGAATTCAAACAAATCAAGTTTGATCAAACCTATTAACAAAGTCCATCTTTTGAGCAAAGTATGAATGCTCACACTTCCACTATAATACTTTATTATTCTAGAAAGAGGATTTTGATTTTGATTTAGTATTTGGATATTAGAACATTGTGACAACAACTATTAGATAACGTATGATATATTAGGATATGATCATAACATTAGAACTTGTTGTGTTCTATATTAACATTTTTAATCCATGAATAATACTATTATGCTAAAAGTTCATGGTCGATTATAATTGTGCGAGTAGTTATAAAGTAAGACTAATATAAATTGGATTGGTTGAATTTCACCAGATGAATGTAGTTAACTGGTTATAGCCAAGTTTCATATGTATTGGTCAGACCTAGTATTGAACTAACCCACAGAAGTTTCATAAGTGCTAAATGATTAAAAGGTGCTTTCTTTGGATCATTAACACCTAAGATACATAGCGGGATTTAAGTGTAGGGAGTGATGTTCTTTGATATGGTCAAATGTTAATACTTAACGATGTAGTTATAAAAGATATATTTAGGTATGGTGTGAACTATGAAAGAGGCTTATTTATTCAATATGGGCATTGTTCATCATATGTGTTGAGGGTTAGAGATCTAAGGTGCCTTACCAAAAGTTGAAAACCAAATGAGTTTAATTATGATATATATATATATCATGTTCAACATGAGGTCTGTGAGAAAGCGATAACTTATAACTTACCTTATACACCAATTGTAACCTTGAGCTTCTTGGGAAGTATGAGTTGATAAAATGGCAAAATTACATATGTTCTTGGCGACAGTGAAATGTTGCTTAATGTTCACCACAATCTATTCTATTGTAACACCTAATATTTACAGGTAAATGCCTACCCTTATTCTTATAAGTTTTTATGTTATGTGTGAGTCTATGTAGGGTGTAGA
This sequence comes from Lactuca sativa, assembly GCF_002870075.4. Taxonomy (NCBI): domain Eukaryota; kingdom Viridiplantae; phylum Streptophyta; class Magnoliopsida; order Asterales; family Asteraceae; genus Lactuca; species Lactuca sativa. Next base: position 253,649,042 of record NC_056627.2, read on the forward strand.
TAGCATTTTACGTGTTGCGTAGAAGGAATCTTGAAGTCGGCATTTTAGTGATCTTCACAGGGCGTAAATCTTGGTAAGCAGCGCATACTTGCCCAGAGCCTAAACCCTTATTTCAGGTTTTTTGAGCCCTATTTAATGGCTCTAACTCTCATGAGACCCTTCCACTCTCAACCTCCATTCCCCCAAATGTTTCCTTACAAAACCTAATTCCATTTTGGTGCATTGTGAGCTTAAAGAGTGCTTTTGTGTGCTTCTGTAGAAAGAATAAGGTGTGGAGTAACAAAGAAGCTTGAATCAGCCTTGGATCTGGAAGTTCTTTTCCATCATACATATCCACGAGGTATAAAGTCTCCACCTGTATGAGTTTTTATGATAGATCTAGTTATGCTTAAGAATTCCCATGTTATGTCCACATAACTTTGGATCTCATGGGAATAATCTACCCTTGGCCATTATGGTATCATTTCTAGTCAATTTTGGAGTTGTTAAGATATAAAAATGAGAGCTTGGTCATTCTTATTTCCCTATGCAATAGTTTTTGGACAATGGATATCATTTTGGACCTAAGGTTTGATTTGTTGTCCATAAGATAAAGTAAGAGACCTAATCCATGAAGATGTTCATTTAGCTGATATCTGGAAGTCTAGTGGTATAATCTTCTCTATTAAGAACTTAATGAGAAGAGCAATTATCAACAAAGTACACATTGCGTAATTATGGTTATGTAGTGTGTAGCGACGTTTTGTCCCGTAAAAGCGAGTTGATATTGTGCATATGGTGTAGAGATGTTATGCATGCCTAAACTGGTTGATGTTGACCTTTGAATTTTGGCCATTGACCATTAACTTTGACCAAGTTTGACATTAGGTCAAACGAAGTAATTTGACTAGTAGATTCTTGTTGGTCCATATCTGATGTTTAGGTGACCTATAGAGCTAGTATTTTTAGCACTCATAAGTTTAGCTATCTTTTATGCTTTTAGGTGAGTTTTCCTCACTATACTTATGGATGGAAGGCACCAATGTTGATCAGCTAGCTTGTGTTAGGTATCCTTATGTATCTGACGTTGTTATGTTTTACTGAATCTATTAAATTGATAGAAACCATTAATAAAGTCCTTCATTTGAGTTAAGTATGAATGGCAACACTTTAGCTATAAGACTTTAAAAATAGGATTTTGATTTGGATTTAGTATTTGGATATCGGAACAATGTGACAACAACTATTACATAATGTGTGATATACTGGGATATGATCATCATAACATTAATACTTGTTTTTTCTATATTAACATGTTTAATCAATGAATAATCTTATTATTCTAAAAGCTCATAGTAGGTTATAATTGTGGGAATAATTATAAAGTAAGACTAATAGGAATTGGATTGGTTGACTTTTACCAGATGAAAGTAGGCAAGTGATTGTAACCAAGTTTCCTAGGTACTGGTCAGAGAACAAGTATTGAACTGACTCGCATCAAGATCACCTCACGGGTCGCTATCATGAGTGGTACTTGATTAAATGATACTATCTTTGTATCCTTAACTCTTGAGACACATAGAGGGACTTAAGAGTAAGGAGTGATGTGATTTGATATGGTCAATGCTGATCCTTAATCATGTAGTTATAAAAGCCATTTTTAGGTATGGTGTAAACTGATGGGTTTTAGCCATAAGATCTTTCCTATGTGCGTATGCAAAACCCTAATGCTCGGATCTAGGCTTTCTAATTAAGCATGATTTGAATCCAAGACTTCTAATTGCTAATTAGGTTAAATAACAACATTGAAACAGATCTAGAACCATACCTTTGAATTCCTTGTTGATCTTCTTGTCTTGGAGCTTCTAGAGTCACAATTGTCACTCCTCTAATGGCTTACAAACACCAAATAGCAAGGAGGATGATTTGGGAGAGAGGAGAGGGGAGGAATTCGGCCAGGGTTTCTCTACTTTAGGTAAAGTTCCGAATTCCCTTAGCCATGGGGTCTATTTATACTTGTAGACTCCATAAGGGTTACAACCTAAACCCTATTGGATAATCTTCTCTTAAGGCTATCCAAATCCATTCCTAGATAACACCATGGACGATTTTAGCTATCCTTTAGCTTCTAGAATTCATCCATCATATATCTTTATGGATTTACAGTCTAAAGTTTAACTATCAAACAATTGACAGTTTATACCCTCTTATTAAATTAATCTCTTTAAGTCACCAAATTAATTCTAATTAATTCTATGACTTATATCAACAATATTATTATTCTTTATAATAATATTTACTCTCTCTTAATAAATCATCCTATCAAGTTGCTATGGTGAAGGCAACCCAAAAGGACCATGCACAACCGGGTCAAATACTTGCCTAATATAGTTGCAGCCTTAGACACTAATCCAACAGTCTCCCACTTGGATAAGTCTAGTAACTATATGTACAAGTACAATTCGGTTTGCAATCGTAGCTCCCAAAGATGCTGTCAAACTCTGATCTAATCAATCTTGTCCTTTAAGATAAGGGATCGTACAGTCCTATGTTAGATATCATGATGACAATCCTATGGAATGGTTAGTCAAGCATTTAGGTTTCTCGATCTCTGATTTATTTGACATAGAACTTAATCGAACACATCAATTCAATTCTGACCGGGCCCAGCACATAAGTCAAATCAAATCATCGAGCGGCCGAGTTATCGCTTTTACCTTCTTAGATAAAAGTTATAGATAAACTTCGACTTATATGCATTTACTTATTCATTAACCAACTATACACAACAATGCGTTTTATAACACCGAGTTACTGATGCGTTTTCACATTATCAATGTACAATCAATTAACAAATAACAAACCATATATCTAGGTTTTAAGACTATATGATATTATCGTCTTGCGATCACCCTTTTATATCTTATTCCATAAGGTGATTCCAACAAGCGCGGGTTTGTTCCCATGCTCAAAACTAGTTCATAAGCACTCATGAACGTTGCAACAACCCTTTGCTATGTCTAACACCATTTAGACAATCTACACACCAATTCATGACAATCTTCATTCATATCTACTTCCAACATATGAACGATTGTGGACAATTTGAACAATTCGATTATTCCTATTAAACTCAATTATTCTGGAAGTCAAAACATGCAAAGTGAAACAATAGTTAAACAATTAACATAAGATAGTAACATTACTCATAAATAAAACTCCATTATTTAATCATCAAATGTTAATTACATTTATCTATTACACATTTCTAATACTATCTAATCTATGCTAATATCATCCTTCAGCCAAATACTCCTAGCATGCTGCAAGTGCTTAACCCTACTCAGTCCCTTTGTAAGCGGATCTGCTGGGTTATCTTCTGATGATATCCTCTTCACTATGAGTTGTCCTTCTTCTACACGATGTCTAATGAAGTGATATTTTCTGTCGATATGTCTCGATCTACCATGATCCCTCGGTTCCTTGGTTAAGGTAACCGCTCCTTCATTATCACAGAAAATCTCCATGGGCTCCTTTATGGCAAGTACAACTCCAAGATCACCGATGAAGTTCTTTAGCCATATTGCCTCCTTCGACGCTTCGCTCGCTGCAATGTACTCTGATTCGCACGTTGAATCAGCTACGATTTCCTGCTTGGAACTCTTCCATGTCACTGCTCCTCCATTTAGGGTAAAGACCCAGCCCGACTGCGAACGGTAGTTATCCCTATCCATCTGAAAACTGGCGTCACTATACCCTCGAACCTTTAAGTCATCACTCCCTCCGAGGACTAAGAACCATTCCTTCGTCCTCCGAAGGTACTTAAGGATATTCTTCACGGCAATCCAATGTGCTCTGCCAGGATTCCCTTGATATCTGCTAACCATGCTCAAAGCGAAGGCTACATCAGGGTGAGTACAAGTCATAGTGTACATGCTTGAGCCAACTGCGGAAGCGTATGGTACTCAGCTCATTTCTGCTATCTCAGCTTCGGTACTCGGACTTTGAGTCTTACTCAACTTGGCATTACTTTGTATTGGTAATTCTCCCTTCTTTGAGTTTTCCATACTAAAACGTTTTAGTACCTTCTCTAACTAAGTATTCTGACTAAGTCCAATTAGTCTCTTACTTCTTTCTCTTACTATCCTTATTTCCAAAATGTAAGAAGCCTCTCCGAGGTCCTTCATAGCGAAGCACTTCCCGAGCCAGGACTTAACCTCCTGCAGAGTCGGGATGTCGTTTCCTATGAGTAATATGTCATCGACATATAGAACGAGGAAGCTTACTATACTCCCACTGGCTTTGACATATACACACGACTCGTCTTCGCTTCGTACAAATCCAAACTCTTTGACTTTCTCATCGAAGCAAATATTTCATCTGCGAGACGCTTGCTTAAGTCCATAAATGGACTTCTCAAGCTTACACACTCTATTCGGATTCTTCGGATCCACAAACCCCTCTGGCTGAGCCATGTAAACATCCTAGCCAACTTTCCGTTAAGGAAAGCGGTCTTGACATCCATTTGCCAAATCTCATAATCATAAAATGCGACAATAGCTAGCATCACTCTAATAGATTTAATCTTCGCAACTGGTGAGAAGGTCTCATCATAATCAACTCCGGGAGTTTGAGTAAAGCCCTTCGCTACCAATCGCGCTTTATATGTGTGTACTTTACCATCCACATCGGTCTTCTTCTTGAAGATCCATTGACACCCAACGGTCTTACGTCCGGGCACATAATCAACCAAATTCCAAACTTGGTTATCATACATGGATTGGATCTCGCTATCCATCGCCTCTTTCCATGTTTCAGACTCTGGGCCTGCCATGGCTTCCTTTTAGCTATTAGGTTCATCAAGGTTTACTAGTGTACCATCACTAATATACGTGTCCCCTTCGGTAGTAATACGAAAACCATAAAACTAGGGATGAACTCTAACTTTATCGGAACGTCTAAGAGGTAAGGACTCGTCAATCGGTTCAACCGGAGTTTCCTCCTCGGGTTGAGCGCCATCGGTAGAGGTTCCTTCATCTATCGACTCTTGAATCTCTTCAAGTTCGATTTGCCTCCCACAGTCTCCTTGGCCTATGAGTTCTCGCTCTCGGAAAACTCCTCTCCTCGCAACAAAGACAACATTGTCCTTCGGTCTATAGAAGAGATATCCAAAGGATGTCTGCGGGTAGCCGATGAAAATACATCGCTCACTTCGAGGTTCGAGCTTGTCGTGAGTATCTCGTCTTACGAAAGCCTCGCAACCCCAAACCTTGATATGTGCTAACGAGGGAGCTTTCCCTGTCCACATCTCATGAGGTGTTTTGGCAACCTTCTTAGTAGGGACTCGGTTAAGGATATGGGCGGCAGTCTCTAAGGCATACCCCCAAAAAGAGATAGGTAGTGCAGCATGACTCATCATAGAGCGAACCATATCCAATAAGGTTCGATTACGCCTTTCTGCCACACCGTTCAACTGCGGTGTCCTAGGAGGCGTCAATTGCGAAACTATTCCACACTCCTTGAGATAATCGTGGAATTCAAGACTTAGGTACTCTCCTCCTCGATCAGATCGAAGCATCTTGATTTTCCTGCCCAATTGATTCTCCACTTCATTCTTGAACTCTTTGAACTTTTCAAAGGTTTCTGACTTTTGCTTGATTAGATAGATATACCCATATCTACTATAATCATCGGTAAAAGTCACGTAGAAGCGGTTCCCATCCTTCGTGGTTGATCTAAACGGTCCACATACATCGGTATGTATTAAGTCCAATAGACCTTCACCCCTTTCACACGTACTCGTGAAGGGTGACTTAGTCATCTATCCAAGTAAACAAGACTCGCATGTGCCATCTTCCCTAAGGTCGAATGACTCCAACACTCAATCCTTTTGGAGTTTGGCTATGTGTTTCTTGTTGACATGTCCAAGACGATAGTGCCACAAGGATGCTTTATCCATGCTAGTGGAAGAATCTATATTCAAAACATCATTTCCTAAGTTATCAACAATCATAACAGTTTCATAAATTCCATTACATGGTATAGCTTCAAAGTAAAAGACACCATTTAGATAAGCCAAAATAGAACCATTCTCATTATTAAAAGAAAATCTAAAACCTTGTCTATATAAACCATGAAATGAAATGATGTTTCTAGCCATTTCTGGCGAATAGCAACAATTGTTCAAATCTAAACATAAATTATTCCTAAGCACTAAAGAATACACTCCAATCTTGGTCACAGGCGACGATCTTTTGTTCCCCATGATTAGATTGATCCTTCCTTGCTCCACATCCCTACTTCTTTTTAGTCCCTGTACATTTGAACAAATGTGATAACCACAACCGGTATCAAGAACCCAAGAAATAGCATGATTAGAATCGTTAGATTTAACTGTGTATATACCTACGAAAGATGGTTTGATCTTTCTTTCCTTGATGGCTTGTAGGTACTCTGGGCAGCTTCTCTTCCAACGTCCTATCTTGTGGCAGTGGTGGCATTCTGCCTCCTTCGGGTTAGGGCAGGGCTTAGCGGGATCAACTTTGGTCCCACTAGAAGAGGCACCATCTTGGGCTTTAACCTTGCGATAGTTCTTCGATGAAGCCTTCCTCTTCTTTCCCTTTCCTTGACCAATAGCTAAGACAGGAGCAGCGGGCGGATTGGGAGTTGGTGCAACAGACTTGTCTTTGAAGTTGCTCTTAGCGACCCTCAAGAGACCTTGGAGTTTGCTTAGGGTGACCTCCTCTTTGTTCATGTGGTAGGTCATCCTAAATTGATTGTACATCGGAGGCAAAGAGTGAAGCACCATGTTGATCGCCAAGTCTTCTCCAAAGTCAACATTTAACTTGCGAAGGCGGTCGACATACCTTTGCATCTTTTGCAGGTGCACGGTAAGAGATTCTCCATGACCCATCTTAGCGGAAATCATGTTGGTGAAAATCTCATAACGCTCTTGTCTTGTGTTCTGGTGGTATCTCTCCAATAAGTCTTGATGTATCTCGTACGGGTACATGTCCTCGTAGGACTTTTGGAATTCAGAGTTCATGGTGCTATCATGATGCAATGTACCTTCGTTGCATCTCGCTCATGATTTTCAAAAGCGGTAATTTCAGCCGGAGTAGCGATTTCGAGGTTGATTTTCTTGAGCTTCTCATCGAGGACATACTCCTTATCCTCATAGCGAGCAATGGTGCGAATGTATCTTATCCATTCGCTAAAGTTCGTTCCATCGAAGGTGACCTTTTGGCAAAGGCTCATCAACGTGAAAGAACTAGCAGCAGCGTTGTTAGCGTTCGACATCTACAAATAGAAAGGACAAAGATAGATTAGAATAAGAATCCCTAATTATCACCCAATAAGAAAAATTAGGGCTAGGATCCAATAATAACATTTACATACTAGAAAAGGGATGCCGTAATCTAATATGCAAATAAATTGAAGGTAAGTGAATGACGATTCACTAATTCTCCATCACAAAATCTAACTATTAGTCCTAAGTGTATTGAGAATTCCTAGGTTCGGATGAGATTCATTGAAACTATTCAATGGCATGTTTAAATCTCGATATGCCCCTCTTGTTTGTGACTAGGATACCGAGGATCACAAAGCGGGTGTGAATTACCATGAAAATTCACATGGTGCCTTCATTGTAACAATCACCTATTCGATGTGCCGGTAAACCACACACGCTCCATCGAACTATGATAAACAATGAATCACCATTTGCCACCTTTGCTTAGAACCAATTAGTGTGCCGGTAAACCACACACGCTCCAGTAACTTCTTAGCAAGGGTGCAAAGTGTAACTTCATGGGATTGCATCAATTCACTTTTCCTAAAGTAACTAAGATTGAGAAATTTTAAAAATTGTGTAGTTACTTTGTATTACTTATTATACTTTTAATGAGGTTGCCCTATCCTACCCGTTCGACTAACGACCCTCCACCGATCAAGCAAGCGGTGGGTGTGAGTGTACACCCATTAAGCGCCATTTTATAGGCCGCAACCTTATACCCACCTTATAGATCGGCTTCGTGAATGAGACCTACTAACGGTAAGACTAGCATTTTAGTTATACATATATATATATATATATATATATATATATATATATATATATATATATATATATATATATATATATATATATATATATTATTCTAGTAATATCATATTAGTATAGGGTTGTATTTTAAACCTTTTAAAAACTAGGGTTTGAAATTTAAGTTGTCTAAATTAAAGCTTTTAATCACAAATATGAATTTCAAAACTTGAGGACAAGTTTTAAACATTTAAAACATGGAGGATCAAATAACAAATAATTTCAATTAACAATTAATTTCCTAATTATCTATGTTTGATTTATTCAAGATTTCTTTTAAGATAATTACCAAAATAATCAAAATAATTAATTAATTATCCTATAAGGAAATTAAATATTTTATTAGTTGATAATTACCTTTAATTAGATCAATATTATATTCATATATATCAAAAAATCGGATTAGGTTTGATCTAATATGATTAAGGAAAGTTTCCATAAGATAATTATGAAAAAATCCCGAATCTGGCCATTCCTGACGCTTGGACTCGCCGAGTGCACAAAGGGACTCGCCGAGTCAGGCCAACTCGCCGAGTCCATGACTCAGAAACCAAAAATTCGAATTTTGCAGGTTTGTTTCATACAATTAAGCAACAATTTAATGAAAACCAAGCAAGGCTCTGATACCACTGATGGGTTTTAGCCATAAGATCTTTCCTATGTGCGCATGCAAAACCCTATTGCTCAAATCTAGGCTTTCTAATTAAGCATGCTTTGAATCCAAGACTTCTAATTGCTAATTAGGTTAAATAACAACATTGAAACAGATCTAGAACCATAACTTTGTATTCCTTGTTGATCTTGTTGTCTTGGAGCTTCTAGAGTCACAATTGTCACTCCTCTAATGGCTTACAAACACCAAATAGCAAGGAGGATGATTTAGGAGAGAGGAGAGGGGAGGAATTCGGCCAGAGTTTCTCTACTTTAGGTGAAGTTTCGAATTCCCTTAGCCATGGGGTCTATTTATACTTGTAGACTCCTTAAGGGTTACAACCTAAACTCTATTGGATAATCTTCTCTTAAGGCTATCCAAATCCATTCCTAGATAACACCATGGACGATTTTAGCTATCCTTTAGCTTCTAGAATTCATCCATCATATATCTATATGGATTTACAGTCTAAAGTTTAACTATCAAACAATTGACGGTTTATACCCTCTTATTAAATTAATCTCTTTAAGTCACCAAATTAATTCTAATTAATTCTATGACTTATATCAACAATATTATTATTCTTTATAATAATATTAACTCTCTCTTAATAAATCATCCTATCAAGTTGCTATGGTGAAGGCAACCCAAAAGGACCATGCACAACCGAGTCAAATATTTGCCTAATATAGTTGCAGCCTAGACACTAATCCAAAATAAACTATCAAAGAGGCTTATGTAGTCAAGATGGGATTAGTTCATCTTATGTGTTGAGAGTTAGACATCTAAGGTGCCTTACCAAAATTTGAACACCAAATGAGATTGATTGCGACTTGTATCTCATGTTCAACATGAGGTCTGTGAGAAAGCGATAACTAATAACTTAACTTTTACAAATATTATAGCTTTGAGCTTCTTAGGAATTTGGAGTTGATAGAATGACACAAAATCATATGTTAGTGGGGATAGTGAAATGTTTCTAGATTTTCACTACTCTCTATATCTACTGTAAAAGAAGATACTTGCATGTAAATGACTTCCCTTATTCTGATATGTTTTGATGTTGGGTGTCAGTCTATGTATGGTGTACAAGCCTTCTACGCGTTGCGTAGAAGTAATCTCGGAGTCGAGTTTTTAGTGATGTACGCAGGGTGTAGATGTTGGTACGCAACGCGTACCTACCTAAAGCCCAAACCTTAATTCAAGGTTTGTAAGCCTTCTTTAAGGGCTCTAACTCTCTTGAGACCCTTCCATTCTCATCATCCCTTCTCCCAAACATTTCCTTAGAAACCAAAATTCCGGTTTGGTGCATTTTGAGCTTAAAGAGTTCTTTTGTTTGCTTATTCTTAACGAGTGATTTTGTGTACTTTTGAAGAAAGAAAAAGGTGTGAAGTTACATAGAAGGTTGAATCAGCTTTGGATCTACAAGTTCTTTTCCCTCATACATCTCCTGGAGGTATAAAGTCTCCATATTTATGAGTTTTTAAAATAGATCTAGTTATACTTAAGTATTTGTGACAACCCGAAACTTTATCCGTTATCTTCAATCGATTTTCGTTAATAAAAAATGGGTTTTATTGGGTTTCCGTCAAATTCTTAGGTTGGGAAAACTATTACGTTTTATATAAATAAAATTATATACGAGTCGGAACCAGAAATCACGCGGAAACTCGAATTTTTCTCGAAAATCAACATGTTTGCGGCCAGAACGAGTTTACGGCCGTAAACCCGTTTGCGGTTGATGCCAGGTGGACCCCACCACCGAGCATACCCCCAACCTATATATATATATATATATATATATATATATATATATATATATATATATATATATATATATATATATATATATATATATATATATATATATATATATATATAAGACCCCCGACTTCATTTTAAGTTTCGTAGCCGAAAACTCTCTCTTTCTCTCTCTAGAATTTTGACCGTAAACTCCCAAAAACATCCTTATTCTTCCAAAAAAATCATCGAAAATCGTCATTGGGGGTCGATTTGGAGGATTTGGAACACGTTTTCTTCAAAATCAAACACCCTTGTTCTTGAGTTTACTACCTTAAACACTTCAAACCTTCAAAGACCATAAACCCTTCGAAAGACAATTCATGGTCGTAAACCCAGTTCACGGCCGTATACCCTGATCACAGCCGTAAACCCTTCCTAAGTGGTGCATTAGACTGAAAACCCTCTTTCCTCGATTCAATCAAGTCTCGGTAACACTCCTTAACCAAAAGCAAGTGTTTTTCTAACACTTTATCTATCGGAATCTCTAATTTAGCTACATATATGTATTTAATTGTTATTAGGATTATGTTAAGCGCCACGTACAACAACTCGAGAGACTTCGTTTCGAGTTCAGCGCTTGCACACAGTGAAAAATGAGTTCATATCCCTACGCTTTTATGGTTTTTAAACGTTTTTAGGGGGGGGGGGGGGGATACTAGCCAAACACAAAAGATTTTGTGGACTAAAACAAAAAGGATTTCAACAAGATTAAAACTTATGCAATTAATATAGTCCAACAAGTTACATAAAATATATAGATATTTTATCCCTTTTGTGCTATGTGGTGCATAAGGGACGTTTTCTAAACATAATTCCATAGTTTTTAGAACAATTCAAGAACATAACATTTCAGTCAAGCTATAATAGGTATAGTTTGGGGAATTCATTACCAGTTTTACTGATACACACTCAATTATATGAACTATGACAGATTTAGTTTATGATATTCATTACTATGTTCAGATAACAAGAGTATAACACTAAATAATTATTTTACATATAATTATTTATATTCTACCAAATATAAAAACGATTTCAATTATGAGAACACGATACAAAACAACATGTAAACTAGTTAATACAGGATTGTGAGACATCTCTTCATTTGTACCCTTCAGGGTACTGGTTAAATCCTCAACACTTAGTACAGCCAGAGTCTCCTGGAGGGAGAGCGTGAGATTTTTGAATAGATCTATTCGGGACTGACAATCCCACACCTAAACTGCTAGCTACAGTTAGGCAGACATGTTTGGGGTGACAAATATCATACCGTATGACGCCTGAAGAAACGTCACTGTGCTCACTAGTCATATCAAGCATGGTTATACGAACTCACAATAGTATAAACTAACCTTTGTTTAGGGGGTTTCATTCTTCGTTGGTTTTATTTTAATTAATAAAAATACAATACATAATGGTGGTAGCTAGAGTTTTCAAACAATAACATACTATACATACTGGTGGTAGCCATGGTTTTCCAACAAGAACATACTATACATACTGGTGGTAACCAGGGTTTTCAAACAAGAAAATACTATATATACTGGTGGTAGCTAGGGTTTTCAAACAAGAACATACTATACATACTAGTGGTAGCCAGGGTTTTCAAACAAGAACATACTATACATACTGGTGGTAGCCAGAGTTTTCACACAAGAACATACTATACATACTGGTGGTAACTAGGGTTTTCGAAATAGAATACGGTAACAAGTGTGTATGTTAGAAAATATTGGATTTTCATGGGAAACATACATACATTTTACAGATTCATTAACATGTTTTCATTACAAAAACATGCTTATGAGCTCACCAGCTTTATGCTGATAATCTTTTAAAACTGCTTGTATTCTCAGGAAATCAGTAGACAGGTACCTCCTGGAGTTTTGAGAAGATGAAGCGTATAGAGTCACGTCTTTATCTTTTGATTATACTTTTGATGTATAAAAACAAGAATCAACCAGATGTAAATATCTTTTCATATATGTATTCAATGTAATGGTTGTGTTTACTATGATTACTATGATGCAGTTGTTGTGATACTACACATGACATCATCCACCCCCGAACGTTTCCGTCGTTTCGGTTTGGGGGTGTGATAGAATTCCCATGTTTTGTCCACATAAATTTGGTTCTTACGGGTATAAGCTACCCTTAGCGATTAGAGTATCATTTCCTGTCGAATTTGGAGTTGCTAAGACATAAAATTGAGAGCTTGGTCATTCTCATTTCCCTATGCAAGAGTTTTTGGACAATGGATGGATTTTTTGACGTAAGGTTTGGTTTGGTGTCTATAAGATGCATGCAAATGGATAAAGTCATAGACTTTATCCATTAAGATGTTCATTTAGCTTAGATCTAGAAGTTTGGTAGTATAATCTTCTGTATTAAGAACTTAATGAGAAGCGTGCTTATAAACATAGTACGCATGGTGTAATTATAACTATGGAGCATGTAGCCTTATTTTGTCTCGTAAAAGCGATTTGATGCTCTTTGCAGTGCATAGAGCTGTTACGTATGGTGTAACTTAGCTAGTGTTGACCTTTTACTTTTGACGGTTGACCATTGACTTTGACCGTTGACCATTGACTTTGACCAAGTCTGACTTTAGGTCAAATGGGGTAATTTAAGTAGTAGATAGTTTTTGGTCCCTATTTGATTTTTAGGTGACCTGTAGAACCAATATTTGGAGCAGTCATCAGTTTAGCTATCTTCGAGACTTTTAGGTGAGTTTTCCTCATTGTAGTTATGGATGGAAGGCACCAATGCCAACTCGCTAGGTTGTGTTATGTATCCTTATGTATATGATATTGTTATGTTGTAATGAATATGTTAAATTGGTAGAACCCATTAATAAACTCCTTCATTTGAGTTAAGTATGACTGGCAAAACTTTAGCTGTAAGACTTTATTATTCTAGAAATGGGATTTTGAATTTGATTTAATATTTGGATATCGAAACAATGTGACAAAAAGTAGTACATAATGTTTGATATATAATGGGATATGATGACCATAACATCAATGCTTTTTGTTTTCTATATTAACATGTTTAATCGATGAAAAAATATTATTATTTTAAGAGCTCATAGTTGGTTAAAATTGTGGGAGTAGTTATAAAGTAAGACTAATATGAATTTGATTGGTTGAACTTTAACAGATAAAAGTAGGCAAGTGGTTGAAATCAAAATTTCATAAGTACTGGTCAGCAAACTAGTATGAACTGACCCGCATCAAGATCACCTCATGGGTCGCTATCATGAGTGGTACTTGATTAAATGGTACTATTTTTGTATCCTCGAGACTTTAGGTACATAGTGGAACTTTAGTGTAAGGAGTAATGTGATTTGATATGGTTAAATGTTGATCCTTACCCAGGCAGTTATAAAAGCCATTTTTAGGCATAGTGTGAACTGGCAAAGAGGCTTATGTAGTCAAGATGGGATTTGTTCATCTTATGTGTTGAGAGTTAGACATCTAAGGGGTATTATAAAAATTTGAACACCAAATGAAATGGATTGTTTGTTGTATCTAATGTTCAACATGAGGTCTATGAGAAAGAGATAACTGATAACTTACCTTATACAAAAAAATATAGCTTTGAGCTTCTAGGGAACTAGGAGTTGAAAGAATGACACAAAATCCTATGTTGGTGGGGGCAGTGAAATGTTGCTAGATGTTCACCACTCTCTTTATGTATTGTAACACTGGATACTTGTACGTAGATGCCTTCCCTTATTCTTATAAGTTTTGATGTTGGGTGTGAGTCTATGTAAGGTGTAGATAGCCTTCTACACGCTGCGTAGAAGGAATCTTGGAGTCAAGATTTTAGTGATCTATACAGGAGTAGATGTTGGTACAGAATGTGTACTTGCCTAGAGCTAAAATCCTAATTTCAGGTTTTGAGCCTTCTTTAATGGCTCTAACTTTCATTAGACCCTTCCATTCTCATCCTCCCTTCCCCAAAATGTTTCCTTGGAAACCCAAATTCTAGTTTGGTGCATTGAGAGCTTAAAGAGTGTTGTCGTGTACTTCTACTTAAAGAGTTTTGTGTGCTTTTGAAGAAAGTAGATGGTGTGCAATTACATTGAAGCTTGAATCAGCCTTGGATCTGGAAGTTCTTTTCCCTCATACATCTTTAGGAGGTATAAAGTCTCCACCTTTATAAGTTTTTATGATAGATCTAGTTATACTTAAGAATTATCATTGTTTTCCACATAACTTTGATTCTTACTAGTATAAGATACCCTTGTACATTAGGGTATCATTTCCAGTCGAATTTGGAGTTGTTAAGACATAAAGTTGAGAGCTTTGTCATTCTCATTTCCCTATGCAAGAGTGTTTGGACAATGGGTGGCTTTTTGGACGTAAGGTTTGGTTTGGTGTCCTTAAGATGCATGGAATTAGATAAAGTCAAAGACTTCATCCATTAATACATTCATTTAGCTTAGATCTGCAAGCCTGGTGGTATAATCATCTATACTAAGAACTTAATGAGAAGCATGCTTATTAGCACAGTACGCATAGCGTAATTATGGCTATGGAGTGCGTAGCCTTGTTTTACCCCGTAAAAGCGATTTGATGCTCTTTGCAGGGCATAGAGCTATTACACATGGTGTAACCTGGATTGTGTTAACCTTTAAATTTTGACCATTGACCATTGACTTTGACCAAGTTTGACATTAGGTCAAACGGGGTAATTTGAGTAGTAGATTGAGGTTAGTCCATGTTTGATGTTTAGGTAACTATTGAGTCGGTATTTGGAGCAGTGATCAGTTCAACTATCTTTTAGACTTTGAGGTGAGTTTTCCTCACTATACTTGTGGGTCAAAGGCACCAATATTAGCCTAATAGGTTGTATTATGTATCCTTATGTATACGATGTTGTTATTGTTGGATTAGGTGTCTAAGCCCATAACTATAATTGGTATGTACTTGACCCGAGAGTAGCATGATCCATTTGGGTTGCATATCACCAGGACAATTTGATAAGATGGACTTTTGAGAATAGGTTATTTATGATTTATTAATATATTATAAGTTCTAATATATTAATATGAAATCATATTATTTAATTATTATTGATCCAGAATTAATTTGGAATTAATTTTGTGATCAAAAGTGTCTAATTAAATATAAGGGATTGATTTGGTAAATCATTCATTCTTATGGTGTCGGCCAATGATCCATGATTCTTTAGGTTGGGCTAAACCAATGTTACAACCCATGGATGATCCATAGGGGTTTAAACCCATGGAGCCTAAGGAATATGAAAGGTCATACACATTAGGGTTTACATGGTGTAACCCTAATCTTGCCACACTATATAAGAAACCCCTTAGCATCCAAAATGACACACTAGTGATCCTTGGAGTTCCATGAGACGATTTTAGGTGCAAGAATATTCTCTCAAAAGTCATCCTTTGTCCAAAGGTGTGTTGTGATTCCGTTTGAGGTGCAAAACTTGGGGCACTAAATTCTTAAGGCCAAACACAACAAGTTCTACAAGCCACAAGCAAGAGGTAACTCCATAACTCAATTTTATGTTGTTTATATCATTTTGTATGATAGTTGTAAGCTTAATGCTTTGGAAACAATATTGCATGTATAATTAGAGAAAACATAGATCCAAAGCATTTAGGGTTGTATGTGCACCATAGGATGTTGTAGTATACTAAAACCCTTCAGTGGTATTAGAGTCTAGGATTGTTTTCTATTATACTTGATGA
This sequence comes from Lactuca sativa, assembly GCF_002870075.4. Lineage (NCBI taxonomy): Eukaryota > Viridiplantae > Streptophyta > Magnoliopsida > Asterales > Asteraceae > Lactuca > Lactuca sativa. The sequence continues at coordinate 253,665,305 of NC_056627.2, forward strand.
TTTATTGGTTTTCAAAGTGAAACAATCGAATTTTCTGCCTTCTGCGCAGTGAACTCGCTAAGTCCACTGAGTGACTCGCCGAGTCCACTCATTAAATGGCCAACTCGACGAGTCTAGTTCATGTACTCGCCAAGTTGGTGCTCCAGTGGACAGTTTTTCCGACTTTTTTTTATCATGTTTTGGATTAGAATCATTACCACAAAATGTTTTATTTCATAAAATCTGATTTTGTTGATATGGTAATGATGATTCTCATCTAAATAAAAGATAATTGTCAAAGTTTCATGATTTGTATTAGTTTATATGTTTAGGCTAATTTTTTGAAACTTGTTTGATATGAATTATCTTAACTTATGAGTTTAATTAGATCATAGGCAAATTGTTTGATTTTGTTAGTTGGAACTTTTGATCAAAAGGTATTTTGATGAAATCCATAATTTGTCCTCAAGTTATGGAAAGTGAAAAGTCTCATTTTTAAATGTCATCATAAAATAGTTTTAAGTCTTACATAACTTGTCCTTAAGTTATGGAACTTGAAGAGTCTTTTACATAAATGTTTAATGAACTCCATAACTTGTCCTCAAGTCATGGAATGTCAAGATTTTTTTTCTTAAAACCTATATTAAAATCATAATTTATGGATTTGAAATGTTTTGATAAGTTTCAAAACTTGCCCTCAAGTTTTGGAATTTGTAAATGCAAAGTTTCACTTTGAAAAATTTAGTTCCAAACCCTAGAATTTTAAAAGTTTAAAATTCAACCCTTATACTATTATAATATTATATGTTTAATATATATATATATATATATATATATATATATATATATATATATATATATATATATATATATATATATATATATATATATATAAGAGTAAAGTCAGTCTTACCGTTAGTATGCCTCATTCACCAAGTCGGTCTATAAGGGGGTATAAGGTTACTGCCTATAAAATGGTTGTTTAATGGGTATCCATTCTCACCCACCGCTTCCTTTACTAGTGGAGGGTCGTTAGCCGAACAGGTTTGACAGGACATTTAAATTCACATTGAAAGTATAATAAAATACTAAGTAACTAAACACTTATCAATTCCCAATCATAGTTAATTAGGAAAATGTGAATTTGGTGCTAACCCATGAAATTTCACTTTGCACCTTGTTAAGTCGTTTGTAGAGCGTATGTCGTTAACCGGCTGTAACATCCTAATTTTCGAGGCTAAAAATTTCATTTTTAAATAAATACTTCGCAACATAGTTTACCAAAACATTACCAAAGTCATGTCATTTTGTAAAAACTATAACAACGTGTTCGGAAACTATCTCAACATAAGTAATATAAATCAGAGTACATTCCCAGAAACTCAATGCAAAAAACCTATGTGTGTGTATGTGACGCGTTGCTACACCGCCGACTCCTTCCCCTTAGACGAAGAGGTACCTGAAACCAAAACTGAAACTATACGAACAAAGCTTAGTAAGTTCCCCATCATAAAACATACCATACAATCACAAAGCATACATATTGTAGGGAATTTCTGAGGTGCCCGACCTACCCATGTCAAGCCATTCTAGGGTGCTGACCTACCCATGTCAAGCCATTCTAGGGTGCTGACCTACCTATGTCAGGCCGTTCTGGGGTGCCAACTACCCTCCGGTCTATCTCAACCGGCATCGGGGACTATTTCACCCTACCTCTATCACACAATAACAAAATATAATCATACGGTCAGGTATATCTGGGGTACTAACCTACCCTTCGGTCCTAACGACCAAGTCATGGAAAAACTATTCCCTACTATTACCACTAACTCACATAGCATATCACATAAGCAGATCTAATAAGCATGTCTCATAAGCATATCTCATAGGCATATCACATAATCATATCTCGTAAGCATAACAAGATAATTATCACAAAGACAATTATCTGCCAATTACTCTTGTTGGTGGGCCGGCATTGTGGCCTTAGACCCACCCTTACTGGAAGGCATCTCACCTCAAAGTCGTGTAGCATCTGCACTGTCCTCGGTGTGAAATTCGGCTCTCCTCGACTCCTCAATCCCTACACGACAACCCTTCTAAGTTATCAATTTTTACCCACAACCCCTTCAAGGGTCAACTTGAATCCAAGTCAAAGTCAAACCCTGGCCAACTCAACTATTTGGTTGACCAGACTCGCCGAGTTGGTCCACCAACTAGCCGACTCCCTTCGTCTACATAATACTACAAGCCCGACCCCACTAGTCGAGTCTAAAAAGAGCTCGACGAGTTCACCTTCAACAACACTTCAGTCAATATTCAACCGACCCCTCCGGGCTGAAGCTCGTCAACTGTGCAGACTCGATGTCCGCAATCCATCTCTTGGCTACAATGGGGTCCTTCTCCCCATGAAAGTCTGGCGCACCACTCTCTCGAAAGTCCTTAAAGGATAGTGTGCGCGTACCCGACTGGCTGGACGACAAGTCACTCATGAATGCTCGGAGGAGATCCTCTATCAGCTCAACCATCCCTTCCTTGATCGACCCGAAAATAACCGAGGTCGCCTCTAGGATACCTCTTGTGATCTTGGACGTGATAAACTTGCGTAACCCGTCATCGACCTGCTCGGACCCTGCACCCAAGCCTAATCCTGATACTGATCCAGATCATGAACCACCTACTGCATGTCGTGTGACCAGTATACTGAAAATAAACACATAAACGTTAGGATCATACATATTATTCAGAGGTCTCACACACTCTCCCGGTTCCTGGTTCCATCTCGACCCTCCTTGACTCGATTACAGATCCTCTGCTTTCAGTAGTACGGGCCCATACTACCTTCCACATCTATCCGTACTTTCCTCAAGGATTGCCTCAACTTCACTAAGTCCCTTACCAATATCCCTTTCCAACTGCTCTCATCCTAGGCTTTCCTAGGGTACCCTCCGACCTACTCTCCTCCATCAGTTGCACTAGGGGTCCCTACCTCCTTTCCCTAACTAGCCCACGAATACTGTTACATATTTGCTTACTGGTTAGTTAACGTTAGCTAGGACCCCTTTAGGACAAAGCAAGTAGCATTCATGCATTGAGTAACCAAATCGAGCATAACCTAATCAGGCTATCTCACTGCTAACTACCAGCTCTAACATACGGTTCAATGAGCTCCTATAGCAGGCATAGAGGTCATCCTTCCTAAATCCTTAGCCCTAATCTAGCATGCAGTTCTCATAAACACATAACAAGCATACAAGGTATCCTCCTAGATCCGTAGCCCTAATCTAGCATGTAGATCTCATAAACACATAACAGGCATACAAGACATCCTCCTAGATCCTTAGCCCTAATCTAGCATCCAGTTCTCATAAACACATAACAAGTATGGGTATCTTGGGGAAAACTTACTTGAGCTTGACCGGTTGCACGCATCACACACCTTGTTCTTTCTCAAAACTCTTTAATTTAGATTTTAGAAAAACCATTCAAGCCCACGGTTTGAGTTTAGACACCCCCGAGGGTATGTCCGAATCCCTCAGACCAAGGCTCTAATACCAACTTGTAACATCCCAAATTTCGAGGCCAAAAATTTCATTTCTAAATAAATACTTCACAACATAGTTAACCAAAACATTACCAAAGTCATGTCATTTTATAAAAACTATAACAACATGTTCGGAAACCATCTCAACATAAGTAATATAAATCAGAGTACAATCCCAGAAACTCAGTGTGGAAAACATATGTGTGTGTGTGTGAAGCGCTGCTACACCGCTGGCTCCTTCCCCTTAGACAAAGAGGTACCAGAAACCAAAATTGAAACTGTAAGCACAAAGCTTAGTGAGTTCCCCCATCTTACCACATACCATACCATCACATAGCATACATACTGTCGGGAATTTCTTAGGTTCCCGACCTACCCATGTCAAGCCATTCTAGGGTGCTGACCTACCCATGTCAAGCCATTCTCGAGTGCTGACCTACCCATGCCAGGCCGTTCTGGTGTGCCGACTACCCTCTGGTCTATCTCAACCGGCATCGGGGGCTATTTCACCCCTACCTCTATCACACAATAACAAAATATAATCATATGGTAAGACATATATGGGCTACTACCCTACCCTTCGGTCCTAACGACCAAGTCAGGGAAAAACTAATCACTGCTACTACCAATAACTCACATAGCATATCACATAAGCATATCTAATAAGCATATCTCATAAGAAAATCTCGTAAGCATAACAAGATAACTATCACAAAGACAGTTATCTGCCAATTACTCTTGTTGGTATGCCGACATTGTGGCCTTAGACCCAACCTTATTGGAAGGTAACTCACCTTGAAGTCATGTAACGTCTGCACTTTCCTCGATGTGAAAGTCGGCTCTCCTCGATTCATTAATCCCTAAACGACAACCCTTTTAAGTTATCAATTTGTACCCACAACCCCTTCAAGGGTCAACTTGAATCCAAGTCAAAGCCAAAGTCAAAGTCAAACCTTGGTCAAGTCAACTATTTGGTTGACCAAACTCGCCGAGTTGGTCCGCCAACTTTCCGAGTCCCTTCGTCCACATAATACTACAAACCCGACCCCACTCGTCGAGTCTAGAAAGAGCTCGATGAGTTCAACTTCAATAACGCTTCAGTCAATCTTCAACCGACTCAGCGAGTTCTTCCTTGAACTTGTCAAGTTCATCTTCAGCATATGAATGCGTCCAGTCTATGACTCGCCAAGTTGTAAGAACAACTCGTCGAGTCCATCTTCAAAGACTGTGAGAATGCCTTGGACACGCCAAGCATGTTCTAGCACTCGTCGAGTCACATGACTTCCAGGTCCAAGGAAAACCCCTAGCAGGCTGAGCGTTCCTTCCACTCAACAAAAACCATTTCTAGAAGACGCTTTTTGGGGAAAAAGTGTGTCGACTCGCCGAGTCCAAAACTATACAGTCGATTTCAGTGGGACTTAATGCATCTAAATCATAGATCTAACCTCCTATGGTCCCTTTTTTACGTAAAGTCACAAACTTGATGTCCATGCATTGGGTCTTTGGCTCAAAAAGCCATAAAAGATGGTCTATAAGATGCATGGGGTGTTTATGGCAACAAGGTGGGCACCTTTATGCCATAAAGACCCCCAATAACCCCAGATCTGGAGCATAAACTGACTTCTAATACTCAATCACGAATACAACATCTCTAGGGTTTAGAAAGATGTAGAAAAAGGCCGAAAATCAAGATCTAGAGAATAAATAGACAAGGTTTCAGCTTTGTACCTCAAATAAGCTGGAAATATGTTCAAAACTCTGGATCTTCTTGTTTTCCCTTGATCTCACAAGCCTCCAACTCTTCTTCAAGCTTTAATCACACAAAGTAACACCACAAGGCTCAAGAACACACTAAAAACGGCTAGGGTTTCGAGTTACAGTTTGGTCTGGACGTTGGGGGCTGAGTTGAGGGGTTATAATGTGTTTAAATAGGGTGTAAACCCTCAATTTAGGGTTTCACTCAAACAACGTCTACTCGTCGAGTCGGCCTCCCGACTCGTCGAGTAGACTACTTAAACTTCTTGCGGATCATGACTCAACTCGATGAGTTGGGCCTCCAGCTCATTGAGTCCCAGAGAAAAACATAATAAATACTTGAATTAAAGGCATACCGGGAATCGGTCGTTACACTGACACACTAATCTAGGACTGACAAGTGTGTGGCAAAGGGTAGCATGATGTTAATCATAGATTAATGGAGTGTGTGTGGTTAACCGGCACATTGATTAGGTGGTTTTAACATTGGGTGTACCAAAGTAATTTGCATGGTTATTCACACCTTGTTTGTGATCCTTGACATCCCAGTCAGAAACTTGAAGGGCACAATCGAGATTTAAACATGCCGTTAAAAAGATCATTGAATCTTAAAGGATCTAGGAATTTCAATCCATTTAAAACTTAATAATCAATTTTGTTTTTCATGGTGGAAATTGGTAAATCGTCATTTACCTACCTTCAAATATTTTGTAATTGGATTACGGCATCCCTCTTCCGAACTATAAAATATTGTGTTGGGTCCTAGCCTTAATATTTCATTTGGGTGTTGTATCAAGGACTTAAATCAACTTACTTGAATTTCTCCCTTGTAGATGTCTAATTCAAATAACTATGGTCTTCCCAAATCTTTTGGAATAAGCTTTCCTCTTGAAGATGATGTTCCACGGTTGGATCGTGGAAGTAGAAATGATGCACTTCCTCCACCTCCTCCAATTATTCTCTGTAACCCACAAGCTCGAAGACTTGAAAAGTTCAAGGTCACTCAAGCCCTACTTGCAATGAAACATCAAGATGGAAGACATGAGTGTACTCATGTCTTGGAGATGAAGTCACATATTGAAAGGTTTAGAGTATTGGGTGTCGTTGTATCAAAGAAGTTGGTTGTGGATTGGGTTCTTCAATCACTTCGCGAGTTATATAGTGATTTCATTAATGACTACTATGTGACAGGCCACGACATGACCCTTATTAATCTTACCTATTTGCTTGTTGATGTTGAATCAAAATTTATTTGGTGCACTGGAAAAGCAAATTTGATTAGAAGATCTACTTCTCAAACTTCCACATACATTTACAATGGTAACATTGGAAGTCCAAAAAATATTTCTCTTCCCAATGGAATGGGATCGTCCATAGTCAACCTGGTTGACCATATGGTAAAGAGAAAGGCTAAGTTTGTGATTGTCTCATGTGCCAATGCCAAAGAAGCCATTTGTTTCTACAACCATTTGAAGGGACATTGGAAGTGAAGTTGTCCTGACTACTTGAAAGATCTGAAAGAAGGTGTCACACCCCCAAACCAAGGATGGCGGAAACGTCCAGGGGTGGAGGACTTCATGTACAGTATCACAACAACGTGTATAATAGTGCTCAAAGTAAATACAACCATCATAAATATAATTGAAAAAGTTACACCAAAGTATATGTTTACATGTTTCAAAATCAATTACATTATGATGACAAAAATAAATTGTTGACGGTTTAACGTCCCATCCTCAAAGCGCTGAAGTTTTCCTGTTTCACTGATCTCCTGAGAATACAAGTAGTTTTGAAAGAGTGTCAACAATTAAGTTGGTGAGTTCATAAGAGTTTTGTTTGGAGTAGAAACCGTTTTCCTTTTAAAATCGATAGAGTTTGATCTGCAGAAAATCCAATATTTTCTTAGTTAAGTGTAAACAGAATATTCCTATATGATGTGTTGATGTATCCTAGATTGACCCGTAGATTTCCCTATAATCGTCCAGCGTATATAAGTTATATAAGATTTAGGTTAGATAAGACGTCGAATATAATGGGTCCGCCCTAGGTCCACAACCAAACAAGGAACAGGAGATGAGGCGGGCACCACCAATTCTAAGCCAATCACGACTAGATTCTATATAACTCTATCATATACACTTAGAAATTATAGCTGAAAACTAACAATGCGAAAGTTTAATGTGAATATAACCTATACATATCATAGTTCACCGGGGAGTAATAGGGATTAGTGAACCTGAACTATGCATATGATAGCTTATCAAAAGTGATGGTGATGGTGAATATAACCTATACATATCATAGTTCACCGGGGAGTAATAGGGATTAGTGAACCTGAACTATGCATATGATAGCTTATCAAAAGTGATGGTGATGGTGAATATAACCTATACATATCATAGTTCACCGGGGAGTAATAGGGATTAGTGAACCTGAACTATGCATATGATAGCTTATCAAAAGTGGTGGTGATGGTGAATATAACCTATACATATCATAGTTCACCGGGGAGTAATAGGGATTAGTGAACCTGAACTATGCATATGATAGCTTATCAAAAGTGATGGTGATGGTGAATATAACCTATACATATCATAGTTCACCGGGGAGTAATAGGGATTAGTGAACCTGAACTATGCATATGATAGCTTATCAAAAGTGGTGGTGAATTCCTTTCTTGTAATTAAGTTCTTAGGGTAGATGAAACATAAACTATACCTATTATAGTTTATCACTTTGTTTGTAATATTTATATTTACCGTAACTATACCGATTATAACTAGCGTGTTCGTTTGTGGGGGTATAATGGCTTAACTATACTTATTATAGTTTATCATAATTATCCATAGTGGTAATAACCCTTTTGTATGTATAAAGCTTTAATAATGTGTTTGTTATGTAACATAACTCTAAACTATACCTATTATAGTTTATTAAATATTGGTGTGGGTAGTGAGCATAGGCCTTACTTGTCATAATTTACCAATGTTTGTATTTTAATGGATATAGCCTTGTAATATCATTTATATATTTACCATACTTGTGGAGGTGTAAATCCATTTGTTTTCTGATGTATGTCTATATAAGAATACAAATTTGTCATATATTGCAACTACACATAAACACATAACGATGTATACCTTGCTCAACATGTTACAAGGTGAAATGAAATTTATAGTGTTTTTCTGTTAATAACATTTTCTGTAACTGTTATTGGAAAAATTGTAGAAAAATCATAAAGTGTCCAAATCAAGTTCTGTAACTTCTGAGAGTTTGGAAAATCAGTCTAGTTTGTTCATAATTTTTATTATAATTTTTAATGACTTCTTACTTATGTGAAAAAGTCCATAATCACAGACTGGTCCGGATTGATGTTTGAAATGATAGGCAGTTTTGTAAAAATCACCATAAATTGTAGAAAAATCGTATGGAGATGTGTAAGTAGTCATTTTAAAGCTAAGAAGTGGAACTACATGCACCTAATACAGTTTTGAAAACAAAAATTCTTAAGATATCCAAAACAGTCCGTGAATGGAGTTGAACTTTTCTGATGAAGGCTGTTAGAAAAGTGTAGTTATGTTCTTAGTGTTTTAACTTGTATTCCCCACCTAAAAACTTGAGAAAAACATGAAAATGTAGGGGTATGAACTCATCTTAAGTGATTTCAGTAGGTAAGTGTTGAAGAAGAGAAGTGTTCAACCCAAGAACACTTGAAGAATCACTTGAAGATTCGAAGATCTAACACAATTATGAGAGAGATTGTGTAAGATATCCATGATTTGAGTGGAAATAATTGAGATAATCATAAAGAGAATGGATTATTCTTACCAAATGTGGAGGAAAATCCCAATATCAGCCCTCAAATCTCGAGTTCTAGAGAGGGAAAATGAGAGAGAAAAGAGTTTGCTCTTTTTGGTGAAAAGAGAGGAAATGAGAGAAATGAGGAGAGAGGGTGAATATTCAGCTCTCAAAAACGTGGGAAAGAGTGATGATTGAGTGGAAAGTACATTGATGTGACCTAGGTAAGGTGGGGAGGTGTGGCTGGTCATAGAGTGGGTGTGGGAGTGGTTGCTTGTGTCATAAAGTAAAGCAAAGTCAACACTCCACCTCTTTGTACTTTACCCACTTGCTTTTATTATTTAAATAAAGATTTTTATGAAAATATGATTAAATTGTGAATATTTAGGGTTTATTATGTTAAAATATGATTTTGGGTGAAAACCCCGCGTTAAAATAATTAAAAACGGGCCTTAAACGTAAAACTATGCGAAAACCGGGAGAAAATGAGTTCCCAGCGAGACCTCTCGGTCCTAGGCCGAGGTTCGGTCCCTAGGCCGAGGCTCGGTCCATGCTGATGCTGAGTCGGAAACGAAATGCGCGAGCCAGAAGAAGGAGCGAAGGCGAGGGTTTGTCCGAAGGCTCGGTCCGAAGGGTCAGCAGGGAAGCTTCGATTCGGAGATAAGAGGGGAGAATGGCAGAACCGAACGGACTGCAGTGAACAGTAGTGAACAGTACCTTCGGTTCGGTTAGTGAACAGTACCTTCGGTTCAGATCAGCAGCCTTCTTCATCAGGAGGGTTCGGTTCCTAAGAGGGGTTTCGGTTCCTAAGGTCCGTTTTTCGCGTAGACTTCCGTTTTTGGGCTGTTTTCGCCAAATTTGAGGGTTGGGATGCCCCGAGTGATTATAGAAACTTGGGAGAGATTTCGAGAGAGATTTGAGAGAGATTCCACATACTCAGAGAGATTTGGGAGAGATTTGACATTCTTGGAGAGATTTCACATATAAAGAGATATGTGGGAGAGATTTCACATACTTAGAGAGATTTGGGAGAGATTTGACATACTTGGAGAGATTTCTCATACAAAGAGATATGTGGGAGAGATTTCACATACTTAGAGAGATTTGGGAGAGATTTGACATACTTGGAGAGATTTCTCATACAAAGAGATATGTGGGAGATATTTCACATACTTAGAGAGATTTGGGAGAGATTTGACATACTTGGAGAGATTTCTCATACAAAGAGATATGTGGGAGAGATTTCACATACTTAGAGAGATTTGGGAGAGATTTGACATAAGAAGAGATAGAGTGAAAACGATTGAGAGAGGTTTCATTGGTGACCTTTTTGAGTGTTCGGCTTTGCAATGCAGGGTCCGTAAGTCCCGTTACGCCTTGTTTAAGGATCTTGCATACTCCCGATGAGTATGCAACATTGTTTTATCGGTTTGGCTCGCCACGTACCACAGTTTTAGGTTGAGGAGATCCAGATGTACGCACTTTTTGATTTATGATCTCTCGTTAGAATAGAGAGTTGTTTAGGAGTTACTCACGGCAAAATGAGTGGACCGGTTTGACTTGTTGACTTTCGTTGACTTTGACTTGATTATTGACGGTTGTCACATCATCCCCCCGTTAGAGGGAATTTCGTCCCGAAATTTGAAATCAGGCAAGGAGTTTGTAAATGACTAAGGTCGGCTCTACATTATTTTGATTCTGACTAAGAGATGAGTTATTATACATGAAAACTTAGCTTATACACATTATGATATAACCAATACTGGGCGGATAGTAAAATGTGTGATTCTACTTCAGTTTCACATCCCAACGAGGAAAAGAAACTAAGTCAGAATTCTCACATTCTATTATCTACCAGGTATTCGTTATATATAACTGGGGAATGTATAAGTGAGGAAATCATAACAAATAACTTAGTAATCCTTCTTAATGAATTAGAGTTCCTAGTCAGGGCTAACATTGAACCTAGATGTATTTCAACCATTCACCTATAGAGTAGAAGTATGTTCTCGAAGGTTTGACCTACATCCCTATGATGCAGTCCCATTACGGAGTCGAAGGAAATTCATAGAATGGTCTCATGACGGCTTTGGAATTTCTTGTTGTTTATGCTCTCAGTTTAATCCTTGACATTACTACTATGCATGCTTTAATCGATGCTAGAGTTAATCAAATAAAGAAATTTGAAATTTAAACGTCGATGTTAGAAACACGTACTAATATTTGCGGGCAGTTCTGGGGTGGTCTCTCCTTCGGTGATCGCAAGTACCCTTCCACCACCACTGGCATCTCTTGCTCTTGGGCAGTTCCTTTTAAAATGGCCTGTTTCTCCACATTTGTAATAGGTTGGGCTTACTCCAGAGCCGGGGAACTGGTTGATGGGTCATACCGGTGCCCTACAGAAACAGGTAGTGTGCCCTTTCCTATTGCAATTCGTGCAATGCAGTTCTCTACAAGCCCCAGTGTGATGGAAGCTACACTTGTTACATTTCGGAAGGGTTCCAGCGTATTGTTTCATGGGAGTTGACGTGGTGAGGGTTGTGGCAGCATGAATAACAAAGATTGGCATGGTTGTCGTAGTGTCATGGCTGGCACGATGGTCGATGAGTTGTTGTGCCAACTCCTTGGCGCTGTCGAAGGTAGTTGGTCTGGAGGCCAATACACTATCATGAATCTGGGATGATAGCCCCCAAAGGTATCGTTCTACCTTTTTCTCCTCTGGGGTGACCATTGCAGGACAGAGGAGTGCTAGGTCATTGAATCGAGCGGTATAAGCTTCGAGATCCATCCCCGACATTTTGAGGTTCCAGAGTTCCACTTCCAGTTTTTGCACTTCGCCTCTTGGGCAATATTCTTTCAGTATTAAAGCTTTTAGATCCTCCCAGCTTATAGAGTTAGCCACTGCAGGAGTAAGCGACTTAACTCTGCCGTTCCACCAAGTAAGAGCTTTTCTTGTGAAGGTGAATGCCGCATACTTGACCTTGCTTGCTTCGGGACAAGCACAAATTTCGAAGACTGCTTCGGTCCTTTCGAACCATTGCATCAGTGCGATGACGCCCCCGCTTCCATCGAAAGGATCGGGTTTGCCATTTGTGAAGTCTTTGTAAGAACACTCCTTAGTACGCCCTGTGCTGTCCCCCTGATTCGAGTTAGTATTCCCGGATCTGAAGCCGCCAGAACCATTTGTACCCATTTGCGACATTGCTGCCGCCACGGCTGCTGTTACGGCAGCTTGAAACATTATGGGATCAAACTGCGGAGGGGGCGGTGCTGTGCTTCCGGAGGGTCTGGACTTTTTCTTTGGCGGCATAGTCCTGTCATAAGTTGGTAGAGACGAACAACGATAAGTTTTTAATAGTAGTGACAAGTCAGATGTTATCAAGCCAGACTTGTCTGTATTATGTTCTGACTTAAAAGTATTTTGTATGTAATTCATAACAAAGCCCCTATGAATGAATTTTAGTGGTAATGACTCAAATGCAACTTGTGATTTGTTTCGCCTGATCCCTTCCTAAAATCACTTGGTATTTATTTAGAATTTCTTGGAGTTACCATATGTAAATTGTTTGTAAGATAGGGTTCGAGGAAAATAGATCTACATCTCAGTAACGTAAGGAAAATTTTTGGGCAATGCTACGGTTCCCTTGAATAGTGTAGTTTCCGGATTCTGAAGGATTCGAATGTCTCCATTTAACAATCTAGGTTGGTCGTGTTCTTCGTTCCAGGTTTCCAAGCATTCTACCCAAGGAGGCGTTGGGCCTTGAACAACCGGACGAGGGTTAGGATTCGGAACAAGGGCCATCAGGGTAGGTTCTCCACTTCAGGGTCGGTGTCAGGACCATCAGCAAAGCCTTCAGCTTGGTGACCATCCAAAGGGATTCGGTGATCATTCTCTGGCTCCTCTCCGAGCCATTCAGTATTGCCGTGGTTAGGGTAGTACGGGTCGTCGTGGGGAAGGAATTCAGCCATAATATCTTCGCGAGAAATGGGGATATAAGAAATAACTAAGTAGACGTACTAATTAGATAATTATAAGATGATCTTTATCAGGTACTTCAATATATTGTTTAGTGCATACTAGTCATATGTATTTGGTGATGGGTTTTATGCATAAGAAACAATCCTATGTGCTCATACAAACCCTAATGCTTGGATCTAGCTTTCTCTATTGTACATGCTTTGAATCCAAGACTAATAAACTTAGATCTAACATATTACAAACTGAATTAGGGTTTATAGAATCACCGTTGATTGTTATATAGCAATAACAATCAATTCTTGGCTTGGATTGGCCTTAGAAAGCTTAGTGCCTCAAGTGCTGCACCTCTAATGGAGTCACAAACACCATATGCAACTTGGATGAAGAGGAGAAGAAGAGAGGCTGCCCAAAAACGGCTGGAAACCCTAATGGAAGACTTGTCCACGTTTTTGGGGCATAGGGGCCCTTTATATACATGTAGGCTATTAGGGTTTACAACTAGGAAACCCTAATATGACTGCTTAGGCCCTAAGCAGCCCATGGACTCCTTAAACATATCCCTTGGACGATTTCTAATGGGCTTCCCATAGAATTCGTCCAACCTATATATTATTAGGTGATCCATAGCCCAATTATAATTATCTTATAATTACAACTTCAGTCCCCTAAGTTTAATTAATCCCTTTTAGCCACAAAATTAATTATCAATTAATTCTTGACTAATATTAATTAAACAATATGATTTCTCCTTTAATATATTATTCTCATAATATATTAATAAATCATATTTAAACCTTTCTCTCCTTAAATCATCCTACATATTGCTATGGTGAAGACAACCCAAAAGGACCATGGTCATAATCGGGTCAAGTACATACCAAAATAGTTATGGACTTAGACACTAATCCAACAGTCTCCCACTTGGATAAGTCTAATAACTATTTTCCGTACGACTTCAAAACCTGATCAACAATCGTAGCTTTCAAAAGCCGCTGTCAACTCTGATCTTATCAGATAGCGTGTCCTCTAGATAAGGGATTATATATTCCTCCATTCTCAAGATATCGTATAGACATAAGACATGAATTTCAATCATTCTCTCTATACTATTTCCCGACTTCCGATTTATGACAACTGACAACAGACTACAATTGAACACATCAACTTAGTCTCGGCTTGGCCAAGCTCTTAGGTGTCATCACTAAATCATCGAGAGGCCCATAGATATCGCTTTTATCCCAGTTTGGGTAAAAGGAATGGATAAACTTCGACTCAAATGCTCGCTTCCATTTATTGATCGAATCACACACAACGATAAGTTTTATAACACCAAGTTACTGGTGCGTTTACTTATTATCAATGTGTAACCGAACAACAAATAACAACTCACACGTCTCGGTTTCAAGAATATACAATATTATCATCTCACTAATCACTCGTGATAAATCCATGAAGTGATCCAAGTGAGCGTGGGTTTAATCCAATACTCTAATCTTATCAAAGCACTCATGAATTCTGCAGCAAACTTGTGCCATGTCTCAACGCTTCAGACAATCTACAGACAGATTCATGACAGTTTTTATTCATACCTACTCCCAACGTATGACCGACTGTGGATGTTTGAATAACCTAGTTATTCTGGAAGTCAAAACATGCAAACTGAAACATGACAATAATACTTAATCCTATATGGCCCCAAACTTGTGAGAGTAAATAAAACATTTCTATTTATCCACCATATTGATCACTCATTATTTATCATTTAATGTTTCGAATAATCAACTCATTACTTGAATTACAACAACAATTGTCCCATGCTCTAAGCATGCACACTTTGTTTCCTATGGTCCATGCTTTGTGAAATAGAACAATTGAAAACTTTTCCAATGATTCTCATTTCACAATTCCTCAATCCCCATTATTAATGTAAGAACACAAGGTTCTTCCACTACTAGAATATGCTAGATTCTAACATTTTACGCAACGATCCTTTCGTAAAGTCATAGCACAAAAGTCACCAAGACTTGGCTAATGAAATTACAAAGTACTTTCTTAGAAATTGTAGACAATTCCATAGACGTGAAGTCTCACATTCAAAGTACATTCCTTTGAACATCCTTCTTGCATAAAGTTTTCTAATCTAGACACAGAATCTCAATATCCAACTCCCAATATGGAAACATTTCCACATTTGCCATATGACAACTCATTCTTAATAGAATCTTATCTATTCATAATAATGTCGATATGGTCCATCCAATACCATACTTCCAACTACTTGCAAGCGACCAATCCTCAGTGAACTTTGGATCGTCCTTTGATAGTTGTTTAATAATTTTAGTTAAAATCCATTCTAGTCCTTTTTCCCTCTTAATGTGCTAGACATTTGAAAAATTTTAGAATGGTAAATATTATAGCATTTGCAATCGATCCTATACCCGAAGCGTATGGGACACGATGCATAATGTCTTACATAAAGATATGATACTTTACCAATCTTTTGCCATAATATTTTATGTGTCATGTTCTCACAATTCGAACTATGAAGAGGGATGCCGTAATCATAATCGAATTTTAAGAACACACAATGTATCCTTTGACTGAAAATGTTAAAATTTCTCAATCTAAGCTTTAGATTTTGAAATGAAGTATAATATTCTCTCCCTTAATTATATTAAAACAACTTTTCAACCCATTTGTTTTTCTATAATTAATATTGCTAACTTGCAATACTCGCCATAATAATTATACAAGCATAACACTTATGCTCCCACTATCATGATGATTATTATCATATAAGCATAACACTTATGCTCCCACTAGCTTTGACGTGTATTCAGAAAACAAATGAACTTTCAGAAAACAATGCCTATTGAATTTCTGAAATTCATATTTCTAATACCAGATGCTTCGATAAGCCTTTATCTAGGCTTCTTAACCTTATACACCTTTGTCTTAGATAGCTCATATGTGTGTTTAAACAATTCAGAACTTATGTTACTAAGTTCCAAATGTTGAAACTAATTGCAAAATCTCATAATTCGAACTATGGAAAGGGATGCCGTAACCATAATCGAATTTGAGAATACAATTTTCACAATTGCTATCTTCTTAAGATTTCTCTTAGTGAAAGCATTTCCTCACAGTCATTTTCATGAAGGAGGGAATCTTATGACACTTGGATTTTATGGTGTATGAGTTCCTATCCATGTGACTTTGCCAAAACCAAGGTTTGCGACAAATCCAAACTCATATGGACTGAACTTTCTTAATCTTGATTTCTTGCCCTATGGTAACACGAGTGCCCACCATGTCTTCCAAGTAGTTTAGTAACTTGTCCTTACATATCAATGTACTTTCCATCGACTAAGGCTCTATTATGCATTCAAATGAGAACCCATAGAACTCACATACGCAATTAACTCAATTGGAATGACACAAAAACAAAATAATGTCAGCACGATAGGTTGTAAACCTCAAGTCGTGTGCTAGTGATGATCGATAAGGTATATTCTTGATTTGTTCTTGAAACCTTTCAAGACCATTAAGACTCCCACTGACTCCTTGACATATAAGATTCTCTTGTCATGAAACATTTCTTGACAAAGCAAATACTCAAGAGTTAGTGTAGTTCTTATCAAGACAAAACACTTCACATAATTGGTCCTAGTTGGTCTTTGTCTTATCCAAGACAGCATAACTTACCAATTTCAAATGTGCAAGAATAAGAAAACATTTCCAAATTCCACATTTGATGAGTGTTATAAACCAACTTAAGACTTGTCACTCAATGTCACAATCTTGGAGTATGACTCTAAGACTTGATATTGGAACGAAGTATGATTGGCTCTTTGATTTAACCATTTCTACAATTCTCGATTCCTCTTCTTAGACATGCAAATGCACTAAGACTCACTTAGAGGATCAATTGAGATATGGTTCTTAATCATTAAGACTTCATCATAAAACACAATAAAAGGTACTCTCCCTTCTTCTTAGAATGGAGAAACTTTTATCTTTCTGCCTTCCTGATTCTTCTTATTCGTTCTGCTATTGATTGAAACTATTTCAGTTAACTCAGAATTATACTCAATCTTATAATTATAACCATATTTACTAAACTTTAGTAAATCATGACGAATATCTTTGTCACTCTTGTGGTAGACTTGATCAATGTACGACCTAGTGTACTCGATCTCCTAGTCCTTCAATTGACACTTTGTCAAAGAATTAGTCTAAGTTTCCCAAATGTGAAAGTTTTTCATTCATCATACAATACACATTGCATGATTCCAAGTTTCTGTCCAATTGAAACTTGGGCGATGAGAAACCCTCCCTATTTGGTAAACTTTTGATATGTCCACAAATAACATAATTAAGAATCAAATCCATTATTGCTAATAATAGAAACATTCGAACATCAATTTTTCATACATGCCATTGCAAGGATAAATAAATAAGATAAAATCAAAATTCATTTTATTGCGGAAAAATTTTGTCCTTACAATGCAATTCAATCGAAAAACTATGTTATTACATATTTCTTAACAATCTATTCTAACTCCAAGTAGTGGCTCAAGAATCCATTCTTCAAGTAATGCGATCGAAATCCATTTCATCACGATTAGATTCAGCTCACTTCTTCCCTTAAGCTTCCTCGCTTTTCTTTGATCCTACAAAACATCAAAATGTAATCTTATTACATCATGTATTAAGAATCTAGAATAGGAACTTAAAAGAGTTAGATAATGGATTTTACCTGAAGCAGAGCCATTCTTCCTGACTCTCCCATCTCTTAGATCTCTCAGGTAGTTAGGGCAACTTCGTCTCCAATGCCCCTTCTCTTGGCAATAAAAGCAAATGGACTCCTTTGGCACAGCACATCGGACAATCACAGACTTAGTTCTTTCTGGACTTCCAATGTTGCCAGTGTCCATTGAAGTTTGGGAGTTTGATTCACCAGACAAATTTGCTTGATTAGCACGCCAAATCATTGCTGATTCAGCAGCTATAAGCAAATAGGTGAGATCAATAAGGGCCACGTCGTGGTCCATCATATAGTACTCTCTAACGAAATCACTATATGATTCAGGAAGTGACTGAAGAACCCAGTCAACAGCCAACTCAC
This sequence comes from Lactuca sativa, assembly GCF_002870075.4. Taxonomy (NCBI): domain Eukaryota; kingdom Viridiplantae; phylum Streptophyta; class Magnoliopsida; order Asterales; family Asteraceae; genus Lactuca; species Lactuca sativa. The sequence continues at coordinate 253,683,488 of NC_056627.2, forward strand.
TTGAAATCTCGACACCCAACATGTTTAACCTATCAATGTGTGTTTTCATCTCTAAGACGTGCGCACACACAGGTTTCCCATCTTCGTGTTTACTTGCCAAAAGGGCTTGAGTGAGCTTGAACTTTTCAAGCCTTTGAACTTGTGGGTCAGGGAGAACAATTTGAGGAGGTGGAGGAAGTGAAGCATGACTCTCATTTCCTTGATCGTATCTCGGAACGTCATCTTCATTTGGAAAACTTGTTCCATGGGATTTGGGAAGCCCATTGTAAGATTCAGACATCTACAAAACGGGAGAAAATTCAAGTTATGTTGATTAGCATTCTTGATGTAACACCCAAATGAAACATCAAGCTAGGATCCAACACAATACTCTACAACCTAGAAGAGGGATGCCGTAATCTAGTTGCAGAATATTTGAAGGTAGGTAAATGACGATTTACCAATTTCCACCATGAAAAACGAAAAGGAAGATTAAGTTTTAAATGAATTGAAACTCCTAGATCTTTTGAGATTCATTGAACATTTCAATGGCATGTTTAATCTCGATTATGCCCTACTATTTGTGACTGGGATGCTGAGGATCACAAACAAGGTGTGAATAACCATACGAATCACGTGGTGCACCCAATGCTACAATCACCTAATCAATGTGCCGGTTAACCACACACGCTCCATTGATCTATGACAAACATCGAGTCACCCTTCGCTACCAATGTCATCCCTAAATTAGTGTGCCGGTTAACCACACACGCTCCACTAACGTTTGACAGGGGTACGAAGTGCAATTCTATGGATTAGCATACAATTTCACATTTTTCCTAAAGTAACTATGATTTGGGAATTTGAAAAAAAAAATATTTAGTTACTTTGTACTTCATTATACTTGTAATGGAAGGTTTCTGTCCTATCCTACCCGTTCGGCTAACGACCCTCCACTAGTCAAGAGTGCGGTGGGTAAGAGTGGATACCCATTCAATCGCCATTTTATAGGCAATTTCCTTAAACACCCCTTATAGACCAGCTTCGTGAATGAGGCCTACTAACGGTAAGACTGACTGGTTACTCATACATATATAATATTAGACTTTTAATGTTATATATAGTATAGGGTGTATTTTACACTTTTAAAATACTAGGTGGTTTAACTTAGTAAATTATACTTTTAATTTAATTAAATGTAAACCAGAAACTTTATGGGTTTATTAAATCACCTTTAATAATGCACTTTAATTAATTTAATAAAACCATAAGGATGTAATTTGAACTTTTTCAAAATTAGGATTTTAGAATTTAGACTTTTTTCAAAATTAAACCTTTTAATCAAACAATTTAAATTCCAAAACTTGAGGGCAAGTTTTGAAACTTTTCAAAACATAAGGGATCAAATGACAAATAATTCAAATTAAACAATTAATTTGGAGATTATCTATATATGACTTAATCTCATTTTATTTTTTAAATATATGGAAAGGATAATACAAGATCTTCAATTATCCAGTTTAAACAATTAAATTGATAATCACAAAGATAGCAATATCCAAATCCCTAAAATCTTGGGATCTTATCTTGGGGGGCAAGGGATTTTCGAAATCCCTAGGGTTTTCTAACCCTAATTTTGAAATTTGGAGGCTAGAAAAAAAAATATAAGAACCCTATCAAAAATCGCCAACTAGGGTTTTGCAACCCTAATTTGCGAAAAACACCATGCCTTAGGGTTTACATGCCATAAACCCTAATTTGTCAAATTCATAAAACATATAAGCATCAAATACAACTGAAACCAATCAAAGCTCTGATACCACTGATCGGTTTTATGCATAAGAAACAGTCCTATGTGCTCATACAAACCCTAATGCTTGGATCTAGGTTTCTCTATTGTACATGCTTTGAATCCAAGACTAATAAACTTAGATCTAACATATTATAAACTGAATTAGGGTTTATAGAATCACCTTTGATTGTTATATAGCAATAACAATCAATTCCTGGCTTGGATTGGCCTTAGAAAGCTTAGTGCCTCAAGTGCTGCACCTCTAATGGAGTCACAAACACCATATGCAACTTGGATGAAGAGGAGAAGAAGAGAGGCTGCCCAAAAACGGCTGGAAACCCTAATGGAAGACTTGTCCACGTTTTTGGGGCATAGGGGCCCTTTATATACATGTAGGCTATTAGGGTTTACAACTAGGAAACCCTAATATGACTGCTTAGGCCCTAAGCAGCCCATGGACTCCTTAAACATATCCCTTGGACGATTTCTAATGGGCTTCCCATAGAATTCGTCCAACCTATATATTATTAGGTGATCCATAGCCCAATTATAATTATCTTATAATTACAACTTCAGTCCCCTAAGTTTAATTAATCCCTTTTAGCCACAAAATTAATTATCAATTAATTCTTGACTAATATTAATTAAACAATATGATTTCTCCTTTAATATATTATTCTCATAATATATTAATAAATCATATTTAAACCTTTCTCTCCTTAAATCATCCTACATATTCCTATGGTGAAGGCAACCCAAAAGGACCATGCTCATAATCGGGTCAAGTACATACCAAAATAGTTATGGACTTAGACACTAATCCAACATTTGGGACAGATGGACCTTCGAATAAGCGATCCTAACTCTAAATCCCCATTCCAACGAGAACAGGAAGTAAAGCAAAGATCCACAGATTCTAAGTCAATGACGTCCTGGATACATATAATTTTAATGTATCCACTAGGCAATTATCGACCTATTGATAAAAATCTATTTAGTTCTCAAATAAGTAATTATAATAACACCAAATACCCCTATGGTATTCATTGTGGTAGTGTTGGTAAGTTTTTAGACTTGTTGCAACACCTACGACCATTCCTGGGCATATGATAATCATTTCTGGGTGAGACATAGTTGATCAGGCTATGTCATTCCCATACCTGACTATACATCCCCAAGCCTACTCGTATTGTTCAACAATTACTACTTTTGTCCCATCCCACCGTGATACTGACCCTAGTGTGTGTGCACATGCTCCTACTTTTACCGAGAAATTATTTGTTTCTAAAAGTATAGTCGCTTTGAAAACTTTAAATCAGAGACTTTCGGTCCCAATGTATTTATAGTTTGTATATCTTATGTGGTTCGATATACTGAGTTCACTATAAACAATGCTCTGATACCAATCTGTCACACCCCCAAACCAAGGATTGCGGAAACGTCCAGGGGTGGAGGACTTCATGTACAGTATCACAACAACGTGTATAATAGTGCTCAAAGTAAATACAACCATCATAAATATAATTGAAAAAGTTACACCAAAGTATATGTTTACATGTTTCAAAATCAATTACATTATGATGACAAAAATAAATTGTTGACGGTTTAACGTCCCATCCTCAAAGCGCTGAAGTTTTCCTGTTTCACTGATCTCCTGAGAATACTAGTTTTGAAAGAGTGTCAACAATTAAGTTGGTGAGTTCATAAGAGTTTTGTTTGGAGTAGAAACCGTTTTCCTTTTAAAATCGATAGAGTTTGATCTCCAGAAAATCCAATATTTTCTTAGTTAAGTGTAAACAGAATATTCCTATATGATGTGTTGATGTATCCTAGATTGACCCGTAGATTTCCCCTATAATCGTCCAGCGTATATAAGTTATATAAGATTTAGGTTAGATAAAACGTCGAATATAATGGGTCCGCCCTAGGTCCACAACCAAACAAGGAACAGGAGATGAGGCGGGCACCACCAATTCTAAGCCAATCACGACTAGATTCTATATAACTCTATCATATACACTTAGAAATTATAGCTGAAAACTAACAATGCGAAAGTTTAATGTAAATATAACCTATACATATCATAGTTCACCGGGGAGTAATAGGGATTAGTGAACCTGAACTATGCATATGATAGCTTATCAAAAGTGATGGTGATGGTGAATATAACCTATACATATCATAGTTCACCGGGGAGTAATAGGGATTAGTGAACCTGAACTATGCATATGATAGCTTATCAAAAGTGGTGGTGATGGTGAATATAACCTATACATATCATAGTTCACCAGGGAGTAATAGGGATTAGTGAACCTGAACTATGCATATGATAGCTTATCAAAAGTGGTGGTGATGGTGAATATAACCTATACATATCATAGTTCACCGGGGAGTAATAGGGATTAGTGAACCTGAACTATGCATATGATAGCTTATCAAAAGTGATGGTGATGGTGAATATAACCTATACATATCATAGTTCACCGGGGAGTAATAGGGATTAGTGAACCTGAACTATGCATATGATAGCTTATCAAAAGTGGTGGTGAATTCCTTTCTTGTAATTAAGTTCTTAGGGTAGATGAAACATAAACTATACCTATTATAGTTTATCACTTTGTTTGTAATATTTATATTTACCGTAACTATACCGATTATAACTAGCGTGTTCGTTTGTGGGGGTATAATGGCTTAACTATACTTATTATAGTTTATCATAATTATCCATAGTGGTAATAACCCTTTTGTATGTATAAAGCTTTAATAATGTGTTTGTTATGTAACATAACTCTAACTATACCTATTATAGTTTATAAAATATTGGTGTGGGTAGTGAGCATAGGCCTTACTTGTCATAATTTACCAATGTTTGTATTTTAATGGATATAGCCTTGTAATATCATTTATATATTTACCATACTTGTGGAGGTGTAAATCCATTTGTTTTCTGATGTATGTCTATATAAGAATACAAAATTGTCATATATTGCAACTACACATAAACACATAACGATGTATACCTTGCTCAACATGTTACAAGGTGAAATGAAATTTATAGTGTTTTTCTGTTAATAACATTTTCTGTATCTGTTATTGGAAAAATTGTAGAAAAATCATAAAGTGTCCAAATCAAGTTCCGTAACTTCTGAGAGTTTGGAAAATCAGTCTAGTTTGTTCATAATTTTTATTATAATTTTTAATGACTTCTTACTTATGTGAAAAAGTCCATAATCACAGACTGGTCCGGATTGATGTTTGAAATGATAGGCAGTTTTGTAAAAATCACCATAAATTGGAGAAAAATCGTATGGAGATGTGTAAGTAGTCATTTTAAAGCTAAGAAGTGGAACTACATGCACCTAATACAGCTTTGAAAACGAAATTTTTTAAGATATCCAAAACAGTCCGTGAATGGAGTTGAACTTTTCTGATGAAGGCTGTTAGAAAAGTGTAGTTATGTTCTTAGTGTTTTAACTTGTATTCCCCCCCTAAAAACTTGAGAAAAACATGAAAATGTAGGGGTATGAACTCACCTTAAGTGATTTCAGTAGGTAAGTGTTGAAGAAGAGAAGTGTTCAACCCAAGAACACTTGAAGATTCGAAGATCTAACACAATTATGAGAGAGATTGTGTAAGATATCCATGATTTGAGTGGAAATAATTGAGATAATCATAAAGAGAATGGATTATTCTTACCAAATGTGGAGGAAAATCCCCATATCAGCCCTCAAATCTCGAGTTCTAGAGAGGGAAAATGAGAGAGAAAAGAGTTTGCTCTTTTTGGTGAAAAGAGAGGAAATGAGAGAAATGAGGAGAGAGGGTGAATATTCAGCTCTCAAAAACGTGGGAAAGAGTGATGATTGAGTGGAAAGTACATTGATGTGACCTAGGTAAGGTGGGGAGGTGTGGCTGGTCATAGAGTGGGTGTGGGAGTGGTTGCTTGTGTCATAAAGTAAAGCAAAGTCAACACTCCACCTCTTTGTACTTTACCCACTTGCTTTTATTATTTAAATAAAGATTTTTATGAAAATATGATTAAATTGTGAATATTTAGGGTTTATTATGTTAAAATATGATTTTGGGTGAAAACCCCGCGTTAAAATAATTAAAAACGGGCCTTAAACGTAAAACTATGCGAAAACCGGGAGAAAATGAGTTCCCAGCGAGACCTCTCGGTCCTAGGCCGAGGTTCGGTCCCTAGGCCGAGGCTCGGTCCATGCTGATGTTGAGTCGGAAACGAAATGCGCGAGCCAGAAGAAGGAGCGAAGGCGAGGGTTCGTCCGAAGGCTCGGTCCGAAGGGTCAGCAGGGAAGCTTCGGTTCGGAGATAAGAGGGGAGAATGGCAGAACCGAACGGACTGCAGTGAATAGTAGTGAACAGTACCTTCGGTTCGGATCAGCAGCCTTCTTCATCAGGAGGGTTCGGTTCCTAAGAGGGGTTTCGGTTCCTAAGGTCCGTTTTTCGCGTAGACTTCCGTTTTTGGGCTGTTTTCGCCAAATTCGAGGGTCGGGATGCCTCGAGTGATTACAGAAAGTTGGGAGAGATTTCGAGAGAGATTCCACATACTCAGAGAGATTTGGGAGAGATTTGACATTCTTGGAGAGATTTCACATACAAAGAGATATGTGGGAGAGATTTCACATACTTAGAGAGATTTGGGAGAGATTTGACATACTTGGAGAGATTTCTCATACAAAGAGATATGTGGGAGAGATTTCACATACTTAGAGAGATTTGGGAGAGATTTGACATACTTGGAGAGATTTCTCATACAAAGAGATATGTGGGAGAGATTTCACATACTTAGAGAGATTTGGGAGAGATTTGACATACTTGGAGAGATTTCTCATACAAAGAGATATGTGGGAGAGATTTCACATACTTAGAGAGATTTGACATACTTGGAGAGATTTCTCATACAAAGAGATATGTGTGAGAGATTTCACATACTTAGAGAGATTTGGGAGAGATTTGACATAAGAAGAGATAGAGTGAAAACGATTGAGAGAGGTTTCATTGGTGACCTTTTTGAGTGTTCGGCTTTGCAATGCAGGGTCCGTAAGTCCCGTTACGCCTTGTTTAAGGATCTTGCATACTCCCGATGAGTATGCAACATTGTTTTATCGGTTTGGCTCGCCACGTACCACAGTTTTAGGTTGAGGAGATCTAGATGTACGCTCTTTTTGATTTATGATCTCTCGTTAGAATAGAGAGTTGTTTAGGAGTTACTCACGGCAAAATGAGTGGACCGGTTTGACTTGTTGACTTTCGTTGACTTTGACTTGATTGAAAATTGACGGTTGTCACAGAAGGTAGAATCAAAAAGTTTGACTCTGCTTCAGGTAAGCCTACTGTCTAACTCTATTAAGTTCCTAATTCTTGATTCCTAATACATGATGTGACAAGGTTGCATTTTGATGTTTTGTAGGATCATGCAAAAGGAAGTAAGCTTAAAGGAAGAGTATGCTGAATCTGGTCGCGAAGATGGATTTCAATCGCATGGTCCGATGATCGGATTTTTGAGTTACTGCTTAAGAGTTATGATAGATTGCTTAGAAATATGTAGTAACAGAGTTTTCATTTATAATTGCATTGTACGAAAAAAATTTTGCGCATTTTATAAATAAATATTTTTTTTATTTTATTGTATCTCCTTGCAATGAAATTTGTGAAAATTGATGTTTGTATGTTTCTATGTTAACAATATGAATTTCATTCTTTCGTTTATGGTAGTGTCGAGAATTCGCCAAATAAGGAAAGATTCTCATCACCCAAGTTTAAGTTGGAAAGAAACTTGGAATATGCAACTTGTATTGTGTGATGAATGAGAACCTTCATCTTTTATGTAAATCAAGACTAATTCCTTGTTCACATGAATATGTGAGTCAAGTGAAGGGCTAGGGGATCGAGTACACTGGGTGTGCAGTGGTTAGGTCCACCACAAAGAATGATAAGACTATTCGTCATGATTTACTGAAGTTTAGTAAATATGGTTATGCTTAAAAGTTTAAGTATAATTCTAAACATTGGAAAAGTTTCAATGTATGGAAGAACAGATGAGAAGAATCAAATTAGCCAGAAAGATGAAAGTTTCTCCAATCTAAAAAGATGGGAGGGTACTTTGGTATCATGTTTTATGATCATCTTAATGATTATGAAAACCAAATCTCAATTGATCCTATAAGTTTATCTTCGTTCATTTCTATGGCTAAGAAGAGGAATCGTGAATTGTTGGAATGGTTAAATAAAAAAGGTGAATCATACTTCGTTCCAAATCGAGTATTAGAGTCATACTCCAAGATTGAGCCTTGAGTGACATAATCTTAAGAAAGGTTTATAACACTTGTCGAATGTAGAGTAAAATGTTTTCTACTCTTGTACATTTGAAATTGGTAAGTTGTGATGCTTTGGATAAAAGAAATACCAACTAAGGCCAATGGTGTGAAGTGTTAGTCTTGATTAGAATCTGCACTAACTCTTGAGTGTTTGTTTTTCAAGGAATGGTTCATGACAAGATAATCTTATATGTCAATAGCTCAGTGGGAGTCTTAAAGATCATGAAAGTTTCACGAACTAATCAAGAATAAACCTATTGTTAAACACTAGCACACGACTTGAGGTTTGTAACCTATCGTGTTGACGTACTCTTGTTTTTGTGCCCATTCTAGTTAAGTTGATTATGCATGTGAGTTCTATGAGTTCTTTGTTGTTTGCATAACAACTTGGAAGCAATGGCAGGCCCTTGTGCTGTTAGGTGGCAAGAAATTAAGATTGAACAACTTCAGTCAATATGAGTTTCGATTTGTCACTAACCATGTCTTGTGATTATGGTTTTGACAAATTCACATGGATAGGAGCACATACACCATAAAAATATAAGTGTCATAAGATTTCTCTCCAATTCATGAAAATGATTGTGAGGAAACGCTTTCACTAAGTAGATTTTAAGGAGATAACAATTGTGTTATTTTCATTCTCAAATTCAATTATTAGTACGACATCCCTCTTCATAGTTCGAATTGTGAGAAATGGCAAAGGGTCTAAACATTTGAGACTTATTTCTATAAGTTCTAAAATTGTTAAGACACACATGTAAGCTATCTAAGGAAAGGTGTATGATTTTGAGAAGCCTGGATAAAGTCTTATCAAAGCATCTCGTATCAGAAATTTGAACTTTGGTAATGAAAGTCAATAAGTATTGATTTCTAGAAGTCCATCTGATTTCCAGGTACATGTCAAAGCTAGTGGGAGCATAAGTTTTATGCTAGTAAGATGATAATTATTATGCTAGTGGGAGCATAATTATTATGGTAAGTTAGCAATGTTAATTATAGAAAACAAAAGGTTTCAATTCGCAAAGTTGTGGATTTGAAAAGTTGTTTTGCTATAATTAAGGGAGAGGAATTCATACTTCATTTCAATTCTAAAAGCTTAGATTGAGGTTTTAATCAAATTCAGTCAAATATATATGAATTTTATGTTGGAATGGTTCAACATAAGTAAATTCTATATATGGAAATGTTAATTGCGTTCTCAAAATTTGATTATGATTATGGAATCCCTCTTCATAATCAAAATTATGAGAACATGGCAAATAGAAATATTATAGCGAAAGACTGATCAAGTATCATGTCTTTATGTTAGCCATTATGAATCATGTCCCATACGCTTCGAGTATAGGATCGATTGCATATGTGATAATATTCTCATGTTCTAATTTTCCAAATTCCTAGGGCATTAAGAGGGAAAATGACTAGAACTAGATATGACTAAAATGATTAAGCAATTGTCGAGGAAAATCTGAGGTTTACTAAAGATTGATTGCTCATGGACAGTTGGAAGTATAGTGTAAATTTTGGAAGGACCATATTGACATATTCTAAAAAGAGGAAACTCTTGTTTAGAAGTGATAGTCAAAATGGGAATATGGAAATGTTTCCATAAGTGGAAGCTATTCTTTGAATTTGTGTAAGATCAGGAAACTTAATGCAAGAAGGATGTTTAAAGGAATGTACTTTGAATTTGAGACTTCCCTTCCTTGGAATTTCTTTGTTATCAATCTCTAGTGGAAAGTTTTGTAATATCGTTGGTCAAGTCTCTGTGACTTTTGGTACCATGACATTACGAAGGCAGCATTACATGATAGTTTAGCAGTGACAAGAATTTGGAATTCTTACACGTGCAATAAAGATTTGGAATTGTGAAATAAGCATCATTGAAATGTTTTTCAATTGATCTATTTCCCAAAGTTAGGACCATAGATAAACATAGTGTGCATGCTTGGAACATGGGACAACTATTGTTTTAATTTAAGTATTAAGTTGATTATTCGAAACATTATACATTGATTAATGATTAATCAATATGGCACTCAAAAGTTTTGGGGCCATATAGGATTGGTATTATCTTGTTTTTCACTTTGCATGTTTTGACTTCCCGAATAACTAGGTTATTCAAACCATCCACAGTCGATCATACTTTGGAAGTAGGTATTGAGGAAAAACTTTCATGAATGGGTCTATAGAAGTGTTTTAGTCATAACACAAGTTTGCTACAGTGTTCATTAGTGCTCCTAGAAATAAGATTTGAGTATTGGATTCAACACATGCTCATCTGAATCACTTCATGGATTTTATCATGAGTGATTGTGAGACGATAATATCTTATATTCTTGAAACTAAGACTTGTGAGTTGTAGTTACAAGTCGGTTGCACATTGACATTTGTAAACACACCAGTAACTTGGTGTTATAAAACATATTGTTGTGTGTGATTTGATGAGTAAATACAAGCGAGCATTTGATTCAAAGTTTATCCGTTCCTTTTACCCCATGTGGATAAAAGTGATATGTGTGGGCCCCTCGATGATTTAGTGGTGACAAACCATAGTGCTTGGCCAAGACTGGACTGATTTGATTTGTTCAATTAGTCGGTCATCATAAATCAAAAATTAGGAAACAACATATGGACAGAGAGAATGATTATAATCCATGTCTCATTCCATATGATATCTAGAATGGAGGAATATATGATCCCTTATCTAATGGATGCATCATTGACTAGGTCAGAGTTCGACAATGGCTTTTAAGAGCTACGATTGCTAGTCGGGTTGTAGATTCGTACTTGTAATAATAGTTATTAGACTTGTCCAAGTGGGAGACTGTTGGATTAGGTGTCTAATCCCATAACTATAATTGGTATGTACTTGACCCGAGAGTAGCATGGTCCATTTGGGTTACATATCACCATGACAATTTGATAGGATGGACTTTTGAGAAGAGGTGATTTATGATTTATTAATATATTATAAGTTTTAATATATTAATATGAAATCATATTATTTAATTAGTATTGATCAAGAATTAATTTGGAATTAATTTTTGTGTCAAAAGACACTAATTAAATATAAGGGGTATATTTGGTAAATCTTTCATTCTTATGATGTGGGCAAATGATCCATGATTCTTTAGGTTGGGCTAAACCAATGTTACAACCCATGGATGATCCATGGGGGTTTAACCCCATGAAGCCTAAGGAATATGGAAGGTCATAAACATTAGGCCTAATCTTGCCACACTATATATCTAACCCCTTAGCATCCAAAACAACACACTAGTGATCCTTGGAGTTCCATGAGCCGATTTTAGGGGCATGAATATTCTCTCAAAAGTGATCCTTTGTACAAAGGTGTGTTGTGATTCCATTTGAGATGCAACACTTGGGGCACTATGTTCTTAAGGCCAAACACAACAAGTTCTACAAGCCACAACCAAGAGGTAACTCCATAACTCAATTTTATGTTGTTTATATCATTTTGCCTGATAGTTGTAGGCTTAATTCTTTGGAAACAATATTGCATGCATAATTAAAGAAAACATAGATCCAAAGCATTTAGGGTTGTATGTGCACCATAGAATGTTGCATTATACTAAAACCCTTCGGTTATGTTGTAGTGAATTTGTTAGATTCGTAGAACCCGTTAATAAAGTCCTTCTTTTGAGCTGAGTATGAATGGTCACACTTCATCTATAAGACTTTATTGTTCTAGAAATGCAATTTTTGATTTGGATTTAGTATTTGGATAATAGAATAATGTGACAACAACTATTACGTAATGTTTTATATACTACGATTTGATCATAACATCAATACTTATTGTTTTCTATAGTAACATGTTTAATCCATGAATAATCTTATTATTCTCAAATTTCATAGTCGGTTATAATTGTGGGAGTAATTATAATGTAAGACTAATATGAATTGGATTGGTTGAATTTGACCAGATGAAAGTAGACAAGTGGTTGTAACCAAGTTTCATTGATATTGGTCAGAGAACAATTATTGAACCAACCGACATCAAGATCACCTCATGCGCCACTATCTTGAGTGGTACTTGATTAAAAGGTGATATATTTGTATCCTTAACACCTGGGATACACAGTGGGACTTAAGTGTATGGAGTGATGTGCTTTTATATGGTCAAATGTATATCCTTAACCAGACAATTATAAAAGCCATTTTTCGGTATGGTGTGAACTATTAAAGAGGCTTATGTAGTCAAGATGTGACAACTCGTAATTTTCATTTATATAATTTCCACAGTCAAACACTTCAAATAATATTCAAAAATACTTCAGTACATTTTTGGCCGGATTTAAACCCGTTTGGTGCTTTATTTTATTTTTCGTCAAACGATTTAATAAAAAGAGGTGACGTAATTAGCGACGTGTGGCAAACCGAACAACCCGACACCTTAGCTAGGTATTTATGGCCAAACAAGGATGTTTGGGCCGTAAACACCCTCTTTCCCCAAGACTCATGCATATAGCATGAGTTTACTCCTTTGGCCCTCATTCTTACACTCGCCACTTAAGAACACATGGTTTTTCTCTCAACTATCATAAATTAATCCTTCCAAATCCGCCAAAATGTAAGTTTTCTTCCATAAATTCGTTCATACAACACTAAATCTAGTGTTTCTACATCATTTTCATCCATGGATTTTGATTTTTACTTAGATCTTCAAGTGATCTTCAAATCTTCAAGAACACCAAGAACATACTTGTGTTTTTGGGGCTCTAATCACTCTTAAAAGCTTCCTATAAGTAAGTGTACTTCTCCTAACTAGTTATTGGCTTAGTATCCATGGATTAAACCCCCAAAAACCTCAAGAACATGTGTTTACGGTTTGGGGATCTCCTAAAACCGTAAACACCCCAAAGAGGGGTTTTGATGCCCCAAACTCCTTCCTATGCTTAGCAAATGAACTAAGGACTTGCATGATTGATCTAGGAACCCCAAAACTCGAAGTGGATAGAGTAACCATGATTTTACTATCGTAAACTCATGGGTTTATGGTAGTAAACTTCCTAAAAATGGTCCAAGGATCGTAAACTCCAAAAAGTGGGCAATTCATGCCCTAACCACTTCCTAAGCCCTTGAATCAACCTTAGAACCTTTCTTTGTGATGCATGAACCCTTAAAGCACACAAATACACCCCTACCATGAGTTTACGGCTGTAAACTCAAGGGGGTAATGGTTTAAAAACTGTAAACACCCCTAGGTACTACCATTTGAGGAGTAAACTCCAAAGAGAGACTATACTCTCCTTAGATGCAACCCTTAACACTCCTAGCACTTGAAACAAGGCATTTCCATGCATTAGAGGGTCTTTACTTACTTATTTGGCGATTAAATAACTAATTAGATACCATTATGTGCCACTACATGTTACATAGGATCCGTGGGTGTGTTCATGTCCTCACTTGACACCTAGCATCATACTCGGCATTCCATCCACTCCACTCACTGCCGATGAGTTCATACCCCTTAATTAACCTTTCAAATGTTTTTAAATGCTTTTATGGGGGGATACAAGTTGAATCCAACAAATTATAGTATCAATCACATGTGATTTATAACTTGCAATAAAAAAGGATTTCTATACTTTTAACTGCTTTGCCATCAAAACTGCTTTAAATGTTTATCAAACTCATTTTTTTACGTGTTAAATGGTTATAAAAGCTATTTCCAAACTCTTTTTTAAACTTCTTATGTTCCCAAACTATATCTACACCAATATATTTATAGAAGTAAGACTTGAAGGACTTTGGACTGATAGCTCGCCTTATTTCATGTTCTTGTTTGATTGTGGTCTTAGGGTATATTGTTATTTGTCCGAATGTCGTTGAATTCTGAGTTATATATTGTATATATTTGTGTTGGATATGAATGTCTTCACCTAATTCAATACTTTTGTGTATCAAAGATAGATTACAACATGCTATTTAACTATAATAGGTATAGTTAAGGTTTATCGCTCCTTACTACCATTACTATGATACTTACCATAGTTAGTACTATTATGAGTCTCTACATGTTAAGTACTATATAAGAAGAATACTATATACTATACAAAAGAACACTAAATACATGATACCGAGAAATACACTATACACTAATACAAGAGTATATACTAAAACAGAATGTGACACACTATTCCTCTATACGACACTTCACTAAGCCTTCGCCATGTAACCTTTATCTCTTGGAGGGAGAGCGGGCACTATGCGTATAGATCTATACAGGACAAACACTCTCACATCCCGACTGCTAGCTACAGTCCGAGCTGACTAGGCCCAGGAATGACAAATTGTTACCACACTATGTGTGACCTGGAGGGTCATTAGACATTCGATCGCCTATCCGCATGGTTACATATGAATTCACATTCGGATCCCTAAATTAACAAATTAAGAAATAAAGGTAAAACAAACTCCCCGAGGTGTATTATATACTTATCACTACCTAGAGTATGCAGTTTATTTTCCATTCAGCCGGCAGTAACACTGCTGGAATAATACATTATCTTCCCATTTACTTTGCATAAATAAAGTCCAAAACTATATTTTTATAATTGAGAGTCTAATTGGGAAAACTTTTACACACTCAAAGGATCAAACCTACAAGTAACCAAGTCTTGGCAGAAGACTACTTTTACTGGAAAATGTAGGATTTTCTAGAGATTCACACTATTTTCAAACTTGATAACAACTTTTACAATACACGATTAAAAACACTTTTATACAAGCAATGACACTAAATGCTTATGAACTCACCATCTTTATGCTGATACTCATTTTCAAAATAACTTGTATTCTCAGGTCATCAGTAGATAGGTACAGATGCAGCTTTTGAGAAGACGGAGCACATACAAGAGTTCTCTTTATTTTGATTATACTTTTTGGTGTCTAACAAACTATACGGAACACGCTTGTATTACAATTACTATATTAATGCAATGAATGTTGTTGCCTGTTTTTACTATTATGCATTGTTATGATAATGTACATGATGTCCTCCACCCAAGAATGTATTCCGCCATTCTCGGTTTTGGGGTGTGACAGTAGATGGGATTAGTCCAACTTTTGTGTTGACCGTTAGATATTTAAAGTGTTTTACCAAAAGTTGAAAACCAAATAACATTGATTATGATCTATATCTCATGTTCAATATGAGGTCTGTGAGAAAGCGATAACTGATAATTTACCTTATACACCAATGTTAGCTTTGAGCTTCTTGGGAACTCGGAGTTTATAGAATGGCACAAAATCATATGTTAATGGGGGTAGTGAAATGTAGTTAGATGTTCACCGCTCTCTATATATGTTGTAACACCCAATACTTGCACGTAAACACCTTCACTTATTGTTATAAGTTTTGATGTTAGGTGTGTGTCTACGCAGGGCGTAGATAGTCTTTTATGCATTACTTAGAAGGAATCTTGTTGTTGGGGTTTTAACGATCTACACAGGGCATAGATCTTGGTATTTAATGTATACTTGCCAATAGCCTAAACCTTAATTCTAGGTTATTGAGCCCTATTTAAGGTCTATAACTCTCATGAGACCCTTCCATTATTAGCCTCCCTTCCCTAAATTTCATTGGTTCATTGTGAGCAAAAAGAGTGATTTTGTGTGCTCTTGAAGAAAGAATAATGTGTGAAGTTGCATAAAAGCTTGAATCAACCTTAGATCTGGAAGTTCTTTTCCTTTATACATCTGTAGGAGGTATAAAGTCTCTACCTGTATGAGTTTTTATGATATATCTAGTTATGCTTAAGAATTCCCATGTTTTGTGCACATAACTTTGGTTATTATGGGCATAAGGTACCCTTGGCCATTAAGATATCATTTCTAGTCGCTTTTGGAGTTTTTAAGACATAAAAATGAAAGCTTGGTCACTATCATTTCCTTATCAAATACTTTTGGACAATCGATGGAGTTTTGGACCTAGGGTTTAGTTTGGTGTCCATATGAAGCATGATAATGGATAAAGTCAGAGACTTTATCCATTAAGATGTTCATTTAACTTAGATCTGGAAGTTTGGTGGTATAATCTTATGTATTAAGAACATAATGAGAAGAGTTCTTATCAACGTAGTGCGCATGGCGTAATTATCGCTATGCAGCGTGTTGCCTTGTTTTGTCCAGTAAAAGCCATTTGACGCTCTACGCAGGACAAAGATCTGTTACGCATGGTGTAACCTGGATGATGTTAACCTTTGACTTTTGAACATTGACTGTTGACTTTTTCCAAGTTTGACTTTAGGTCAAATGGGGTAATTTGAGTAGTAGATTGATGGTTGGTCCCTGTTAGATGTTTAGGTGACTTGTAGAGGCGATATATGAAGTAGTGATCAATTTAGTTATCTTCTAGACTTTGAGGTAAGTTTCCTCATTTTACTTGAGGGTCGAAGGCACCAATGCTGGCCCGCTAGGTTGTGTTATGATTCCTTATTTATACGATGTTGTTTTGCTATAGTGAACCTCTTACATTGGTAGATCTGCACGATTACCTATACTTGTTGGTTATTGTTTATTGTTATGTGCATATATCAACATATTGTGTTTAGGTGGAGGCGGTCCTGCTTTGTGTGAAGATCCAAGATAACCGGGAGTCCTAGTTAATATCATAAGCCTAAGGGAGCAGTCCAAATTTATTTTGTAGGCTCAGTGGCGGTCCACCCTTGTGGTGTAGGCCTTGTATGCATGTATTGTATGTATCTTGTTGTGAGGGGTATTTTATAGGAACTCAATAAGCTTTGGCTTACAGTTTGGTTTCATGTTTTTAGGTACATCAAAGGATCAGGGCAAGGGAAAGGCGTGATTGTGCACATCATCCTTGGATATTTGTTGATTGGTGATTTTGGAATACTCTGCTTTGATTATGTTGTTGAAAACAATGTTTTGTATGGTTTATGAATTATTAAAGGATCTTTAAAAATGAAAATTTTACCATGATTTTTGGAATGATACAATTTGGTATTAGAGCCCTGGTTTGAGAGAATTAGATGAACACTTCTGGGATTCTAGACTCAAACTAAGGATCTACAATTTTTTTTCTTTTCAAAACTAACCTTAAAAGGACCAACAGAAAGGATTGTGATATGCACAATCAGTCGAAGCCAAGGAAAGTATTCCCCAAGATAGCCAAACTTGTTCTGTGAGTTAATGATATAATAGAATAGCATGTCAGTTGAAGGCTAGGGATCTTCGGGAGTTGCATTATAGAATTGTCTGATTTATGATGCCTGATAGCATAAAGGATCTTGTATGCTCAAGAATCATATAAAGTGATATTACCAATTAACATATGATACTAATGGGACACGCTAACAACTTTATATAATTGATTATTTATTAGAAATTTATTTTAATAAATATTCATAAACTCTTATAATTAATTAGGTAAATATTTATTTCATGGAAATAATTATTTTACAATTACAAGTAACATATTATTTTATATGGTACGAATTAATAAGTCATGTACAACATTTTACACTTGATAAATTATTTTGTCCTTTACCAAAAATTTAAAGTTTATATTTTATAAACATAGTTTATAAAATTGAGACTTTTCTCTTCCTTTTTATAAGGCATGGCCGAAACATGTTTAAAGGGATAAGAAGATGGTGTTTTGACTTATTTAATCAAAAGTAATATGAAGAATGGGAGACAATCTAGCTAGTAGAAGCATGGGTGTTAAATAGTTAAAGGCCCATTATGCATGCTATATAAATGAAAGAAAGACTTTCACTTGTTTGGCTTCTCACACCATGCAAAACTGTAACATCCTCTAGGATGTTAGGTTTCTCTTATTTGTTCATCTCATGACAAGTTTACTTTTATTGATGCTCTCTATAAGTTATTTTGATAAGAACATAAAGCTTAAGAGTCTTAAGAGTTTTATACAAAAAGAACTAGCGTTCTACATCAAGTTGATGTCATTTTCGATGTCTCTAAAGTTCATCATTCTTCATCAACTTCCAAGCCTCCCAAGAGGACCCAAAGAACTACAAATGTTGTTATTTCTTCATGATTTCTTTGGTTGGTGTTTAAATCTTTCTACAACTTGCAAGATGATTCTTGGTGGGTTTAAACATGTTTATGTTATTCAAAATCATCATGTTTTTGGTTGCCTAAATCTTATGTTTTTTTAACTAATTTTTTATTAAACCCAACAATGGGTATCAAGAGCCGCCTTGCAAGCTTGGTTAGATTTATTGATTTTTGGAAATTTTAGTTTTTGGAGAAATATGGATAACTTGGTTTTGTATAAAAACAAGTTCACACATATTTTCTATGACAACTTTATAATTGTTATTTTTTTATGTGACAAAAGTTACATACATTTTTTATCAATTAAAGTTGTCTTAGAAAAACAAATGACGTTTAATATGTATGATGCGCATAAACTAGCCAAAGATCATTGTGTTTGTTGTGTTTGTTGTTCTTATTATAAAAATGGTCGTAATAATTTATTTATCCATATGTAATGTAATAAATTAAATGGATTAGTTTTCTTAGTTTATTTTTGTAAGTAATGGATTAGTTGTTAGAAATAATTTATTTGTACAATAATGTAACAAGAAATAAAGCTTGAGCCATTTTTTGAAGACCAAAGAGCAATTTTCGAGATTAAGAGCATGTTGAAAGTTAAAAACAGTTTCTGAAAAGTGTCACTAATTCTATTTTTTAACGGCTGTTGGACTTTTAGCGACAGTTGCTGAAATATTGCTTTCAATAAGCTTTTCGAATCTTTTGCAAGCAGAGAGTTTTTTTCTCAAGTAGGTGCTTCAACAACATTACAAGAATATTATTTGGTCACTTAAAATGTCCCTTTAGGAATGGACTTGACATTTTTTTTCATGGCTCACAAAAATGCCATTAGTTAGTTATGTTTATGCATATATATTTTATGCATGTTTGTGTTGTTTATTTTATGCAATTAATATGTGTGGTTGATAATTAGTTTTTTACATACTAAAATAATTTTGGACAAAATAAAACTCACATAGAGTTTGGTTTTCAAAATGTGTAATGTGGACATAAGATATAACAAGTTATTGTTTTAAAATAAAATCCGGTTTATAAAAACGTTAATAACGTCATATTTTGAAATAATCAAATATAAGTTTTAAAATAGTGATTTTTGTAACTTATACAAACTCAAATTGAATCACTTTAAAATTGAATATATAAAAGGTTCAAATACACTCAAACTTAATACCATTCATTAAAACTGAATCACGTTGAAATTATATAAAAACTAGTTTTTTATATATAGAAATTTTAAGGGTGATTTTCTTTTGAAAATTGGTACAAATGTTTATTATATGCATGTAATAATCATGATATAATATGCTTTTAAAACTAGAATTATAAAATATATAAAAGACCCTTTCAAACCATAAATCTATGCAATCCATACTGAAAAACACTCACACGTCTCTTATATGCACTAATGGGATAAAGGTCACCTAACCGCTAAGTGTTATCTTTTGATGGTCGGGGTGTCTTCGACATTTTTGTAACCAAGTTATAGGCCAATTACACATGTTTTTAAAATTTGATGAGATGATCGAAAATCTTTTTTTGATAAAGGTCACCTAAGCAAGAAAGTTTCGTTGTATAGATGGGATCAAACATGTCTAACTAAATTTGCTATTAGTGATCCCATAAATCTAGGAATTATATATTAAGATATAATTGATAATCAATATCTACCGGTTTGGATTCAAATAAATGGTATAAAGGTCACCTAACAATTTATTGGTTTTGCAACTTGGATCCTAGACTTTATTAATTAATGTTTTTTAGAAACTAAAAGGGTATTAATTATTAAAGAGATTAAATATTGAAAAAACTAATTGGATTTCGTTGAAATTTTGTAGTTAAATAATCCATTCTCATACCATGAATTGTCATTTTCTTTAATGACTTGATGGAACAATAACATTCACTAGATACAACTCCAATGAATGGGTTCATGTCTTAAGAGACAATCTCGTGAAAGATGTGAAATTGAATACACTTAAAGCTCCTAGTCCTAAACTAGTTTCTTTTAGCAATAAACTTAAACATGATACATAGTTAGGGCATCATTGTGATGCTAAAGATGTTTCTAACATAAAACTAGGAATAATACAAGCCCAAAAGGAGTCACCATGTGTGATCTAGGAGGCCCATGTTTTATGGACTGAACACATTTATGCCCAAGAATTCTGATAACGCCCACATAGATGGAACTGATAACAGGGTACCTCGTAACAATACTTGTAAAATGAAGATCGACCTTCATGTAAACGACTATAGCCAGAATCCACTTAAGTAATTTTTTAGAGAAACGGTAGACGATAGGGAACGAAGAAATCGACAGGAGAATATGTTCTTTATCTTCTAAAGGAATCGTTACTTAGGTCGATAATTGAGAAGTTAGGTGGCATCCGATGTGGCAAATGAGATGGAATCCTTTTTAATGACGTATCACATATAATCTGGTGATTAAGAAGGGGTTCACCAAGTGAGCACTTCACTTTCTAGATAATGACCTTTTAAACAAGTAAAATATGAATTCTTATCCCTACAAAGCAAAAAAAAAGATCTTTCAAACTAAAAGATGCAATTTAATTGGGTTATAGTAACATTTACCCTTAAAAGTATCTAACTAGTAAAGTTTATAGATTTTCATATAGGACAATTTTACATTTGAATCAGATTAGGGAAAATGACTTGTAAGGGTAACGAAGTATCAGAATTGTACAGAAAATACCATTGAACTTTTTTGTATACATATCGCCAACCAACTATAACGTTTGTACATGTATAACCATTAAACTTCACCTTTATTCCAAAAATACCATTACGTTACAGGTAACAGTAGGTCACCAGCCATGTGGCATACCACGTGGCTACTGGTATGGATTTTAATGTATATTATGTACACATTATATAATTAAACTTTTTTGTATACATTATACCATTAAACTTTTTTTACACATTATTCCATTAAACTTTTCTCCATTAAACTTTTTTGTACATATTTTACCATTAATATTATATAATTTATTCAAAAAAAATATCATTTCAAAAAATACATATTATTATGGATTTTCCATCAACTATTGTTACTCTGTGATTTCGTAAGGATTGGGGGAGATGGTTCTCTTTTGACAATGATAATAAAGTCTCCCTTTTACCACTTGATGTGTGTGAAACGAACTAGTTTTAATCCTAACAAACTCAAATAAAAACAAACACATGAAGACAGTGTACCTATCGATAGCAGTTTAGTTCAAACAAGCAGGGTATCGAACATAGGGAACGGTAATAATTAAACTAACTACTAAAATTATGTAATTAAAACTAACAATAAAAAGAAGTTTTTCTCTAGTTTTGCAAGACTAGAAACTTAAATAAATGACTAACAACTAATGCAAATAAAAGGTAACAAGATTCAATATTAAAAGAGACTTTTGTTCAGGTTCGAATCATTTATTCCTATGGTTGATTTCATGGCAAGTGCAATGGATTACTTTGTCATTGGCTACCGATTTAATGTGATTAGGTTCATATTCATTATTACTAATCCTTAGCAAACTAATTAATTCAAAAAGTGGCCAATTGATTAAACTAACAAGTTTCCTAGATTACATATTTAGATCAAGTAAGACTTGTAATATTTACTAAATTTATCAATTTAATTAACTCATGTATGGTTGTTCATCACACAAGCTTACACACTGATTTACTTATTTTTCTAGTTAATCCTAGGTTTATAATCACTAGTACTAGGCATACAGTATTTTGTTCACAAATCCGTATGATTCAAGCAATTAAGATGATATTCATGCAACTCAATAACTTGACTACTAACAGAAAAATAATTATAATCTACACATAAGGGTCTTTAACAAGCTCAACAAAACAAATTCACCAAATCTAATTAATCCAACCATAGTTATAAATTCATCTAGCCTAAATAGAAGTTATGAGTTTTAGCTCATATTTACAGTAGAAAACATCTCAAAAAACTAAATCTAATGGTTGAAACATAGTCTAATCAAAAGATTAAGGGAAAGAGAACGTATTTTGCCTTTAGATCTCTTCCAAATTGGTATGTAGGGTGCAATATCAAGTTTTAGACCTCCAAGAATCCTTTTCTTCGTAGATTAATCACTCCAAAGTTACAAAAAAAACTTAGGATCTCGAGCATTGATGGCATTTATATAATTTTCTGAAAACATGGGCGACTCGTCGAGTCCATAGACCGACTCGACAAGTCCATCATTTAAATCCGTGTACGGTAAGGAACCTGATGGTTCGCGAATATTCCTATCTACTCAATGAGTTGAGGATCAACTCGCTAATTCCTTCACATTTTTAGCTTGATTTCTTCTTTCTTCCATTCTCGGGCTTCCGATTGCTAATCCCGCTTCCTTTTTAACTTGAGCATATGTTTTAGGCTGAAAATACGATTTAAACATAATTAAGTACCTTTTGTCCAATAATCACGACAAAATAGTCAAAAATTATTAAGATATTAATCAAAATATATGACCAGATATGCACATATCAAAATACCTCACACTTGACTTTTTCTTACCCCCAAGCAAAATTGAATTTTAACACACTAGTACCACATAAGATAATTATAATGAAACCCAACCATTATGCGAAGACCGTAACACATGCATTTGTGCAAAAAAATTTCCTAAAGACCCCCCCCCCCATCCTAAATACTGACAATCCTCATAAACACTTGCCCACTTCTTTTGAACAATGATCATTTTATGCATCCCTCCAAACCCATCCACGGAAGACTTTCTTAACCACAAGTCATTTTTGGTTAAACTACCAAGCACACGTAGATTCTACAAAAATTACAATTTTTATACCACAATGGAGCTCTTTTGAATTCTTTACTTATTTGATCTTTGATCTCTTTGAATACACCACCTTCTTTGTTTGATTTTTGGTATCTTTAAGTTTTGAATTTTGATCTTCATACTTTATACTTTGAGTAGTCCAAAATTCTTTAACTTTTCGGTAATTTCTCTCTTTTTTTTTTCATTTTTTCACATGTTCCTCACCTTTCTTTCACTCAAAACCTACATGCTTAAGCAAAGAGCTTAACTTCATTCTTTATTGGTTAAGGTATTAGTCTCACGTGCAATGACTACTTAAGTTTTCCTGGATACATTTCTGGTACAGGATGCTAAACATGTTGCATCCCTCAAACTAAGCATGGTTGTGTTTTTGTCTCATGATTTCAATAGAATAAAGGGGGCCACAAATGCATTATAACATGTATAGGCTAAACTAAACATTTGGGTCCTCATAAAATCATCAAACATAATACTAGCATGAATCCTAATTGTTTTTACAAAAATTTCCTAAATTAACCCTAGCAATTGTTTTATGCAAAAAAATAAATTAAAATTGAATAAAATTCTAAATTAACTAATATAACCAACCCCCTACCACACACTTAATTGATGCAATGTACCCATTGCATATTATGCATGAAAAAAACATAAAAAGTAAAGATAGAATTAGAACGAACACCCCTAGGATAGTAGTGGTGAGGTTGATCTTCTTCATTTAAAGCTCAATCTTCAATTGACTTTAGGCATGGGAACAACTCATCCATACCTCAGGCATCAATCTCGTGTGTACAGCTGGAAATATAGAAGAACAAGCTCTTGAAAATGCTCGGAAAATGTTCTTCAAATAATATAATCGAAACCAGCGTTAAAGGCCATCGAATCATCAAGAGGGAAATAAGAATTTGAGAAACTCGTCGAGTCCATGTACTAACACGGCGAGTTATAGTTAGAAAAGCAGAAAAAGTCGCGTTTTTTTCACTTGGACTCGTCGAGTTCTAGATGTGTACTCGACGAGTAGGTGCTGTATGGACAAAAAATTATCTTCTACTTTAGGTCCATTTCTGGTGTGTTTGGGTAATATCAAAGTGACACTTTCCTTCATTTTTCCTCGGTAAATAAGAACTTTTTAACCCCTTTCATGATCAGACTCGTACTCGTACTCAAAACTTCTATTTCTCTTGCCTAAACTTGATTTTTTCTTAGTTAACCTTGACTCTATATTCTTGCATTCATCCCTCACCCTTAAACTGATAAGACCAAAAACAAACACATGTAATAGAAAGGAAAACAACTAAAAATCCTACATAATCCCTAATTACTACAAGTTTCAAACATCAACCAAAAGAAAAACAAACCAAACAAAGCAAAATAAAAATTGTCTTGAAACAAAACAAACAAATAAAAACCATAAATGATAGTTAATATTCATCATCTTCATCCCCACTTCCGCTTCCTCCTACTCCTCTTGCCTATCATTCCACCTCTCTTCATAACTCCTTACATAGGGGTATTCACCCTCCATTTGCGGTAGGTTGAAATGGTGCATCATATGGGTAAGAGTCACATGATTATAATTCAAACTTCACCCAATATCATCTTGATACGGTACTAGCAATCAAGCGGTGAATTAAACGGTGAATGGGGGATCTTATGCTCCCCTCTTGAGCCGCCGAAGGAATGTAGACTCTATTCGCTATTGTATTCCACCAAATTTCACCAACTATTGCCTCCGAA
Source organism: Lactuca sativa (assembly GCF_002870075.4). Classification (NCBI taxonomy): domain Eukaryota; kingdom Viridiplantae; phylum Streptophyta; class Magnoliopsida; order Asterales; family Asteraceae; genus Lactuca; species Lactuca sativa. Next base: position 253,708,225 of record NC_056627.2, read on the forward strand.
AAATGTTTGTGACAATTTTCTCAAAACATCCCGAAAGCTTCAGTCATAACCTCAGATTCATCATAGATGCCTAGTCTCCAACCCAACTCCGCCATACTGCATTCACAGTATTCAACTCCAAGGTAGAAAGTTAAGACATTTTGATTATAAAAACCAATACCTCCCCCAGAGTGATACCGTGGCAAAGAACTCTAGGCAAAGCTCCTAGTACACTTGTTCTTGAATTTGGAACAACCTCCTCCAGCCATTGTATGTAATTGAGATCCCATTTTGAATAAAAACCTTAGTCACATAAGGATTTAACACCTCCGTCAAACCCACTTGACCCATCCATTCCCAGTTTAATTCATTTGGCACGTAAATATCCTTTCCGTTGAGTGTCGCGAGCTTCTTCTTCCACCTAACCAAAGTGGGTTTTGAACCGATTTGTGGAAAATTAAACCACGGGAATTCCCCTTGGTTTCCCCTTGACCTTTGGCCTAATATGAACATTTTCTACAAAATCAACACAAAACAAAACCACAAAAACATTAAAAATTAAAAATCTGGACAATTGCAGCATGGACTCATCGAGTCCATGAACAGACTCGGCGGGTCGGATGAATTGTTGCGAAAATCGGACCTGATTTGGAACAAATCAGCCATGTATACTTAAAATTTGTTTTAGGGGTTTGTCTAGGGTTGTATACCAAGTTTTAATTCACAAAAAATTTCAATTGTAACACTCTAAATTGACTAAAATCGAAACCCTAAGATTCATGTCAAGTTCAAAAATCGGGTTTTTCAGCAATTGAAGTGATGAAAATACCAAAGATTGAACCTTTAACAAAATTAGGAGTAAAAGATCATCCCTTTTGTGGAGAAATTGAAGAAATCATGAAAATTGGGGATGCTTGCTTAAGAGGAAACTTGCTCGTCGAGTGTAGGCGGTGGTGACTGAATGAATAATGTTTTTACTATTAGGGTTAAATCCCTAATTCACAGAGTTTAAAAGTTATTATTTTTTTCCGGTTAAAAAGTCGACTCGTCGAGTAGGTTCCTGACTCGGCGAGTAGCATCGCGATTTAATGGTCTTATTTTCAAATGGACTCGTCGAGTAGGTAACCTGACTTGGCGAGTCTTTTACTCTGTGTGAAAATTTTTGAAAATTTTTACTCTTTTTGAAATACTTCCACCACACCCCACACTCAAACTTTGGTTGTCCTCAAGCAATCGTTTTAGACGAATAATAAGATTTAGATAAAGAAATCCTAAGAAAACCACACAAAAGACAATAAAAGACGAAAAATAAAACAAAAAGGAAAAGTGAAAAGAAAGCAAACACAAGCAGCGGGTTGCCTCCTGAAAGAGCTTCTTTTTTAGGAGTCTTTAGCTGGACTCCTTCCCGCTTTATGTTGCAGCGGCTTTCTCCAAGTCCAACCCCTCTTCTAGTCCTTCATCCTTTGGCATTCCTTCTTCGTATCTCTTGATCATATGCCGATTGACTTTAATGCACGACCCATCCTTGCTCCATAACTCATCACCCCATATGGATATACATGCTTGATTGTAAAAGGCCCGGACCAACGAGTGCGTAATTTTCCCGGAAGGAGTTTTTGTCTTTAATTTGTACAAAAGAACTTTTTTCCCTTCTTCACACTCCTCATTACCCTTCAACCTTGCATCATGCCATCTTTTAGCCTTGTCTTTATAAATCAATGAGTTAGTGTAAGACTCATTCCTCAATTCCTCCAAATCATTTATTTGCAATAGTCTATTGGCACGCAACTCATTTGGCTCAAAATTGGATGTTTTTAAAGCCCAATAGTCTGTATTTTCAAGCTCCACGGGTAAATGACAATTCTTACCATATAATAGCCTATAGGGTGTGTGTGACATCCCTATTTTTATGGCCATAACAGATCGATTTAGTTTATGCTTTTAAAACAATTTGAGAGTAATCCTTTGATTAAAAGAGCTGCAGAATTTGTTTTCAAAACAAAATATGATAAAATAAGATTTTTCAAAGCATTTCTTCAAGAAATGGATTTTCATATATAACAAAACTCAGGATGTCATGTTCCGATACAGACCAAAAGCACAAATGGCATATTATAAGCCTTACAAAAGTTTTATACAACTACTAGCCTATAAAAAAATATCTTCACAACTTGTCTAACTTATTCTCTCGCGCCACTACCTGTAATACAAAGAAACTGAGTGAGTCAGGCTTGGGAGCCTGGTGAGCATATAGTGTTTTCAACCCACAATAATATAATTATTATATTTAATCATCAAACAATCAACCCAATTACTCATCCCCGTTATCTTCTTTAATTTTAAGGATCTACCTTAAGAATCATCTATCCTTATCATCTATCCTTTATTCCTAAGGATTGACCTAAGGAATAGGCATGAAGTCCATCACTGCCTAAGGTTTATACAACAAGCACTAAATACATAGCTTCCAACGTACATCTATAAGGCACTAAATCTGTAGCTGCCAATATAATCCTTTAGGAGCAGCTTCCATGATATTTAGATTACAACTAGTGAACACTTAAATCAAAATACTTGGTAAACACTCCGTTTGAAAATACTTAATGAACACCTAGTTCAAACAATGTGATAATAATGTATATCTAAATCCTGCAAGACCACTATTATTATTAATACATATATATATATATATATATATATATATATATATATATATATATATATATATATATATATATGTATATCATATTTCTAAAAGAATATATCCCATCCCGTCGATCCCTACGTACTGACCCTATACAATGATCTTACGAGATCTAGCCTAAGGAATCGAAATGAACAACAAACTGATGAAACTGCTTTGGAAATTCCGTGGCAGCAAACGAGGATCAATAAAGACGTCAAATGAGGGGAATGGAATAAATTTCACCACGAACCTTCATTCGTAAAAGAAAGAACCACAAGACAATTAAGTCAGGGGTAGCAGTGGTCCGAATATCGTGAGGTACTTTACCCCCAGACTCACCCTATCCAGCATCGAACTTTGCCTAGCAGTGGTATGAATATCGTGGGGTATTTTTAGCACCAAACTCACCCTATCCGGCAATATAACACCAGACATACTTAGTAGTGGTCTATTATCGACACACATTATTTGGCAGTCTACGAAGTTCGCTCAATTACTTTGTGAAAGGAAACGTTGACATATGAAGCTCGCCCGATCACTTCATAAAAGAAACGATGACTCCAAAGCTCTTTCAAAATAAAAAGTATGGGGAAATACTAATAAAGTACTCCTGTACGCTCCTGTAACCGACACATAATAGTGTCAAAAAGACTTTGTACATGATAGTACTTTTGGCACATTATAGTACTCTGGTATGCATAGGACTTGTACCCGAGTACATAATAATACCTCGGCACAAGCAGCACCTAAGACACAAGGCTTTGAAAAGGATTTCGTAAATAAAATGTACTTCTGTACGTAGGAAGTGGTCCACCGATCATCGATCTCACCACACACATACTCTTAATAAGAGGCAACCCAATGTCCAAACTTAACTGAACTATACATCCCTTTTTAAGTCTTAACCCATCACTAGGCAAACCTATAATGTTTATAATCAATTTTCGATACTATCTCTGTTTAGGCAACGCTAACTAGTGTATACTTAACACAGAGTTTTAAGTAATAATATCATATATATACACATCTTAACACATATTGAACCATAACGCACGTTTCGTATCATCAAATATATATCTAACACATATTTCGGGCAATAACAAATATTTCACATACATATATATTTAATACTTTAATCAATACTTGTATTAAGATCATGTCCATGAAAGGGACTATGCACATGATACCTTATCGGATGAACACATAGTTCAAAAATACATAATTCGTACTCCCGAATCTAAAATTTACCTCTTTACCTAATCCATATTCCCGGATCGGGTATATCTAATCTATCTTAATAAACAAACAATATATATATATATATATATATATATATATATATATATATATATATATCTGTGTGTGTGTGTGTGTGTGTGTGTGTGTATATATACACACACACACATAGAACGTATTTTATAAAATACTTCATATCTCTGTAAAAGATGAAAGAGACTATATACTCACTTGATAAGAGGACAATTCGACAACACTTCGTCTCTTAAAATAATATTCTTCGATGAAACCAGGATGTCTTCACACACCGGGCTTCTCGCGGGCACAGCTTCAGCTCGAAAACTCTTTTCTTCTCGGGATCTTTGGGGCTTCGGGACTTTCTTCTGGTGTCGAGATGATACCGGGGCTTTGAGGGTGCTTCAAGAGGGCTAGAGAGGGTGTAGAGAGTGAGAGAATGAAGGAATTAGCAACCAAAATCGGCTGCCCTTCGATTTCTATTTATAGGGATGATTTTCTAGATTCACGTCGTGAGTTCAGTCGTCATTAGGTGCGTCATCGCAACTTGGGTCTGTCGGGCTCTAGGAGACGTCATCATTGAGTTCACGTCATGAACTCTATGTTCACGTCATGAACTCTGACATAGTGTCGGGGTTCGTGCCCCGAACTTCAGAAATTCATATCTTTCGCATACAAGCTCCGTTTTCGACGTTCTTTATATCCACGCGTAGTTGAGATTATGCTCTACAACTCTCGTTTATACTCCGTTGGCTAATTTTGATTTATTTTTATTATATTATTTTAGTAGGTCGGGACAAGAAAACTTCGTTAGAAATTCATAACTACTTCATCTGACGTCCGTTTTCGTCTGTCTTTTTAACTTTGCATTACTATCGATGAGATCTTCGATTCTCATTTAGACTGTTTCAGCTAGAAACCACTCGATCTCATATTCGAACTTTGGACTGCATACTGCTAAGTTGGAACTTCAAAAAATCATAACTTCCTCATACGAAGTCAGATTTAGACGTTCTTTTTTATATACGCTCTCGGTTTAACGTATTCTACGTCTTTCATTTAGATCACTTATTATAAATTCACTATTTACGTCTTATAGCGTCGTGCCGAATATATCGCGAAACTTCGACATGTCATAACTTCTTCATTATAACTCGGATTTCAGCGTTCTTTATATGTACAGAAACCTTGTGACAAATAGTAGAACTTGGTTAAGATTATTTATTCTAAACACTCTTATATCAAAAAGTCATTTTTGTCGCTTATCGTCTCTAAATTGACTAGCCTGGATCTACGGGCATTACAGTGTTGTTCCAATGGGTGTCTTGAATGTGGTTCGGAAGGCCCAAAGTGCATCATCCAATTTATCCACCCAATCTTTTCTATTGCTACCCACTAATCTCTCTAAAATCCTTTTAAGTGCCTGATTCGTAATTTCGGTTTGCCTATTTGTTTGTGGATGACATGGTGTTAAAAATCTATGGCACACACCATATTTTTGCAAGACTTTTGATAGTTGCTCATTAGCAAAGTGGGTTCCTCTATCACTAATCAAAGCTTTTAGCACTCCAAATCTAGAAAATAATTCCTTTACGAATTTTACCACAACCCTAGCATCATTAGTTAGTAATGATTGCGCTTTTGCCCATTTTGACACATAATCCACCACCACAAGTATGTATTTGTTACCTTTAGATGAAGGAAATGGTACCATGAAATCCACACCCCAAACATCAAAGATTTCACAAACTAGAATACTCCTTTGAGGCATTTCAGTCCTTGCCGATATATTACCCGTTCTCTAGCAAGCATCACATTCCCTCACGTATGTAGCAGCATCCTTGAAGATAGTAGGCCAATAGAACCCCGCATCAAAAACTTTCTTAGCAGTGAATTGTACACCATGATGTCCCTCTTCTGGCCCATTATGGCAATGCTCTAAAATGTCATGGATATCCTTTCCAAATACACATCTTCTAATAATCCCATCCGCACAACTTCTAAAAAGATAAGGCTCATCTTAGATATAATATTTAATTTCTGAAAACAACTTCTTTTTCTATTGATGAGTGATCCCTTTTGGAAGATAATATCCTACCAAGAAGTCTGCAATGTAAGCATACCATGGTTCTTCCCCCATTATAACCATCAACTACTCTTCCAGGAAGCTATCTTCAATACCCTTCTTATTGTCACACCCCAAAACCGATAACGGCGGAATACGTTTCGGGGTGGATGACATAGTGAACAGTATCATCACAATTGCATAATAGTAGAAACAAGAAACATACAACCATAGCATTACATAGTGAATTTAATTGCAAGCGTGTGTAGTAATGTTTAACAATCACCCAAAAGTAATTCAAAAATAAGAGATGGGTCTTGTGTGCTCCACCTTCTCCAAAAATGTTGCGTCTGTACCTGTCTATCTTTGACCTGAAGATACAAGTTATTTTGAAAACAATTATCAGCATAAAGCTGGTGAGTTCATAAGAGTTTAGTGTGAGTTTTTGTATACAAAGCATTAGTGTAAAAATGTATCCTTTATGTTCATAAATAGTAGAAACTTAGAAAATCCCATATTTTCCAGGAAATACATTGTAAGTGACAATCTGTGAAAAGTATGCATTCCTTATTTCTTTGAAAACAATTTATTGTAAAAATACTTTGGCAAATCTCCAAATAACAAATGTGACAGGATAAGTTAAGCCCGTGATCCATGATATAGGTGCGAGCTTCCTTTAGTGATAGATACTTACTTACTTTGGGATGTGGTTTAACATTTAGTGTAGTATTTTAGTGTAGTTGTAGGGTATTCCTTGTATATTACCAATAGTGAGAATAATAGAGGATCCCATGACCTTCCCGGTCATGCACAGTGTAGTGAAGTAGTGGCATCCCTGGGCCTGTACGGCGCGGACTGAGTTAACAGTCGGGATGTAATAGCGTCTGCCCCGTATAGATCTATACATGTAGAGTCGTCTCCTGCTGGAACACTCCGGGCGTAGTGAATAGCGAATAGAGTATCTCGTAGCGGGTTAGTGTATTATTGTTTGTTTAGTGTTTTCTCTGTTGTTATAGTGTAGAAATCTTTTAGTATTGATCATAGTGTATTCTCTTACTAGTGTACCATCTAGTAATAGTGAGTATTATAGTGTAGATAATAATAACTTTAGCGAGTAGTAGCGGTAGCGACCCTAACCATACCTATTATGGTTATCTTAGTGGGGATGTTTCTTAGCACGTTAGTGACTTTAGCATTAAGTGAAAGCAGTAATATTCGTATCCCATACTGATATACAGATTATATATAAGTAAGAAATCAACGACAGTCGGACGGATAACTACTACCCTAAGCCCACAATCAGACAAGAACAGGAAATAAGGCGAGATATCGGTCCTAAGTCCTCCAAGTCTTATTTATATAAATATATCAGAGTGGTTACATTTTATAAGCAAATTGATTAAGTAAAAGTATTTTTCCAAAAGAACATTTAAATTCTGATTCACTGTTTAAAAATAGTTTGAAAAGGGTAAAACCCGTTTTTAAGGTATAGGGACAAATCACATGTGATTTGAACTAAGGGTAGTGAATCACATGTGATTAATCCTTGTAACTCGGAAATCGTTCTGTAAAACTTTGCATAAACATTTATAAGCAACTTTTATCTCCCCCCTAAAACATTTAAAACATTTGAAAGGTTCATTAAGGGGTATGAACTCACCTGAAATCGCGGAAATCGGGTGAATCGGGTAATAGTGTCGATTGAGCGTTTGGTACCAAATAACCACTTGAGCACCTTTTAGGACCCTAATGTCATATGAAATATGTATTTTACAAGAAGTTAATCATCTTGTGCTTTTCATTATAGTATTTGGACATTCTAGTGTCGTTTTCGGGGTTTTAAGGCCTAGAAAGGGTTCCCGGGAGTGGTGCAAGGCCATAGATGATTTACGGGAGGGTCCTTGAGTTTACTCTCTTAGAGTTTATGGCCTAAAAGCCATTCATTGGGAGTTTACGGCCGTAAGCCCCTTAGGCTTGGCCGTAAACTCTTGTGACACTCCAAAATGTGAGTTTAAGGCCTTATCTCACTTCCTTGATTTAGTGGTGTGTGTGTTGGACCAAGAGGGAAGGATTTAACATCCTCTTTTGTGATATTTTTGGGGAGTTTACGGCCAAGACTTGTTCTTGGGCCGTAAACTCCTATAAGTCCTTCTAGATGATGGTTTTACTTGTACAACATGGTCCCAAATGGCTTCGAAAAATCCTAGGAGGCCCTATAGTGAGTTTGGAACAATTTGGCATCAATTTTTGGGGAGTTTACGGCCCAAGAACATCCTTGGCCGTAAACTCTTCATTTGGTGTCAAAATGAGGTGTTTAATGGTACAACACACTTCCAAAGGCCTTAGATTAATTCCTTTCATGCATTAGAGTAGTTTAGGGACTTGTTTGACACAATTTCTTGGGTGTTTACGGCCCAAGCTTAAGCTAGGCCGTAAACTCCTCTTTTTGGCCTCAAATGATGATGTTTAATGCACTCAAGCCTTCCCTGGAGTCAAGTCTAATTTACCAAACATCCTAGAAGTGTTTTTGGGGCTTAGAACATGGATTTGTGGGGGTGTTTGAGGTGTTTACGGCCTAAGCACATGCTTGGGCCGTAAACTCCTTTTTAAGCATCATTCTCTTGTGTTCTAAGGTCCAAACCCTTCTAGTTATAAGCCTTAATTAGCATACTAACATACAAGAAGGAAAAACTTGGTCCTTGGCTTGGATTTGGGGGTTTACGGCCTAAGGAGCTTCTTAGGCCGTAAACTCCTTTATGGTCCTTGATTTCTATGATTTTGGCCCCTAATTTCAGTGAAGCATGACTAGATTAAGATAGAGGATGAGTACTTACGTTTGGAGGTCAGAAATTAGCAGAATCGGGGCCGATTTCGAGTCTAGAGAGAGAAAGTAGAGAGAGAGAGAGTGGGTGTGTAGTAAATGAGTGTTCAAATGTTGTGCACACCCATTGCATATGTCTTGGGAATCGCACCCGATACACGGCTACCCGATGTTTAAAGTTAACTGGGTTAAAACTTTTTACCCGGGTGAAGTGGTTGAAAAGGTAAAACAACTCTATTAGGTTAAACGGGGTTAACACATATGAGTTATATTACTTATGATAATATTAAGTCATGCATAGACTTAGATATTCGGATTTTGACGGTTCCAAATATTACATAAATAACGTATAGCGACACGTTCCGTTAGTGAAAATGGGGTTTGTAATGGAATTAGATTTGGGGTTGTCACATCATCCCCCCGTTAGTGGAATTTCGTCCCGAAATTTAGAATACAACAGATACGATACCAAAATTTAGAATACAAACAGATACGATATTAAAATACTACTAAGCGAAGAGATGAGGGTATTTGAGTTTCATTTGATCCTCGTGCTCCCAAGTGAATTCCGGTCCTCGCTTGGCGTTCCACCGAACCTTCACAATTGGGATGCGGCTTGTTTCGTCCGTTTTACTTCACGATCCAAGACCTCCGCAGGTTCTTCCACGAAGTTGAGGCTCTCATTGATCTCGATCTCATCGAGGGGAATCACGAGAGTCTCGTCCGACAGACATTTCTTCAAGTTGGAGACGTGGAAGGTCGGATGTATGTTACTTAGCTCGCGGGGTAAGTTTAGTTTGTAAGCTACAGGGCCGACTCTGGCAAGAATCTCAAAAGGCCCTATGTACCTTGGGTTTAACTTTCCACGCTTCTCGAAGCGTATCGTGCCTTTCCAGGGCGAGACTTTCAGAAGGACCCGGTCTCTGACCTGGAATTCCAAGGGTTTCCTTCGTTTGTCGGCGTAGCTCTTTTGTCGATCTCTAGCGGCTTTTAGTCGTTCACGTATCTGTACAATCTTCTCGGTCGTCTCTCGAATGATCTCTGGACCAGTGAGGGCGCTATCAGGAACTCGTCCCTTAACTAACTGAGTGTCTCCCACCTCGGTCCAGCACAAAGGGGATCTGCACTTCCGACCGTAGAGAGCTTCGAATGGAGCTGCCTTGATGCTCGTGTGATAACTATTGTTGTAGGAAAACTCCACAAGAGGTAAGTGTGTATCCCACGATTTCCCGAAGTCGATCACACAAGCTCGCAGCATGTCTTCTAATGTTTGGATCGTCCTCTCACTTTGTCCGTCAGTCTGCGGATGGTAGGCTGTACTCATATCCAGCCTGGTCCCTAGTGCCTTTTGTAATGATTGCCAAAATCTAGAGGTGAATCTACTATCTCTGTCTGATATAATAGATATAGGGATGCCATGCAATCGCACTATTTCTTTTATATAAGTCCTAGTGAGCTTTTCCATCTTATCCGTCTCTTTGATGGGTAGGAAGTGGGCGGACTTGGTCAACCTGTCAACGATGACCCAAATGGTATCTAATCCACCTGCTGTCTTGGGCAGCTTGGTGATGAAGTCCATTGTGATTCGCTCCCACTTCCATTCTGGTATTTCTGGTTGTTGAAGGAGTCCTGATGGCTTTTGACATTCTACTTTGACCTTCGCGCAAGTAAGGCACTTACTTACAAAGGTAGCGATCTCCGCTTTCATGTTCGACCACCAGTATAGCTTTTTGAGATCCAGATACATCTTATCTGAACCCGGGTGGACGGAGTAACGAGTGTTGTGTGCTTCCCTCATAACCAAATCTCTGAAACCTCCATGGCGTGGAGTCCAGATTCGGTCCATAAAGTAATAGGCTCCGTCACCCTTAACCTCCAGATTTTTATCCATTCCGCGCAGAGATTCTCCCGTCACGTTTCCAGGCTTTAAAGCTTCCAGCTGAGCCTCTTTGATCTGCGTGGATAGATGTGAATGTATAGTCATTGTCAACGACTTAGTTCTTCGTCCGGAATATTCTTTCCTGCTCAGGGCGTCTGCTACCACGTTGGCTTTCCCCGGATGATATCTAATTTCACAGTCGTAATCGTTAAGTAATTCAACCCATCGACGCTGTCTCATGTTGAGTTCTTTCTGGTTCAGTATATGTTGGAGGCTTTTATGATCAGTGTACACCACGCTCTTCGTCCCATACAAGTAGTGTCTCCAGATTTTTAGTGCGAAGACGACTGCTCCTAACTCAAGGTCGTGAGTAGTGTAGTTCACTTCATGGTTCTTTAGTTGCCTCGAGGCATAGGCGATAACTTTGCCTCGTTGCATTAAGACACAACCGAGCCCCTGATTGGATGCATCACAGTATACGACGAAATCTTCTGTCCCTTCGGGAAGGGATAATACTGGTGCGGTGCATAGGGCTCGCTTCAAGGTCTGAAATGTCTTCTCCTGTTTCTCTTCCCAGTCGAATGGTACACCCTTCTATGTTAACGTGGTGAGAGGTTTCGCAATCCGAGAGAAATTTTGGATGAATCGACGGTAGTAGCCAGCGAGGCCTAGAAATTGACGAATTTCCGTGGGCGTCTTTGGTGCCGACCAGTTCTCAATAGCCTTAATTTTGGAGGGGTCCGCGTGGATTCCTTCCTCACTGACCACGTGTCCTAAGAATTCAACTCTCCGGATCCAAAACTCGCACTTAGAGAACTTCGCATACAACTTCTCGGATCGCAGGGTTTCCAGGACTAAACGTAAATGGCTTCTGTGCTCTTCCTCGCTCCGAGAGTAGACAAGAATGTCGTCAATAAAGACGATGACGAACTGATCTAGATATGGACGACACACCCTATTCATCAAGTCCATGAATACTGCGGGGGCGTTAGTCAGTCCAAAGGGCATCACTACGAACTCGAAATGTCCGTAGCGGGTTCGGAAAGCTGTCTTTGGAACATCTTCCTCAAGCACCCGTAATTAGTGATACCCCGATCTAAGATCAATCTTGGAGAAGTAACTGGCTCCTTGGAGTTGGTCGAATAGGTCGTCGATACGAGGGAGAGGGTAGCGATTTTTGATCGTGAGTTTATTGAGTTCCCTATAATCGATGCACATCCGAAACGACCCATCCTTTTTCTTCACGAACAAGACCGGAGCTCCCCAAGGTGAGAAGCTCGGTCTTATAAAACCCTTGCTAAGCAGTTCGTTGAGTTGACCGGATAGTTCTTGCATTTCGGCGGGCGCTAGTCGGTAGGGCGACTTAGCTACGGGGGTAGCTCCTGGGATTAGGTCGATTCTGAATTCAACCTGTCGTTTAGGAGGTAGGCCTGGAAGATCCTCCGGGAAGACATCAGGAAAATCGCATACTACAGGAATGTCTTTTGGATCTTTCGATTTTTGGTCAGTGTCGACGACGTGAGCAAGGAAGGCGCGATATTCCTTGCGCAAGTATTTCTGAGCCTGAATACTAGAGATGATACGAAGGTTTGTACTTGGCTTATCTCCGTATATCAATAGGGCCTCTCGATTCAGAAAGTTCAGGCGAATGGCTTTCTCGGAACACAGGATGTCGGCGTAGTGAAGGCTTAGCCAATCCATACCAACAATGACATCGAAATTTTTGATTGAAACCGGTATAAGATCGATTAAAAAGGGGGTGATCATCTAACGTGAGAGTACAACCTATATAGATTTCATTAGAGCTTTCTGTCTTCCCATTAGCCATTTCTACAACGAATGTTTCTTTTAGTGGTTGAGGGGTTTGTTTGAGTAGGTGTTTAGAGTTTTGATTTATGAAGCTTCTTTCTGCACCACTATCGAATAAGACACAGGCATAAGAGTTGTTGAGAAGAAACGTACCCGTGACCACCGTGGGATCGGCTACCGCTTCATTGTGACCGATAGCAAGTAACCTTCCAGTTCCCCCAGCATTTGCAGTCTTCGGACAGTTCTTCTTAAAATGGCCCGCTTCTCCGCAGCCATAACACGTCGGGGTCACTCCCGTACCAGGAACCTGTGTAATAGGTTTGGGAGGGGCCTTGCAAAATCGGACAGTATGGCCCTTCCGTCCGCAGTTGGAACACTGCAGTTCACAGCATGGACCGTTGTGGTGAAAAGGGCACTTGGGGCACTTAGGCAAATTCCCACTGTAAGCTTTCGGTGGGGCTGGAGCAGCTGGTGCGGCCGGGATGGTGGCAGCATGAACCGCCACAATTTGCTGATCCCTGGAGGTGGTTTGAGTTTTCTTGCCTTTCTTCTTATCCCATCGTTTCCTTTTTCTATCGGATGATCCGGATGGTGCAGTGGTAGTTGTGGTTGTTGTTGCTGGAGTGGAGGAGATTTCGTGGTTGATTAGACTCTGGGCCAATTCCTTGGCGCTGTCAAAAGTGGTAGGGCGTGAGGCCAGAACATTTCCTCGATACGGGGGCACTAAACCCCAGATGTAACGCTCAATCTTCTTGCTTTCAGAGGGGATCATGTTGGGACACATAGCCGCCAAGTCGCAAAACCTGGCCGTATAAGCTGTTATGTCGGTCCCCTTCATCTTGAGGTTCCAGAGTTCTTCCTCAAGCTTCTGAGCTTCGCCCCTAGGGCAGTACTCCCCTCTCATGAGATCTTTTAGAGTGTCCCAGCCCATGGCATTGGCTGTGACCAAGGAGAGTGCGTTGACATGGCCGTTCCACCATGACAAAGCCCTGTTAGTGAGGGTAGCAGTAGCAAACTTGATTTTGCTCTCTTCGGGACAAGAGCACATTTCGAATACCGCTTTGGTTCTTTCGAACCATTGGGACAATGCCAGAATTCCTCTGGTACCATCGAAGAAAGCAGGTTTACAATTCATAAAGTCCTTATAAGTGCATCCCTGCACTCGTTGGTGGACTTCACCAAATCTAGAATTTCCACCGCTCGCATCACCCGAGTTCATTTGGGCCATGGCTGCTGTTACAGCCGCAGTCACAGCCGCTTGGAACAACACCGGATCGAACTGCGGAGGAGGAGGTGGTGGAGGAGGGGTTTGAGTTTCAGGTCTTCCTCTGCTGGGACGCTTTCGTGGAGGCATCCTTCACTGGAAGATCATAGAAATGATAGCAATAGTAAGAGCCTATTGCGAATATGAATAGAGTGTTTCGTGGATTAAATCAACATAATCCAAGATCAGGGTAAGAGCTTTAGCAATAGAGAAATCATCTGCCAATATACTGGTATTAATGATGCAACAATAGTTCATGAAAGTTGACCTAGCAGTAGGTCTTACATCACAACATAGAGAAAATGTTGGCAGTTTAGAGGTTCAGCTAGAGTACTTTTAAACTAGGAACGTTTACAGACAAGAGACCTACGGAACATAGAGATAAAAGGCTAGTCCTTTAAACAAAAGAGTGAGGTAACTAGATGTCTTCTACTGGCGACGGCTGCTTGTCGGGCAAATCCTTAGATCCTCCATTTGACGCATGACTTCTTGAAGGTGTCGATCATGAGCCCTTTGGTGTGCTCGGAGTTCCCTAACTTCAGCTCGGGATGCAGCCAGTTGATGCTGTAAAGCCTCGTTGGTCCTCCTTGTCCTGTCCATGGCTTCTTCGAGTTGGCGGATGCGAACAGTGTTGAGGTTTGAGTTGGCATCCACTTCTACCACTCGACCAATGGCAGCTTGACTTTGCTCAACATTCCTGGCAATTCTTCGGATCATGATGGGCAGAACTTGATCTGCTGATCCTCCTTCGCTTATGTTATAGAAACTTCGGTCTCCATTGTAAGGTAAGGGCTGACCCTGCTCCTCGCTCCATCGACGCAAGGATATTGCCCACATAGGAGTGGGGCCCTGAAATGTCGGTCGGGGGTTAGGGTTCGGGGCATCAGGGGGTTGGTTGTTGACTTCTGGCTCGGAGTTCGAGCTATCCGAGAAACCTTCAGCATGATGATCACCCAAAGGAATAGGGTGATCGTCGTCTGACTCCTATTCGAGCCATCCTCCATTGCCCTGGTTCGGAAAGTACGGATCACCTGGTAAGTGGAAGCCAGCCATGCTATCTACGCGAGAAAGGGGGAAAGAAGATTAATAGACGCACTATTCTAAGATACTTATAGGAGGAATCATTACCAGTTGACCCAATACTTGCATAGTGCATACCGATTACATGTAACTGAAGCAAGATAGTCCTTCGAATAAACCACCCTAACTTCAGACCCCCAATCAAACAAGAACAGGGAATGAAGCAAAGACTACAGATTCTGGGTCTATAGCGCCCCAATCACATGTAATCGTGGTGTATCCACTTAGCAACTATTGTCCTACTAGTAATGACCGTTTTTGTTAACACATACGCTTAATCTAGAGGTACAGAATACTCCTATAGTATTCTTATGTTAGCGTTATTGTGGTATTGTTGGTAAGTTTTAGACTTGTTGCAACATCACAACCGAACTTAGGCACATGCTAGTCACCCTCAGGAAAACGTAGTTGATCAGGCTACATCATCCTGAATGTGACTATACGTCTCTAAATCCAATTATGCTGCCCAACAATCTTAATACTTTTGTTTTGTTCTAGGATGATACTGATTCCTGTGTTTCATAGTGATGAGTGTGTATATATACTTGGTTAGATCTTTTAGATACTTAACAACATATATTCTTGGTCAGAGTGTTTTAGTCCCGAAGTGTTTATAGTTCGTATATCTTTTATAGGTTGATATACTTGATTCACTATAAACAATGCTCTGATACCAATCTGTCACACCCCAAAACCGATAACGGCGGAATACGTTTCGGGGTGGATGACGTAGTGAACAGTATCATCACAATTGCATAATAGTAGAAACAAGAAACATACAACCATAGCATTACATAGTGAATTTAATTACAAGCGTGTGTAGTAATGTTTAACAATCACCCAAAAGTAATTCAAAAATAAGAGATGGGTCTTGTGTGCTCCACCTTCTCCAAAAATGCTGCGTCTGTACCTGTCTATCTTTGACCTGAAGATACAAGTTATTTTGAAAACAATTATCAGCATAAAGCTGGTGAGTTCATAAGAGTTTAGTGTGAGTTTTTGTATACAAAGCATTAGTGTTAAAAATGTATCCTTTATGTTCATAAATAGTTGAAACTTAGAAAATCCCATATTTTCCAGGAAATACATTGTAAGTGACAATCTGTGAAAAGTATGCATTCTTTATTTC
Source organism: Lactuca sativa (assembly GCF_002870075.4). Lineage (NCBI taxonomy): Eukaryota > Viridiplantae > Streptophyta > Magnoliopsida > Asterales > Asteraceae > Lactuca > Lactuca sativa. The sequence continues at coordinate 253,724,188 of NC_056627.2, forward strand.
TTTGAAAACAATTTATTGTAAAAATACTTTGGCAAATCTCCAAATAACAAATGTGATAGGATAAGTTAAGCCCGTGATCCATGATATAGGTGCGAGCTTCCTTTAGTGATAGATACTTACTTACTTTGGGATGTGGTTTAACATTTAGTGTAGTATTTTAGTGTAGTTGTAGGGTATTCCTTGTATATTACCAATAGTGAGAATAATAGAGGATCCCATGACCTTCCCGGTCATGCACAGTGTAGTGAAGTAGTGGCATCCCTGGGCCTGTACGGCGCGGACTGAGTTAACAGTTGGGATGTAATAGCGTCTGCCCCGTATAGATCTATACATGTAGAGTCGTCTCCTGCTGGAACACTCCGGGCGTAGTGAATAGCGAATAGAGTATCTCGTAGCGGGTTAGTGTATTATTGTTTGTTTAGTGTTTTCTCTGTTGTTATAGTGTAGAAATCTTTTAGTGTTGATCATAGTGTATTCTCTTACTAGTGTACCATCTAGTAATAGTGAGTATTATAGTGTAGATAATAATAACTTTAGCGAGTAGTAGCGGTAGCGACCCTAACCATACCTATTATGGTTATCTTAGTGGGGATGTTTCTTAGCACGTTAGTGACTTTAGCATTAAGTGAAAGCAGTAATATTCGTATCCCATACTGATATACAGATTATATATAAGTAAGAAATCAACGACAGTCGGACGGATAACTACTACCCTAAGCCCACAATCAGACAAGAACAGGAAATAAGGCGAGATATCGGTCCTAAGTCCTCCAAGTCTTATTTATATAAATATATCAGAGTGGTTACATTTTATAAGCAAATTGATTAAGTAAAAGTATTTTTCCAAAAGAACATTTAAATTCTGATTCACTGTTTAAAAATAGTTTGAAAAGGGTAAAACCCGTTTTTAAGGTATAGGGACAAATCACATGTGATTTGAACTAAGGGTAGTGAATCACATGTGATTAATCCTTGTAACTCGGAAATCGTTCTGTAAAACTTTGCATAAACATTTATAAGCAACTTTTATCTCCCCCCTAAAACATTTAAAACATTTGAAAGGTTCATTAAGGGGTATGAACTCACCTGAAATCGCGGAAATCGGGTGAATCGGGTAATAGTGTCGATTGAGCGTTTGGTACCAAATAACCACTTGAGCACCTTTTAGGACCCTAATGTCATATGAAATATGTATTTTACAAGAAGTTAATCATCTTGTGCTTTTCATTATAGTATTTGGACATTCTAGTGTCGTTTTCGGGGTTTTAAGGCCTAGAAAGGGTTCCCGGGAGTGGTGCAAGGCCATAGATGATTTACGGGAGGGTCCTTGAGTTTACTCTCTTAGAGTTTATGGCCTAAAAGCCATTCATTGGGAGTTTACGGCCGTAAGCCCCTTAGGCTTGGCCGTAAACTCTTGTGACACTCCAAAATGTGAGTTTAAGGCCTTATCTCACTTCCTTGATTTAGTGGTGTGTGTGTTGGACCAAGAGGGAAGGATTTAACATCCTCTTTTGTGATATTTTTGGGGAGTTTACGGCCAAGACTTGTTCTTGGGCCGTAAACTCCTATAAGTCCTTCTAGATGATGGTTTTACTTGTACAACATGGTCCCAAATGGCTTCGAAAAATCCTAGGAGGCCCTATAGTGAGTTTGGAACAATTTGGCATCAATTTTTGGGGAGTTTACGGCCCAAGAACATCCTTGGCCGTAAACTCTTCATTTGGTGTCAAAATGAGGTGTTTAATGGTACAACACACTTCCAAAGGCCTTAGATTAATTCCTTTCATGCATTAGAGTAGTTTAGGGACTTGTTTGACACAATTTCTTGGGTGTTTACGGCCCAAGCTTAAGCTAGGCCGTAAACTCCTCTTTTTGGCCTCAAATGATGATGTTTAATGCACTCAAGCCTTCCCTGGAGTCAAGTCTAATTTACCAAACATCCTAGAAGTGTTTTTGGGGCTTAGAACATGGATTTGTGGGGGTGTTTGAGGTGTTTACGGCCTAAGCACATGCTTGGGCCGTAAACTCCTTTTTAAGCATCATTCTCTTGTGTTCTAAGGTCCAAACCCTTCTAGTTATAAGCCTTAATTAGCATACTAACATACAAGAAGGAAAAACTTGGTCCTTGGCTTGGATTTGGGGGTTTACGGCCTAAGGAGCTTCTTAGGCCGTAAACTCCTTTATGGTCCTTGATTTCTATGATTTTGGCCCCTAATTTCAGTGAAGCATGACTAGATTAAGATAGAGGATGAGTACTTACGTTTGGAGGTCAGAAATTAGCAGAATCGGGGCCGATTTCGAGTCTAGAGAGAGAAAGTAGAGAGAGAGAGAGTGGGTGTGTAGTAAATGAGTGTTCAAATGTTGTGCACACCCATTGCATATGTCTTGGGAATCGCACCCGATACACGGCTACCCGATGTTTAAAGTTAACTGGGTTAAAACTTTTTACCCGGGTGAAGTGGTTGAAAAGGTAAAACAACTCTATTAGGTTAAACGGGGTTAACACATATGAGTTATATTACTTATGATAATATTAAGTCATGCATAGACTTAGATATTCGGATTTTGACGGTTCCAAATATTACATAAATAACGTATAGCGACACGTTCCGTTAGTGAAAATGGGGTTTGTAATGGAATTAGATTTGGGGTTGTCACATCATCCCCCCGTTAGTGGAATTTCGTCCCGAAATTTAGAATACAACAGATACGATACCAAAATTTAGAATACAAACAGATACGATATTAAAATACTACTAAGCGAAGAGATGAGGGTATTTGAGTTTCATTTGATCCTCGTGCTCCCAAGTGAATTCCGGTCCTCGCTTGGCGTTCCACCGAACCTTCACAATTGGGATGCGGCTTGTTTCGTCCGTTTTACTTCACGATCCAAGACCTCCGCAGGTTCTTCCACGAAGTTGAGGCTCTCATTGATCTCGATCTCATCGAGGGGAATCACGAGAGTCTCGTCCGACAGACATTTCTTCAAGTTGGAGACGTGGAAGGTCGGATGTATGTTACTTAGCTCGCGGGGTAAGTTTAGTTTGTAAGCTACAGGGCCGATTCTGGCAAGAATCTCAAAAGGCCCTATGTACCTTGGGTTTAACTTTCCACGCTTCTCGAAGCGTATCGTGCCTTTCCAGGGCGAGACTTTCAGAAGGACCCGGTCTCTGACCTGGAATTCCAAGGGTTTCCTTCGTTTGTCGGCGTAGCTCTTTTGTCGATCTCTAGCGGCTTTTAGTCGTTCACGTATCTGTACAATCTTCTCGGTCGTCTCTCGAATGATCTCTGGACCAGTGAGGGCGCTATCAGGAACTCGTCCCTTAACTAACTGAGTGTCTCCCACCTCGGTCCAGCACAAAGGGGATCTGCACTTCCGACCGTAGAGAGCTTCGAATGGAGCTGCCTTGATGCTCGTGTGATAACTATTGTTGTAGGAAAACTCCACAAGAGGTAAGTGTGTATCCCACGATTTCCCGAAGTCGATCACACAAGCTCGCAGCATGTCTTCTAATGTTTGGATCGTCCTCTCACTTTGTCCGTCAGTCTGCGGATGGTAGGCTGTACTCATATCCAGCCTGGTCCCTAGTGCCTTTTGTAATGATTGCCAAAATCTAGAGGTGAATCTACTATCTCTGTCTGATATAATAGATATAGGGATGCCATGCAATCGCACTATTTCTTTTATATAAGTCCTAGTGAGCTTTTCCATCTTATCCGTCTCTTTGATGGGTAGGAAGTGGGCGGACTTGGTCAACCTGTCAACGATGACCCAAATGGTATGGAGTCAAGTCTAATTTACCAAACATCCTAGAAGTGTTTTTGGGGCTTAGAACATGGATTTGTGGGGGTGTTTGAGGTGTTTACGGCCTAAGCACATGCTTGGGCCGTAAACTCCTTTTTAAGCATCATTCTCTTGTGTTCTAAGGTCCAAACCCTTCTAGTTATAAGCCTTAATTAGTATACTAACATACAAGAAGGAAAAACTTGGTCCTTGGCTTGGATTTGGGGGTTTACGGCCTAAGGAGCTTCTTAGGCCGTAAACTCCTTTATGGTCCTTGATTTCTATGATTTTGGCCCCTAATTTCAGTGAAGCATGACTAGATTAAGATAGAGGATGAGTACTTACGTTTGGAGGTCGGAAATTAGCGGAATCGGGGCCGATTTCGAGTCTAGAGAGAGAAAGTAGAGAGAGAGAGTGGGTGTGTAGTAAATGAGTGTTAAAATGTTGTGCACACCCATTGCATATGTCTTGGGAATCGCACCCGATACACGGCTACCCGATGTTTAAAGTTAATTGGGTTAAAACTTTTTACCCAGGTGAAGTGGTTGAAAAGGTAAAACAACTCTATTAGGTTAAACGGGGTTAACACATATGAGTTATATTACTTATGATAATATTAAGTCATGCATAGACTTAGATATTCGGATTTTGACGGTTCCAAATATTACATAAATAACGTATAGCGACACGTTCCGTTAGTGAAAATGGGGTTTGTAATGGAATTAGATTTGGGGTTGTCACACTTATCTATCTCTTCCCTTGTCGGATTTTCCAATCTGGAAAGATGGTCAGCAGCTACATTTTCCATCCCCTTCTTGTCCTTGATCTCAATGTCAATTTCATGAAGTAGCAACACCCATCAGATCAATCTTGGCTTATCATCCTGCTAGGAAAACAAGTACTTAATAGCAGAATGGTCAGTAAACACAGTAGCTTTAGACAAAATTAAATAGGGATGAAATTTGTCAAAGGCAAACACCACGACTAATAATTCTTTTTCCGTTGTGGTGTAATTTTCTTGGGTAGGATTAAGGGTCTTGCTGGCATAGTAAATGGGTTGAAAGTGTTTGTCAACCCTTTGGCCAAGTACAACTCCTAAGGCAAAGTCGCTTTTATCACACATTATTTCAAATGGTAAGTTCCAATTCGGGGCGTTAGTCAATTTTTCTTTCAAAAATTCAAAAGTGGCTAAACATTCTTTAAAAAAAATTAAAGGTGCATCTTTCAAAATTAGTTAAGTTAAAGGTCAAGTAATTTTTGAAAAATCCTTAATAAAGCGGTGGTTAAAACCCTCGTGACCTAGAAAACTCATAACGCCCTTTACACTAGTTGGTGGGGGTAATTTAGCAATAGTTTCAATTTTTGCCCGATCCACCTCAATCCCCGCCTTGGATACTTTATGGCCTAACACTATGCCTTCCTTCACCACAAAGTGAAATTTCTCCTAATTCAATACTAGATTGGTCTTTTCACACCTAGCAAGCATCAAGTCAAGGTTAGCAAGACAATCATGAAACGAAGAGCCAAATATAGAAAAATCATCCATGAATTTTTCCACCATGTCATGGAATATCGCCATCATGCATCTTTGGAAGGTTGTCGGCACATTGCATAACCCAAAGGGTATGCATCGGTAACCAAACGTTCTACTTGGACAAGTAAAAGTGGTATTCTCTTGATAAATTGGGTCTATGGGGATTTGGAAATAGCCGGAAAACCCATCTAGAAAACAATAATAGTTATGACCCGATAAATGCACAAGCATTTGATCAATAAAAGGGAGAGGAAAGTGGTCTTTTCAAGTGGCATCGTTTAGCTTTCGATAACCGATGCACACTCGCCAACCGGTTACTGTTTGTGTAGGTTCTTCACGTTTGTGACGACCATCATCTGTCACATCCCGACCATCAGCGGAAACACCGTACAGTGTAACGTTATTTCTCGTATCATAGTTATCAACTTCCTGAAAACACATGCAATTTAAAATACATCAACATAAAGTTGGTGAGTCCACAGGTTTTGACTCCATATAAAAATAATACGTTTTCCAAGTTCAAAAGTACAGTTTTGAAAGTATCATTTTGACTCTCAAACATTTAGTATATATATCCTAGGTATAATGGTTTACTTACCAAATAAGTGTTATACCTAAATGTTCTTTGAACCTAGAGTCTAAGTATAAATGTTTGTAATTCCATACAAACTAAGTTACTACGTATAAATCTTATTTCAATTCTATACGAGTAAAATCGCTATGTATAAATCTATTTCAATTCTATACGAGTAAGTAGGATAGGTATAGTGGTCTACTTAATATAAAAGTAATATACCTACTAGATTCTTATACTTAGAGTATAAGTCTTTGGGAAACTTATACTTAACATTCATACTTGTATATCGACAAAGTATAATGCTTCTAAAGTTATGTTACCATGAGTCTGTAGCTACGACTGTATGACTTAGTTTTATACCTCTGGTTATTATTACACGGATCACACCTTGTGGTAGTTACAAGGATCACACATGGTGCTAGTTACAAGGATCACACATTGCGGTAGTACAAGGATCACACCTTGCGGTAGTTTCCGCACGCTTCATTGACGTCGGAAGGTAGTAAATTAGGAAAGTTCGTCACCCAAATACCATTGGGTTGGAGCTAGCAACCACGGGTGGGTTGTCACACTTACACGGTATTAACAAATACAGGTCAAAGGACTTTCACTAAGATCCCCAATCTTAGATGATGAATACAGTAGCTCATGTAGACTTTGACGGCGTTCTATAGTTGTAACAACAAAAGCATTTTTGTGTCTAATATCCTAAGTTACTAGACTATACTTTTAAACATTACTCCTAATTTCATAACATTTAGGCTGTATAACAACTATAACTTGAAGTAAAACCAGGTTTTATCTTGACATAAAACCATTAATAACAACATATAATGTTCCTAGTTTTATCTTGACATAAAACCAATAATAATAACATATAATGTTCCTAGTTTTATCTTGACATAAAACCAATAATAACAACATACATATCAATTATAATATAGAACTTCCGAATATCACTTCGGAACTATATCGCACCAAGATCTACATTAGTATAATAACATGATAACAAGATCTACTAGGGTGAGTTTCACGGCCCCACTTGTTAGCATGTTATTATACTAATGTAGATCTTGAGTTATACTTAGGATTCTATATATATGTTGTGTGCGATATAGTTCCAAAGTTATATTCGGAAGTTCTATATGTTAATTGATATGTATGTTGTTATTATTGGTTTTATGTCAAGATAAAACTAATATACTAATATACCAAGTTACATTGATACTAATATACTATCATATAGATATAATATTAACCTATATACAATATTTACATTGATACTAATATACTATCATATAGACATAATATTATTATTGTTATTATTGGTTTTATATTTTGAATATATTTTGTACATTAGTATCATATTGGTTTTATATATTCAAAATATAACAATTTACATTGATACTAATATACTATCATATAGACATAATATTAACGTATGTACAATATTTAGCATGCGTTTTCCCCCGAAAATATTAAAAGTGGGGCCGTGAAACTCACCCTAGTAGCGTGATCTATAGAATCTAAACGGTCAAACGCTCATCGTTGTCAGGCTCGGGAAGGGAAATGGCCTTCGGAAACGAGAGAGAGTTAAAGGAAAAGGTGTAAGGAATGAATGAGCTTTGATCACAATTTATAGGATGCTCTGGGCCACATCACGTTGTGACATACCTAGGGTCACGTCGTGAACATCCACGAGTCACCTCATAGCTTTAACACGTGTTTTCTAACCCCGATTAGTGTCTTGACATGTTTCACGTCATGAGCTTCATTTTCACGTCGTGACTTAAGGCAGCTAGGGTTTCTGCCACGTCTCATGCTCTTAGATAGTTGTATCTTCGGAAGGTCATAACTTTTGCATACAAGCTCCGTTTTTGACGTTCTTTATATCCACGCGTAGGTATTTTCAAGTACTACAACTTTATTTTAGATTCCAATAGCTAACTCTATTTCTATTTTAAATTCCTCTTATTATAGAGATTTATAAAAATAGGGTTTATCATAACTTCTTCACGCGAAGTCTGATTTAGACGTTCTCTATATTTTTGGAATTGTATGGGCGTACACTTTGATTTGTATCATAAATTATGTATGAAATTTCATAATTTAACATGAATTACATAGTAATTTTATCACATTACTAGTTTAACAAAATCACATTACATGATTGGCATAATCACATATGATTGTTTTTTTTACCTATTTTGACTGGTGTTACATCATCCATCGTTTCTTTGGCACTACTTGAACATGACTAACCCATGGGCTATTGGAAATGGAGTAGATTATCTCTACATCTAGGAGCTTTGCAACTTCTTTCTTGACCACCTCTTGCATGTTTGAGTTTAAGCGCCTTTGGTCTTGTACTATTGGCTTCGCACTTTCTTCAAGAATTATCTTATGGGAGCAATATAAAGGAATTATTCCTTTTATATCTGTAATTTTCCATGCGATGGAATTCTTCCTTTTCTTTAAAGCTTGGACTAACTCTTCTTTTTTAGCTTTGGTGAGATCGGAAGCAATGATAACAGGCTTTTGATCACCTTCTTCAAGAAATGCGTATTCCAAATGTTCAGGTATAGTTTTCAGCTCTAATTTTGTATTTTGTACACTAAATACGTTGAGTCTAGAGAGGGGACTCGTCGAGTCCAAGACAAAATCCCCGTCTTCATGATTTTTCAAACGGACTCGTCGAGTTGGTGCCTGCGATTCGGTGAGTCTACCTTTCTGCATTTTTGATTATTACTTCATATTTTGCTTCTTCGAGCAGTTTTTCTATCTCATTTAAGTCTTTTTCATCATCAAAATTTTCTTCAAAGGGAATGGCGGGTTCGTTTAGGTGGTCCTCTTTCCATTCTTCCATTAGTTCTTCCAAAGTGTCCACTAAAAATGCCGTGTCATCACTATACTTGGAATGCTTCATGGCTCGATCAACTCCAAATGTAACTGACTCATCTCCCACTCGAATGGTAATCTTGGATTCTCTCATGTCTAATATGGAATTTGCGGTGTTTAGGAAATGTCTTCCAAGAATGATCGGTACTTAGTGGTCCTCTTCCATGTATAACACTATGAAGTCCACGGGGGATACAAATTTATCAACTTTGACCAATAAGTCCTCGTATGTTCCCCTTGGAAATGTCACCATCTTATTTGCTAAATGAATTTCCATACAGATTGGTTTCATCTCCGGAAGGTTCAACTTCTTAAAGAAAGAGTACGACATGAGATTAACACTCCACCCCAAATCCGTTAATGCATAACTAGTAACTAGGTTTCCGAATTGGCATGGCAAAGTTTAGCTACCTGGGTCCCCATCTTCTTTGGTAATTTGTTCAAAATTGCGGCTGAATAATTCTCATTAAGCACCACCGTAGACACCTCTTCCAACTTCTTTCGATTGATGAGTATCTCCTTTAAGAATTTTGCGTACTTAGTCATTTGTGCAACCGATTCGATGAAAAGAATATTGATTTGGAGGGATATGGTGTGTTCCAATAACATTTGATAATCTTCATTCTGCTTCTCTTGTCTAGCCCGGCCTGGAAATGGTAATGGAGGTTGATAAGGTTTCAAAGGAGGGTCTATTTTTTGTTCAGACTGTGGACTCATCGAGTCCGTTTCCCTGACTCGATGAGTCGGGTTGACTATTTGGGATTTCGGGTTTTCATTCTATTCCTCCTGCACCTCTTTTGTATTATCATTCATTATAGGTGTCAGAGGGGTAATTATCTTCCCACTTCTAGTCGCTACAATGTTGATTTGAGAGCCTCTCAGATTTTTCTCGGTATTGCTTGGAAGTCTGCCGGATGCTCTTTGATTGATTTGTAGTGCAAGTTGGCCCATCTGTTTTTCAATGTTTAGAATAGAAGCTTGCTGGTTCCTCATCAATGCTTGTTGCTCTTTCATCATGGCTTGTTGTTCTCTTATTGCAGCATCGATTTTGTTATGTCTTTTCTCGAATGCAGCTGCAAATCTTGTGAGCATATCTTCAAAGTCCAATTTCCTCTCTTGCACCGGCTCCTCATTTTGATAGAACCCTCTTATCTTTGGTTTATATTTCTCCTCCTTCGCCTTCTTGTACTCGTCGTATGGCAGCCACCCTTTTTTCGGTTTTTGCCAATCTTCATCATATATATCGCCACTAGAGTAACACACTTGCACTTTTCGGTTCCCATGCTCGTCTAGATCACAATCTTTAGTAAGGTGAGGCCCGCTACAATTCTCACATCCCACCCGGATGGCATGGATGGATTGATCCATCTTTCTCATTCTTCGGTCCAAACTATCTAATTTAGTGATCACCCCCGCCATATTATCGGACACCGAGTTCACCATCCCATGAGTCAATTCATTCCTCGAATTATGATATTCTCTAGAGTGCATAGAAAATTCTTCAATTAGCTCTTTGATATCTGCGAGGTTTTTCTTCGTGAGTGGTCCATGGGAGTCAAGGAGCTGCCTTGTTGTCACATTTACTCCATCATAGAAAATGGAGACTTTATGTTGAATGCTCAAGTCATTGTGGGGCAGTTTCTCAACAAGCCTTTATATCTTTCCCACGCCTCATAGAGTGGCTCGCCCGGTTGTTGCTCAAAATTGGCAATGGCTTTCTTTAACATTGCTATTTTTGAAGGAGGGCAAAATTGATCTATAAATTCATCACGCGTCTTGGCCCATGTGGTTATGGACCCTGGAGGGAGTGATTTTAGCCAATCTTTTACGGCTCCCTTAAATGTCACCGGTAGCATACGAAGCCAAACTGTCTCACGAGGCACATTAGCAATGTTGAAATAGTCAGTTATGTCGTTGACCTCGTCGATATGGTTGTATGCGTCTTCGTGATCTTTCTCATAGAATGGGAAGTCCTTGAGATGGGCGAGTATGTGGCCTTTTAGCTCGAAGGTTGCAGTTGTTGGAATCGCGGAGTGCATAAGTCCCGACCCGGTATCATCACACATCCTCTTCTTGTATTCGCCCATAGTGATATCAGTAATGTTAGCCACAGTGTTATCGGGTTCGCCTTCTAGGTCGCTTTCTTCTTCGCTTTCTGTTTCTGTTTCGTATTCGGTTTCTTTTGGATTGGGATTGTGTTCAAAACTTTCTATCTTACTTCTTCGCTCCTTTGACTGCTAGACTCACCCACTTTCTTTCCTTTCTTCTTTCCAAAAAAAATTAAGGTCCTTGAAAGGTGACTTCTTTGGTGGGTTAGTCTCTTCAACGGTCTTATCCTTGTCCTTCCTCAAAGCTGATTCCAGATTTCCAAGAGGTGGTACCAAAGATGAATTTGATCCTCGTGTCATAAAATACTTGAAAGAAAACAAAAAAAATACACGAGTAAAAAGAACAAAACAAAAACGAAAAACAAAAATGAAAAAAAAGCGATGGACTCGACGAGTTCATGGCTGAAACAGAAAACTAAAAACAAAATTTTTGTAAGACAAACTAGAACTTAAACTAAATGACTAATTTACTAAAATGGTAACTTTGTGCAAGATAAATCTTACACAAAGGATCGATAACTCTAGCAATTAAAACAACTATTGAAAACCGTTTTTTGCCGTCAACGGCGCCAAAAACTTGATGTGTGTGAAATGAACTAATTTTAATACTAAAAAACTCAAATAAAAACAAACCAACGCAGGCAGGCAGTGTACCTATCAATAGTAGTTTAGTTCAAGCAAGCAGGGTATCGAACAAAGGGAACGATAATAATTAAACTAACTACTAAAATTATCTAATTAAAACTAACAATAAAAAGAACGGTTTTCCTTAGTTTTGCAAGACTATAAACTTAAACAAATGACTAACACCCAACCTAAAATAACTAACAACTAATGCAAATAAAAGGTAACAAGATTCAGTATTAAAAGAGACTTCTGTTCAGGTTCAAATCATTTATTCCTATGGTTGATTTCATGGCAAGTGCAGTGGATTAATTTGTCATTGGCTACCGATTTAATGTGATTAGGTTCATATTTATTATTACTAATCCTTAGAAAACTAATTAATTCAAAAAGTGGCCAATTGATTAAACTAACAAGTTTCCTAGATTACATATTCAAATCAAGTAAGACTTGTAATATTAACTAAATTTATCAATTTAATTAACTCCTGTATGGTTGTTCATCTCACATGCTTACACATTTATTTACTTATTTTTCTAGTTAATCCTAGGTTCATAATCACTAGTACTAGGCATACAATATTGTGTTCACAAATCCATATGATTTAAACAATTAAGATGATATCCATGCAACTCAATAACTTGACTACTAACAGAAAAATAATCATAATCAACACATAAGGGTATTTAACAATCTCAACAAGACAAATGCACCAAATCTAATAAATCCAACCATAAAATCAAACCATAGTTATAAATTCATCTAGCCTAAACAGAAGTTATGAGTTTTAGCTCATATTTATAGTAGAAAACTGATGGGTTTGAGCCAAAAGAACATCCTATGTGCTAATGCAAACTCTAAAGCTTGGATCTAGGTTTCTCTATTGTACATGCAATTCATTCAAGACTTATAAACCCTATATCTAGCATACTAATTTCGAAATTCACATATAAGAATAGATCTAGATGTTTACCACTTGTAGAATGGCTTGAATCTCTTCAATCTTCTTTCTTTGGAGCTTAGAGTCACAAATGTCACTCCTCTAATGGTTTACAAACACCAAGAGCAAGATAATGACTCATGAGAAAAAGGAGGAGCACCAAAAACGTCCTAGGGTGCTTCCAAAAAAGTTCACCACGATTTTGGGACCATAGTGGTCTTTATATAGTGAGGCTATTACGGTTTTCAACTAGGAAACCCTAATTTGACTGCTTAGGCCCTAAGCATCCCATGGACACCCTTTAGAACACCCCTTGGACCAATTCCTTATGGGCTTCCCATAGAATTCTTCCAATGTATATTCCAAGGTGATCCATAGCCCAATTGCAATTATCTTATAATTACAAGTACATTCCTATAAGTTTAATTAATGTCTTTTAGTCACAAAACTAACTATCAATTAATTCTTGACTAATATTAATTAAACAATATGATTTCTCCTTTAATATATTAATCATATAATATATTAATAAATCATAATTGATCCTCTTTCTCCATAAATCATCCTATTAAGTTGCTTTGGTGAAGGCAACCCAAAAGGACCATGTACAACTGCGTCAAGTACTTACCAAATATAGTTACGGGCTTAAACACTAATCCAACAGTCTCCCACTTGGATAAGTCTAGTTACTATAATGTAAGTACAATTCGATTAGCAATTGTAGATCTCAAAGACGTTGTCAAACTCTGATCTTATCAGCAACTTGTCCTCTAGATAAGGGATCATATATTCCTCCATTCTAGATACCGTATGAGTTGAGACATGGATTTTAATCATACTTTCTATTCATGTGTTGTTTCCTGATTTCCGATTTATGATGACAGACAACAAACTACAACTGAACATATCAACTTATTCCCAAAGTATGAGCGACTGTGGAGGGTTTAAATAATCTTATTATTCAGGAAGTCAAAACATGCAAAGTGAAACACAACAATAATACTAATCCTATATGGCCCCAAACCTTTGAGTATAAATAAAGCACCTTTTATTTAATCACCATATTGATTACTCATTATTTGTTGTTTCGGATAATCAACTTCTTACTTGAATTATAACAACAATTGTCCCATGCTCTTAGCATGCACACTATGTTTACCTATAGTCCTTACTTTGTGAAATAGTATAATTGAATAACATTTTCAATCACACTCATTTCACAATTCCTAATCCATTAGTGTAAGAATACAAAATTCTCGCCACTACTAGAATATGTTAGATTCTAACATTTTATGCAATGGTCCTTTCGTAATATCACAGCGCCAAAGTCACCAAGACTTTGCCAATGAAATTACAAAGTGCTCTATTGGAGATTGTTACTGGACAATTCCATAGATGTGAAGTCTCACATTCAAAGTACATTCCTTTAAACATTTTTCTTGCATAAAAGTTCCTAATCTAGGCATAGATTCTCGATATCCAACTCCCAATATGTAAACATTTCCATATTTTCCATACGACAACTCATTATTAACATAATCATATCTAGTCATAATAATTCCATTATGGTCCATTCGTTACTATGCTTCCAACTGCCCACAAGCGACCAATCCTTAGCGAACCTTAGATTGTCCTGGACAGTTGTTTAATTATTTTTTAGTCAAATCTGGTTCTATTCCCTTTTCCCTTTAAATGCCCTAGTGTTAGATTTTAAATGTTGTAATATGTCGAAGTGTTAGTTGTTACGAAGGATCTTTAGTCTTCGTAAGAAGAGTCTTCGGAAGTAATGTTATTTTTACTAAGGCATTTTAATGAATAGTCTTAATGTCTAGTCCTTAGTATTTTTATTATGCTTTTGTACTCCTATAAATAGGGGTCTGTACTAAGTGAGTAAAAAAAACTTTCACTGAGTCTTTTACAGATTATTCCTTTGTACTCTGTAAAATCAAAAGCATAATATGAGCTGAACCAAGATTATATTTACTCTCGTGTTCATCGTTTTTCTTCTTTCTGAATTCTTACATGAATTGATCTTAAACTCGATTACAAATCTCTTCAATTGGTATCAGAGTAGGAATCCTTTCTGTGATCTGATTTTCATTCGATCAAAAAGGTTTTTGAATCTACTGTTTGATTCAAAAAGTTTCCGTCCTTTTTGAATTGAAAAATTCTTCCTGATCACAATCTAGGATTTGATTCTGCAAAAATATTTGTAAATCGAGTGTTCGTTGTGTGATTCTGAATTGAATTATACAATTTGATTTCAATTTTCTCAACAGTTTTTGTATCATCTTGAAGTTTTTGTCCGTACAACAATGGCGTCATTCAATTTGAATTCGATGACATCATTTTCTCATTTGCTTGGATCATCCACAAAAATTCCAATGCTTATTCCAGAATATTATGATCAGTGCGCAGATAGGATGGAAGATTACTTAAATGGATTGGATGAAGAATTATGGAAATGCATCACAGGAGAAGTCAATCAACCTGCACAAGTTCAGCCAATCGGAATGTCTTCAAGTAGTTCAGAAGTTGATAATCAAACCGAACGTTTAAAACGTCTGGAGAAGAAATGCATGAGGGAATTAAGAGGTGTGTTGCCTCCTGTTGTGTACAATTATGTCAGAACATGCAAAACAGCTAAAGAAATCTGGAACAATCTCAAAGACAAATTTCAAGGAAGTGAAAAGACAAAGATCACATCTGTGAAACAATGCCTGGTGGAACTCAAATATTTCAAACAAAAAGAAAATGAGTCTATTGAAGCATACTATGATAGGTTCAACGAGCTAATCTATCGTTGTAACCGTTATAGTATAATCAGGTCACCAATGGAGTACAATTTGATATTTGTAATGGGACTTCGAAAGGAGTGGAGGAGTGTGAGTATGATGGTGAAAAATCAACAGAGCTTTGATACTTCGACTTTGAATGACTTGTACAATCAATTAAAATCTCATGAAAATGAAGTTAATGAAATAGCTGATGAAGCAAAAGCAAGTCTTGGTGGACCATTGGCACTAGTTTCGAAGGTCTCAGAAAGAGAGAATGAAAAATCGAAGTCTGATGAAGAAGAAGGTATTCTAATGAATTTTGATGATGAGGCTGTTGCATTTTACTCAAACAATAGAGTAAAGAAATTTTTTAAGAAACCTTTTAATCCAAAGAAGTCATCAGATTCGAAGGGTAGTTTTGAGAACAAAAACAAACTGAATGAAAAGAAGAAAGAAATGAAGACAGATTCGAAGAATGAGCTGGAGCAAATGAAGATGAAATTGAAAGGTGATACAGGGATAAACTGCCATTATTGCTATGGAGCAAATCATTTGGCAATAGATTGTTTGTTGAGAAAGAAGGAGGAAAAGAAAAATAAAACAAAGGATGAAGCATACTACACTGAGAAACTGGAGGAAGTAAAGAAGAAAGCAAAGAATTTGTCATTGGTGGCTCATGGAGAAACTGAATCGGATGGCACATATCAAATATGGTCTTCGGGTTCAGATGATGAAGAAATGAAAAATCCAACTCATGGAGCTATGTATGCAAAGGTGGAAGAGGATTCAGATGATGAACAGACTGACGAAGTGTGTGGGCAATGCTTCGTTTCGAAGTCTACTGACAGGTCGCCCATGACTACCAAGGTACGTAACATTCTTGAATCTTTTAACATTCCAGTTTCTGCATATAATTCTGAGTTAGTATCTTTTGATGAAACTGTTACTTACTTTGATTCAATCGTTGTGTCTGCTAGCAATGAAGCGAAAAAGTTAAGTGATCAATTACTAGAGAAAAGAAAAATGTTGGATTCAAAAGTCACTAGAATTGATTACTTAGAATTGCAAGTTTCAAATCTTATGGAGGATAGAGAAAAATTAGCAAAAGAAGTAAATTTGTTATTAGCACAAAGAAATATTTTCTGTAATTCAGCAAAAAGATTGTATGGAAAATTAACTGAGTTACATCATTCGTGTGAGATAAGTAAGGAACAACATAGAAAATTACTACCATTTTTAGCTTATGATAGAGCTAAGGTTGATAGTATTTCATAAGATTGTGAAAAAGAAATTTCTGATTTCAACAAAATTCCAAATGATAGGTTTAGATATGGAATTGCTAAAGTCGAAGATTATCTTGATGCTAATGATTTAGTAAAAATTGTAAATGAGACCTTATCTAAATCAGAACAACTTCGAATTTTGAAAAAGACTGAGAATTCTACATCTAATTGTGAAACTAATATTGCTGATATTGAAGATAATTCTGATAATATTAGTGAAATTAGTGATTTAGAAGATGTAGATTGTTCTCAATTGTCTGTCATAAATGTAGCAAATTCATTTAAAGGGAAAGAAATATGTGAAGATTTATTAATAAAAATTGAAACTTATAAACCCTCAACTTCGAAAGTTTGTGATATGGAGTTTGTGAAAATACATGAGAGTCAAACCGATGATAGTGACAATGAGGAAGAAAATACAAATTCGAAGCCAATTCAAAGGTCGAAAGAAATTGAAATTCCTCGAGTGGTTGTTGATCAAGTCTATTTGGATACACAAGAATTTGAGAAAATTCTTAGTGAAAAAGGTGCTCATTATCTTGAATCGAATACTGTTGTTTATCCAATCTTCAAATGCACTGATGATGTTGTTTTCCCAAATCATGTCTTCGTAACAACAGGTAATGTTGAAAACATAAAGCCTGAATTCAAAAAGATGATTGAGGAAGATAATATGCAAACATCAAATGAAGGATTCTTTTCAAATCAAAGTACAGTTGAAAACAATCTTACAAAGAATTCATATAAATTTCAACATCAAAAATCAAAAAGAGTATGGGTTGAAAAATCAAAAGTTGAAAATGTGTTTACAAAACACGAAGGTGTTAAAACAGAAGTTAAAGCAATCAACAAAGCAATAAAATTGAATTCAAAGGAATTTAAAGTTCAAGTTGAAATTTTTTCAAAAGAAAATAATATTTCGAAACATCAAGCGAGAAAAACAATTTTTTGGCAAACTGTTGAGCCATCAAAAATGAGATCAACAAATTTTTCAAAAAGAAGAAAAGTTTTTAAAGAAAAATCAAAGTCTCAAATTTTTGAAAAGAAAAATGCTTCGTTTTCAAATAATGAAACAAAAGTTTCAAAAGGAACAAAAACAACAATACCAAGGAAAAATTTTCAGAAAAAGGTTGAAACACAGACTTCAAAGTTAAAAATCAAGACATCTTATCATGAATCATATCTTTCAAAACCAAAAGTTGATTATGTTCCAAATTCAGCAAAATGTTATAATCCTTTGAAGAAACAAGCTGACAAAGTCTCACATGCGAAGGGTATAACAACGAAAAGAAATATTGATCATTGGTTGGAAGGAAAAGGAAAAATGTATCAATCAAGCAAGTTTTTGAAAGAATAGATACATGAGGTGTATGACAAGTATGCTAATCCTTCAACGAATGGTAGTTCATCATCCAAAGAGTCAAATATATCAGTTAAAGTTTGGCAGTCGGTCACAAAAGCAAAAAGTGAAAAATCACAAACCCAAGATGCGAAGGGTGTAATTAGTGAAAATTTAAAAATAATAAAAACTCATATATCTGACCCTTCGAATGAAAATGTTAACTTTATTGACAGTTTCAAAACCAAAGTTTGTGATTGGGTTAATGGTTGTACTTTACAATTGAAACACAAACCTAATATGAATGGACCCAACAAAGCTTGGGTACCTAAATTTTTTCAATGATCGCAGGTACTTTGTGACGAGCAATATGATAACAAGTGGTATATTGATAGCGGTTGCTCACGTCACATGACTGGGAAGAAGGAAAACTTGCGTGATTTTCGAATCCTAGAAAATGGAGGAGTGGTTAAGTTTGGAAATAATCACAAATGCAAAGTCAAGGGTTATGGAAAGATAACGAATGGAAATTTCACTATCAACAGAGTTGCATTTGTTGAAGGTTTACAACACAATTTGATAAGTGTTTCACAACTTGTTGTGGGCACTGGAAATCAAGTTCTTTTTAATGAAGAAGGAAGTGTCATTTCGAATGTTAAGACAAAGGAAGTTTTACTTAAATCAAAAAGAAAAGGTGATATGTTTACATTGGATATTGTTCCTATTGTAGGCAAACCTGCTGTGTGTCTACTTTCGAAGGCTGCTACAGATGTTAGTTGGTTATGGCATAGGAGATTATCACATCTCAATTTTCGAAACATCAACAAACTTGTAGTACAAGATCTGGTAAGAGGTTTACCCATTCTTAAATATGATAATGACAGTTTGTGTGCAGCTTGTGAGGTAGGAAAACAACACAAACAAGGTCATCCTATCGCAATAGATTCGAAGATTGTTGAACCCCTCGAACTCTTGAATATTGATTTATGTGGTCCTTCAACAGTTGCTACTCTTAACAAGAAAAGGTACATTCTGGTAATTGTCGATGATTTTTCAAGATTTACGTGGGTTTATTTTCTCATGTTAAAATCCGAAGTTCCACAAATAATGATTGATTTTATCAAGAAAATGGAAGTTTCATTGAAAAAGACAGTTCGAAAAATTAAAAGTGATCATGGAACTGAATTCAAAAATCGTGTCTTTGATTCATTTCTGGTGGAAAAAGGAATTTCGCATAATTTTTCATCTCCTTATACACCACAACAAAATGGTGTAGTTGAGAGAAGAAATTGATCATTATGTGAAGCTGCAAGAACAATGTTGGCTTATTCGAATTTACCTCAATATCTTTGGGCTGAAGCTGTTTCAACTGCTTGTTTTACTCAAAATCGATCATTCATTCATAGACGGTTTGATGTTACTCCTTATGAAATCATCAATAATCGAAAACCTAATGTCAAATTTTTTCATGTTTTTGGATGCAGGTGTTTCATAATGAATCTTAAGGATAATCTTTCGAAGTTTCAAACAAAAGCAGATGAAGGAATTTTCTTGGGATATTCACACAATTCAGTTGCTTATAGAGTGTTAAATAAGCGAACTCGCAAAGTGGAAGAAACTTTTAATTTGACATTTGATGATCATTACATTAAAAGGTCTAATAAAAAATTTGCGAATTATCCTATTTTGCAAAATTCTTCAAATATAGATGATTCAATTGAAACGGATGATGTTAATTATGATTCGATTTTTGGTATTTCAGATCAAGCAATTGATGCAGAAAGAAATGCAACTGATAATCAAACATCAGAAAATTCGAAGCATAACACTGATTCAATTTCAATCTTGAATCTAAACACAAATGAACAAGCTGATGATCCAGTGGAGGGGGAGCACTTGGATTCAAATAGTTTTGTTGAGGGGGAGCATTATAGTGAAAGAGATAACATGTCAACAAATGTTAATGTCGAAGAGGAGCCAATTCTTGAAGAAGAGCCGATCAATGAACCAGAGCAAAATATCGAAACGGAGTCAATCATTGAGGGGGAGCCTATACTTGAGAATGATCAAAATCATGAAGAAGAAAATTTTGATGATGCTGATGATTCAATTTCCATAATTGGATCAGAAACAGATGTAATGTTCGAAGATGCACTTTTGGATTTTGATCCTAATTATCCACCATTTGATAAATGGACAAGAAATCATCCAAAAGATCAAATTCTTGGTGATCCACAAGCAGGTATAATGACAAGGGCACAACTTCATGCACGAAATAAGGTACTGAATAATCATCAAGAGTTATGCATGTTTAATGTCTTTATTTCCAAAATAGAACCAAAGACAGTTAAGGTTGCAATGGAACACTCTGATTGGGTTGTTGCTATGCAAGCTGAATTGTCTGAATTCGAAAGAAACAAGGTTTGGAGATTAATTCCAAAACCTGTTGATGTGTCAATTGTTGGACTCAAATGGATTTATAAAAACAAAACTGAAAAAGATGGAAACATTATTTGAAGTAAGGCTAGACTTGTTGTTAAAGGATATTCTCAACAAGAAGGAATTGATTACGAAGAAACATTTGCCCCTATTGCAAGACTTGAGGTTGTTCGTATTTTTCTGGCTTTTGCAGCTCATAAAGATTTTGATGTCTATCAAATGGATGTAAAATGTGCATTCTTAAATGGAGAACTCGAAGAAACTGTTTATGTTGAACAACCTCCAGTTTTTATAAACACAGAACATCCTGATCATGTTTATATTTTAGATAAAGCTGTATATGGGTTAAAACAAGCACCAAGAGCATGGTATGCAACTCGAACATCATTTTTGAAACAATCTAAATTTAAACAAGGATCAGTTGATCCCACTTTATTTCGAAAGAAAATTGGGAATCATCTGATGCTTGTTCAAATTTATGTTGATGATATAATTTTTGGCTCAACTGACCCTGCTTTATCTAAAGAATTCGAAGATATGATGAAAAGCAAATTTGAAATGAGTATGATGGGCAAAATTAATAACTTTTTGGGTTTGAATATTCGTCAAAACAGGGAAGGCATCTTCATTAATCAGGAGAAATATACGAAGAATTTGTTGGAAAATTTTGGAATGACGAATAGTACAAAGTTACGAATACCAATGGCAACGAGCATAAAGCTAACTGCTTCGTTAGATAAATCAGCTGTTGATATTACTTTGTATCGAAGCATGATTGGGTCTTTATTGTATTTAACTGCAAGTAGACCTGATATTATGTATTCTCTTTGTAATTGTGCAAGGTATCAATCAAATCCACGTAAACCACATCTCACTGCAGTAAAGAATATTTTCCGATATTTGAAAGGCACTACTTCGTTAGGATTGTGGTATCCTTCGAAAACAGGGTTCTTTGTACAAGCCTATTCGGATGCGGATCTTGGAGGATGCAGTTTTGATCGTAAAAGCACAACTGGTTGATGTCAATTGCTAGATGGAAAGTTGGTCAGTTGGCAATCGAAGAAACAAACATGTGTTTCAATCTCAACTGCTGAAGCTAAATATGTTACTGCAGCTGCGTGTACATCACAAATAATTTGGATTCAAAGTCAATTAAGAGATTATGCAATTAATATGAAAAAGATTCCTTTATATTGTGATTCACAAAGTGCAATAAGAATTTGTCATAATCCTGTGCAGCATTCGAAGACCAAGCACATTGCTCTTCGATATCATTTCATCAAAGATCATGTTGAAGAAGGAAATATTGAAGTTCATTTTGTAAAAACAACGGAACAATTGGCAGATATTTTTACAAAGGCTTTGGATGAAAAATCGTTTCTTCGTATTCTAGAAGGATTGGGAATGATTGATGGAAATTCACTTCAATCTGATAAAAGCGAAGAGTGATGGGTCTGAATCATTTAGTGTATGGACGGAAAAGGTGTTTCAGTGTTCAGAGGTTACTGTTCATGGTCAACGCTTCGAACACTTCACATTCGGAAGTTTTTGAAATAAATAATCAAAGGTTACTGTTCAAGTCAACGGTTTGCATGCTTCGTATTTGTACACATTTCAACTAAGGTTAGATTTGTAGTTTGTTTAATTTCTTTTTGAAAAACCTAAAAAATCAAAAATATTTTCTTTTATTGAAAAATTAAAAATCCAAAAAGATTTTGTTTTAGTTTGTGCTTAATTTTTTGAAAAATTACAAAAATACCAAAAATATTTTTCATTTTTTTTAGTTTTAACATGTGTATTGTGAGTTTTGTCAAGTTTCAAATACGAAGGATTCATGCGTCTGGTTTTGAAGGAAAGGTATGATCTCGATACATTTTGGATTAGTTAGGATGTCCCTAGAAGCATGCTGCTGCATGTTGTCTCAAGCCTCAAAAGCCTTGATGAAATTATCTCATGAAAATTTCTACCCAACAAGGCTTGTATTTGCATAAATCAACAAGAGCTACCTTACTCTTCTCAAATGAGTTAATAGTTTTCTGTTTTGTCCAATATAACAGAGGTACCCTTCGATTCTTATCCAATCTTTTTAAACCAAACAATTCTTACATTCCAAATATTCGAAGAAATTTGTCCTTGAGGTATTTGATCAAACCAATCAAAACCTAGACAAATTACAAATCTGTGTTTATGATCTAATATCATGAGTCCGTGATAGTAGTGAAACCCAAAATACCATAAACCTTAAGGAATTGACGGGGAACCATGTTCCAGATCTTACGAAACATTTATTTCATTACCTTTTATACTCCAAGTCATATTGATTTCTTTTGAGTGATCTTAATCAAACATTCGAAAACTACGATGTTTGTTCCCAACAAGATCCAGCATAAACGTTTTTTATGAATGTGATTTCCATGTGAGTATATTTTCAAAATACTAGTTACTTTAAATATCATTCGCAACCAAGTTGTCACTGACTAAATTGGTCATACAAATAATTTTGTTTACAATTCATCACCTTATTTTAAGGTTGATATGTAACGAAATTTTCGAAGCCACCCATTTGTCCTATAAAAGAAACCCTTCGAAACTTCTCTACAAGTTATCGATTGTAATTCACGGGAAACCAAACAAGCTGTTAATTATCTCTTTTGATAATTTTTGAAGATATCTTTGCCTGGGATAAAATTGTTTTTGTGTCAAAAAGAAATTATTGACATCACAAGTTTTCAAAAGTTTTTTTTTTCCTTGTTTCTCATCTAATTTCTTTTGGAACACAGCACACACGAAATCCTTGAGGTTTGAGTAACACCAACTTAAACTGACGATTTTGAAATTCTGGCAAATGACTTCGCTTTTTAAACCTCAAAGTGAAAGAGCCTGACCTCTATTCCGAAGGCATCTGACGGTTACAATTCTTTTGGGGAATACCAAACAGTCCTATCTCTTGATGATGCATGGTGTATGATAAGCGTGTAAGGCGTGTTGACAGTTACGATTATTACTTTTTGATGAGTACATTCCATTTTTCAAGGTGCCATGTCAGCAAGCATTTATTGTATCCCACTTCAAATTCAAAATTCTAGGGTTACATATAAAAGGGCAAATCAGAACTCAAGAACACTTTAGGCGATCCAATTTTCTGTAACATAAAATTCTCTCTGCAATTCATCTTCTTCATCAGTTCTTTACTCAAAATCATCTTCAATGGCGACTACTTCATCACCAACTACAGACGAAATCATCAGTGTTTCGATTCTGAAGATCCAAGGTTCCAACTATCAAGTCGAATCGGATTTGTCAAAATATCCGGAAGAACTTCACATGCTTGTGGTTGCTTTACAGAATTCAGTTCTGTCTAAAGCAATGTTTGACTCATTTGTTGCTCCGATGTCCTGGTTATCAAAGGCAGGTTCTATAGCATCATACAACAAGGAGACTGGGTGTGTGGAATTCACCATGGTTACAGATACGAGAATTAGGGTCTCCAAGCGGTTGTTTTGCAAGATTTTGGGAATTCCGAATTCTGGCCCGTATGAGGAACTTACTTCTTCACAAGTGGTGTTTATGTTCAATGAGATGGGTCATCAACCTCCATTGACACGTATCAGTGATTTCAAGAAGTCGGGGTTACCAACAATTTGGAACTTTTTGTTTGGCATCTTTCTTAGATGTCTTACTGGAAGAACTGTGGGGCTGGATAAAGGAAGGATGGAGGTTTATGCAATGGTAGCTGGGTTGTACTATGATTTGCAAGTTGATTATTCTGAGCAATTATGGACAGAGTTCATAACAAGTATTTCGAAGACAAGTGCTAAGCAGGGGATTTCTTGTGCACGATATTGGAGTCTGATAGTCCAATATGTCTATCAGAAGGAAAAAATCAAAGTTCCGGATTACGAAGAGAAAGCAGTTTTCCACATGTATGGTAGTCCGAAGGAGGTACATGATGATCCGGCTATCTTTACCACAGTTGCTCGCATTCCGGATGCAATGCTAAAGAAGGTGGATCTCACGAATAATGTGTTGGTGTCATATTTGCAATCTATTGACACAACCGTTGTTACTGGGATGTTACAACAAGAAGAGAAGAAGAAGTCGAAGAAATCAAAGAAGACAGAGGGTGAGTCTTCGGAAAAAGGGGTGAAAGCAGAACCAAAGCATAAAGAACAAATAGCTACATCTTGAACTGTCGAAGAGGTGTCTCCTGTTTTAACTTCAGTGGCTGATACACCTGTTATCGAAGCCTCTCCATCAAAAGAAACGATTCCTTCAAAGACGGGGGTTTTTCGAAGAATAAAAATCAAGAGAAAATCTCAGTTGGTGAAGAAAACACAGGTTACTCATCAAGGGGTTACCGTTCGATAAATTCCAGCTCCGGTGTCTCCACCTTCAAAGAAACAAAGGGCTGAAGATATGGCGAAATTTTTAAAGAAAACCCAACGTATAGAAGAAGTGGATCAAGTTCCTGAGACTCCTGAAGATGAAATTCCTAAAGAAGTAGAGATTCTTCAGTCTACTGAAATTTCGAAACTTGTTGATATAAAGCTCATTGAACCAACATCTTTACCTCAGGTTACTTCCACAACTGATTCTCCAACATTCCAATCTATTATGGATCAACCTTTCACCACTATATTCTCAACACAATCAACCGATCCACAAAATCCATCATCAGCTGTTGCTGAAACCATGGCTGTTGATGAGGAAACTGATAACGAAGGATTTGGAGGAACATTCGAAGCTCTTTCCTTTGATAAAGCTGAAGAAGATTTCCCTGACCATATGCTGATGACGATGAAGCAGTTCAAGATATTGAATTCAAAATTAAATTCTATCTTGCAATCTCAAGCGGATGTGGGAAGTGCTGGAATCACTATCATGGAAGTTGATTCCATAATGAAGGAAATGGAAAGCAGGATGATTTCGAAGGCATCAGGGTTAATACGTGATTCTGAAAGCCGCATTCTTGAGAAAACTGATCAGAATGATAGTTCTACAGAGAATAGAATCAATTCTCTGAGATCTGATTTTCTGAAGGAAGTGAAGGATTTGAAGACTGTTACGAAGGAGCGTCATGTGCTCTTCGTACAGGAAGTTAAGAAGGTTCGAGAAGACGTTAATATGCAAATTCGTGAACTTCGTGAAGAAATGACGAAGGAGGTTCAGCATATTCAACAAGGGTATGAATCAGCACATCAGAAGATCGACATTATTTGTGATGCGGTTGTTCAGTGTGTTAAGATGTTCGAACAAGTCAATCCTCAGATGATCTCTCTTTTAGCCAAAGAAGAACAACATTTTGGAGAGTTGGTGAAACTGCTGAAAGAACTCCAAGAAATATCTTCGAAAGTTTCTTCTCCAATTATTTCTCAAGAATTTCTTTCTCAGAAATTCATTCATTTCGAAGCCATTCTACAAAAACACCTTGCTCCATTACTTCGAATTTCAAGCCTTTTGCCAAACGTATCAGATGCCCTACCTGCTGTCTCAGGGGTGCAAGGGGGAGAAAAGGTTGGTCAAGCAAAGGCTGGGGAACATGAGAAGAAAACTGAAGATACGAAGGTGGTAGGAAAGGTTTATCCTTCGAAAGTTGTTGTTAAGCCAACAATTGTTTCAGCTGCTCCAGTTATTTCAACTGTGACTACAACAGTTCCAATTTCAAGACCTATTGCAAAAGGTATTGTAATTGTGAATCAAAGTGATGTCTCTTCGTCAAAGAATGTAGCTCCTTCAAATGTTAAAGACAAGGGAAAAGGAGTTTTGGTTGAGAAGTCTAACAAAGAGAAGAAAGCTGAGGTGGTAGCTGAGGTTGAAAGAATGAGGCAAGTTGAAAGTATAATGCGACAAAGAGCTCTAGAAGGTTCGAATGTTGATAAGGGGGATCCTTCGAAGATATATAATTACGAAACAATAGAATCCAGGGTGATGTTCGATCACATGTATTCGTTTGAAAAGATTCTGAAGAAGAGCTTTGTAGTGACAAATACTGATTATGGTCAACTTGATTTTCCTATCAACGAGATGATGTTCGTTATGCCACAGTTCAAAGCTGAGACAAAGTCTATGGATGTCGAAAAGGGAAAGAAGATGAAGATACGTTTTCATGCAGTATTAGCAAAGGCTCAAGAAGATGTTTGGTTCTTGGAGAAAATTAAGAAGGTGATATCTATAAAAAGGGATGTCATTTTCGAAGAGAAGTTTCAAAATTTAAAATATGTTGTGGCAAGGGCGAGTGGAAAGATACAAGAGTTTACTGTGGTGGACTTTCCATTGATGAACACTTATGATCTCATCAATGTTGCCCTGATACTTAAAGACAAGTCATTCTCTTTTCTCCAAGATACAGAACCAGATGTTTTCAGTCTTGGGTGTAGGCACATAAAAATATTCTTGGAGAATTATTTTGAGTGCTTAGCTCAAACTGATGTCGAACTTGCTACTGTTAAAGGCTTCGACATAACTGCACCAATGGCTCCTACGAAGAAGCAGGTTGAGTTGAAAAAGTACGAAGATGGTGAAATATGTTTAAATCCATTAGGGATTGTCTTTGCAGGAAAAGATAAAGCTGGAAGAGCTAAAAGATTTTTGTTTCAAACTTCTGAAGTGGAGAGATATACATATTCACAATATACGAACTTAATTGTTCGTATGAATCATTGCAAGAAGAACTCAGATGGAGACAAGAAGGAGATAAAGAAAGTTATCTCCTGGTACATGGAAATCCGAAGAGTGTTGATGTATGCCGTTCAACTACTAACTTCATGAAGACTTCGACCTTTATTCCAAAGGAGGAGATTGTTAGAGATTAAATGTTGTAATATGTCGAAGTGTTAGTTGTTACGAAGGATCTTTAGTCTTCGTAAGAAGAGTCTTCGGAAGTAATGTTATTTTTACTAAGGCATTTTAATGAATAGTCTTAATGTCTAGTCCTTAGTATTTTTATTATGCTTTTGTACTCCTATAAATAGGGGTCTGTACTAAGTGAGTAAAAAAAACTTTCACTGAGTCTTTTATAGATTATTCCTTTGTACTCTGTAAAATCAAAAGCATAATATGAGCTGAACCAAGATTATATTTACTCTCGTGTTCATCGTTTTTCTTCTTTCTGAATTCTTACATGAATTGATCTTAAACTCAATTACAAATCTCTTCACCTAGGCATTTGGAAAATTTTAGAACGGTCGAATATTACATCATATGCAATCAATCCTGTATGGGATACGATTCATAATGAAAAACATGATACTTTACTAGGTTCTTGCTATAATATTGTCATAATATTTCTACTTGCCGTGTTCTCAACATTCGAACTATGAAGAGGGATGTCGTAATCATAATCGAACTTTGAGAATGCAATTAATAAATATACCCTTGACTAAATTCAATTAAAATTTCTCAATCTAATCTTTTAGATTGGAAACGAAGTATAACATTTTCTCCCTTAATTATAGAAAAACAAAAGTTTCACTTTGCAAAGTTGCAGGGGTTGAAAAGTTATTTTTGCTATAATTAAGCGAGAGAATGTTATACTTCGTTTCCAATCTAAAAGCTTAGATTGAGAAATTTTAATAGAACTTTGAGAATGCAATTAATAAATATACCCTTGACTAAATTTAATTAAAATTTCTCAATCTAAGCTTTTAGATTGGCAACGAAGTATAACATTCTCTCCCTTAATTATAGCAAAAATAACTTTTCAACCCCTGCAACTTTGCAAAGTGAAACTTTTGTTTTTCTATAATTAATATTGCCAACTTGCAACACTTAAAATAATAATCATGCTCCCACTAACATGATGACTATATCCATACCATCATAACATTTATGCTCCGACTAGCTTTGACACGCTTTCAGAAAACAGTTGGACTTATAGAAGAAAATACTTATTGACCTCCAAAGTTCATATTTCCAATACGATGTGCTTCGATAAGCCTTTTATCTAAGCTTCTCAAACTCACACACCTTTCCTTAGACAGCTCACACATGTGTCTAAACTAATTCAGAACTTATATTACTAAGTCCTAAAAGTTCGGACTAATTGCCAAATCTCACAATTCGAACTATGAAGAGGGATGCCATAATCAAAATCGAATTTGAGAATGCAATTTACATAATCGCTATCTCCTTAAAATCTATCTTAGCAAAAGTGTTTCCTCACAATCATTTTCATGAAGGAGGGAAACCTTATGACACTTAGATTTTATGGTGCATGTGTTCCTATCCATATAAATTTTTCATAAGCATAATCGTAAGATAATGTTCGTGACAAATTCAAACTCTTATGGATAGAACTTATTCATTCTTAATTTCTTGCCATCAAGGGTCCCACCATTGCTTCCAAGTTATTTAGCATCTCACCTATGCTAGTCAATGTACTTTCATTGAATAAGGTGTTTTCCCTTATGCGGTCAATTGAGAACTCGTAGACCTCATATGCATAAGTAACTTTACTGGAATGACATTGAATAAAATTTTGTCAACACGATAGGTTATAAACCTCAAGTCGTGTGCTAGCGTTTAATAGGTTTACTTCTTGATTTGTTCTTGAATCTTTTCAAGATCTTTAGACTCCCATTGGCCTCTTGACATATTAGATTCCCTTATCAAGAAACATTTCTTGACAAAACAAGTATCCAAGAGTTAGTGTGTGTCTATATCAGGACAAAACCTACACACAATTTGGTACTAGTTGGTCTTTATCTTATTTAAGACATGACAACCTACCAAAATTTGCAAGTGTAAGAACATTCGTACTTAAGATTATGTTACTCAAGTCACAATCTTGGAGTATGACTCTAAGACTTGATTTTGGAACGAAGTACGATACATCTTATTGACTTAACCACTATAACGATTCCCGATTCCTCTTATTAGCCAAACTAGTGCACTAAGGTGTCCTTAGAGGATGAATTTTAATATGGTTCCGACGATTACCAAGACGATCATAAAACACTATACAAAAGTACTCTCCCTTCTTCTTATATTGGAGAAACTTTTTATCTTTCTGCCTTCATTGATTCTACTTATCCGTTCTGCCATTCATTGAAACTTTTCAATGATTCAAAATTACACTTAATCTTGTACGTATAACCACATTTACTAGACCTTTAGTAAATCATGACGAATAATGTTATTATTATTTATGGTGGACTTGACTAGTGCACAACATTGTGTACTAGTTCCTTTAGTCCTTCACTTGACTCACATACCTATGTGAACAAAGAATTATTCTTAATTACTTAAGTACCAAGATTTCCATACATCACACAATACAAGTTGTATGATTCCAAGTTTCTATCTAATTGAAAGTTGGGCGATGAGAATTTTTCCTTACTTAGAAAATTATGACACTAACACAACTAAGAATCACATCCATTTCAACATTTCTAATAATAGAAATACACAAACATCAATTTTTTATACATGTCATTGCAATGATAAATAAATAAGATAAAATCAAAATTTATTTTATTGCGGAAAAATTTGTCCTTACAACGCAACTCAATTGGAAAACTATGCTATTACATTTCTTAGCAATTTATCCTAACTCTAAATTAGCAGCTCAAAAAATCCGATCTTCGAATCCATGCGATCGAAATCCATTTCTTCACGATCAGATTCAACACGCTTTTTCCTTTAAGCTTCCTTTCTTTTCTTCAATTCTACAAAACATCAAAAATGTAATCTTATCACATAATCTATCAAGAATCAAAAATAGGAACTTATAGAGTTAGTTAATGGATTTTACCTGAAGCAGAGCCATACATCTTGACTATCCCATCTCTTCGATCTCTCAGGTAGACAGGGCAACTTCGTCTCCACCCCTTCTCTTGGCAATAAAAGCAAAATAACTCTTTTGGAACAGCACACATAACTACTTCAGACTTTGCCTTTCTCTTATGATCAAACTTTTCGACCATGGCACGCCTTTGTTTGCCATTGCCTATGTCCATGGAGGTTTGGAAGGCAGACCCACCAACAAACTTTGCTTCTCCTGTGCGCCAAATCATTGCTGATTCAGCAGCAATAAGCAAATAGGTGAGATCGATGAGGGTCACATCGTGGTCTATCATATAGTACTCTCTTACAAACTCACTATATGAGTTAGGAAGCGATTGAAGAACCCAATCAACAGCTAGCTTCTTATAGACAATGACTCCTCACATTCTTAACCTATCAATGTGTGACTTCATCTCTAAGACGTATGCACACACTGACCTTCCTTCTTCATGTTTACTTGCCAAAAGGGCTTGAGTGAGCTTGAACTTTTCAAGCCTTTGAACTTTTGGGTTAGGGAGAATAATAGGAGGATGTGGAGGAAGTGAAGCATGATCTCTTGTTCCTCGATCGAATCATGGAATATCATCTACATATGGAAGTCTTGTTCCAAGGGATTTGGGAAGACCATAGTTGTCATACTTTGACATCTACAAAACGGGAGAAAATTCAAGTTAGTTGATTGATTGAGTCCTTAAAGCACCCAAATGAGATATTAAGGCTAGGACCCAACATAATACTCTACAACTTGGGAGAGGGATGCCGTAACCCAAATTCCAGAATATTTAAAGGTAAGTGAATGACGATTCACTAATTTTCCACCATGAAAAACAAAAAAATATTAAGTTTTAAATGTATTGAAAACTCCTAGATCCTTTGAGATTCATTGAACTTTTCAATGACATGTTTTAATCTCGATATGCCCCTCGATTTGTGTCTGGGATGCCGAGGATCACAAAACAGGGTGTGAATAACCATGCAAAACTTACATGGTGCCCCTAATGTTACAGTCACCTGTTCAATTTGTCGGTCAACCACACACGCTCCACCGAACTATGACAAACATTGAGTCACCCTTTGCTACCATTTCTTAGAACCCATTTAGTGTGTCGGTTAACCACACACGCTCCACTGACATTTTAGCAAGTGTACAAAGTGTAATTTCATGGAATTGCATCAAATTCACTTTTGCCTAAAGCAACTAAGATTGGGAATTTTGTAAAAACATTTAGATTTAAAATTCATTATACTTTTAATGGAAAGGGTTTTCCCTATCCTACCCATTCGGCTAACGACCTCCACTAGTCAAGAGTGTGGTGGGTACGAGTGGATACCCAATGGCGGTCATTTTACACACTGCTTCCTTAAACACCCCTTATAGACCAACTTCGTGAATGAGGCCTACTAACGATAAGAATGACATTTAAGTTATACATATATAATATTAAACTTTTAACTTTATATATAGGATAAAGGTGTATTTTACACTTTTAATTTAATTAAATGTAAACCATATCATCATGGATTTATTAACTCTCTTTTAATTATATACTTAATTAATTTAATAAAACCATAAGGGTGCAATTTGAATTTTTCAAAAATTAGGGTTTTAGAATTTAACATTTTAAGATTAAACTTTTAATTGAATTTTAAATTCCAAAACTTGAGGGCAAGTTTTGAAACAATTCAAATTATTAGGGTTTTGAATTTAAATATTTCAAAATTAAAGTTTTAATCAAAAATTTAAATTCCAAAACTTGAGGGAAAGTATTAAAACTTTTCAAACCTATCAAGATCAAATTACAAATAATTAAAATTAATCAAATAATTGGTAATTATCTAAACTTGACCTAATTTAATTTCTTACTAGATAATTCAAAACAAAATTACAAATAATTAATATTTGTCTTATAAAACAAGTAATTATCTTAATTTTGACAATTATCTTGTATTTTGGTCAGGATAATCACCAAAGATTGATAAAATTCGGATTTTATTGATGAAAAATATTTTTGGTAATTATCCTTCAGCAAAAAATAGCAAAAATCCCGATTTTCCCTCTGTCTGACTCCCGAACTCGCCAAGTCACTGTCTGGACTCGCCGAGTTGGGCTGACTCGCCGAGTCTAGTAAGTGACTCGCCGAGTTCAGTCGGGCAGAGGGGCAAAAATCGATTTTTCAATCAATGGATGAACATGTAAACATCAAATACAACATAAACTAATCAAGGCTCTGATACCACTGATGGGTTTGAGCCAAAAGAACATTCTATGTGCTCATGCAAACCCTAAAGCTTGGATCTAGGTTTCTCTATTGTACATGTAATTCATCCAAGACTTATAAACCCTAGATCTAGCATACTAATTTCGAAATTGGCATATAAGAATAGATCTAGATGTTTACCTCTTGTATAATGGCTTAAATATCTTCAATCTTCTTTCTTTGGAGCTTAAAGTCACAAATGTCACCCCTCTAATGGTTTACAAACACCAAGAGCAAGAGAATGACTCATGAGAAAGAGGAGGAGCACCAAAAACGTCCTAGGGTTCTTCCAAAAAAGTTCATCATGTTTTTGGGGCCATATGGGTCTTTATATAGTGAGGCTATTAGGGTTTTCAACTAGGAAACCCTAATTTGACTGCTTAGGCCCTAAGCAGCTCATGGACTCCCGTTAGAACACCCCTTCGATGAATTCCTTATGGGCTTCCCATAGAATTCGTCCAACCTATGTTCCAAGGTGATCTATAGCCCAATTGAAATTATCTTATAATTACAATTCTAGTCCCCTAAGTTTAATTAATGTATTTTAGTCACAAAACTAACTATCAATTAATTCTTAACTAATATTAATTAAACAATATGATTTCTCCTATAATATATTATTCATATAATATATTAATAAACCATAATGAATCCTCTTTCTCCATAAATAATCTTATCAAGTTGCTTTGGTGAAGGCAACCCAAAAGGACCATGCACAACCGGGTCAAGTACATACCAAATATAGTTACGGGCTTAGACACTAATCCAACAAAAACATCTCAAAAACTAAATCTAATGGTTGAAACATAGTCTAATCAAAAGATTAAGGGAAAGAGAATGTATTTTGCATTTAGATGTCTTCCAAATTGGTATTTAGGGTGCAATCTCGAGTATCAGAGCTCCATGAATCCTTTTTTTTCGTAGATTAATCTCTCCAAAGTTCCAGGAAAAAACTTAGGATCTCGGGCATTGATGGCCTTTATATAATTTTCTGAAAACAGGGGCGACTCGTCGAGTCCATCACTTAAAATCCATGTACGGTAAGGCACCTGATGGTTCTTGAATATTCCTATCTACTCAACGAGTTGAGGACCAACTCGCCGAGTCCTTCACATTTTTAGCTTGTTTCTTCTTTCTTCCATTCCCGAGCATCCGATTGCTAATCCCACTTCCTTGTTAACTTGAGCATGTCTTTTAGGCTGAAAATACAATTTAAATGTAATTAAGTACCTTTTGTCCAATAATCAAGACAAAATAGTCAAAAAAATATTAAGATATTAATCAAAATATATGACTAAATATGCATATATCACCACTGCATTGTACATTTATGTGGGTCATGCATCGATTGAAACCCACTGTGTTTAAACTTGAAACTTCCCTCTAGAATGCCTAAGAAATACTTAATTATTCATTATTTTAGCTAAGGTTTAATAAACTTAGCCTTATAAGTCATTTTCCTATCGGTAAACAACGACATAATTTCGATGCACTTTTCTAATAATCAACCATAATCAAGAAGGGATTGGGGGGGGGGGGGGGGGGGGGGGGGGGTTGGAGGGGGATTCGAAATCTAATAATTGATAATAGAGTATTATATATATATATATATATATATATATATATATATATATATATATATATATATATATATATATATATATATATATATATATATACATTTAAATGTATTAAATTTCAACTAAAATAACGGATAATTGAGTATTTATATATTTATAAATTTAAATATACTAATATATATAGTACATGACCACTATATGGTTTTCAAATATTAAAATATGTATTTATACATTGAAATATCTATTTATACATAAAAAATTCATGTTTATTGTAAATATGTTTTATATGTATGTAAAAATATGTATTTATATATTAAAATACTTTGTGGTTACTTGTAAAAAAAATACTTTATTCTTATATAATAATATTAAACTGTCATCTTGATGGCTATCAGGTAAGACTTGTGCACACCAGAGAGAAGTCTCAAGTTCAAACCTGATGGGTTTCAATCGATGTATAACTAACATAAATGTACGATGTAGTTGTAAAAGACAGTGTTTAGTATCATTATAAAAAACGAACTCTCTCCCAAAATAGGTGATGAAAAACCCATTTATATGTAATAACATGTATTTTCTGAAATAATTTTTTTATATAAATTATATAAGATTAATGGTAAAATATGTAAAAAAAAACAAGTTTAATGGTAAAATGTGTACAAAATTTTTTAATAGTATAATATATACGTAATAAACAATAAAATCCACATTAATAACCACGTAGTTTGTGACTTACTATTACCGGTAAAGTAATGTTATTTTTTGAATAAATATGAAGTTTAATGGTCATACGTGTACAAACGTTATACTTGGTTAGCGATATATGTAAAAAAAGTTTAATGATAGTTTTTGTATAATTTTGATATTTGGTTACCCTTACAATAATAACCGGTATAAGCACGAAATTTGTAAATCATATATCTACTCTAATAAATAAAAGTTTTTTTTACCAGATGTCACACTCTCATTCAATTTGTTAAATGTCATTTTATGGTTATTTTGAATTAATTTCTTTTCCATGTATCATTTTATGTGTTTTTCTATTTTAATAGATTCCACATAATATTTTAATATAATAATTATAATAAATATAGTAATAAATGAATATCAATTTTATTAACCGATTTACCTTTTTATTTCAAAATTCATAAATTAAAAGATAAAAAAATCAATTTTACTAATTTATTATTTTTCTTATTTTTTTATAAATTTAATATTCTTAAATATTTAAACATTTATATTTAATTTTTTTTAATTAACCCATAAAACCTACCTAACCTTATTACCTAAACCGTAACAACCTCTCCATTCCTCCCCAAATCCCCATATATCCAGAGCACCGGTGACACCACCATCGCTAGCCACTATTTCCGCCTCCTACAAGTGCTCTACCTCCACCGTTGTTGCTGCCTCTATCACTGGCAAGAACTCATCGCTTGATCCTGCTACAGGAAGCCATCATCGGCCACCACCTAGGCTACAACAGCGGCTTGGCCTCCATCTCCTCCGACAGCTCCAACCTTGTCTCGCTTACCTCCCACCACAACCGCCACCTCCACCCACCCCTTCTTCTCCGCCCTTCTCGTCCATCAGTGTGAGGCTCCTCCGACAAGATTCACAAGTTGGATTTATGGTTCACTGAACGACTCTGCCCCTCTTCAGCCAACCCCTTTCAACTCCACCTCCTTGCCGTAGCAGTGCCATAACTGCCAGCCACAATCACCTCCCAGTCCCTTCCACCATTATTCCTACCCCATAATCTCCATTGACAACGGTAGTCATCGGAAGGTGGATGCTTTCTCGCTGGAATTCGGGTTCATGAATCGACAAACGTCTACAAAGATATCTGACTGATCTACTTTCCAGAGTGCCGTAATTTTACATGTGTGGATACCATAATCAAGTTAGCTTGTGGCATTGAGCAATTAGGTCATCCTGTTGGTTTGAATGGTAAATCTTTGAGCTGGTTTTCGGAAATCGTAAATTGAAAGACATGATAAATGATTTTTCCTAGTAATTCTCAGTCCATTTTTTGTTTTCGAATACTACTGTTCCAGAGCTCTGTTATATCAGATTTCGATTTTAGGGATGATGGGATCTTTTCGTGAAAAATTCACATAATTCAATCAAATTAGGTACATAAATTTATTATAACTGGAAAATTTGCACCATATTTAGAACATCAAGAGATCAGAATTCTGTGATATCTAGTCTTTTCCAATAGCTACAATATGCTTATCGAAACCACTTTCTAACATTGCATAAGCCGAAGAAAATTATGTACATGTAGCCATAATCTATCTGTATACAAAGAGCAATAAAGTTTGTTTATCGGATAAGGTGACCATGTGGGAGGAACCAGAGTGTGTTGATTTAACGAAATTTTTCTAACGAAATAAGACGAAAAGATTATGACTTTGATACAAGATCTGGAAGCCATATGGATGAAACCTATTAACTTTAAAGGTTGGATAAACCTGCAATATAGACGAAGCCATATGGAGCATTAATTTCTGTAATTTACTGTTTATTAAATTAAAAACCAAAGAAATTTTTGAATACCTTTGACGGATCATTGTAATAGTTGACCAGCTTTTGTCTTTTGCTGATTGATGTAGACCAATCACCAATGCCTGCTCAATCTTAATAAATTTGGGTAGGGTGCATTTAGGTAACTCTAATGTATGAACGTACGAAGTTACGAACACCTTATACGCAATACCTGCTGAATCTTAATCAACTTGGTTTGGCGCATTAACTTCAATGTATGAACACCTTATACGCAATACCTGTTTAAATTTTAATGAATTTGACCCCACCCACTATACCAAGATTTAACATACCATGGTGTTTGGGATATTTTATTTAAACGATTTATTTACTTATTGACTATTGCGTTGCTGTTTAAAACGCAAATAAATTATTTTAAATGTTTGGATTAGAGAATTTGATAAGCAATTATATGCTTAAATTAAAAGTTTTTCCCAAGTTAGTTTCTCATTATTTATTTGAAACTCTTTATTAGATTATTGATTACTAATTATACTTTTACCGTTTATTGTAACCTAAAAGTCCCTATATAAAACATTTGACGGCTTGATTATTCACGATGCAATTTTTTTACCACCTTCTAAAAACACCTCTGTTGTTTGTCTCTCATATTTTAAGCCTTTAGATTTTTTTTATTCTTCTTATATTTTATCTTGTTCTCTCTCAAAGTTTGTTTTCTATAATTTGCATAGGTTTATGTTTTCATCATAAACATTTACAAAACGACAATTATATATATCCTGCTAACTGGAATATCATGTGTTCATGGGCATTGGAACATTATTGACTACTTTGAAAATATAATATATTTATCATGGTGTTACGATATGGCTAGCATTTATTTTATAATAATTTATTTCTAAATAATCTTATAACATACTCAAAGTTGCAAAAAAATATAATTTAATGTTACTGATATTAATTGTCAATCAAAATGTTATTATAAATGACAAATGATGAACTATATTAAAAAAAATTAAAAAAATCAATAATACATAAGATGTCGTTTTTGGTCATTTTACAAGTATAAACAAATTTTGTCAAACATAAAAAAACAACTTATCAACTGATTACGTTTTGATGACACATAATCCAAACACTTTTCATAAAATTTTATTTCGTCACCCGATAAACTAATAAATATATTTATTAAAAATCATAAATAATTTTAAATAAACAATCTCAAACACCGATTAATAGTTGGTAGAGTAAATTACACAAATCAATGTAATTTCGTATAGTGTTCATATGTATTTTTTTTTTCACTCCCACAATCAATATGGTATTATTTTGTCATGGGTTTTCATCTCGGACATGATATAACTACATTTTTTCATGCTAAATATTATTTTACTTTTTACCTTTTTATTATGAGAAAATGACAAAAATAGTCATTTACATTAATTGTATTACAAAAATAGCAAAAAAAAATCGAAATTACAAAAATGGCCACCCATTTCGCAGATGAGAAGGTCCCATCTGCGAAATGGGCTTCTCATCTGCGAAAGTACAAGTACCTAAAGCACAGTTGTGCTTTAGGTACTTGTACTTTCGCAGATGAGAAGCCCCATCTGTGAAATTGCTTCCTCATCTGCGAAATGCCCTCGTTTAGACTATAAAAACGATTTTTTTTTTCACCATTCTCTACACAAAAACTCTCTCTAACTTTGGGCTTCTCTCGGAATTTTTGCTAGTTTTTGAAGAAAATGGAGGATTATGTCAACAATCCCGCAAATATGGTTAGTCAAACTTTAAAAAAAAAAAAAATAGAAAAAATACACCATTTCGCAGATAGGCTCAGAGGAATTCGCAGATGGACCTATTCCATCTGCGAAATTAACCCTATTTATACAGAAAAAAAAAATTTAAAAAAAAAAAATTCTCATCTGCGAAAGTACAAGTACCTAAAGCACAACTGTGCTTTAGGTACTTGTACTTTCGCAGATGAGAAGCCCATTTCGCAGAGGGGACCTTTTCATCTGCGAAATGGGTGGCCATTTTTGTAATTTCGATTTTTTTTGGCTATTTTTGTAATGCAATTAGTGTAAATGGCTATTTTTGTCATTTTCTCTTTTATTATTTACCGACATCTTTTATTGTTTATTTATTTTATTTGGACCTACTCATCTTTTCCCAATTTCTCACCAACTTTCAAATAAACGTTAACCACCACCACTTACCAACAACATCCTCGTTCTCCTCCAACAACAGAAGATCGCATCCTTATTCACCTCCCACAACCACCATTGGTCACCGTCGACACCCAATAAAATGAAACCAACCCAAAAACAAGCCTTAAACCTGAAAATAAAACCAAACTAAAATCAAACATGAATAAAAATT
Source organism: Lactuca sativa (assembly GCF_002870075.4). NCBI lineage: Eukaryota > Viridiplantae > Streptophyta > Magnoliopsida > Asterales > Asteraceae > Lactuca > Lactuca sativa. The sequence continues at coordinate 253,763,005 of NC_056627.2, forward strand.
TGAAATCAAACCTCAAAATTAAACCAAAATCAAATCACTCATTCCCCATAAATCCCTACTTAATTGAATCCATCACACACACACACACACACACACACATATATATATATATATATATATATATATATATATATATGTAATCAAATTTGAAATCAAACCTCAAAATTAAACCAAAATCAAAGCACTCATCCCCCATAAATCCATCATATATATATATATATATATATATATATATATATATATATATATATATATATATATATATATATATATATATATATATATATATATATATATATATATATATAAAGGGTTATCTTGTAGATATTAACAGTAACACCCATTTTTTTAGAATATATCAGTTGAGGACTCAGAGAGATTAAATGTATGGTTTTTGGGAAAATCTTATGACATGACGTGGAGAATGGAATGCCACAACGTGGCATACTGATTCCAAGAACACGTGTTTTGGATGACCGTCACGACGTAACAAGAGGAGGGCTACGACATGGGAGCTAATACAAACCAAGCCCTGGATTTTTAGGGTTTTCTCCATATTTAAGCATCTAATCTCAAGGATTAGGGCATCATCTTCAGCCTCCGGCCCCCTCAACATGAACCCTAGCCTCCATGAATGCTTGAGATTCTATTTTCTTGATTTGGAGCGTTATTCTTAGATTTTTGTTGGAGTTTAAGGAAGGAGAAAGATTATGTTGGGGTGAAAAGTTATTCATTCATGACTTTATAAATGTTTGACTTGTGTAGACCTACTTGCATGTGGAGTATTTGCCTTTTGACACATGTGTTAGTGAGAGTGAGAGAGAGAGAGACATGTAAACACCTCTATATAAGGTGGGTTTCTCCACTTGTAGAGGTGTGCTTGAGAGATGTAAAAGTGAGTGTGTAAGTGTGTGTTATTTATGTAGTCTAGATCTAGATCCTTTTGTAACACCATATACATTCAATATATCTCTTAAACACCCAAATCACCATGTTCATTGTGCAAACTTTAATTCTGCATGCCAAACCATGTTCTTTGTTACTACAATTGGTATCAGAGCGGGTCTTCAAGATCAAGGTGATTTTTGCAGAACGATTCTCAGTTTGGCAATTTTTGTCGCAATTTGATCAATTTTGGTGAGTCTCTCTCTATGATCTCTCTTAATTTCATTGAATTCGTGCGTTGTGTTTTTGATTTGTGATCATTTGACTCGTTGGATCAAATTTTTCCTTGAAAAATCCATTTGTTGTGATCCAATAATTTTTTCATTGATCGAGCCCAATTCAATCTTATTTTCATTTGTTTGCTTCGATTATCAATTTCCTATTGTTCAATCTAATCTAAATCAAGCCCAAAAGTGAATTGAATTTGTATCTTGAGCCCAAAAATTTGTATTGTCTAAGATTGGATCTCTAGTTATCTATTACTGTTCCTCATCATGATTCAGCCCAATTGTTGAATTCGTCACTGTTCATTAATCGGAAATTTGAGCCCATAAATCAAGAATTGAGCCAAACAATCTGATAAAATTGATTCAAGTCATATTGTTCGTAGATCACTGGTTCTTGTGATACGCTTAAACGAGTTGTACGTTTCAAGTTTTCTTGCATCTCGTTTTGATCTACGAATCCTTAAGTTCCAATTTTGTATTAAAATTTCGATTTCATTTTCTTATTAATCGATTGGAAGTATCTAGGAATCTTTGCTTATGAATCGATTCTATATAATTTCTTTAATCATAAAATCGATTATGATTAAGTTACTGTTCAGAAATCGAAAATTGGATCTTTGATTTGAGTTCGGTGATGAAATCCCAAAGCGATAATCAAGAAGATTTGAAGAACGGTAGAAATTTTTGGTTGAAAATCGGAGTTTGATCTAAAATTGTTCAATGACTCATTGACTTTGATGTTTATGGTTGCAAGTTTGAATCAAGATTCAAGAGTCGTCTGTGTTCATCGAGTTCTTGAATGAAATGCAGATATCGATTTTTATTATTAAAATTGGAGTCGACTATTGATTTCGAATGGTTTGGATTGTATGATGATCGAGCCAACGTTGATGATGTAGATTCATAGATCTGTGATTTGGGAATCAAACGAAATCGATTTTGTGTTGGGAACGAATCGTCAATTTCGTTTATTTGGGGTTGAATGATAATCACGATCAGAAAATCGATATTAGATATTGTATGTTTGAAACCTTGGATCAGAACAAAGAACTGGGTAAACGTACGAAAGATGCTCTGATTTGAACGAAGGGGTTCTGATTTTGGAATTGGGGCGAATTCTTCGAATGTTTGGAGTCGATTTTGGTCAATGTGGTCTCTGTAATGTTAAGATTCGAAGATTTGGAAATCGATGGTCGGAAGTTCGTTTTTGTGGTCGATGATGTTAATGTTGGCTGATTTTAAGAGTCCCGACGATGAACTGTAAGAACGAAATGTTGATTCAGAGGTCTATTTAGAGGAATTAAGAGGTTACTGTTCATTCAGTGGGGCTTCGAATGCTTCGAATTCGTACGTTTGGTTGAAAAAATTTTGTGTGTGTTGGATGCAGTTTTGTCGCTTCGCACCAAGTGGATTGTCCTGAGATTTCGTACGAATGGGAAGAAGGATTTCATACGAAGCGTTCCATTGAAGAAGAAAACAAATATTTTCGAATTGGGTCCCTGATCTTTTAACAAAGTGACACAAATGGTCTAACTTCGAATGATTGGAGGATTCGTATGTGATAGGTGCATTTTATGCACCTATTTTGCATGATTATTTCCGTCTTTTTATAGCATTCTACTTCATAATTCTTAGATTTAGTTGATTATTAGGGTAGTTGCATATTTCATTAAGAATGTCTGGTACTTCACTATATTTGATTTATTTTGCAGGCATTATGGAGCATGAAACGTGGAGCTTGGATGCATGGATGCATGGAGCTTGGATTCTTGGAGCATTGGAGCATGCAGAGAAGATGAGCCGGTCATTCCATGGAGGAAAGCATGAAGACATAACCCGAGTCGTTGTTGCATTATCTTCATAGCAAAGGATTACGTTTAAAACGCGGTCCTTGTCACTTTGACATGGGTCATGTTTGTCCTTTATCATCTCATATTTGAGCAACATGACTCGTGGTGAAGCTAGATTGAAGATGGAGTCAACAGTGAAGACGTTTTGGAATTTTAGCAAAAAGCATGGGCCATGCCAAAAACACATGGGCAAAAGGCATGGCCATGCGAAAAAAAAAAACGCATGGCCTGATGGCATGTCACGTGAACTTTAATAAAAGAGCAGGAGACGTCATTTTAAAAGGGAGAACGGTTTTGGGAGTAGTTTCTGGCGATCTAGGGCAATTTTGGGAGAATTCTTGGAGCTTTTGAGAAGACTTAATCATTGCAAACATTTGGATTTCATTTTTGTAAGGATTAAACATTCCAATTCCATCTTTATTCTTGTTTGATTTGTTCTTAGCCATGTGTGGCTAAGAAACTCTAGTTTCTAGTTCTTGTTCAAAACATGTTGATTGCTTGACTTGAAGCATATGATTTGATGTTTGATTTGTGATTCTATTCTAGTGATTATGTTTTTGTTTAACTAGAATCCTTGAATTTGATTTGTGTTTGATTGGCCACTTTCATGAATTGAATTTTTGTGCAGTTAATTAACTTTTAGGGCACCTAATCGTTCTATTGAGTTAATAATTGGTAACAAGCAATAAGTTTTCTTATTGTAAAACATATATCACATGTTTTCACACTTCCGAGCGTATGAGAAGAAATGAACATTGTTGGGAAGCTTGTACAAAACTTAATGCGGTTTTTCAATACAATCTAAGAGCGTGTTTAGGTTGAATTAGTAAAGCTAGGTCTAATCAAAGAGCGTGTTTTGGTTAGATAATTTGGCAAGCGAGAGTTATTAGAGCATGTTAATATCTTTCAGTACCAACATAGAATAGCAATCTTGAATTACATCAAGTCATAATCAAGTTGAACAACAACATTGAGAACTAGAACTATAACCATTCAATCAATTTGTTTACAAATCTATTTCATTTTGTGCATGCTTTTAAAGTAGATTGTTATTTAGTTATTTACTTTTGCAAACAAACCCCCCCTTTGTGACCAAAGTACCTTATGCAAAAAGGTATAGACTTTTGTCCCGTGTCTCTGTGGTTCGACCCTGCTTGCCTTGTACTACTTTTTAGTGCATTAAAGCAGTGTATTTGGAGTCTATTGTACCCTATTATTTGTTGGGTTTGACACTCCTAACAAATTGGCGCCGTTGCCGGGGACACAGTGTTACTAATTGTTTATGCCTAGATCTTTTCGTACAGGTATACCACTGCCAATTGACTCGGAGATAGAGAAGACTGCAACGAAGTTAAGGAAGCAAGCCAAGATTCGTAAGAGGCAACCGGTTTCCGGTACTTCTTCATCATCCAATCCCCCGGTCATTAACATTTGGGAGGATATTACCCTCTCGAGTGTGTCCGCATCCGAAACAGAAAGTCCATTACCTTCACCTCAACCATCCTCATCCAGAAATACCACCCCACCCTCTTCACCTACTCATCACAACCCAAACACTTCACCCACAGATACTTCAACCACTACTCATATAATGGGAGACAACCATGGAGGGAATCCGCCTCCAAATCCACCACCCAAACAAACCCTTCGCCAATGGGCAAGGCAAGAGGTTACTCAACAACCTCTTTGCATCACCTATCCGGCAGCCACAAACCTTGAATTAAAATCCGGTCTCATTCACTTACTCCCAACCTTTAGAGGCTTAGAAAATGAAGATCCCCACAAGTTCCTCACAGAGTTCCATGTTGTGTGTGTTGGCATGAAACCGCACAATGTCACTGAAGACCAAATCAAGCTTAGGGCATTCCCCTTTGCAGTGCAAGACTCAGCAAAAGATTGGCTTTATGACCTTCCACCGGGGACGGTCAACACATGGGTAGATCTTGCACGCCTCTTCTTAGACAAATACTTTCCAGAAATGAAAGCCTCAACCCTAAGAAGAGAGATAATTGGGATCAAACAACACAAAAGAGAAGCCTTTCATACATATTGGGAGAGGTTCAAAAAGCTTAGTGCCCGTTGCCCAAAGCATGGTATTAGTGAGTATCAAATCCTTCAATACTTCATTGAAGGCATGACTCCTTGGGAAAGAAGACTTCTTAATGCTTCAAGTGGAGGATCTTTGACTGACAAGACCCCAACGAAGATTCGGGATCTCATAAAAAACATGGCGGAGGATTCAAAGCATACTAGTCAAGATGAAGATTGGTACACAGATACACCTTGAGGTGTAAAAGAGGTGCACACTCCTCAAATTGAAGCTCAACTATCCGAATTGACTAAGGTGGTAATGATGCTTGCTAAGGACAAAGGTGTGCAATCCACACCCCGTCCCTGTGGCATTTGCACTCAAGTGGGACACCCGACTGATATGTGTCCTCAATTACAAGAAGAAGAATATGAAGAAGCAAATGTTATAGGAGGCTATTCCGGGCATAATCAAAGAACTTATGATCAGCCCCGAGGCAATCAAGGGTGGAACAACAACCAAAACATGGGTTATCAACAAAGACCCCCACCCCATTACCAAGTAAGACCTCCATTCCCACAACAAAATTACCAACCGAGGCAACTACAACCTCCTCCTCAACAAGCTGGATCCTCAAGTATGTCCTTAGAAGACATAGTCAAAAGCCTTGCCACCAGCACCCAAAGTTTTCAGCAAGAGACCAAGGCAAGCATCAAGAATCTTGAGCAACAAATGGCACAACTTGCTCAATCGGTGAGCAAAATGGAGAATCAAGGAAAGCTACCTCCTCAAACTGAAAAGAACCCAAAGCACAATGCTTGTGCAATTAGCTTGAGGAGTGGAAAGAAAGATGACGGCCCGAAGAAGAAGAAGAGGAGTTAGTGATAGAAGAACCACCAAAGAAGGATGAAAAGAAAGAAGAAATGGTGGAGAAAAAGAAGCCGGAAGAGAAAGAAGCAAAGATCACACCACCACCTTTTCCATCACGATTGAGCAGCAACAAAAAAGAGAGAGAAGATAGTGAAATCATGGCAATGTTCCGGAAAGTTGAAGTCAACATTCCTCTCTTAGATGCGATCAAACAGGTACCTAGGTATGCTAAGTTTCTTAAGGAACTTTGCACATCTAAAAAGAAGCTGCGAGGTAATGAGACAGTGAAAGTAAGTGAAAATGTGTCTACAGTTTTGCAAAAAAGGATGCCCCCAAAGTCCAAGGATCCAGGTGTTTTTACCGTTCCTTGCAAATTGGGAAACTTGTATGTCCCCCGTGCTATGCTAGATTTAGGAGCTTCAATTAATGGTTTACCATATTCTGTTTATAAATCTATTGGCATAGGCACTTTAACAAAAACAGGGGTAATCATCCAACTTGCAGATCGTTCTATAGTACACCCAAAAGGTGTATTAGAGGATGTTTTGGTGTAAGTTAATGAGCTTGTCTTTCCTGCAGATTTTTATGTGCTTGATATGGGAGATGATGACCATCCATCCTCGAGTTCCATACTTTTAGGTAGACCATTCTTGAAAACAGCAAGAACAAAAATTGATGTCTACAATGGTACATTGTCCATGGAATTCGATGGGGAGGTCATCAACTTCAATATCTATGAAGCAATGAGGTACCCAAGTGATGTTCATTGCATAAATTTTGTTGATATAATCCAACCTTTGACTGAAAAGTGTTTTGAGTTGACTAACCATGATTTGTTGGAGTTAGTTTTGAGCAGGAATTTTGATAGCAAGTCGGTCAAAGAGATTGCAGAAAATTTCAAGTTAGATGAAGAGTTGCTGGAAATTGTGGAGAGCATGGAAGAAAAAAAGAAAATAAGATATGATAATAGCAATGTGAAATTGCCCATTTCTGACACAAAACTTCTTCCTTCCGTTGTACAGGCACCTAAGCTAGAATTGAAGACTCTTCCAGATCATTTGAAGTATGCGTACCTTGGGGAAGAGAAGACTTTGCATGTCATTATATCCAACAAGCTGTCCATTGTAGAAGAAGATGAGTTGGTGACTTTGCTGAAAAAGTATAAGAAAGCTATTGGGTGGACAATTGCTGACATAAAAGGGTTGAGCCCTTCATTGTGCATGCATAAGATCCTCATGGAGGAGGACTTCAAACCAACTCGAGAGGCACAGAGAAGACTGAATCCACCCATGATGGAGGTGGTAAAGAAAGAAATCATGAAGCTTTTGGATGCAGGTATGATTTACCCTATCTCAGATAGTAAATGGGTGAGCCCCGTTCAGGTAGTCCCGAAAAAAGAAGGGGTCACAGTTGTTAAGAATTCTGAGGGAGATTTGGTGCCAACCCGTGTGCAAAACGGGTGGAGGGTTTGTATTGAATATAGAAAGTTGAATGCCTCAACGAGAAAAGACCATTTTCCTTTGCCATTTATTGACCAAATGCTAGAGAGATTGGCGGGTAAATCTCATTACTGTTGCTTGGATGGTTTCTCAGGTTTTCATCAAATTCCGGTAGCCCCGGAAGGCCAAGAGAAAACCACCTTCACTTGTCCCTTTGGCACATTTGCTTATAGGCGTATGCCTTTTGGTCTATGCAATGCACCTACAACATTTCAGAGATGCATGATGAGCATTTTTTCTGAATATGCTGAAAACATCATTGAAGTTTTCATGGATGACTTCACAGTCTATGGAAACTCCTTTGATGAATGTTTGAGCAATCTAACAAAATTTTTGCAAAGGTGCATTGACACAGATCTTGTGCTTAACTATGAAAAATGCCATTTCATGGTGGACAAAGGATTGATTCTAGGTCATATTGTGTCCCGAAAAGGCTTGGAAGTTGACAAAGCCAAGATAGATGTTATCAAAAGTCTTCCTTACCCAACAAATGTTCGGGAAGTTCGTTCGTTTCTTGGCCATGCAGGTTTCTATCGGCGGTTCATTAAAGATTTTTCAAAGATTACAGTGCCGATGTGTCAACTACTCCAAAAAGATGCTGAATTTGAGTTCACTCAGCCATGCAAGGATGCCTTCGATCGTTTGAAGGATTTACTCACCTCTGCCCCAATCATCCAATCACCTAATTGGGATCTCCCGTTTGAGATCATGTGTGACGCGAGCAACACGGCTGTAGGGGCAGTATTGGGTCAAAAGGAGGGTTGAGCACACCATGTCGTTTACTATGCATCAAAGACCCTTGACAGTGCACAATGCAACTACACCACAACAGAAAAAGAGTTGCTCGCCATTGTTTTTGCACTAGAGAAGTTCCGACAATACCTCCTTGGAACTAAAGTGATCATATACTCGGACCATGCAGCCATAAAGCACTTACTTACCAAGAAAGATTCGAAGCCGAGGTTAATACGGTGGATGTTGCTTTCGCAAGAGTTCGATATTGAGATCAAAGATAAGAGCGGGAAAGAGAACCTAGTCGCCGACCATTTGAGCCGAATAGTTCAACCCGAAGATGCGATTCCCATCCATGACACATTCCCGGACGAGCATTTGTTTGCTATCCAAACACCACCTTGGTATGTGGATATATGCAACTTCATGGTCACGGGAAAGTTCCCACCCGAGCTCACGAGGTCACAGAGAGATAAGATCAAGAAAGAGGCGACAAGGTACATTTGGGATGAACCGTACCTTTGGAAACATTGTGCAGATCAGGTAATAAGAAGATGTGTTGAAGAACATGAGGTACAATCTATTCTCAACTTTTGTCATAGTTATGCTTGTGGAGGGCATTTTGGTCCTCAAAGAACTGCCAGGAAAATTTTAGACTGTGGATTTTATTGGCCCAAACTTTTTCATGACTCTTGCACTTTTTGTAAAAGTTGTGAGAGATGTCAAATGACCGGTTCTTTGAGTTCCCGAAACCAAATGCCCTTGACCCCCATCTTGGTTTGTGAAATATTTGATATATGGGGTATTGACTTTATGGGTCCTTTTCCTTCATCCTTTGGGAAGTTACACATCCTTTTGGCTGTTGACTACGTTTCCAAATGGGTAGAAGCAAAGGCAACAAGAACTGATGATGCAAAAGTTGTTGTAGATTTTGTCAAGGCTAACATTTTATGTTGGTTTGGAACTCCAAAAGTCTTGATCAGTGACAGGGGCACACACTTCTGCAACAAAACTCTTGGATCAGTTCTCAAGAAGTATGGAGTCCAACATCGGGTGTCCACAGCTTATCACCCGCAAACAAATGGACAAGCTGAAGTGTCAAACCGAGAAATCAAGTCCATACTTGAGAAAACAGTGAACACAAACCGCAAAGATTGGAGTTTGAGATTAGAAGATGCACTTTGGGCATACCGAACTGCATATAAAACTCCAATTGGGATGTCACCTTATAGACTTGTGTTTGGCAAAGCTTGCCACCTCCCTGTTGAACTGGAACACAAAGCTTTCTGGGCTGTCAAAAAGCTAAACATGAAGATGGATGAAGCGGGCGTTCAACGAAAGTTAGAGATCCAAGAGCTGGAGGAGATAAGAAATGAAGCATTCGAGAGTTCACGCATCTACAAAGACAAGACCAAAGCATTCCATGATAAGTACCTCTCTCGTAAGACCTATGAGATTGGTCAAAAGGTATTACTCTATGACTCTCGACTTAAATGGTTTTCTGGTAAGTTACGGTCCCGGTGGGTAGGACCGTTCATTGTTACTAATGTATTTGATCATGGTGCAGTTGAGATTAAGAGTAACAAAACTGGAAAAGTGTTCAAAGTTAATGGCCATAGGTTAAAGGTTTTCTATGAAGGTTTCCAAGAGAAAGATATGGAGGTTGATAGCTTGGAACGCCTGGACTACATTGAGTGAATCTAAAGGGCAAAGTCGAGCCAAAGAATTGAAACAAGGGCGGCTAACCGAGAGGCAACTCGGGAGTATTTCTTTCTATTTTCTTTATTTTGATTTATTTCATCCGTGTTGCAAATTTTTACATCTTTTCGAGGGTCCCGCACAATTAATTTTCCTGTGTAATGCTCAACGAAAATTTGGTTTTGAAAAAAAAAAAAAGAAAGTGATGCGGGGTTTACAGAAAGAAAAAGCATGGTGTCACATAAAATCGCATGGGCTACCCCAAAATCACATGGTAAAATTTTTTACCCGTGCCATGCCATCGAGGTTTTAGAAAAAACAAAAAATTTTGCACGGGATTGAAAAGAGAAAACACATGGCTGGGCAGACCATGCGTTCCATAGCAGAAAAAAAATAAAAAGGCACGGCCAAGGAGTTAACAATCGCATGGATAGACCAGCTTAAAACTCACGGCCTACAGCCCGTGCGATTTGATCGATATTACAAAAAACGCACAGCCCTGAAATCCTTTAGAAAAGCGCACAACTAGGACTCACGGATGAATCCAAACAGCCAAGCACAACTTCGATCGAGCACTTTGGGTCTCACAATCGTGCGTTCGTTTCTATCCCCCCCCCCCTCCTTACATCTAACCGAGAACTCTTCAAAATCGGAATCCATTTTTCGATTTTCTTCTTCAATTAATCCAAGATTAAGCCACCAAGGTATGTTACTATCAATTCCTAACTTCATGATCTTCATTATCAAGATCGATTTCTTCAATTAGTGGGTAAAAGATCGAATTTTCCTTCATAAACCCTATAAACCCTAGTTCTTGATTTGTATAATTTGAATTAATTCTTGTATTAGGTTTCAAAAATTCTTATATAGGGTTCAAGACCAAGCTTGGGGAGGTGCTTTTGGAAGGAAGATTAGAAGCTTTCATCTCCAACTAGACATTCCACCATTGAAGAGTTCAAGCCTTCTTGAGGTTGAAGATGAAGTGAATAATACAAGCCAATACCTCAAATCCAAGCGTTTAAACGGTAAATTCCTTCCATATCTCAAGTTTTATGCTTTGAATTTAAAATTGTTTGGTTGGAATAATTGTGAATCCGTTCTTGTGCTTCATATAATTGTTCATTCGTGCTTGTCTAGTTGTGTTATCATCTTTGGGTACCACTCGTTTGTCATAAATCCGGTTTGTCATCATGCCAAAACGAAAAAAACCACAACCAAAAGAACAATGGGAATCCAAATATGGTGTCACCACCCTCATTCACAACTCTCTTGAGCAACGTTAGCGATTCCTTCACCTCAAGGACCGCGAATATTCTCAACAACGGTTTGTAGATATTCTCACTCTCCAAGAACTAGGAGTTTATGATGGCGTCCATAGATTGTTTAGCAACATCGGTTGGGAGAGACTTCTAACTTTGGCACCAATGGAATCATATAAAAACACAACCATTGAATTCTTACAATCTTGGAATTTAATGACAATGCCAAATGTCTCTCTTTTCGTCTCATGCATTTGCAATTTAAACTGAGTCTAGACGATCTTAGTGGGTTTGTTGGGATTTCTAAATTCAATACATATGGTCCTAAATTAGGCTACATGTGAGAGAAGAACAATCTTTTTAAAGCCCAAGCCAAAGCCTTTTGGAAGGAAATCACAGGACTTGATGCGTATGAGGCTCGATCCGCCAAAGCATCTCATATCATCCATCCAGTCTTAAGGGTGGCTCTCCGAATTATTGCTAACCTTGTCTTCCCCCAAGAAGACGTTAGCAGAGCCGGTAAAATGGAGTTAGAAATTCTTTGGTGCATGGTCACCGGCTTGAAGAGACCTCATTTTGGCGCCTTCCTTGCTTCCAAACTCCTCAAGGTCTCTACTAGCGATTCGGGCCCTATTCATTGTGGCGGGATTATCTCCTATCTTGCCATCCGCCTTACTTGTGCTGAGCTTTTTGATAGCAAGCGCCCGGACCTCGAGAAAATCACACAAGGCACTAATACCATCACCTCAAATGTCCTTGTAGCCTTATCTTTCTTCCGTAAAGAAGGTGATGGTAGTATCACATGGTTGGTGCAAGGTGAGCCACACTTCCGAGTTCCTGCTGGGGATTTCAACTCTCTCCAACTCCAGCAGGACATCACTCAGACTCGATGGTGTCTACCAAGGAACACTTCTGCAAATTCCATCCCACGTGCCCCTGCGCCCACCTCGAGAGCTCCTGAGCGGCCAGTCGTCGACCATGAAGACGACATCCCTATTCCTCCCGCTCACTCCATTGCTCCCACTGCGAGGGGGTCCACTTTTGCTTCCCCAGTAGAGACTGCACGTCATTTCTACACCAGGCGGGCGACTCCGTACCACGACATATACATGAGGCGTTTTCATCACCTTGATCAAGCTGTTGCTGACATTCGCACTGACGTTCAACAATTGACACAAACGGTACAACAAGCCATGCAGTTCATGCAACGTTGGGCCCCTCGCAGCTAGTAGATTGCCCTACCCTCTCCGAGCATCGAGGACGATGCTAAATCTTAAGCTTGGGGAGGGGTCTTTGTACATTAGGTTTTAGTTTCAACATGCATGTATAAAAAAAAATTGCTTTTCTTATTTTTATTTTCTTTCTTTTTTTTTATTTATTTTCTTTTCATGCATTCAATCAAAAGCATTAAAAATCTAAAAAAAAAAAAAAATAAAAAATCAAAAGCATTAAAAATCTTTAAAAAAAAAATCAATCAAAAGAAACCTAATCTTCTTGAATAAGTTGAAGTGGTAAATTAGTCGTGGCTTGAGATTAGAACTTGTTCGTTTTTCATTAAAACTCTTGAAGCAACCTAATCTCACACGAACACGTCTCCCGAAGGTACTCGTGCAAAACAAAAATTGATAAGGTTATCAACACCGAATCATGAAGACAGATATAGTTTAGCCCTTGAAACACACGACCGGTCTTATGAGTTATTGCTCATTCATATCCAAACTCCAATTTCGAAGAGTCATAAAATGAATATAAAATTTCAGTGACTCGAATTCTCCAGCGCTCTAAAAAGTCTTTTCTACCTATTCCCTTCTAAATACCCTGCTTGGGGACATTGTTTCCGACTATACTTACGGGTCTTTGCGCGTTTACATCAGTCCTCCTAAAAAAAAAGAAAAGAAAAGAAAAATAAATAAATAAATATATATATATATATATATATATATATATAAAATAAAAAAATAAAAAATAAAAAAAAATAATAAAAAAAAAATAAATAAATAAATAAATAAAAATATTATTAAGTTAATCTTTGACCTTTGGGATTCGAACAAGTAAACTCCGAGGGTTGTTTTACACCTAATTGCCTAAAGCAAAATTGTTTGGGACTGATTGGGTTGAAAGTTCGCTACACGGGTTCCATAGAAAGTCATGAACTTAATAATAACAAATAAAGCTAATATGTGGCCTTTGAGGTTCGGCAAGTAAACCCGAGGGATCTTTTTAAATCTAGCACACTAAGGTCATCTGATTTGAATGTGTTGGTTGGAAGCCCGTTACACGGATTTCAAAGGAAGCCATGAGCTTTATTTGTAGAAAAATATAATTAGATAGTTGGTATATATCTATGCTTATAGATTAATTGAATAATGTGTTTGAAAAATGTATGGTTGTAAACATTGGGACTGACTGTAAACTACTTTGACTGGTGTAAGTGATTTGAAACATGTAACCAATCTGGGTAAATATTAGGGAATTTTTAGAAAATATTTTTTAGAAAAAGATTGTTGTCAGTCAACAAATAGTTGAAGTCGGTCATTGTCATGTTTTGAAAAATGAAAATGAGCATATTTTGCATCACATGTTTTCACGAGAGTAAGACCATAATTTGTTCCATGTGCTAAACCAATACCTGCAAAAGTGAACAAGTGTTGTAACTTTTGATTTTGTTGAGTTGCGTTAGGGAATGGCTAAAAAAACCTTGTTTTACTTGTTATATATCTTTGTGGGGTTAATGTCAAGTTATCTCAAGGCCCGACAGGTACACCTTCGACTGTATGACATAATGAGGTTAATTGGATTGAATATGTTCGTTTGTTTTGTTCATTGCATTAATGTTTGAAAAAAATAAAAAAAAGAAAAGAAAAAAAAATAAAAAAATAAAATAAAAATATCTTTATGTACATATGTTATTTTCTTTAGTTCTTCTTTTAATGCATGCATGCATTCTTAATTCCATTTAGTCATTTTCGTTCCTTCCATTCTTTTCATCTTAGTTTCTTTTTAGTCGCCTATCGTCTTCTCTAGGTCGATTCTCAATTTTGTTCTTTCTTGAGGACAAGAAAGGTCTAAGCTTGGGGAGGTTTGCTAGGTGGATTTTATGCACCTATTTTGCATGATTATTTCCGTCTTTTTATAGCATTCTACTTCATAATTCTTGCATTTAGTTGATTATTAGGGTAGTTGCATATTTCATTAAGAATGTCTGGTACTTCACTATATTTGATTTATTTTGCAGGCATTATGGAGCATGAAACGTGGAGCTTGGATGCATGGATGCATGGAGCTTAGATTCTTGGAGCATTGGAGCATGCAGAGAAGATGAGCCGGTCATTCCATGGAGGAAAGCATGAAGACATAACCCGAGTCGTTGTTGCATTATCTTCATAGCAAAGGATTACGTTTAAAACGCGGTCCTTGTCACTTTGACACGGGTCGTGTTTGTCCTTTATCATCTCATATTTGAGCAACATGACTCGTGGTGAAGCTAGATTGAAGATGGAGTCAACAGTGAAGACGTTTTGGAATTTTAGCAAAAAGCATGGGCCATGCCAAAAACACATGGGCAAAAGGCATGCCCATGCCAAAAAAAAACGCATGGCCTGATGGCATGTCACGTGAACTTTAATAAAAGAGCAGGAGACGTCATTTTAAAAGGGAGAACGGTTTTGGGAGTAGTTTCTGGCGATCTAGGGCAATTTTGGGAGAATTCTTGGAGCTTTTGAGAAGACTTAATCATTGCAAATATTTGGATTTCATTTTTGTAAGGATTAAACATTCCAATTCCATCTTTATTCTTGTTTGATTTGTTCTTAGCCATGTGTGGCTAAGAAACCCTAGTTTCTAGTTCTTGTTCAAAACATGTTGATTGCTTGACTTGAAATATATGATTTGATGTTTGATTTGTGATTCTATTCTAGTGATTATGTCTTTGTTTAACTAGAATCCTTGAATTTGATTTGTGTTTGATTGGCCACTTTCATGAATTGAATTTTTGTGTAGTTAATTAACTTTTAGGGCACCTAATCGTTCTATTGAGTTAATAATTGGTAACAAGCAATAAGTTTTCTTATTGTAAAACATATATCACATGTTTTCACACTTCCGAGCGTATGAGAAGAAATGAACATTGTTGGGAAGCTTGTACAAAACTTAATGCGGTTTTTCAATACAATCTAAGAGCGTGTTTAGGTTGAATTAGTAAAGCTAGGTCTAATCAAAGAGTGTGTTTTGGTTAGATAATTTGGCAAGCGAGAGTTATTAGAGCGTGTTAATATCTTTCAGTACCAACATAGAATAGCAATCTTGAATTACATCAAGTCATAATCAAGTTGAACAACAACATTGAGAACTAGAACTAGAACCATTCAATCAATTTGTTTACAAATCTATTTCATTTTGTGCATGCTTTTAAAGTAGATTGTTATTTAGTTATTTACTTTTGCAAACAAACCCCCCCTTTGTGACCAAAGTACCTTGTGCAAAAAGGTATAGACTTTTGTCCCGTGTCTCTGTGGTTCGACCCTGCTTGCCTTGTACTACTTTTTAGTGCATTAAAGTTGTGTATTTGGAGTCTATTATACCCCTATTATTTGTTGGGTTTGACACTCCTAACAGTATGTTTTGCTCAAAAAGCAAAATTTTCGAAAATCACCCCTGAAATTTCGAATGTTTGTCAAACCTCATCAATTCACTGAAGTTTCGAATGTTTAACACTTTTCATCCAAATTCGAATTTTTTTTTGGAGCTTCGAATATTTTGAGGATTTTTCATATGAATTGTGAACAAAGAGCAGAACTTCGAAAATGGTCCCTGAGACTTCGAATTTTTTGGCAGTTTTCACTCAAATTCGAAAAGGACTATTTTTTGCTAAAAATTGAAGATTGTGCATTTCAGGCCCCTGCAGTTTGTGCAAATTGACGCTTTTCTACCCAGATTTGAAAAAGGGGGAGAGTTTTGCATATTTTGCTGTTTTGGGCGCAATGGATCACTGCAGAATTTTGAAATTGACAATTTCTACCCATTTTTGAGAAATTTTGTCAAAGGCGATCCGTGAACGAAGCTACAAATTCAATATTTTTTGGATTTTCCGGGTTGAAGCACAAAGTTTATGCCACATGTTAAGGGGGATATTTGACATGAAAAGTTCCGAACAGAGCACGTTCTTTTTCCTTGGAGTTTTATAATCAAATTTCGATTATAAAAAGGGGGAGAAGTTTTATATGGAAATTCGAACTTGAATTTTTCATATTACACGGATTTGAAGACCGAAGTGATCTTGAAGTTTTGAAGCCACGAGATGATGCAATTAGAAGTTCGGAAGTGATGTGTTCGAAATGGGTTTGGTTTATTGAAGATTTTTGGGGTGTGTTTTTATGCGCAACTTTTGGGTGATTATTTGGAGTTTGGAATAATCTTGATCATTTGTTGCTGCTCGGTTTGTATGGTCTCACATCCTAGAGCCTAAATTGAAGAGTCATGGAAGAATTGAAGATTGAAGTTCGTTTCGACATGTGTCACCTTTGAGGCTCGAACCGCGTAGTGCTTGATTTTGGAAGATTTGAAGTGGGTCATTCATTCCTAACTTTAAGGGGGAGAATGTTAGGGTGTAAATTTATTCATTCATGACTTTGTAAATGTTTGACTTGTGTAGACCTACTTGCATGTGGAGTATTTGCCTTTTGACACATGTGTTAGTGAGAGTGAGAGAGAGCGAGACATGTAAACACCTCTATATAAGGTGGGTTTGTCCACTTGTAGAGGTGTGCTTGAGAGATATAAAAGTGAGTGTGTAAGTGTGTGTTATTTATGTAGTCTAGATCTAGATCCTTTTTGTAACACCATATACATTCAATATATCTCTTAAACAACCAAATCGCCATGTTCATTGTGCAAACTTTAATTCCGCATGCCAAACCATGTTCTTTGTCACTACAGATCACTTTGGTTCAAGGAAGCAATGAGCTACTTTGGATCCATCATTCTTTTCTGATTTATGTGCTATTTAAGGTATAAAGTTCATACCATGGGATTTTGTCTTCTAGATCCAAGATTAGGGTCATTTTAGGTGGATTTGCTCCCTTTTATGGATGCTCTTGGAGTTTGAGGAACTATAGAGCTTGTTATGGTCCGCTTGTTGTCTTGAAGCTTCTAATAATTGAGAAAGGAGTCTTGGTTGGAGTTACTTTGTGTCCCTGTTCAAGATTTGACCTCATTAAGGACTTATTAGATTTAGAAGTGTAGATTTTGCCTTGTGGTGGAGTCCTAATCGATAAATTTGCAAACTTTATCTATTATGTCGTTGAAATGGACTAGATATGGAGTTATTGACTTAGATCTGTAGGGATTAAGCTCTTAATGAAGAATATGACTTTCTGCCAAGGACCACAACGTAGCCAGGGGTTTGCTACGATGTGGTGAGGTCCTCCATGTCAATTGTTTTTTCCTAACATGCACATGACATGGCTTTGGGTTAAACTTGAAGGACTTATGTTATTGATTAAGGATCTATCTTTGTCTGGTACTAGTCGGCAGGGGAGATCGGTACAAGGAGTGAGGGTGTTGCTGTGTTTCCTTGGGTCTTCGATTCTAGTGTGTTTTATCACTAATACCTATGTTATACTAGGGTTCATGGTAGAATAATTGAGTCTTAGTTGTCGATGATTCTTATGTGTATTTAACGAGTTAAAGATAACTACAAGTCTACTGATAGTCCTCAAGACTGATGATAGTCCCAGGGTTGTTGATAACCCATAGTTGTTTACATTGACATATTGGTAGTGGTTTGATGGTTAGAGTCTCATGAGGTTGGTGATCTTCTATTTGAGTGCCCTAGGGGTTGTATATAGTAATGTAGGATAATATGAGAACTCTAGATCTAGGATTTCTTGTCCGTTCCTTGTTTGGTTGTGGCTCTAGAGTGGGATCACATGTTCGACTATCTATCTCAACTCTGATTTCATATAACTATGCATTCATTAGTGAACATCCAGTGGTAACATAGAGTACTATGTGAGACCTGGTATACTATAATGAGTTGTTAGACAAGTAGACTACTGTAGATAGTTGTATGTGTTTAGGTTCTTGTTTTCTGGTTATTGTAATATTTATCATTAAGATTGGGATGATTCCATGAATACTAATAGTGTGTAAGGTTGCTAATAACCTAGAGGGTTGTTGATACCCTATAGTGTTGCTCTAAGCCCACAGGAATGCTAAGAGTCCTCAGGGCTACTGATAATCCCAGGGTTGTTGATAACACATATTATAGTGTCTTGTATGTGATATTTTGGGGAAACTCAATAAGATTTTGCTTACATTTGTGGTTTAAATTTTTTTAGGTACCATTGGTGATCATGGGAAGGTGAAGGTATGATTGTACACACTCATCAATAACATTAGAGATTCCACATTTATTATATTACTCTAATTTTTAAACATATGTATTTGGAACAAATGAGTATTCTTAACTTGGGTTTTATGACAATAGTGTTTTACCTTAATTACAAATAAAAATTTTGTTTGTGAAAATGGGATGTTACATTAAGCAACGGTGGTGGGTGGTTGACCATTGGTGCCTTCAGACAGACATGTAATCACTCATAGGATTCTCCTTGATACCGCCATAAGCCCTCAATTTTCTATTACGATAACATAACTATATCCTCAAAAGGTGTTTAGGATACAATTCCTTGCTTCTTTTATGACACGGAACTCAAAATTTTGGATTCAAATTACTTGTGTGTCGCTACAAGAAAACGAGGGTACGTCGACAACCTCCCAATAAAAAATTGATTCATGCATCTTCCTCTTCCTCCTTGTACTATAAATAACATGTTACTCTTGAAAAAAAGGTGGTAGGTGGAATGGAATAAGAAAACTATTCTTAAGTGTTTACAAATGATTACATGAAGTTCTTTATTTCCTTATAATATCTAGAGGATGTGGTCTAAAGGTTCCCGAAGGGCGGTCCGATGATGGTCGGCTAAGGTTGGTGGTCGAGTAGTTTAGGATTACTCAACTTAGTCATTTAGTAAATCTCACATTTTCAATTTTGGGATTCAAAATTTGGAATCTTCTTTGATTCACTCTAAGATACTTTTGAGTTATAATCTCATATCCTATACTTATTAAATATACCTTGTTCTGTTTGCTTCTTTTACCTTAAATCCATCCACTGCCACAACCGTACCACCACTGTTTCCCTTCTATGTAAACACCCTAGATCATTGCTCATCATCTTCAGATTCTCTCTCTATAAGATGTAAGTATCTCATTATTTACTCTTACACACTTATTCTTAAATTAGACGTTTCATAATATTACTTAATGTAAGACCGCATGACAATAAGCAGTCCTTTTTTTCATAGTTCTTCCATCACATGTGATTAAGTTTATCTATGTATAAAGTTACATGGGAATGGAACTAAAATGATTAGAACATCAATAATAAATTCAACATATTCCCCACAATACTATGGTAAAAAATACCTTATTGATAATCTTATGGTTTATAACTTCACTCATGTGGTATGACATATGAAATATGCTCAAAACAATGTATAAGGTTGATATATTTTTTAAAATTCTTACTTAACCAACCATCATGAATTATTAACCATATTTTTTCACTCAATTACTGACATGAGCCTAAATGAATGCATTTCCTCTTTTAGTACGAGAATAAAACAATTTAAACACCTTTACATGCAGATGTGCCCTTTTCCAGCACAATTATGCCTCAAAAGTGCTTGGATCGCGCATACCTAATGTTGACCCAAAATTCCAACTTATTTCTCTTGCTTGGATAGAGCACTTGTCCATAACAAAGCTTATTTTTTGCAAGTTTTCGACAAATGATTACAACACCCTTCTTGGAATATCCAAAATATGAAAATATGATACCATTTATCAAATAAGACTATGTACTACACACTTGTAGAGTTTCCACATTCCTACGAATTGTATAGGTCGTAACTTCATCATTATCCATGTTAATGAATGAATATACTTTTGATGAAGACCTATATGGTACAAATATAATCCTTGAAGGTTTCTATTTGGGTTCATTTTGAAGGATATTCCAAACTTGTTTTTGCTTAAAGTCGACACTTTTATCTTGCATGATATTGCTCAATAGTTATAATTTTTAGATATCCTTAGATTATCCACCGAGGTGTTGAGTTTTCAACTCTAAATATATTTGATTAAGGTTTATTACAATTTTTATATGTTAGATTGAGGTTTATCCAAGCCATTATTTTTGAGAAAAAGTAATGATAATGACATCCAAAATTTACTAAAACATTTAGAAAAACACGAGTTTCCTAGAATGCTAGGATGTATTCATTGCATGCACTCATCTTGGAAAAATTGTCATGTTTCATAGGAAGGTTAGTATACTCGAGGTTATCAAGGATGTCCAATAATTACGTTGGAAACAGTTGTAATATAATACATTTAGATATGACATGGATATTTCAAGTTAGGTAAGTCTAACAATGAAATCAAATTACTTAATTAATCACTGTTGCTCAATGATGTATTACAAGGGTAAGCTATGGAATGCATATTTACGGTGAATGGGGTAACGTACATGAAGACAGTATCTTGTAGATGGTATATATTCCGAATAGGTTACAATGGTTGAAAGTTTCCTACATTCGGCTGACCTAAAAAGGATCAAGTTTAAGGAATGACAAGAGGCTACAAGAAAGGATGTTGAGAGAGCCTTTGATGTTCTGCCATGAAGTTGGAGACTTATACTTAATGGATTAAGTTGAAAAATATGAACTTTTTGGTCCCTTTGAGACTTAAAGACTATATCTTGTTCATTGGGACCATTCTAATGGATAATGTTGGAAACTTTATCCATTTAGCTATTATGAACTATAAAAATGTGATCTTGGCCCTTCTATCCCTTCCATGCAAGAGTTATGATGTCTTATTGGGTTAAGAACTTAGGGTTTTCTTGGAAGTAGGTCCATGCTAGTTTTGGGGCCCAATCGAGTTATTAGGCCATAATGGGCTTTTGTTGCTTTTGATTTGGGCTTTGGATTGCCATTTTGGGTTTTGGGCTTTTTATGCATTTTGGGTTGGGCCTTGGTTATGGAACAAGTATGAAAAGGATAAAATGGCCTTTTACCCTTTAGGAGGTTGGTTTATAGTGTGGGCCTCAAAATTTTGGATTATCGGGTTAATTATTGATTAAGATTGTATTTCTTTTGTTATTTGGCGCGAGGTTATCCGATTCTGTGGCCCGAGCAGTTATTTGGTTATCAACAAACTAAGGTGAGTTTCCTCACTGTTTTTAGTTGGTCGAAGGCACCAATGTCCGCCCATGGTTTGTTATGTGTAGATAGCTTGTTGTCTGCATGACTCTTGCATGTGTTATGTGTTTTATGTTTACCGAGCGGGGCTTAATGCGGGTGGGGCCCAATTCTAGGCAGGGCCTAATGAGTATATTATATGCTAGTTATCTGTATGTATTTTTATGATTACCAGGTACTACCCAATGTCGGGTAGGGCCCAAAGGGTAGTCTGTATGCTATTTATCTCTGTGATTATGGCATGTGTTTTATGTTTATATGTTTGTATGTTTATATCGGGCGGGGCCTAATGACCGACAGATCTGTATACCGAGTGGGGCTCGATGACGGGAGGGGCCCAATATATGTTGATATGTATGGTATGTGGAATTTTGGGGAACTCACTATGCTTAATGCTTACGATTTCCAGTTTATGTTTAGGTACTTCTGTTTTCAAAAGGAAGGGCATGGCTTGATCGCAATGCATCCACCCATGTTTCCGCATTATGATGATTTTAGGATTGTACTCTGATAACTGTTTTCTTACAAAGTACTTTTGAATATTTAGCAAAGGAGTATTAAATGGTAACTTAAAGATAATTAATGTTTTGGTTGAATTAAGGTTGAAAATTTTACCTCATAATTTAAGGATGTTACACAAGTGTTCTCAGAGGGTTTCCCAAACCATACTTCATGAGGAGTCTTACAATCAATTATAGTTGATGGAGATCTATTTGCTAGATAGCAAGCAGTGTTGACTACTTTTGCCCAAAATTACTCTGATAAATCAACAGATAATTGCATGAACTGAGCATGCTCCACCAGTGTTTGGTTCATCTGTTATGTCACTCTTCTTTGTTGTGGTGTTAGCTGTATAGTATGATGCCTCATTTCACCTTCTATTTTGCAAAAGTTGTCAAACGAAGCCTTGCAGAACTACAAACTATTTTCTGTTCTGAGTGACCTGACATGGTTCCCGATCTGTTTCTCTACCATTGTCTTCTACACCATGAATCGCCCAAACACTTCATCTTCATCCTTTGTCTTCAGAAAATACACCTAGATCTTCCTTTAGTAATCATCGATAAAAGTCACAAAGTATTGACATCCACCATGAGACTTCACAGGAGAGGGACCCTATAGATCTGAGTAAACACACTCTAGGATCTCCTTGCTTGAGTGTTGAACCGAACTGAACTTCATCCTGCTTTATATCTCTTGAACACAATCTTCACATGGTTTAGCATTCCTAGTGACATCTCCACCAAACAACCCATTCTTGCTAACATGGCCCAACTTATGATACCACAATTTCCTTTCATCGTCATATTGATCCAAGTATTGGGATACAGTCACCGTTCCCCAATTGTACATCCATCCAGAATATAAATCACATGAGGATTCATCATTCCCTTCATAACTACAAGAGCACCCTTGGAGACTATTAGCCAATCACCCTCTCCAGAATACTTCAATCCATCATTTGCCAAAGTGCCAACAAAAATCAAATTCTTTCGAATTTCAGGGACGAACCAACAATCCAATTTCCTGACAATACCATTATGCATCTTGATCTGCACCGTGCCACTACCCTTGATACTACTCACCTAATCATCACGAATCATGACTGTGCCACTCCACTCTTTGAAGGAGTCAAACCAGTTGCGATTGCATGTCATATGATAGGATGCTCTAGAGTCCAAGGCCTAAGCATCAGTAGAACTAGATGTACAAACTGTCAAAACTTCACCATCAGAATTTCCTTGAACCATAGTAGTGTTATTATTGCTTGGTGCAACACCATTATTCCCTTTTTTTAGTATTGAAAAATCCCTTCTAATGTGCCCCTTTTCCTTGCAGTTATAACATTTAATGATGGCTTTAGATTCGAAACATGACATCCCTCTATTACCTCCACCTCTATCCATTTTTCTTCCTCTTCTTGTGAACAAACCAGAACTAGAAACTTCTTCTCCAGCTGAAAATTTTCTTTTCAGTTCCTTGGACATGAAAAAATCCTTCACATCATTCACAGTGATCGTTGTCCTACCATACAACATGGTATCAACTAATTCTCATAAGAATTTAGCTGGAGATAAAAATCCTTCACATCATTCACAGTGATCGTTGTCCTACCATACAACATGGTATCAACATGATAAAAATCCTTCACATCATTCATAGTGATCGTTGTCCTACCATCATTCACAGTGAACATAAAAGGATAAGTGCTTGATCTTCATCTTCAATCTTTACATTCACACCTTGTAGGTCCAAGATTATCCTATTGAAGTTGTCCAGATGATCCTTCACTTGGGTAATTTCAGACATTCAAAGAGTATATAAACATTGCTTCTGATAGAACCTATTCGTCAAAGAATTGTTCTAACACTTGTCACACAATTTCTCCCAAATACCAAATGCACTCATTTAATCCGCAACCTCTCTCAATACTTCATCTGTCAAACTCAAGAAAATAGCACTATGCAATCTTTCAAGAATAGTGTGACAACCCGAAATTTCTTCCGTTCAAACCGCTAAAAAATAATAAATCAATTCAGAATTTATTTTTGCTCTTGTAAGCATTATCTCAGGTCTAATTAAATATTCTAAAACTCAATACAATCGAGATTTTGGGTCCAAAAACGAGTTTTTCCAAGTCAAAGCATAGCATCCGAGTCAAACACCCCTTTGAGAGGAGTATACGACCACAAACTTAGGTTTACGGTCATACACCCCACCCCACCTCCTTGACCGAAAACTCTACCCTATATATAGGGTATATGGCCTTCATTTCACACTTTAAACACTCCAAAGACATTCTCTCTCTACAATTTTCGAGTTTACTCAAGAAATCCTCACGGATGTAAGTGATTCTTTCCTTTGGGTGTTAATCCTTCCTATATCCATGATTGTCTCTTGATTCATCCATGGATTTCACTTTTTATCTAGATCTTCAAGAATCCTCAAGAACGCCTTAGTGTTTTGGACCGAAAACACCTTTCTTTGCCTTAAAATCGTAAGTATCACCCTTTTATACGTATATCTAGTTAGGATTCTTGAGTTTTTCTTTGAAATCGTCACTTTTCCACGAACAAAAGGTGTTTACGGTCTAGTGTATCTCCTTAGACCGTACACCCTTCAATGACCATAAACTCATGGGCCGTAAACCCATAGATCGTAAACCCATGGACCGTAAACCTTATGATCGTAAGGTCATTAGACCGTGAACCCAAGAACCGTAAATTCCAAGGACCATGAACACTTGGACTGTAAAATCCAAGGACCGTGAACACTTGGACCGTGAACTCTCTTTGGTCATGCCCCTTTGTCCGTAAACTCTATAGGGTGACCATATACCCTAGTTATGCAATCATATGTGATTGTATCCCATGAATCTTAAAGTTTCCTAGCCAAAAGGGGTGTTACCCATCTTATTTAGTCGTCTATACACTAAATTCATACACATACATGTCTGTATGTGTCTATTAGGATCATTGTGTGCTCAAGGTTACACCGGACACTCTGCAATCCTCTTCCAACCACACGTCAGAACCACTCACTATAGGTGAGTTCATACCCTACGCTTTTATAAGTTTCTACATTTTTTTCAGGGGGAATACAAGCCAAACATAAATGTCTTCACAACTTAAAAATTTATGCAATTACAACGGTTTTGCCAAACATCTAGATACTTTTATCCCTTTTGTAACTTACAGAGCATAAGGGACGTTTTCTAAACATAATTGCATAGTTTTTAAAATAGTACATTAACACAACTTACCAGTCAAACTATAATAGGTATAGTTTGGGGAAATTCATTACCGGTTTTACAAATTCAAACTACGTACCAAGTCGAAAACATAAACTATGATAGATTTAGTTTATCCATACGAATAACAAGAGTATCTTACTAAATAATTATTTGTGTATAATTATTTATACTCTGCACTATTTACTAACGATTTCGAACTCGAGAACAACTGAACTACATATAAACTAGTCAATACATGATTGTGAGACCTATCTTCGTTATGCCTTTCGGGGTATCAATAAATCCTCACCGTTAGTATAACCAGAGTCTCCTGGAGGGAGATCATGAAATTTGTGAATAGATCTATTTGGGACTGACAATCCCACATCTGAATTGTTAGCTACAGTTAGGTGGGCACGCTTGGGGTGACAAATTTTGTAATCATGCGACGCTTGAAGAAACGTCAAGGAGGTCAACAGTCATATTAGCATGGTTATACGACTCACAATAAGTATAAACTAACCTTTGTTTACAGGGTTTCTTTCTTCAATAGTTTTATTTTAATTAATAAAACTACCTGTCTACTTACTGGAGGGTATTCCAGGGACAAAATCTTTAGTTTTATTTTAAGTAATAAAACTACCTTACTTACTGGCGGTAGCTAGGGTTTTCAAACGAAATGTACCTTACTTACTGGCGATAGCCAGGGTTTTCATACGAAACGTATCTCACTTACTGGCGGTAGCAAGGGTTTTTGAACTGAACGTACCTTATCTACAAGTAGTAGCCAGGGTTTTCATATGGAACATGTTTTTCATACAGTGACAAACAAACATGTTAGAAAATATTGGATTTTCTTGGAAAGCATGTATACATATTTTAGAACTTGATAACAACAATGGTTTTCATTACAAAAACATGCTTATGAACTCACCACCTTTATGCTGATATGTTTTCAAAACTTCTTGTATTCTCAGGGCAACAATAGACAGGCACTCTTGCCAACTTTTGGAGAAGACGGAGCATTTTGGAGTTACGTCTTTGACGTTCGTTATATACTCTAATGTACAAACTTTGTTTTTAAAAAGATGTAAATAATCATATTGTAATGTAATGGATGTGTTTACTTTGCTTACTATTATACAACTACTGTGATACTACGTATGATGTCACTCGCCCCCGGACGTTTCCGTCGTTATTTCTGACGGTTCGGGGGTGTGACAAATAACATCCTTCCTTTCAGCCACCATGTCTTTAGGTAGCTGAGCTTCTCCTTCCAGTGTTGTTGCACATCCTTGTTGACCCAGAAGGTCCTTCATCTTCACATTCCACAAAGTGAAATCATTCAAACCATTGAACTTCTACAAATTGAATGTGTGAGATACCATCTTCAATCAACAGAACACCAACTGCAACTTTGATACCACTTGTTAGGGAATCAAACGATACTTTTCAAGACTCAGAAAAAGTCTGATGCCACTTGCCAAGTTCTGATGACCCTTGATAGGAAGTAATATGAATAATAAGCAAAACTAAAGGCATACAAAGACACAATATTTATATGGTTTGGTCAAGGTGACCTACGTCCACGAGAATGAGGGGAGTATTCTTTATTTCAAAGTTCTCAAACAGAGGTTACAAGTACAATTTCCAAGAGATTCGTCCTACTCACAAAGGATACAAAGAGACAAGACACAATACACTTCAAATGACTTTACATGCATCCCTATTTATACTTGAGGAATCAGACCTAAAACCCCCAATGGGCCAAGCTCATTGGCCCATAGGCTCATAAATAGGGATAACCAATCATATATGCCATGCAACATCTTCTGGAACATTCTTCTATACCATACTACCCATAAGCATCAGCAAGACACATGATAGAGCACCTTGTGCCATAGCGGAGCATCATGATGTATAAGTGGCACATCACGAACACTAATGGCCCAACATCCATCATGGTGGCACAACATGGTGTAATAATTGAGTAATACCAACTTCTGAGCATCCTTGAACGATCTTGAGCATCATAGAGGACTTCAAAACATACTTGGCTCATTAGGGATCAAGATGGTCCATCTTGCTCCATATGGCACAACAGGTGTATATATTGTACAACATGCTTCAATTGTGGTGCAAGAACTTCTTGGTTGGAGCAACATCACCATCTTGGCACGACAAGTACATGCTTGGTGAAACAATAACCTACTTGGCGCAAAAAGGCTTCTTCATGGTGCAATAGGGACTCTCCAAGATGCAATAGGGATATAATTGTCACAAGAAGGAATGCCTTTGGCACAACAACATTCTTCTTGGCCCAACACTTCATCATATGGAACAATAAGTTCCTTTGTTGCTCCATATCACTCCCAAGTGCTCCAAGCCTCTTCCAGGTGCTCCAAACCCCCTTTTATATGATCCATTCCTTTCGCACTTGATCTGTTCCTTTTTCAATCAATCCATTCCCTTCTCAAATGATCCGTTCCTTTGTCACATGCTCCATTAACCCAAAGTGCTCCATTGAGTTCCAAGTGCTCCATTGAACTCAAATGCTCCATATGAATGCTCTAAATTCTTGAGTCACATTTAACAATTATCCTCCCCTCAAACCTGAGTTCCGCCCTTGACCTCCCCTTCAATGACTGCTCATCAGATCCAATCATTTTTCATACCACCGATACTCTCGGGACATTCTCACCTGACATGAGGCCATCAGGAAGACTTTTGATTCAAGGCTTCAAGATCAACTTCATTGGACAAAGAATTACTAGAGATTGTGCCACCTGCACCGACTACATCATCCGAGCTACGACCGTAGCTCTGATACAATTTGTTATGATTGTTACAAGCCCAACCATGACAACATTGAAGAAAAATGATGTTCCATTTTCTAAAACTAATTTGTGATAGAAAGGATTACCCATTTCCTTATTTGCTAGCATATATTTTCTCTTTTTTACCAATATGGGATTAGGTTTGCATCCCAATAGAAGGGTTAGTGGGGGTCATGTGTAGTGACTTAAGAACCTTGAGATAATTCATGGGATGAGTATGGACAGATGTGAAAGGTAGTATGGACTCGTACCAAAGGAAGCACATGATCCGTATAGGGATCAGGAGCATTTGAAGAGTTACCGATGAGCTAGTTGTCAGTGATAGTGTGGTATAGCACTAGGGTTAGTTATAGCCCACTTTTTTCTCTATCGATCTTTAGGTTATGATTGCTTTGGATAAGGATGAATTTGGTGCTTTTCGGGCCTAAGTGGCCATGACAGATTGTTCCTGAATGATACATACATGTACGAGATGGTTAATCTGAAGGTGTCGAAGACCTTGTTCGAAGTATTGTCAGTTTGAGTTATAAGGTTTGAAGTATATAGTGAGGTTTCGAAGTACAATTAGGCCTGATTAGTTTAGAAGTCATAGTGTTGTATTTCCAATGTATGTATTACATAAGGCATTGTTAGAACTAGAAGCTCTTATGTCTAGTCCTTATGTTTTTTGTATGCGTATGTATGTCCCTATAAATAGAGAAAGTATAGGAGTCGAGAGGAATTTTTTAGAGCATAAGCACTTTACTCTTTTTTGCACTCTTGGATTTTGTTAGATGCAATCTAAGAGCCAAACAGATTCTATTTACATCTTTATTCTTAATTCATTGTGTTCTTTGATTTCGTTCTTAATACTCGATTCATACGAACTACATTTGGTATCATAGCAGGATTCGTTCAGTTGTTTTCTGGTTTTTTCATCGTTTTCAAAAGTTTTGAATAAATATTTCCGTTTCAAAAGATTTCTACACTTTTGATTAAGAAAACCTGATCTAATCAACTGATTTGTTTCGATTCTGCGTTTAGTTTGAAAAACCGAGTGTTCTCCAATCTTTTTCTGAAAGAATCATCCATTACATTTCATTTTCTGAATTTTTTCATCATTCTAGTCTGTACAAAAATGGAGAATTTCAATAGGCACACAATATCCAGGTTCTCTCATCTTCTTGGATCTTCTAGTAAAATTCCAATGTTAATTCCAGAGTAGTACGAGCAATGGGAAGATCGCATGGAAGACTAGCTCACCAGTATTGATGAGGATCTATAGAGATGTATCACTAAGGGAAATTACCATCCAGACATGTTTGCTCAAGTCTAAAATTTTGGTTCGACTTCTGGTATGGCATCTCAAAAAGATAAGTGTGAAGCAAACGACAAAAAGTGTTTGCATGAACTTTGCGGTGCTCTTCTACTGGTGGATTACAATTTTGTTCGGGGATGCAAATCAGCAAAAGAGATCTGAGATACTTTGAAAGAAAAGTATCAAGGAAGTTAAAAGACAAAGAAGAGCTTAGTGAAGCAGTGTCTTCTTAAACTTGGTGAATTCAAGTAAAAGGACAGTGAAACCATCGAACTCTATACGAACACTTAAATGAATTGATATTCAAGTGTCACCGTTATGGAGTTACAAGATCAACTCTCGAATACAATCTCACATTCTTGATGGGACATCGAAAGGAATGGATAAATATCAGCTTAACGATGAAGACACAACAAAGCTTCGATGGCTACTCATTAGGAGATCTTTACAATGTACTCAAAGCTCATGAGAGTGAAATCAATAAGAAAGCTGAAGAGGGGAAGATGAATCTGGGAGGTCCTCTTACATTAATGTCGAAGGTGACTGCAAAAGAAGATGAGATGGAAGTGGTTGAGAAGGTTTATTCGGAAAATGAAGGTTTTCTTGTGAACTTGGAGGATGAGGCTGTGGCATATTATTCCAACAATGAAGTGATGAAATTCTTTAAGAATCCTTTTAATCCTAAGTACATAAGCAACAACAAATTCAAGGGAAATTTGTCATCTAGGAAAGGAATGAGGGAGGAGTCGAAGGTATAGAAAAAGGAGAGTAGGATTGTTGTTGAGAAGGATGAAAAGAAATTGAAGGGAGATTCTAGTTTTGACTGCAATTACTGCAATTATGAGAACCATCTGCAAATTGATTGCATGCTAAAGAAGAGAGAGGAGAAGAAAGAAATAGTTAAGGGTGAGGCATATTATGTGAGAGGTTGGAGGAAGTAAGAGCGAAGACGAAAGGTATGTCACTCCTTGCGAGGGGAAGTGCTGATGGGGATAGAACCTAACAGATCTAGTCGTCTGGTTCCGATGATGGGGAGATAAGGAACCCCACACATGGTGCAGTGTATGCAAGGTTTGATGAGGGCAGTTCTGATAAGGAGAAGGTGACGGGGAAATGCTTCGTGTCAACAGGAGCAGACAAATATCCTATGACATCAAAGGTATGTACTCTTCTTGAATCTTTTAACATTCCTTCCAGTTCTTACCTTAATGTTTTATCTAACTTCAATGATACTCTTTTCTTATGTTAATGACATGCTTATTTTTGTTAGTAGCGAAGCTGAGAAACCAAAATATTTGTTGCTAGATACACAGAAACATTTTTAGTCCAAGAGAAGTCGAATAGATAGTCTAGAGCTAAAAATGAATAATATTACTCTAGATAGGGATTTTGTTAGGGCAGAAAATGTTATTTTAATGAAACAAAGAAACATTTACTATAATAGTGCAAAATGATTGTATGCTAAACTAATTGCTCTTCATTACTCCTCTGGAATTAGTAAATAAGAAGATAGGAAGCTATTGCCATTTTTGGTATACAAAAGAGAGAAAATCGATATAGCTTCTTATGATTGTGAGAAGAAAATATCAGAATTTGAAAAAGTCCCTAATGATTCTTATGCTTATGGGATTGTTAGAATTGATGAATGCTTGAATTCTAATGAATTAGTGCATATTGTGAATGAGACTCTGACTAAGACTGAATAAATCAAAATTTTGAACATAACTGAGACTTTGACTTTAGTCTCTCAACAAAATTTAGTTGATATCGAAGATAATTCTGACAATATCAGTGAAACTGAGGAAGAGGAGACTGTTGACTGTTCTCAATTGTTTGTCATTAATGTCACTTCGATGTCCAAGGGTAAAGAAATTTGTTATCATTTAATGGATACGGTTAATACCGAGCAACCTTCTACATCGAGAGCTCATGAATTTGACCATGTGGTTGTCAAAGATTGTTAAACTGATAATAATGAAGATTATTTTTCCAATTGAAACAACTGTTCCCTGAGTTGTTGTCGAGCAGGTTTATGAGGAAACAAAATAGTTTGAAAAAGTAATGAAAGAAAAGGGTCATAATTATCTTGAATCCAATTCTGTTGTCTATTCGATTTTCAAATGCACTGATTAAGTTGTGTTTCCTAATCCAATGTTCGTTGGCACTGGAAATCGTGACAAAGTTAATCCAGAAATCAACGAAATTCTTGAGTAAGACAACAAAGTAGTAACAAAAGAAGAGTTTTTCTCAAACCAAAGCACCATCGAAAATACCTTAAACAAAAACTCATCGACTTTCCTAAGACTAAAACCTAAATGAGTTTGGGAAGTTAAATCGGAAAATTCAAAAGTTGATACTCAAACAAATGAACCAGTTTTGAAAACTCAAAAAATAGAAGCACAATTTTTTAATGATAATGTTTAAAAAGTTGCAAAACAGGATGGTCTTTCAATGTCAGAGGCTCGAAACAAAGTCTATTGGAAAAATGTCAAAACTATTGGAAATGAACTGTTTAAACCAACACAACCTCACTTTCCAAATCTAGAATCGAAGTAGAAAGTCAAAGGAAAAACTGATGTGAAGAATATAAACCATTGGCCCGAAGGCAAATGGAAACAATACCAATTAGGAAAGTTTTTTGGACAGAAAACCAAGGATGCTTACGAAAGCTACTTGAAGGAGTCCCAAAATGGTAGTTCATCATCAATGGAATCAACCTTGTTAGTGAAAAGATGGAAAGATATACCCAAGAGAGAGGCTAAATCCCAACGAACCACAGATGGAAAAGGGAAAGCCAGTATCAAACCTACACCAATGAATGATTTCATTTCAATGCCCAACTATGTTGCAGTTGACTTAATCGATAGCTTAAAGACGAAAGTTCGAAACTGGGTACTAGGTTCTTCATTTCAATATGCATTCCATGCTAATATCCATGGACCCAAAAGCCTTAGAGGCCTAAATTATTTTAATTGATCGCATTTATTGTGTGACGAGCAATATGAAGAACACTAGTATATCGAAAATGGTTGCTCTCGTCACATGGCAGGTCGGAAGGAGAATTTGCATGACTTTTGAAGTTTGGATAATGATCGAGTACTGAAGCTCAGAAATAACCAAAAATGGAAGGCATTTTTTTATGGGAATGTAACTAATGGAAAGTTTACAGTTAATCGGGTGGCATACGTCGAAGGTCTTCAACATAACTTGATAAGTGTTTCACAACTTGTTGTGGGCACTGGTAATCAAGTAGTCTTTGATGAGGAAGGTATTTTCATCTCAAACAAGGACACAAAGGAAGTACTACTAAGATCTAAAAGAAAAGGTGATATGTTCACACTCGACATGAAGCCCATTGTCGGTGTTCCCTCTGTTTGCTTACTTTCGAATGCATCATCTGATCTTAGCTGGTTGTGGCATCGAAGACTGTCCTATCTAAATTTCAGAAACCTTAACAAACTAGTTATAGATGATCTTGTTCCTGGCTTACCTCTATTAAAATTTGATAACAATTCGTTATGTGCAGCATGTGAATAGGGCAAACAACATCGTCAAGGGCATTCCATCATCACCGACTCAAAGATTATCGAACCTCTAGAACTTCTTCACATTGACCTTTATAGGCCTTCAACTGTTGAGACTCTCAACAAGAAGAAGTACATATTGGTCACTGTCGATGATTTTTCAAGGTTTACTTGGGTTTTCTTTCTTCGTCAGAATTCAAATCCTGCTCAATTCATGATCGATTTTATCAAGAACATCGAATTAAGTCTGAGAAAGAAAATCAGGAAAATCAAGAGCGATAATTGCTCTGAATTCGAGAATCAATTTCTTGACTCCTTTTTGGTTGAACTAGGGATTACTCATAATTTTTCATTTCCTTACACACCATAACAAAATGGTGTTGTCGAACGGAGAAACAGATCATGAAGTTGCGAGGACAATGCTGAACTATGCAAACTTGCCTCAATATCTATAGGCAGAAGCAGTCTCGATAGCATGTTTTACACAAAACATATCATTTATTCATCGTCGGTTTAACATCACCTCTTAAGAATTTATAAAAAATCGAAAACCTAATGTAAAATTTTTCCATGTTTTTGGTTGTAGGTGCTTCATAATGAATCCTAAAGATAACCTTTCGAAATTTAAGTCCAAAGCTAATGAATGAATTTTCTTGGGATACTCGCACAAATTAGTAGCATATCAGGTGTTGAACAAATGAACAAGGGAGATTGAGGAGACATTCAATCGTACTTTTGATGATTATCATGTTAAACGTCTCGAACAGACCTTCGCACAACAACCAATTCTTTCAGAAATAAGCGATGAGTCAACAATTGTTATTTTGGTGTTCCAGACAGAGCAATTAATGATGAAGTTCATGCTGAAGATAATCAGATTCCTGAAGCATCAAAGCATTCTGATGATTCGACGGTGACTAGGAAAAATGATGATTCTCAATCTTCATCCACCTCACAAGTACAAGTCGAATATCTACCTGTTTTGAATAGTAATTAAGTGGAGAGGGAGCACTTGAGTTCAATATCACAAGATAATATTAATGAGTCTGCTATTAAGGGGGAGCATGATAGGAATACACATCAATTCGAGGGGGAGCATAGACAAGAAAATGCAGATGTCAAGGTCGAGCATAATAATACAAATCCATTAGTCGGGGGGTGGGGGGGGGGGGCTAAGTGGATCAAGACATAATGCTGATGATAATATGTCTAATGCATGTGAAGGTTCAGAATTGGCTGAAATAATCGAATATGCACCTTTCGATTTCGATCCTACATATCCACCGATGGACAGATCGACACGAAATCACCCTAAAGAACAAGTTCTTGGTGATCCTCTAGCTGGAGTTTTGATAATGTCACAACTTCGTGCAAAAAACGAGATAGAGAATGTTCACCAAGAATTTTGTATGTTTAGTGTCTTTATTTCAAAAATGGAATCGAAAACAGTTAAGGTTGCGTTGGATTATCATGATTATATTGTTTCTATGTAATCTGAACTTCCTAAAGTAGAACGTAATAAGGTTTGGAGACTATTTCCAAAACCTGATGATGTTCCGGTAATTGGATTAAAATGCATCTTTAAAAATAAAACTGACAAAGAAGGTAATGTTGTTCGAAACAAAGCAAGATTGGTTGTAAAAGGATATTCGCAATAAGAAGGTATTTACTATGATGATATCGTAGCCCCTATCGCGAGACTCGAGGCTGTTCGAATATTTCTTGCTTATGCAACACACAAGGACTTCGATGTATACCAAATGGATGACAAGTGCACTTTTCTCAATGGAGTATTATAAGAAATAGTGTATGTTGAACAACCACCAGGTTTTATAAATGATAAATTCCCTGATCATTGTTATATTCTCGATAAAGTTGTTTATGGCTTAGAACAAGAACCTCGAGCATGGTATGCAACTCTTACCATTTTCTTCAAACTCTCTAAATTTAAATAATGATCAGTTGATCCTACTCTATTCCGAAAGAAAGTAAGGGATCATCTAATTCTAGCTCAAATTTATGTAGATGATATTATTTTTGGCTCGACTAACCCATCGTTGTCTAGGGAATTTGAGAATATGATGAAAATCTAGTTCAAGATGAGTATGATGGGTAAGATAAGTAATTTTTTTGGGGTTGAATATTCGCCAAAGCAGGGATGAAATTTTGATAAAAAAAGAGAAGTAATCTCGTAACCTTCTGGAGAAACTTGGCATGACGAATAGCTCGAAATTGAAATTACCAATGGCAGTCGGCATATGCTTAGGACCTTTGTTTGATAAGCCTGCTGTCGATCTCACGTTATATAGGAGCATGAAGGTTCTTTACTATACTTAACTGCTAGTAGACCTAATATTATGTTCATTGTTTGCAATTGTGTTAAGTATCAGTCGAATCCTACAGAACCACATCTAACAGCGGTCAAGAATATATATCAATATTTCAAAGGAACTGTGTTGTTGGGTTTTTGGTACCCTTCGAAGAATGGGTTTTTTCATATAGGAATTTTCTGATGCAAACCTTGGTGGGTGTCGAATCAACAGAAAAAGCACTTCTGGTGGATGTCAACTTTTGGACCGGAAGCTTGAAAGTTGGCAGTCGAAGAAACAAACTTGTGTTTTGATTTCCACAGCTAAAGCAGAATATGTTGTTGTTGCAGCTTGCACTTCTCAGGTTATATGGATTCAAATCCAACTTCATGATTACGCAA
The DNA here is from genome assembly GCF_002870075.4 of Lactuca sativa. NCBI lineage: Eukaryota > Viridiplantae > Streptophyta > Magnoliopsida > Asterales > Asteraceae > Lactuca > Lactuca sativa. Next base: position 253,798,540 of record NC_056627.2, read on the forward strand.
TCAATATGAAGAAGATCCCTTTATATTTTGATTCACAAAGTGTCATATGCATTTGCCATAATCCGATGCAACATTCGAAAACAAAGCACATAGCACTTCGATATCATTTTATCAAGCATCACGTGGAGGATGGAAATATCGAGGTTCATTTTGTCAAGATGATGGATCAACTTGCTGACATTTTCACAAAGCCTTTGGATGAGAAATCTTTTCTAAGGATCTTTACTAGTTTAGGAATGCTCGAAGCAAGCGTTGTTCCGAGTTCATCCCCATCGTGAAATAATAAGAAGTTGAAGTATTGCTGACGGATTCAAAAGTTACTATTTAATATTCAACGTTCGAATACCTTCCAATGTGAAATGTCGGTTCAGATTAATCTTCGTTGTCTGAGAAGAATTGTTGTTCGATGTACATAGTCTGGAAGTCGATATTTCTTACATCGAATGTCGATAACATTTTATTGTTTTTGATTCTCATTTTATAAAACAAAAATACCAAAATGATTTTCTTATTTTTGGCTTTACATTTCAAAAACAAAAACTCCAAAAAGATTTTCTTAGTTTTGTCTTTAAATTAAAAAAAAAATCCGAATGGATTTTCTTAGTTTTGTCTTTAAATTTCAAACAAAATCCATAAAGATATTCTGATTTTTGTCTTTTAATTTCAAAAACAAAAATCCAAAAATATTTTGTTCGTTTTATTTTGTGTGTTTAATATTTTGCAGTGTCTACTTCACTCAACATATTGTGGTGGCAATTGCTTAATGAAATATATTCAAAAGCGGGACAGGTACAATTTCAAATCTTTACATTAGTTAGGTGTCCCTAGAAGCATGCTGTTGTATGTTGACTATAAGCCTCACTGACTCAATGTGCTTCAAAGCCTTAATTTATCACTCACTACGAGGGTTCCTTCCCAGTCAAGCAATATTCACATTAGTTAAAGAGCTACCTTTCTCTTCTCATTTTGAGTTAAGAGGTTTCTGCTATGTCCATATCATTCGTAGAGGTACACAATGTTTTCTTAAAAAAAATTTCTGCAAAAATTGTTCTTCAGGAATCACACACTTCACTTGCATATCCTCAACATCTCTGGTAGGAACCAACCAGAATTTAAATACTACAAAAGTCTGTGTTTATGATCCTGATTCATTTTTCCGTGATGATGGTGAAACCCGACAGTCCCAACTTTTATGGAACTGACGATGAAATTTAATTTCAAGATTTTAACGAAACATTTGTTTATGTACCACCATTTGATATTCAAAATCATATTTCTTTCGTTATGCACGGTCTTGACAAAATGTTCTTTAACCAAGACATTTTTTCACAACAAGATCCATCTCTTATTTTTCTTGGAATATGGTTTCAGTTTGAATATCTATTCGAACCTTCGTCACTTTAAAGTATTTTCTCAACCTCACTTGTTCCTGACTACATCGATCATACAAGTAATTTTGTTCATTTTACTCACATTTATTTTAAGTTGTGGTTTTGGACAAAATTTAGCCTACCTTTGAAGCTGATGTAAAAAGAATCCCTTCGATATTCATTCACGAGTATTCGATTGTACTTCACAGGAAACCACACAAGTAGTTTGATATCTCTCTTGATGTCAAATGAAGTGATCTTTGCCCTGGATCCATCTGCTTCACATCGAATGCTTATTTGTTGTTACTATACGCACATTTTTTTTTACTTTGGTTCCTGCTATTTCTTTGGCACACATTGACACTGAAATCCTTTAAAGTATTGGATAATACCAACTAAAACCTAGATTTCGCAAGTCTGGCTATGATTTTGTTTTACAATCCCAACAACAAATAAGCCTTACCTCAAAGAGAAGGTCAAAGTGCTATCTTGATGACAAAGCTTTCTAATGTCATAACGAAGGTCAAGTGACGGTTCTTATCTTCTTGGGGAAAACGAAATGCTCGACAGATATGACGGTTTAGTACTTTCATGGTTTTGTAGGGAAAAGTGATCATCACTTTTTCATACGTGGCGACTTTTCCAGAAACTAGCCCACTATCTAAGACAACACGTGGCAGAATTTTATTGGTGAACAATTCAAATTCAAATTCTACGTTGAGTATAAAAGGATTTTGGTGGAATAAATTGAAAACTTTACGCAATCTAGTCTAATTTCCCCAAATATTCTTTCTTGATACTCATCTCTCCACAAACTTCTCCAAAACCCTAACAATGGTGACACCAACTAGTCACGTTGATCCATCAAACACCACTGAAAAGCAACATCTCAACCTTTATTGAAGATTCAAAGTTCCAATTTTCGTGTTCAATCTGATGTTACGAAGTACCCTAAAGAATTAAAGATGTTGATTGTTGCTCTCAATCATTCTGTTCTTTCAACGATCATGGATTGATCATATGAATGTCACGAATGGAGTATCGTGGGCGAGGTTTTGGAGCTTGATTCTTAGGGGAGTCTATGAAAAAGAGGGAATTTTGGTACCAACTGAGGATGCAAAGGTCGTATTTTTGATCTATCAAACTCCCAAAATTGTTACTGATGATCCAGTTTTGTTTCCTATTGTGGCTTGAATTCCAGATGCTATGTTATGCAAAGTCAATCTTGCAAATCATGTTCTTCTTCTTTATTTGACTACTATTAATCCATAAGTTCAAGTAGGGGTTTTGTTGCCAAAAGGAGCGGAAGGCACATTGAAGGGGACTAAAGCTTCGAAGACAAAGAAGTCTGACCAACCACAGTCTGTTCCTAAGCCAATAGAGAAGGAGGTTACAAAAGTTGTTTCCTGAGATAGTTGAAAAATAAGTTTTGTTTTTCCATCGAAATTAGGTACTCTTAAACGCACTAAGAAGTCTGCTCATCATCCTCGACACTCTCCTGAACCACCAATTATTAAAGATGCTTCTGATGAACCACCAAAAGAAGATTTTGTTTCGAAGATAAGGAAAATTCACAAACCCCATCTTAATCGAAGGGGTGTGCATATTTGTGATGTTGCAATTCAAATCCCACCATCATCGAAGAAATGTAAATCTCAAGACGTCAAAAAGATTAAGAAGAAGAAGAAGCAGTTGGCCAACCCACTTGATGATGTTGTCGTGGAAACTGATTTCGAAAGTGAAAGCGATAGATTTCCTATTTGACGAGATATTGGATTGGGATTCAAGACACATCAAAGAGACTCTCCAGTTAAGTCGACCTTCTAGGAGACTAGAAGTCTTGGTGGCAATGTAAACATATCTAATATGGATAAAACCACTAATTTGGGTGAATCTCCAACTACTACCATCCATGCGAAGACCGTGGTCATACCACCCGAGGTTTCGAGGAATGAGTGTGTTTTAGAGGAGGTTCGAACCGCAGCCATCATTGTGAGCATATCTAATATGGACACAAATTTCAATAAGGGTGAAGGGGTGACGAATAACGAAGCTCAAGGTACATCTTCTGTTGAAACCTCGTCTATTTCTACCACACTCATTCTATCTTCCACCATCGAAACTACCCTTATCGACACTTCAACTTCTTTACCACCATTATCTACTCCAATTCCATGTTTATTACCTTCTTCTACCATTTCACCCACTTTTTCCAACATCATGCATCAACCCATTACATAAGTTTTCTCCTCCCAGTCCACTGAACATGAAAAGTCAGTTAAAGAAGATGAACAAGATGATGATCATGTGATGGTATCATTTGCAGAGATTTAGTTTGGCCCTGAAGAAGATAACATTCCTGATCATATGCTTATGTCAGGGAAACAGTTTAAAACTTTGAATAACAAGTTTAATTCGTAGTTACAAATTCAGGCAGATACAGGGCGTCCAAATTCATTATCTAGGAATGAGGTGGATGTTATGCTTCAGTCATAAGAAAATTGTTTAAAGCTAGCTATGGAACAAATTGAGAAGAAACATGAAGAGAGTTTAAAGCATCATGTTGAAAATTTCCAATTTGAGTTGACCAAGCTTCATGACGTTGCAACAGAACGTCATATTATTTTTGTTGAGGAAGTTAAGAAGGTGTAGGATTCTGTCAATCTCAAAGTGGCTGAACTCAAGTCTGAAATGTCGAAGGAGGTGGCAAAGATTGAAAAGAACTATTCTGGTTTTCATGGCAAGGTAGATGTTATTTAGGCCTGGCAATTGGGTTGGGTTCGGGTTTGCGGGTCAGAAAACATAAACTTAAACCAACCTATATAATATATGGATTGACGGGTTGGCAGGTCACGGGTTGGTGGGTTGGAAACCTCAACCCAACCCAATCCATATAACTCGTTTAAGTATATGGGTTCGCAGGTTCACAAGTTAATGGGTCAAATCCAACCCATATAACCCGTTTAATAAGTAAGCAACACATTTTAAAAAACAAGGTTTTATCAATATAAATTCATAAAATGATTAAAGTAATTAACATAAAAAAAGGTATTCAACAATAATTCACAAATTCGATATCTAAGTAAAAATGAAAAATGAAAACATTTAGAGAAAGTGGATGTGCTCTTCATTCGTGACTTGTGAGTCTCTAAAAATAATGACATGTATTTTTTCTTTTTTTGATTAATGACTCGCAAACACAGATTAGTCACATACGAATACGGAAGGAATACAATGATACAAAATATTTCGAATACGGATGGAAATCAAATTTTATTAATAATTAAATATATCATTTTTTAAATGTAATATATATATATATATATATATATATATATATATATATATATATATATATATATATGGGTTGGCTGGTAAAAATGTCAACCTAAACCCGCTTATTTTAGGGTTGGGTCAGTGTCAGGTTACGGATTGGATCGAGAGTTGCCACCCCTAATCCTATTGCTGAAGCAATAAAGAAGCTTGTAGAGTATAAAACTTCATTTTTACCAAGCTTGATGCCAAGACAAAATATGATTCGAAAGTGTTTGCAAAGATGGATGAGTTTTTGGGTAACTTGAAGGAGTCTATGTCAAAGATTGATCTTTCTCAACAATCTTCTGTTTCTCGGGAGTCTATATCAAAGATGATTTCTTCTCTTGAAACAAATCTCAAAGTAGAACTTGCTACTCTTCTAAAGTTAGTACATTTAATGCGAACGGATGCCCCACCTGTGAAACAAGTGGTCCAAGGGGGAGATAAGGGGGTTGTCCCTTTGAAAGATTATGATCAAGGTAAAGTGGTAGGGAAGGTGATATCAACTTAACTTTCAACATCACTTCCTGTTTCTCTAACAAACACTTCTATAACAATGACTCCGAGACCAATAACTAAAGGCACTGTTATTGGAGAAACTGTTGGGGGATCAAGCTCATGTTCAAAGCCACCATCTTCTAAGGATGATAAAGGTGATAAAGGGAAGTCTATTGAGAAAGTTGATTTCTGAGGAAGAGAAAAAGAAAAATGTGGAGAAGGAAATAGAAAGGCAAAGGCAAATAAACAACATATTAAGACAAAGACAGGGTGATCCACCAGGTTTAAACAAAGGTGATCCATGTAAGTAGTATTGTTACGAGACAATCGAACAAATCTTCTCATCTAAAACAAATGCATGATTTTGAAAAGAATCCGAAGAAAAGCTATGACATTGAAAATATTGATTTTAATCAGTTGGATTTTCTAATTAATCATATGATGTTCATCCCTGCTCGGTATCAGTTGATTGAGAAGTTCGAAGATAAAGATGAGTACAAGAGATTGAAGTTTAGGTTTCATGTTGTTCTAGGAAGAAGGAAGAGGAAGGGTGGTCTTTGGTCAAAATTGTCTAGGTGTTAAACATTTCCAAAGAAAATTTGTTCGAGGGTCTGTTGCCAAATTTTCGATACCATGTGGTCAGAGCAAACAATGTTGCTTTTGACTTCTCTGTGGCATACTTTCCACTTATGAACCTCGATGATCTCATCAATGTGGCGAAGTAAGCATTGTCAATGTGTCAAAACTTCAAGTTAGCAACAAATATGATTTCTTGATTGGTTTTGCTCATATCAAAGTTTTCATAGACAATTACTATGATTGCTTAGCTATGACAGATGTCGATCTTACTTTGGTAGTGAATAGAAGCTCGAAGGTGACCCAGTCGACGCTGAAAGGACATGCTAGTCTAAAGAACTATGAGGATGTGGAGATTGATCACAAACCTTTGGGTTTTCTTTGTTGGAAAGAACAAGAATAATCAGATCACAAATTTTTTGTTCCATGTTTGTGATGTGGAGAGGTACACGAACTCTCAATAGATGAGTCTTCTTGTTCGTCTTAATAATTACAAGAGGAATACAGCAGGAGATAAATCTGAAATCCGAAAGACAATCGTCTGGTATACGGAGCTTTGCCGAGTACTTCACCAGGCCTTGAAGATGATGATCACATAGATTCGACACTTCCCACTAAGGGGGATGTAGGGTTTCAAAGCACTCCATGGATGATGGCAATGGGCCCCTTTGATGAATTCTAGGTTAAAAGCCCAAGACTTGTCTTTTCCCTATAAATAGTCATGTATTATTCACAATTAGGGTTAAGAGTGAGACAAAATGTAGCCGCCACATGAGGTTTCTTATGTAGTGTTAGATTATTTAGTCTATGCTGAAAGTGTAATTTATTCCTCATATTTGAATAAATCGAGTGATCATTCGACCTAATCTTCATATTTGTGTTTGTTCTTATTTTCTGCATCTTGTTTATCCAATCTCAATTAGGGTTTTAATCTCAACAAGTGGTATCAGAGCGGGTCTTCGAAGATCTATTGATTTTTGAAGTATCGATTCTTGATTTGATGATTTCTACACATGTTATTGAAGATTTATTGGTGTTTTGGTGTTTTGGAATCAAAATGTTGTTCAAGCTACTATTCATGAAGATTTATGATATTCTTCTATTGTTCATTGTGGTATTTCTCTATTCTTTGGATCTGATTTTTTTTAGATCAATTTTTCTATAGATTCACATTTGAGGCCAAATAATCGATTCTTATTTCCATTGATTTAGCCCGATTGTTTTAAGCTATATTCATTCATCTGATGACGTATTGTTCTTGAGTCCATATTCATTGTTTACTGTTCATTCGTTTCACTCAAAAACTCATTAATTTTGTTCAGTGTTCATTGATTGTTCTTGTATTGCCGTTTGACATAACAAAATCACGTCAAGTCAAAATTCTTCTTTGATTTAAGAGTTTAACTTCATGGTGATTGAACACTTTTTTGTTCTGCTGTATCTTCTCGATTTCTATTTGATTTGCTCATCGCTTTGGTCTTGCTGTTGAGTTTTGGTCTTAAAATCGATTTCATTTGACCTAATTGACTTTGTTCTCTAGTTTTAATTTGACCTAATCAACGACTGATAATAATTTTAGTGAACGAGAATCACATCTTGGTATCTGTATGATCGATTGTGATAATGGGTCTAGATTTTCCATTCGATGTTAATTAGGGATTGTTGTTGATGAATTGATCATTTATATTTTGAGAACCGATGAAGACGAATCGATGAGTGGATGTTTTTGGAACAATGGGGTAATGAACAATTTGGTAGTCGGAATGATGTCACTCGATTGAAACTTAAATCTAAACTGAAATTGCAAAATCAATCTGAATCATGTGGCTCAGAATGAAAGAATCGGAGTGTTCAGGAATAGAAGCGATTGGAAGAAGATGTTTTTGGTGGTCAATGCTAAAAGTCAAAATTGGAACAAATGGTCTCACCTGCGAATACAATCGGATACGAAGGCTGTATGGGAATGATTGTGAAGTTCAGAACAAAAACCTTATTCGCATTTGATGGTAGATTTTGGGAATTGAAGTGCAGGTCTCGGAATCGTCATTGGCGTATCGATTGGGAAATTCACTCGGAATCAGAATCGGTAGTGTGATGTTGGATCAATTGATTCGGAATCGGAATTGTGATTGGGCTTGTATTCGTAACTCACATCTACATCAGAAACGAACCTGTGCTCGGAACGTTGAGTTAAATCGGAGTTCTACTTTTGTTCGAACTCGGAATCGATTGGCATTCGGAACTGGATGCTAGGAACCGATGCATTCGGAGTTCACTGCTGCTTGAAATTATTTGGATTCCGAACTTTGGAAGTTTTCCGATTGGTTTTCAGTCGATGTCTCGGAATCGGAGTTCTATTTACGGGTCGTGAGGCTGTGTTCGTCAATCAGACGATAAATGAGGAAGATGACTTCGATTTTACACATTTGGCCCCTGTAACTTCACCAACATGGCAATTTTAATTTGATTTCCGGAATTTGTTACAAATCAAAGGGAAAATGATGCAGAAGTACTATTTAAGTCCCTGAATTTCAACAAGTGACAGTTTCTGCCCTATATTCAGAAAAGTTTACAAATTTAAGGGCCGATAAACAGTTTTGAATTCTTTAACGCACATATTTTTTCGTGAACAGAAAAATAAAGATTCCATCAAGTCTTGGCGATTTGGAAAGTCGTTTTACGTGATAACGTTAAATTTTTACGACTTTTTCGGATTTTATACTTTATCGTTTATATCATTTTGTCACGGGGGAGCATAGTAATTTTTTATCCATTCAAGATCATTCTCATGACCATTTGAAGGCTTTATAATCACGTTTTTTATTATAAATCAGGGGAGAATTTGGTATGGCCATTCGAAATTGGATTTGTGACTTTTTAAAGTTGAAGATTTTTGATAAAGCTTGTGGAAGAATTATGAAGGTAGCTTTACAGTGGAAGTTCTTCATCGAGCTCTGCTAAAGCTTTTACAGAGAAGTTTCCTTTACAGCGGAAGTTCTTTATCGAGCTCTGCTAAGGACTTGTTATATCTTCGACTTCTAGTATTTTCTCGATCAAGCGACATTACGAATCTTAAAATTTGGGTTGTTACACGATATTTTTTAATGGCTTATATCATTAGCTTATTCGAAGATCATTGTAACTTTGAGGGGGAGCTCTTCAAAGACAAGAAGTGATTTGGTTTCTTTGTTCTGAAGTGGGCTTTTATGGCGGGTTTGGTTTTCACGAAGATTTTTTTTGGGATTACATTCGAAAATGAAGTTTAAAAACATTACTTTAGTGCTTGATTTATATATCCTAGAGCCCGTGTTTGAAGACTATTAAAGAATCAAGATTCGTGGATTGCTTCATATATTCCTCGTTGCAGATCTTTTTATTTGCTAGATGCTTGTTTTGGAAGTTAAAGCATTGTCATCCATTCCATACTTTGAGGGGGAGATTGTAGGTTTTCAAAGCACTCAATGGATGATGGCAATGGGCCCCTTTGATGAATTCTAGGTTAAAAGCCCAAGACTTGTCTTTTCCCTATAAATAGTCATGTATTATTCACAATTAGGGTTAAGAGTGAGACAAAATGTAGCCGCCACGTGAGGTTTCTTATGTAGTGTTAGATTATTTAGTCTATGCTGAAAGTGTAATTTATTCCTCATATTTGAATAAATCGAGTGATCATTCGACCTAATCTTCATATTTTTGTTTGTTCTTATTTTCCGCATCTTGTTCATCAAATCTCAATTAGGGTTTTAATCTCAACAGGGGAGATTGTAAGGATCGAAGTATATAGTGAGGTGTCGAAGTACAGTTAGGCATGGTTAGTTTCAAAGTCATAGTGTTGTATTTTGAATGTATATATTACATAAGGCATTGTAAGAAGTTGAAGCTCTCATGTCTAGTTCTTTTGCTTTTTGTACGCTGTTGTATGTTCCTATAAATAGGGAAAGTATAGGAGTCGAGAGTACTTTTTGAGAGCGTGAGCACTTTACTCTTTTTATACTCCTGTATTCTTTCAAACGTAATCAAAGAGCCAAACAAATTCTATTTACGTCTTTGTTCTTAATTCATTATGTACTTTGATTCTCGAATTATACGAACTATATGAGTCGCATGACTCAAGTAGGAAACGATTGTGATGACCGACTCAAGGATTGCAACCTGAAGTTGGGTGGTCAGCCGATGGCTTGGGATGTCACTTCATACGACAAGTTTATGTTTTTCCAACCTCCCGTGTTTAAGGGAGAAGAGATCGGATGCATGTCAGTCAATAGATACAGTAAAGGGATTGTATTCTTCGCATCGGTTTCTGCCATAATAGGGTACTTTTCATAAGGTAGCAATGAGATATTTCTAACTTGGGTAAGAAAATTCTATTGTTATGATGCATTTATCGTGGCCATTATTAGAGCCTCTACATGGGGTAATTATAGTTTCAAAGGAGTGTGAAGTTGTGGGTCATTTTCTCGAATGCAAGTTTTGATTCAGTGATGTGTAGTTCTTATGGTGCCTCGCCAATCAAATAGTATTCTGGTCGACTTCGCTAAGTATGAGGTGAAAATGATGTGGAAGTTTCTGGGGTCTGCATCTGAGATTCAGAGTTTCCTCAAGTTTGGTTGATTTTTATCCGAAGGTTTATCATATTCTGTGTTATGCACTCCAATATTTAAGGTTGGTAGGTATCTTTGTAGATGTCATACGATGGTAGTTCAAACCAAGTGGTGGAGAACTGAGTATACTGATCGGAGGATCAACATACCGTTCGATTTTGTTGGTTTTAGTAAAATGGCTAAAAGGAATCTATGGTTCAGGTTTACCATGGCACAAGAGAAGGAAAGTAGGCTACCATCAAAGTGCTCGTCATTAGGAAGTTTTCTTGTTGCATTTCTGAAGGATCCATCGGAGCCCTTCATGGCCAAGGAGAATTCAACGATTGGTCAGATCGTGAATACAAAGTAAGTTGTCGTTAGGTTTATGTCTTCAGGGACGCATGCGTTGTCCACACAGAAGAAATTACATGGGAAAAGAACTTTCTATGGTCAGTAGTTCCTTTCGGCAGTGCCAATGATCTTGTAAGAGGAGCGTTTGAGCCGCCCAGGTTGTGTATCATATATAAAGAGCATGGTTAGCTCGTGGTATGGGTTGGTTATCTTTGGATAAGATGGACAGTGGTTGATCTGTTGATCAACTTTGGAGTTCGGTATGTAAGTTTCCATAGAGGATTCGTTCAAAGGTATTAGAGATCGTTGGGTTTAGTTTATCGGTTCATTTTTGTGTGATTGGTCATTCCATTCCTCTTCAACATCTAGGGGTTGTTCGAAGCTTTTGAGCAGTAGGTGTTGAAGGTAAAATTGGTGTGTCTACCCTTCATCAAAGTTATGTCAGTTGTATATCTAGGTTTTTGGGTGTGTGTACCCTTGGTTGTTTGGTTGTGGGATTTTTGTTTATAGAAAGCTTAGGTTTAGAGGTAGTCCTTGGATGATGAAAGTTCAAATGATGTTTTGTTGCTCAATTTTTTAGGTGTGCCATTGGGTCCTATGTTGATCCTATTTTTGACATGTCCTATCAGCAGGGTTAGTATTTGGGTTGGTCCGATCATGAATCTGACAACAATTTGGGTGATTTTGAAAATGTCATCTATATTTGTGGGTTTTACTGGGATAGATTCGCATTGACGGAGATCTGTTCCATTTTATTTAGCACTCGAGATCTTTTTTCGGATGTTTAGGGGAATGTTTTAGTTAGAAGTTAAGGTTCAATGTTTAATTAGATCCGATGATATTTCACCTTTGGGGTAAGGTTGTGATAAAGAAGGGACGCATTTGATCTGAGGAATTCGGTGTATTCTCTTGGGGAGTGTGTAATCTTGGCAGTTCATTAAATATTGTAGTGAGGGGTAGATGTAGACTATGTAGGATAGCCTGGAAACACATGGTCTGGCTTTATGGCATGGTTCTCATTTGATTTATTTCCTTCGATTTGGGACAAGCGTTCAACTACTTATCTTATTTTTCTGGCTATGAAAGACCATGTTTTCGTATGGTGTTGCATTGGTAGCGGTCTAGTATGTGGAAGGATTTGTGTGTTAGAGAACTATATGACTCATATATTTTTGTTGGCAAGTTCTAGGATGGATATTGATTAGGTTCCTACAGGTCGGTGGGATGAAGCTTGTTCACCTATAGGCCCATTGAGGTGCAGATCATGATTCTTCATGTCCATGGTTGGATGAACGCAAGAGCGGTGTAGTGCCATGAGCTTCTCAATCCAATGATTTAGAGTATCACAATGTATCATAAACTAGTATGGATACGACTTAAGTGGATGGGACATTTGGGTCTTGATTCATTTGTCTTTTGGCATAGTTGGGAATTCGATCACTATGGTATTACTACTGGTGGCTTAATGGTCGACAAGTTTCGCTATGACATTTATAGGATGCTATCTTGTTGAAAATGCATGGTTGTTACTGTTGGATTAGGTGTCTAAGCCCATAACTACAATTGGTATGTACTTGACCCGATAGTAGCATGGTCCTTTTGGGTTACCTTCACCGGAGTAGTTTGATAGGATGGACATTTGAGAAAGAGGTTATTTGCGATTTATTAATATATTATATGAATAATATATTAATTAAGAAATCATTTTATTTAATTGGTATGGATCAAGAATTAATTTGTAATTAATTTAGTGATCAAAAGAGACTGATTAAATTTGCAGGGACTGATTGGGTAAATCAGTAATACTTATAGTTTAGGTTAATGATCCATGTTGATTATTGATGGACTAAATCTATGTGAGAGCTATGAAGAGTTAGTCCAAAGGGCCTATCATATAGATTATTGGAATACATAAAGGCTTAAGTAAATCAGGGTTTTATGGATGAAACCCAAAGGATTCCACACTACAAATTGAACCCTTAGGCTTCCTAAAATCGGCCAATCATTCCAAGGTGAAACCCTAGCCGATTTTGGTGCTTCTAACCTCTCTGTCATAAGCCTCCTCTTTCTTTTGTTGTTTGTGACTCATTTGAGGTATTGAGCTCTTGAAAGTTCAAGAATTACAAGCTACAACAAAGAGGTATTCATCTAATTTGTTTTATGTTATAAATCTCAAAATTTTATGCTAGTTAGGGTTCATGCATCAAATAATGAAAATTGCATGTATAGATTGAGAAATCTTAGATCCAAAGCATTAGGGTTATATGTGCACCATAGGGTTGTTATAGTGCTCAAAACCCATCACTGGTATCAAAGCCTAGGGTGTTTTTTGTTATATTGTTGTAATTGTATTGTTTTCAAAGGTGGAAAATTTTCATTTTTAGCCTTTGACTGCTGGACTCGAAGATTCCTATGAAGGAACTCGACGAGTAGAGCCAACTCGACGAGTCCATTGCCTGACTCAACAAGTTGGATCATCTGTTGGTAGAATTTTCGAGTTTTTGGCCAGATTTGGATTAGGATCATTACCACAAACAGTTTTGACTGATAAAATTCGATTTTACTGATAAGGTAATGATTATCCTCATCCAATTAAATGATGATTGTCAAATTTTAAGATAATTACTTGATTTTGTGAAAAATTAATTATTTGTAGATTTTCATTTGAATCATGTTGCTATATGAAATTAGATTAGGTCAATTTTGTGATATAGTTAATTATATGATTGTTTTCAAATTGATCCAAGAGTTTTGAAAAGTTTCAAAATTTTTCCTTAAGTTTTGGAATTTAAAAAATTTATTAAAGGGTTTTAATTTTGAAATATTTTATGTTCTAAATCCTAGAGTTTTAAAAGTGTAAAATTCAACCCTTATACTATTATAATATTAAAAGTTTAATACTTGTGTGTGTGTATATATATATATATATATATATATATATATATATATATAAGATAGTCAGTCTTACCGTAAGTAGGCTTCATTCACGAATATCTATAAGGGGGATTTAAGGAAATTGCCTATAAAATGGCGATTGAATGGGTGTCCACTCACACCCACTACTTCCTTGATTAGTGGAGGGTCGTTAGCCGAATAGGTAGGATAAGACATTAATTCTCATTAAAAAGTGATAATCATAAAACTACGTAAATGTTTTTCATAAATTCCCAATCTTAGTTACTATAGGAAAAATGTGAAAATGGTGCTATTCCATAACATTGCACTTTGCACCTTGCCAAGTCGTTAGTGGAGCGTGTGTGGTTAACCGACACACTAATATGGACAAACAAGGGTGGCAAAGGGTAGCTCGAGAATTGTCATAGATCAATGGAGCGTGTATGGTTAACCGACACATTGATTAGGTGGTAAATGACTCGAGAGTGCCAAGCAAATTTGCATGATTATTCACACCTTCTTTGTGATCCTCGGTATCCCAATCACAAACTTGAAAGGCATAATTAAGATTTAAACATGCCATTGAAAAGTTCAATGAATCTCAAAGAACTAGGAATTTCATGAAACTTAATTCATTAAAAAAATCTTGTTTTGGGTGGTTAACTTAGTAAATCGTCATTTACCTACCCTCAAGTATTTTGCAATTGGATTACGACATCCTCTTCTGAATTGTGAAATATTGTGTTGGGTGATAGCCTTAATATTTCATTTGGGTGTTATATTAAGGAATTTCTATCTAATGAAACTTGTCTTTCTTTTTCAGATGTCTACTTCAAACAACGCTTCAAACTCAAATGCTTCTGGCTCTTTCTCCCTCATGAACTTATGTGGGAAAGGGAATATGTCCTCTACAAAGAGCTAAAGGAGATTGATGAAGAAACTGCTACTCCTGAGCAACTGGCTAAGTATAGGGCTCATGAGAAGGACACGACAAAGGCCACTATGACTTCTGAGCTTCAGAAGTCCTACGAGGACTTCTAGCCTTTCGAGATGCACCAAAACTTGATGGAAAGGTACCATCAGAGTGCTCGACAAGAAAGTTATGAAATCATTGTCTCCATGATAACAACTAAAATGAAGGATGGAGAGTCCATCACGGCCCACTTGCAAAAGATGTAAAGATATGTGGACCACTTGCTAAAGTTGAAAGTCATTTTCGACGAAGAGTTGGATATTGACATTATCCTACACTACTTGTTTCCTTGATATAATCAGTTCAGAATGACTTATCATATGAACAAGGAGGAAGCCACTCTAATCAAGCTTCAAGGCCTCCTAAAAACGGCTGAAAGTACTTTAAAAGGCAAGTCTGTTGTACCCACTTCTACTACTGCTAACCCAATCATTGCAATTCGACATGGGAAGGGAAAGAAGAGGAAAGCTTCCTCGAAGAATCACATGGGAAAGTCTCATGATGGATCCTCTTCTAGTGGGTCCAAAGGTGGATTTGCTGCTCCCTCATCCAATCCAAAGGAAGCAGAGTGCTTCCATTGTCATGAAAAGGGCACTAGAAATGAAGCTGCCCAAAATACTTGCAGGACATTAAGGATGGGAAGATAAAGCCCACCTTCGCAGGTATTTACACTATTCAATCTAATAACTCATCACATACTAGTTCTTGTGTAACAGCCCGGAATTTCAAGTATTGTAATAATTATGTTTTTGGGGTGTTTTAAGAGGGGACTCGGCGAGTTGGAGCCTAGATTCGCCGAGTAGGATCGCAGACCTGGTCGCGGGTTCGCGACTGGACTCGACGAGTCCAGATATGGACTCGGCGAGTCTGCGCTGTTTAGCGAAAACCCTAACCGTTCAGGTTTGGGACGTATAAGAGGCACTTATTGGCCGTCATTGTTCAGTTTAGCCTTCTGAGAAGAACCCTAAATCGATTGTATGCATCTGGAGCAAGGATTATAGGCCATTGTTGATTATAGAGGAGTGGTTGTGCAAGGAAGAGAAGGGATTGGCTAAAGGAGCAGCAAGGGAGTCACATTCTGAGGATTGGGGACACAGAGAATACATCATCCAGGTAAGAATTCGAGTATACCCTGCTGTGTTGATGTGTTTATGGAATTAGGGTTTGTGGAACCCTTTTGTGATTAGATTGAATGCTACCCTAGTCCCCCAAACTATTGTGACTCTGTATTGGGACCTTTGGAGGTCCAGAATGTCCCATGACTGTACATTTCGGGAATTGATGAAGGTTTTGGATTGGAATCCTTATGCCTTAGGTCAATATGTATGTTATGAATCATGGGGTGTATCATGAGCACTGAAATGAGGACCTTACGTGATGGACCAGTCTAGGAAGGCCAGGCCTATGAATGGTCGGAGCAGTTCTGCCATTAGAAAGCAGTTTGAGCGGTTGCATGGCATGGACTCGCCGAGTCCGATGAACAGACTCGGCGAGTAGCTTGAAGAATAACTGGGACTCGTCGAGTTGTTCTTCAGACTCGGCGAGTTGAGTCGGGGTGGCCCCGCGATTCTTCCAGGAGGAACTCGTCGAGTAAAAAGGGGATACTCGACGTGTAGAAAGGGAATCTTAAGGAATCGGTGAGTCAAGGGCGAGTGGACTCAGAGTCGTTGAACTCGGCGAGTCTTGGGGTGACTCAGCGAGTTAGGTCGCGGGTTAAGTGAAGTTCTGAGTATGGGGACTCGGCGAGTCATAGGGTGACTCGGCGAGTAGGGTCAGTCAGGGGTTGACTTTGATCTTGTCTTTGACCAAGGATCGACCAGTGGTTCCAGGGGTATTTTGGTAATTGTTGTTTATCGTTTGAGTTCAGTGCATTGGCGGCTATCCAGGAGTGGAGATCGTATCAGTGATCGGAGCAGCTTGAGCTATCTGTTCAGTCGGCAGTTTCGAGGTGAGTTATCCTCACTATATCGTTAGGGTTTATGGCACCAAGGCCGACCCTTTTTACCGGATGGAAATCCGGGAAGTTGTCATTATATGTTACAGGCCGGAAGGCATTACTATGTGGACCGGAAGGTCATGGCCTGGAAAGGCGTATGTATGCATTTAGTATGTTGACTGATTCGTAGGGTAATGTTATGATAGTGACCGGCTAGACCGGTATCTTGTTAGAGTAATGCTATGATATGTGATCTGTGATCGATTGTTGTCTATGAACTGTTATATGATTGTTTATTATGTTATATATGCATTTTATGCTTATGGGCCGGAAGGCAATATGTTATGGGCCGGAAGGCGATATGTTATGGGCCGGAAGGCGATTAGGTTGTGTGATGGACCGGAAGGTCAGGGCCTGGAAAGGCGTATATGTGTGTTTGGTATTCTGGGGGTGTCTCACTAAGCTCTCGGGCTTACAGTTGTGGTTTTATGTTTCAGGTTCTCAAGAGTCTGTGACAAGGCAAAGGCGTGATCGTACCGTTCCTCGCGTTGGTGTCTTATGAATTGAACCTGGGAAATACTTTGTTAAATAATGTATTGAAAACCTTTTTGTAACAACATTATTAAAATGAGTGGCTTTTGAAAAGTTTTAATTGTTTTGAAATTTTGGATGTTACAAGTTGGTATCAGAGCCTTGGTTTGAGTGAATTGGGGAAACATTCGTGTGACTCCAGTCTCAAATCGAGGAGGATTTTAAAAATGAGAAATTAAAATGGTTTTCAAATTTGGTAAAAGGAGGACGCGGAGGTACGATCAGCCGGAGCCAGTAAGTAACCCCAAGATACCATACATGATATTTGTTTATTTGAGCTTGATAGAACAGCATGCTAGAGTTAGGCTAGGGATCTTCAGGAATTCATGATAATGTTGCCTGATATGTGATGCCTGTAGCCTAGGGTCCCTTATGGGATGTTCTCAGTGTTCCTCTAGTGGGGAGGGTTGATAGTTGTTTTGCATGTTCCCTAGGGTATTGTGGTAGTACTTCATACAAATATGGGTAGGTGTGGAAGGTAGTATGGGCCCGTACTACTGAAAGCACAGGACCCATACGCGTATCAGGGAAACCATGGTCTCTAGGGTAGGGTTGCGAGAGTTGGATCCCAGGATTTTGGGAAGTGTCTGAGATTGGTAGGGTGTCTTCATTATGGAGATCTCGAGGCATGACGATAGTGGATCCGGATCAGGATCGGGAGCTGGAGAGCGAGTTCCGGGTGGATCGGCGCCGTCGGAGGTTATTGATCGGACGAGCACGAGCGAGCGGGATGCGAGGATTCGCGAGATCCTGCGTGATGAGGTTGCTGCATTGTTGCGGGCTGAGTCGCCAGAATTGTTTGGGTCGATCAGGACCGCTATGATTGAGTAGTTTGATGAGCGATATGCGGCTCTCGCAGAGACGGCTGCCGCAGCAGTTAAAGCAGCTGTAGCAACGGCAAAGAGAGGAGCTAGTCGGGGTTTTCAGTATCGGGACTTCTATTATACGAAGCCCCTCGCATTCGATAGGGTTCAGGACCCGATTGTTGCTATGAGATGGTTATCAGACGTGGAGGGGTATTTCTCCACGAGTTTATGCCCTGCTGATCAGAGGGCGAGGTGTGCTCTGGACCTATTGGTGGAGATTAACCATGGGGTCATATTCCGACGCGCAGAGGGCTACGGTTTCAAGGAGACCAGTTAGAGAGATGTTCAGTACTCGCTATGTTCCGCGAGATGAGAGGGAGAGATTTGCTCGGGAGTTCCTTGAGCTGAAGCAGGATTCGGAGTCGGTGACTGAGATCACCAGGATGTTTATTGAGAGGGCGATGTTTTGCCCTGCGTTCGCTTCGGAGCGGGCTCAGATCTGAGTATGCTCAAGAGGGATATCAGACAGTTCGTGTCTGCGCAGAAGTGTGAGACCTTGTTGGAGTTGCAGGAGACCGCCATGTGGCGTGAGTTAGAGGTTGAGTGGCAGTTGCGTGAGCTGAGGCACGCCCCGATGCAGTCGCAGTCGCAGTCGGCGCCGGAACGGTCCAGGACCGTAGACGTTAGAATGGGGGATCGGAGCGGTCACACTTGTGGGAAGTGTGGGAGGGATGGCACCGGAGCTTGTTGGTCCGGTGGTGCATACCGCAAGTACGGAAAGGAGGGGCACGGTGCACGGAATTGTCGGCAGTCAGTGCCAATTCAGGATTTGAGGATTTGTTATCAGTGTCGGCAGGTTGAACATTTGAGGGTCAACTATCCACAGCTTTCTGCAGGACCGGTGCAGGCTCTAGCACCGGCCACCTCGAGGAGTTCAGGAGGAGGACAGGACGGAGCGGAGCCCCAAGGGCTTGCGGCAGAGGGAGACGGAGCAGTGTCGGAGGCAGCTGCGGGTATGAGGCTTTCTTGATGTCTTGATTGCCTTGCGTTGATTGTGGCGTATTGTTCGTGCTGGTATCTTGTGTGGATTTCGATGCGGTATTCGTTATTTCGCGGGTTGGGCATGGTTATGGATTGGTGCTTCAGATTTTCGCTTTGGCATTCGTTGTTCCCTGATGGGTTAGTATGGTTATAGTTTGGTGTTTTGGTGTCGGTAGCCTCGTGCGGTTTTCGATGTGGTATTCATCCTTTGGCAGGTGGTGGGCTTGGTTACGGGTTATTATTGGGAATTCCGTTGGTTATCGTTCGTGAGGGTTGTTAGTGGAGATGCAGCACTGGGTTGAATGTCGGGTAGCATCTGCAGTCGTAGAGTAGATAATTGAAAGGCCGGATTCTTTTGAGTGGATTGATCAGGGAGG
The DNA here is from genome assembly GCF_002870075.4 of Lactuca sativa. Lineage (NCBI taxonomy): Eukaryota > Viridiplantae > Streptophyta > Magnoliopsida > Asterales > Asteraceae > Lactuca > Lactuca sativa. Next base: position 253,817,849 of record NC_056627.2, read on the forward strand.
AGATGTGTTTTGCTGAGGGTTGCTTATGCTTGTGGGAAGCAGTCAGTGTGTAAATGTTCTCTTTGTGTAGGATTGTTCTGAAAGGTCGTTAATGACGATCGGTGGCAATTAGTCAGTGCTTTAGTGGGGGAGAATTGGAGAATTCTCCGGGAGGTCGAGGAGTATGTGAGGGTGCTTAGCTGTTGGGATTCAGCAGTGTTCCATCAACTCAGAGTATAGGCTGATAAGAGCGATTGTCGAGTACGCGGGGCGGGATACAGACCTAGGGCATTTGATTATGGAGGCCTGAGAGAAGGCCGGGATCAAGCTTCAGTAAGTAACCGGGGTTATGCGATCAGAGTATTGGTATGTTGGAGGTACGTGATGAGTTGTACTACATTAATCCCACGGGATTATGTTGTGCATGTTTCTAGAGCTGGAACCGGAAGGTTCCCAGAGTTAGAACCTGAGGGTTCGCAGAGTTTGGGTGTACGGACCCACAGAGATATAGCCTCGAGTGGCTAGTATGTGTTATGAGAGTCGGTCCAGTCATGCTGGAGACTCTGTTGGTATTGCTGGATCAGTTTGAGGTTGCGGATTGTGTATGTTCCAATGTGATTGCATTGGAAGGTCTGGCCCCGGGTTAGTAATCTTGTTTAGCTGAGGCAGTGATTTTGATGAGTGGAGAGAGTGCATGGGATTGAGAGCCCCTGTAATGATAACCAGAGTATGTGAATAGCGGTTACGCAAAAGGGTGGTGTCGCTTGGGGCAAGCACCGTGGCACCGGTGGGAGTGGCATTATGGCCAAGAGGGTCCCTTGGAAGGAAAAGAGAAAGGTGTGTAACTCCGAAGGGGAGTGCAAGTTCACAAGAATGAAAGCTACAGAGCAGAGTTATGGTTAAAGTATTTCGAGTATGGCTTCAAGCATCGTGTTCGCGGCAGCAAAGTAGGAACCCATCCGGTTTGGGGATGTCTGTTGAGGCTCAGAAGGGATGTAGGGGGAGAGAGAATCTTAAATTCTTAGTGTGATTCTGATCAGAGTGTAGGGTGGATGTAGTGGTTCATTTTGGGAGATGTTCGAGGATATCATCAGTGTATCGGGTCTTCCACCCTGCGGGTGTTGGGGTTAGTTCAGCATGTGTATGTGATGGCAAGAGGAGAACTTATGAGAGTTGCTCTGAGAGTGAGAATGGATCTCTCAGTCGGTCCGGAATGGACAAAGTGGGCTTTGGATCGGGGATCCGGTGGTTCATGGTTTCCTAACCCTTATGGGTCGAGTGATCGTTGAGGTTTGGAGCAGAGTTGCATCTTGGGTTACAGAGAGTGATGTGCAGTACAGAGATCATGCTTCGGTCAACAGAGCAGATTTGACAGAGCCAACAAGAAAGTTATGCGGACAGACGCCGATCCGAGCTTGAGTTTCAGGTCGGCGACTTCGTACTCCTGAAGGCCTCTCTTTGGAGAGGAGTGATCCGATTCAAGAAGAGGGGCAAGTTGGGCCCTCGGTACATTGGGCCATTTCGGGTGATTGCAAGGATAGGCCGGGTAGCCTATCGATTGGAGTTGCCAGCGGAGTGGGGACAGATCCACGACACCTTTCATGTGTCACAATTGAGGAAGTGCTTAGCCGATGAGTCGGCAGTGGTCCCATTAGAAGACATTCAGGTGGATGCGGGCCTGAATTATGCTGAGAGACCAGTGGTCATCAGAGATCGGAAGATCGAGGCTATGAGGAATAAGGAGATACCTCTGGTGTTAGTTCAGTGGCAGCGCCGGAGGGGATCGGAAATGACCTGTGAGCCGGAGCGTGAGATGTGGGAGCAGCATCCGGAGCTATTTTCAGAGTGAGACTTCGAGGGCGAAGTCTAGTTCTAGTGGGGGAGAGTTGTAACAGCCCGGAATTTCAAGTATTGTAATAATTATGTTTTTGGGGTGTTTTAAGAGGGGACTCGGCGAGTTGGAGCCTAGACTCGCCGAGTAGGATCGCAGACCTGGTCGCAGGTTCGCGACTGGACTCGACGAGTCCAGTTATGGACTCGACGAGTCTGCGCTGTTTAGCGAAAACCCTAACCGTTCAGGTTTGGGACGTATAAGAGGCACTTATTGGCCGTCATTGTTCAGTTTAGCCTTCTGAGAAGAACCCTAAATCGATTGTATGCATCTGGAGCAAGGATTATAGGCCATTGTTGATTATAGAGGAGTGGTTGTGCAAGGAAGAGAAGGGATTGGCTAAAGGAGCAGCAAGGGAGTCACATTCTAAGGATTGGGGACACAGAGAATACATCATCCAGGTAAGAATTCGAGTATACCCTGCTGTGTTGATGTGTTTATGGAATTAGGGTTTGTGGAACCCTTTTGTGATTAGATTGAATGCTACCCTAGTCCCCCAAACGATTGTGACTCTGTATTGGGACCTTTGGAGGTCCAGAATGTCCCATGACTGTACATTTCGGGAATTGATGAAGGTTTTGGATTGGAATCCTTATGCCTTAGGTCAATATGTATGTTATGAATCATGGGGTGTATCATGAGCACTGAAATGAGGACCTTACGTGATGGACCAGTCTAGGAAGGCCAGGCCTATGAATGGTCGGAGCAGTTCTGCCATTAGAAAGCAGTTTGAGCGGTTGCATGGCATGGACTCGCCGAGTCCGATGAACAGACTCGGCGAGTAGCTTGAAGAATAACTGGGACTCGTCGAGTTGTTCTTCAGACTCGGCGAGTTGAGTCGGGGTGGCCCCGCGATTCTTCCAGGAGGAACTCGTCGAGTAAAAAGGGGATACTCGACGTGTAGAAAGGGAATCTTAAGGAATCGGTGAGTCAAGGGCGAGTGGACTCAGAGTCGTTGAACTCGGCGAGTCTTGGGGTGACTCGGCGAGTTAGGTCGCGGGTTAAGTGAAGTTCTGAGTATGGGGACTCGGCGAGTCATAGGGTGACTCGGCGAGTAGGGTCAGTCAGGGGTTGACTTTGATCTTGTCTTTGACCAAGGATCGACCAGTGGTTCCAGGGGTATTTTGGTAATTGTTGTTTATCGTTTGAGTTCAGTGCATTGGCGGCTATCCAGGAGTGGAGATCGTATCAGTGATCGGAGCAGCTTGAGCTATCTGTTCAGTCGGCAGTTTCGAGGTGAGTTATCCTCACTATATCGTTAGGGTTTATGGCACCAAGGCCGACCCTTTTTACCGGATGGAAATCCGGGAAGTTGTCATTATATGTTACAGGCCGGAAGGCATTACTATGTGGACCGGAAGGTCATGGCCTGGAAAGGCGTATGTATGCATTTAGTATGTTGACTGATTCGTAGGGTAATGTTATGATAGTGACCGGCTAGACCGGTATCTTGTTAGAGTAATGCTATGATATGTGATCTGTGATCGATTGTTGTCTATGAACTGTTATATGATTGTTTATTATGTTATATATGCATTTTATGCTTATGGGCCGGAAGGCAATATGTTATGGGCCGGAAGGCGATATGTTATGGGCCGGAAGGCGATTAGGTTGTGTGATGGACCGGAAGGTCAGGGCCTGGAAAGGCGTATATGTGTGTTTGGTATTCTGGGGGTGTCTCACTAAGCTCTCGGGCTTACAGTTGTGGTTTTATGTTTCAGGTTCTCAAGAGTCTGTGACAAGGCAAAGGCGTGATCGTACCGTTCCTCGCGTTGGTGTCTTATGAATTGAACCTGGGAAATACTTTGTTAAATAATGTATTGAAAACCTTTTTGTAACAACATTATTAAAATGAGTGGCTTTTGAAAAGTTTTAATTGTTTTGAAATTTTGGATGTTACAAGTTGGTATCAGAGCCTTGGTTTGAGTGAATTGGGGAAACATTCGTGTGACTCCAGTCTCAAATCGAGGAGGATTTTAAAAATGAGAAATTAAAATGGTTTTCAAATTTGGTAAAAGGAGGACGCGGAGGTACGATCAGCCGGAGCCAGTAAGTAACCCCAAGATACCATACATGATATTTGTTTATTTGAGCTTGATAGAACAGCATGCTAGAGTTAGGCTAGGGATCTTCAGGAATTCATGATAATGTTGCCTGATATGTGATGCCTGTAGCCTAGGGTCCCTTATGGGATGTTCTCAGTGTTCCTCTAGTGGGGAGGGTTGATAGTTGTTTTGCATGTTCCCTAGGGTATTGTGGTAGTACTTCATACAAATATGGGTAGGTGTGGAAGGTAGTATGGGCCCGTACTACTGAAAGCACAGGACCCATACGCGTATCAGGGAAACCATGGTCTCTAGGGTAGGGTTGCGAGAGTTGGATCCCAGGATTTTGGGAAGTGTCTGAGATTGGTAGGGTGTCTTCATTATGGAGATCTCGAGGCATGACGATAGTGGATCCGGATCAGGATCGGGAGCTGGAGAGCGAGTTCCGGGTGGATCGGCGCCGTCGGAGGTTATTGATCGGACGAGCACGAGCGAGCGGGATGCGAGGATTCGCGAGATCCTGCGTGATGAGGTTGCTGCATTGTTGCGAGCTGAGTCGCCAGAATTGTTTGGGTCGATCAGGACCGCTATGATTGAGTAGTTTGATGAGCGATATGCGGCTCTCGCAGAGACGGCTGCCGCAGCAGTTAAAGCAGCTGTAGCAACGGCAAAGAGAGGAGCTAGTCGGGGTTTTCAGTATCGGGACTTCTATTATACGAAGCCCCTCGCATTCGATAGGGTTCAGGACCCGATTGTTGCTATGAGATGGTTATCAGACGTGGAGGGGTATTTCTCCACGAGTTTATGCCCTTCTGATCAGAGGGCGAGGTGTGCTCTGGACCTATTGGTGGAGATTAACCATGGGGTCATATTCCGACGCGCAGAGGGCTGCGGTTTCAGGGAGACCAGTTAGAGAGATGTTCAGTACTCGCTATGTTCCGCGAGATGAGAGGGAGAGATTTGCTCGGGAGTTCCTTGAGCTGAAGCAGGATTCGGAGTCGGTGACTGAGATCACCAGGATGTTTATTGAGAGGGCGATGTTTTGCCCTGCGTTCGCTTCGGAGCGGGCTCAGATCTGAGTATGCTCAAGAGGGATATCAGACAGTTCGTGTCTGCGCAGAAGTTTGAGACCTTGTTGGAGTTGCAGGAGGCCGCCATGTGGCGTGAGTTAGAGGTTGAGTGGCAGTTGCGTGAGCTGAGGCAGGCCCCGATGCAGTCGCAGTCGGCGCCGGAACGGTCCAGGACCGTAGACGTTAGAATGGGGGATCGGAGCGGTCACACTTGTGGGAAGTGTGGGAGGGATGGCACCGGAGCTTGTTGGTCCGGTGGTGCCTACCGCAAGTACGGAAAGGAGGGGCACGGTGCACGGAATTGTCGGCAGTCAGTGCCAATTCAGGATTTGAGGATTTGTTATCAGTGTCGGCAGGTTGAACATTTGAGGGTCAACTATCCACAGCTTTCTGCAGGACCGGTGCAGGCTCTAGCACCGGCCACCTCGAGGAGTTCAGGAGGAGGACAGGACGGAGCGGAGCCCCAAGGGCTTGCGGCAGAGGGAGACGGAGCAGTGCCGGAGGCAGCTGCGGGTATGAGGCTTTCTTGATGTCTTGATTGCCTTGCGTTGATTGTGGCGTATTGTTCGTGCTGGTATCTTGTGTGGATTTCGATGCGGTATTCGTTATTTCGCGGGTTGGGCATGGTTATGGATTGGTGCTTCAGATTTTCGCTTTGGCATTCGTTGTTCCCTGATGGGTTAGTATGGTTATAGTTTGGTGTTTTGGTGTCGGTAGCCTCATGCGGTTTTCGATGTGGTATTCATCCTTTGGCAGGTGGTGGGCTTGGTTACGGGTTATTATTGGGAATTCCGTTGGTTATCGTTCGTGAGGGTTGTTAGTGGAGATGCGGCACTGGGTTGAATGTCGGGTAGCATCTGCAGTCGTAGATTAGATAATTGAAAGGCCGGATTCTTTTGAGTGGATTGATCAGGGAGGAGATGTGTTTTGCTGAGGGTTGCTTATGCTTGTGGGAAGCAGTCAGTGTGTAAATGTTCTCTTTGTGCAGGATTGTTCTGAAAGGTCGTTAATGACGATCGGTGGCAATTAGTCAGTGCTTTAGTGGGGGAGAATTGGAGAATTCTCCGGGAGGTCGAGGAGTATGTGAGGGTGCTTAGCTGTTGGGATTCAGCAGTGTTCCATCAACTCAGAGTATAGGCTGATAAGAGCGATTGTCGAGTACGCGGGGCGGGATACAGACCTAGGGCATTTGATTATGGAGGCCTGAGAGAAGGCCGGGATCAAGCTTCAGTAAGTAACCGGGGTTATGCGATCAGAGTATTGGTATGTTGGAGGTACGTGATGAGTTGTACTACATTAATCCCACGGGATTATGTTGTGCATGTTTCTAGAGCTGGAACCGGAAGGTTCCCAGAGTTAGAACCTGAGGGTTCGCAGAGTTTGGGTGTACGGACCCATAGAGATATAGCCTCGAGTGGCTAGTATGTGTTATGAGAGTCGGTCCAGTCATGCTGGAGACTCTGTTGGTATTGCTGAATCAGTTTGAGGTTGCGGATTGTGTATGTTGCAATGTGATTGCATTGGAAGGTCTGGCCCCGGGTTAGTAATCTTGTTTAGCTGAGGCAGTGATTTTGATGAGTGGAGAGAGTGCATGGGATTGAGAGCCCCTGCAATGATAACCAGAGTATGTGAATAGCGGTTACGCAAAAGGGTGGTGTCGCTTGGGGCAAGCACCGTGGCACCGGTGGGAGTGGCATTATGGACAAGAGGGTCCCTTGGAAGGAAAAGAGAAAGGTGTGTAACTCCGAAGGGGAGTGCAAGTTCACAAGAATGAAAGCTACAGAGCAGAGTTATGGTTAAAGTATTTCGAGTATGGCTTCAAGCATCGTGTTCGCGGCAGCAAAGTAGGAACCCATCCGGTTTGGGGATGTCTGTTGAGGCTCAAAAGGGATGTAGGGGGAGAGAGAATCTTAAATTCTTAGTGTGATTCTGATCAGAGTGTAGGGTGGATGTAGTGGTTCATTTTGGGAGATGTTCGAGGATATCATCAGTGTATCGGGTCTTCCACCCTGCGGGTGTTGGGGTTAGTTCAGCATGTGTATGTGATGGCAAGAGGAGAACTTATGAGAGTTGCTCTGAGAGTGAGAATGGATCTCTCAGTCGGTCCGGAATGGACAAAGTGGGCTTTGGATCGGGGATCCGGTGGTTCATGGTTTCCTAACCCTTATGGGTCGAGTGATCGTTGAGGTTTGGAGCAGAGTTGCATCTTGGGTTACAGAGAGTGATGTGCAGTACAGAGATCATGCTTCGGTCAACAGAGCAGATTTGACAGAGCCAACAAGAAAGTTATGCGGACAGACGCCGATCCGAGCTTGAGTTTCAGGTCGGCGACTTCGTACTCCTGAAGGCCTCTCTTTGGAGAGGAGTGATCCGATTCAAGAAGAGGGGCAAGTTGGGCCCTCGGTACATTGGGCCATTTCGGGTGATTGCAAGGATAGGCCGGGTAGCCTATCGATTGGAGTTGCCAGCGGAGTGGGGACAGATCCACGACACCTTTCATGTGTCACAATTGAGGAAGTGCTTAGCCGATGAGTCGGCAGTGGTCCCATTAGAAGACATTCAGGTGGATGCGGGCCTGAATTATGCTGAGAGACCAGTGGTCATCAGAGATCGGAAGATCGAGGCTATGAGGAATAAGGAGATACCTCTGGTGTTAGTTCAGTGGCAGCGCCGGAGGGGATCGGAAATGACCTATGAGCCGGAGCGTGAGATGTGGGAGCAGCATCCGGAGCTATTTTCAGAGTGAGACTTCGAGGGCGAAGTCTAGTTCTAGTGGGGGAGAGTTGTAACAGCCCGGAATTTCAAGTATTGTAATAATTATGTTTTTGGGGTGTTTTAAGAGGGGACTCGGCGAGTTGGAGCCTAGACTCGCCGAGTAGGATCGCAGACCTGGTCGCGGGTTCGCGACTGGACTCGACGAGTCCAGATATGGACTCGACGAGTCTGCGCTGTTTAGCGAAAACCCTAACCGTTCAGGTTTGGGACGTATAAGAGGCACTTATTGGCCGTCATTGTTCAGTTTAGCCTTCTGAGAAGAACCCTAAATCGATTGTATGCATCTGGAGCAAGGATTATAGGCCATTGTTGATTATAGAGGAGTGGTTGTGCAAGGAAGAGAAGGGATTGGCTAAAGGAGCAGCAAGGGAGTCACATTCTGAGGATTGGGGACACAGAGAATACATCATCCAGGTAAGAATTCGAGTATACCCTGCTGTGTTGATGTGTTTATGGAATTAGGGTTTGTGGAACCCTTTTGTGATTAGATTGAATGCTACCCTAGTCCCCCAAACGATTGTGACTCTGTATTGGGACCTTTGGAGGTCCAGAATGTCCCATGACTGTACATTTCGGGAATTGATGAAGGTTTTGGATTGGAATCCTTATGCCTTAGGTCAATATGTATGTTATGAATCATGGGGTGTATCATGAGCACTGAAATGAGGACCTTACGTGATGGACCAGTCTAGGAAGGCCAGGCCTATGAATGGTCAGAGCAGTTCTGCCATTAGAAAGCAGTTTGAGCGGTTGCATGGCATGGACTCGTCGAGTCCGATGAACAGACTCGGCGAGTAGCTTGAAGAATAACTGGGACTCGTCGAGTTGTTCTTCAGACTCGGCGAGTTGAGTCGGGGTGGCCCCGCGATTCTTCCAGGAGGAACTCGTCGAGTAAAAAGGGGATACTCGACGTGTAGAAAGGGAATCTTAAGGAATCGGTGAGTCAAGGGCGAGTGGACTCAGATTCGTTGAACTCGGCGAGTCTTAGGGTGACTCGGCGAGTTAGGTCGCGGGTTAAGTGAAGTTCTGAGTATGGGGACTCGGCGAGTCATAGGGTGACTCGGCGAGTAGGGTCAGTCAGGGGTTGACTTTGATCTTGTCTTTGACCAAGGATCGACCAGTGGTTCCAGGGGTATTTTGGTAATTGTTGTTTATCGTTTGAGTTCAGTGCATTGGCGGCTATCCAGGAGTGGAGATCGTATCAGTGATCGGAGCAGCTTGAGCTATCTGTTCAGTCGGCAGTTTCGAGGTGAGTTATCCTCACTATATCGTTAGGGTTTATGGCACCAAGGCCGACCCTTTTTACCGGATGGAAATCCGGGAAGTTGTCATTATATGTTACAGGCCGGAAGGCATTACTATGTGGACCGGAAGGTCATGGCCTGGAAAGGCGTATGTATGCATTTAGTATGTTGACTGATTCGTAGGGTAATGTTATGATAGTGACCGGCTAGACCGGTATCTTGTTAGAGTAATGCTATGATATGTGATCTGTGATCGATTGTTGTCTATGAACTGTTATATGATTGTTTATTATGTTATATATGCATTTTATGCTTATGGGCCGGAAGGCAATATGTTATGGGCCGGAAGGCGATATGTTATGGGCCGGAAGGCGATTAGGTTGTGTGATGGACCGGAAGGTCAGGGCCTGGAAAGGCGTATATGTGTGTTTGGTATTCTAGGGGTGTCTCACTAAGCTCTCGGGCTTACAGTTGTGGTTTTATGTTTCAGGTTCTCAAGAGTCTGTGACAAGGCAAAGGCGTGATCGTACCGTTCCTCGCGTTGGTGTCTTATGAATTGAACCTGGGAAATACTCTGTTAAATAATGTATTGAAAACCTTTTTGTAACAACATTATTAAAATGAGTGGCTTTTGAAAAGTTTTAATTGTTTTGAAATTTTGGATGTTACATCTTGGGTCCTTGATACAAGATGTGGTTTTCACAATTGTTCTGAATTGCGGGGTCTAAGAAGAAGTGGGGATGTGGAGCACGGGAAACTGAACTTGATCATGGGGAATAGGAAAGCGTCACTTGTCACCAATATTGGAGTTTACTTTTTATTGCTTAGTAATGCGTTAGGGTTAGATTTGAACAATTGTTGCTACTCGCCATATATGGTGTGAAACATTATTTCTTTTCATGGTTTGTATAAACAAGATTTTAGATTTTTATTTAACTTTGAAATTGGTTCTATTAATGCTTTTTATAATGGTAAATTTTATTTTGAAGCGTTGCCTTGTAATGGTCTATATGAAACTGTGATGGTTGTAGACAACTTAGGATATAATGTATTTCATATTGATTCATCCAATGGTTTGGACAAGGCATGCTTGTGGCATTGTCGTCTTGGACATGTCAAAAAGAAGCCTATAGCCTAACTCCAAAAGGATGGTGTGTTGGATTCATTTGACTTGAAGTCGGATGACACATGCGAATCTTGTTTGCTTCGAATGATGACCAAGTCACCTTTCATTGGTACTTATGAAAGAGGTGAGGGTTTGTTGGATCTCATACACACCGATGTCTGTGGACCCTACATATCCGCCAGAAGGGATGCTAACCACTTCTATGTAACCTTTACCGACGATTATAGCAAATTTAAATATATCTACTTAATCAAGCACAAGTCGGAGACCTTTGAAAAGTTCAAAGAGTTTAAGCAAGAAGTGGTGAATCAATTGGGCAGGAAGATGAAGATGCTTCGATCTGATTGAGGTGGTGAGTATCTTAGTATTGAGTTCCACGACTATCTTAAAGAATGTGGAATTGTTTCACAATTGACGCCACCTAGGACACCACAACTTAATGGTGTTAATGATAGACGCAATCGAACCTTGTTGGACATGGTTTGTTCCATGATGAGTCGAGCTTCATTACCTATCTCATTTTGGGGGTATGCCTTAGAGATTGTTGCCCATATCCTTAATCTAGACCCAACTAAGAAGGTTGCCCAAACACCTCATGAAATGTTGAAAGGTAAGGTTCCCTCATTAGCACATATCAAGGTTTGGGGTTGCGAGGCTTTCATAAGACGAGAGACTCACGACAAGCTCGAACCTCATAGTGAGCGTTGTATTTTCATCGGCTATCCACGGACGTCCGTTGGATATCTCTTCTACAGACCGAGTGATAATGTTGTCTTAGTTGCGAGGAGAGGAGTCTTTCGCGAGAGAGAACTCATATGCCAAGAGGACAGTGGGAGGAAAATTAACCTTGAAGAGCTTCAAGAGTTAAGCGATGAAGGAACCTCTAACACTAGCAATCAACCTGAGGATGAGACTCCTTTTGAACCAGTTGATGAGTCTGTACCTATGAGATGTTGCAGTAAAGTTAGTGTTCCACATGTGTTGTACGGTTTTCATATAACAAGTGAAGGTGATACCTTTATCAGTGATAACACACTGATAAATTTGGATGAACCTAACAACTACAAAGAAGCCATGTCGGGACAAGAGTCAGCAAAGTGGAAAGAGGCAATGGACAGTGAGATTCAATCCATGTATGACAATCAAGTTTGGAACTTGGTTGAAAATGTACGAGGTCGTAACACTGTCGAGTACAAGTGGATCTTCAAGAAGAAGACCGACATGGATGGGAAAGTACACACGTATAAGGTGCGATTGGTTGTGAAGGGATTTACTCAAACTCCTAGAGTTAACTATGACGAGACCTTCTCTCCAGTAGTGAAGATTAAATCTATAAGGGTTATGCTAGCCATAGCTACGTTTCATGATTATGAAATATGGCAGATGAATGTCAAAACTGCTTTCCTTAATGAGAAGTTGGATGAAGATGTTTACATGAGTCAGCCAAAGGTTTTTATAGATGCGATGTACCCTAATAGAGCATGTAGGCTTGATAAATCCATTTATAGATTAAAGCAAACATCTCGTAGATGGAGTCTTTGTTTCGATGAGAAAGTCAAAGTGATTGGTTTTTGAAGAAGTGAGGATGAGTCCTATGTATATGTCAAAGCTAGTGGGAGTATAGTTAGCTTTCTGGTATTGTATGTGGATGACATACTACTCATAGGAAATGGCATTCCAACCTTGCAAGAGTTTAAGTCCTAGTTTTGGAAGTGTTTCGCTATGAAGGACCTCAGGGAAGCTGCTTACATTCTAGGGTTATGGATACTGAGAAATAGGATTAAAAGACGAATAGGACTTAGTAAAAGTACCTACTTGGACAAGGTGTTGAAATGTTTCAACATGGAGAATTCCAAGAAAGCAGAATTGCCTATCCAGAGCAAAATGAGTAAGACTAAGAGTCCGATTACCGATGCCGAAATAGCAGAAATGAGTCAAGTACCATATGCTTATGTCGTTGGCTCGATCATGTATGTTATGACATGTACTCTCCCTGATGTGGCTTTTGCTTTGAGCATGGTTAGTCGATATCAAGGGAATCCTAGTAGAACTCACTAGATAGTAGTAAAGAACATTCTTAAGTACCTACAGAGGACTAAGGACTGGGTCCTTACCCTCAGTGGGAGTGATGACTTGAGAGTGACAGGGTATAGTGAAGCTAGCTTTCAGACCGACAGAAATAATTTCCGCTCTCATTCGGGCTGGGTATTTACCCAAAATGGAGTAATAGTAACATGGAAAAGTTCCAAACAGGAGACTATAGATGATTCAACGCATGAATCAGAGTACATAGCAGCAAGCGAAGTATCAAAGGATGCAATATGGCTAAAGAACTTCATCGGATACCTTGGAGTTGTACCAGCTGTAAAGGAGCCTATGGATATTTTCTGTGACAACGAGGGTGCGGTCGTCTTAACCAAGGAACCGAGGGATCATGGCAGATGGAGGCACATCGACATAAAATATCACTTCATAAGACATCGAGTAGAAGTGAGACTCCTAGTAGTGAAGAGGGTATCATCAGAGGATAACCCAACAGATCCCCTTACGAAGGGACTGGGTAGGGTTAAGCATTTGCAGCATGTTAAGAGCATTGGCCTAAGAGACGATATCAGTTTTACTGATTAGATAGGCAGTTAGAAACTTGTAATAAATAAATTTAATTGACATTTGATGATTAAATAATAAGGGTTTTATTTATAAGGAAAGTTTATTGTCTTTTGTCAATTGTTTATTTTATGTTTCACTTTTTGCATGTTTTGACTTCCATATTGATATGATTATTCAAACTACCAACAGTCAATCATACTTTGGAAGTAAGATATGAGGTTAGACTGTCATGAATTGGCTTGTAGATTGTATAAAGTGTTTAGACATGGCAACAGTTTGTTACAACATTCATGAGTGCTCCTCAAATAAAATTTGAGTATTGGATTAAACTCACGCTCACGTGAATCACTTCATGGAATTTATCATGAGTGATTGTGAGACGATAATATCGTATAGTCTTCAAAGCAAGATATATGAGTTGTTGATTGCGATTTGGTTGTGCATTGATAATACAAAAAGCGCAACAATAACTTAATGTTATAAAACGTGTTGTTCTGTATAACTTAACAAGTAATTAGTACAAGCATATAGCTCAAAGTTTATCTGTTCTTTTTATCCTAAGAGGATTAAAAGCGATATCATGGGCCCCTCGATGATTTTGTTTTGACTTATGTGTTGTGCCTAGCCAAGACTCAATTGATGTGTTCAATTAAGTTCTATGTTAAACAAATCAGAAATCGGGAAACAAACTGCTTGACAATGAGTAAGATTTATTCCATGTCTTTGTCTACACGATATCTTGAAGAACATAGGATTATATGATCCCTTATATAAAGGACCGTTATTGACTAGGTCGGAGTTCGACAACGGTTTTTGAGAGCTACGATTGCTAATTAGATTTTGAAGTTGCATTGGCAGTTATAGTTATTAGATATATCCAAGTGGGAGACTGTTGTTGAGTTTTGAGCATTCTAACACTCCTAAGTGTACATGCAACCCTAAATACCTTGGATCTATGTTTTCTCAGTTATATATGCAAATATGAATATTCCAAGGTATTATCCTAACTAGCATACAAAACATTGATTCATATGGAGTAATATAAGTTAGAAGACATGCCTTTTGATGTAGCTTGATTCCATGGAGCTTAAGAGCCAAGTGCCCCAAGTGTGACACCTCAAATGGTTCACACAACACCAAATACACTTAGAATAACTTTAGGGAAATGAGACACTTCATGAAATCGTCTTGTCCTCGCCATTCCTTCATAGTGGCCAATTTTTAGGAAGAATAAGATGCTTATATAGTGTGTCACAATTAGGGTTACACCATGTAAACCCTAATTGTCATGGCCTTTCATTTCCATGATCCATGGGTACAAAAACATCATGGAGCATCCTATGGGTTTTAGCCCAACTTGATAATCCATGGAGCGTTAGCCCACTATATTTAATTAGCCTCTTTTTGATCACTTAATTAATTCCAAATTAATTCTTGATCAATACTAATTATATAATCTTATTAATATATTAGAACTTATAATATATTAATAAACCTTACGTGTTATTTCTCTCATTTTAGTCTATCCAAATGCATGATGCCATGCAACCTAAATGGACCATGCCAATCGGGTCAACTACATACCAAATATAGTTATGGACTTAGACACTAATCCAACAACTGTTGGATCAGGTCTTTAAGCCCATAACTATAATTGGTATGTACTTTACCCGATTATAGCATGGTCCTTTAGGGTTGCCTTCACCGGAGCAATTTGATAGAATGAATATTTGAGAAAGAGGTTATTTGTGCTTAATTAATATATTATATGAATAATATTAATTGAGAAATCATTTTATTCAACTGGTATTGATCAAAAATTAATTTGGAATTAATTTAGTGATCAAAAGAGACTGATTAAATTTGCAGGGACTGATTGGGTAAATCAATAATACTTATAGTTTGGGCTAATGATCCATGTTGATTAGTGATGGACTAAATCTATGTGAGAGTCCATGAAAAGTTAGTCCAAAGGGTCGATCATATGGATTATTGGAATACTTAAAGGCTTAAGTAAATTTGGGTTTTATGGATGAAACCCTAAGGATTCCACACTATAAATTGAACCCTAGGCTTCCTAAAATCAGCAAATCATTCCAAGGTGAAACCCTAGCCGATTTTGGTGCTTTTAACCTCTTTCTCATAAGTGTCCTCTTGCTTTTTGTGTTTGTGACTCATTTGAGGTATCACATTTGAGGTACTAAGCTCTTGAAAATTCATGAACTACAAGCTATAACAAAGAGGTATTCACCTAACTTGTTTTATGTTGTAAATTTCGAAATTGTATGCTACTTAGGGTTAATTCTTTGGATAAATTAAAAATGCATGTATAACTTGAGAAAACTTAGATCCAAAGCATTAGGGTTATATGTGCACTATAGGATTGTTATAGTGCTCAAAAGCCATCAGTTATGGACAATCATTTGTTGAGCTTTTCTTAGTGGATCCTTATTCATTTTTAGAAAGTCTCTTATGAGTTGAGTTATTAATGATGGAGTTCGTTGTAGGTCTCTTGGATGACTTGTCGGATAGTGGTGCACCTAAGTTGTTATGGGAGTTTGGATGCCACTCTGATATACATGATCAAGATATCTTGAGTGTTCTTTTTGCATGGTTGGGTGGTGTTCCTAGTAGAGGACTAGGGGTGGGTATGACGAATGGATGATCATCAGCCATTAGGTAGATTTCTAGAGTTTAAACTGACGAGTTACCCGTTTTGTGAAGTATATTGATGAAGTTGGTTTGTAGTTATAGTTTTAATAGTTTCCCGGTTTGAGTGGCTATTTCACCCCTACATCTAAGCATACAGTCATACTAGCAAGTGTCTCAAAGACAACAAGCACATACAGACATATCAGTAAGTGTCACGAAGACCACTATTATCCTACAACATAATCCAATGGGCCGACATTGGTGCCTTCGACCCACAAGTATAGTGAGGAGACTCACCTTATATTCCGAATGAATAGTTGCCCCGATCACTGCTCCAAAAGCTATCTTTATCGGTTACCTATACAATTAGCAGAGACCTAAATCTCAACTAGTATTCAAATAACCCAAAATGCCATTAGGTCATAATCGGTCAAATTCCCGGTCAAAATCAAAAATTCAAAGGAGTTCAACACAGACTGAGTCCGCCCAGCGTACTCAATGACTACGCTCAACATAGTAGATCCCTTTCTGATTACGGGGCTCCAGCCTAGTATGCTCATCATACTACCAGGTACATCCAGGGAACTCTACCAATTCCGTTTACTTTTATTGAGTGCTTATTTCATTAAGATCTCACATCCAAAGCTCAAATCTACTCCAAAATAACATTCTAAGTCATAAAGTTTCAAACTTTATGACTTTCCATGGCTAGAAGGAGTCCATACACCCAAAATCCTAACTTAATACACAAACCAATGCATCACGACTCTTACATGGAGGGAACAACGGGACCAATATCACATTTTTATGACTCCTAATAGCTCCATAATGGATAAAGTCTCCAAATTTATCCATTAGGATGGTTCAAACAACCAAGATCTAATCTTTAACTCTCAAAGGGACCAAAAATGCATCTTTCTCAACTTAATCCATTAAGTCCATGTCTTAACCGTTTAAATCTGAATCAATATGACGTTTAGATGGATAAAGTTTTCAACTTTATCTATAACAAGATCATAAACTTTCAAGATCGCAACTTTATGCACTAACATGACCAAAAAGCTCATAAACCCAAAACTAGCTAGATCTAACAAATACATCATCAAGATTCAAGCTTTATACCTTCTGGAGTTGAGAAAAGTAATGTAGGCTCTGGATCTACAAGCTTGAGCTTTAACAATCAATAAGCTTGAACTTCTATTTCATCCAAAATGCACTAAAACATATATAAATGCTCAATATTTGATCTAATGGCTAGTGTTTCGAGTTGGAGGCTCAAGAGGGTAGAAGCTGATGTTAGGAAGGACCCTAAGGGCTTAGAGTCATTAAATAGGGTTCAAAACCACGAAAATAGGGTTTTTGCATTGTGGCGGTACGACCAATGTACGTAAAGTTATGCCCAATGTAACACCCTAAAAACACGATTTCCTCAGTCAGTAAGTCCATCATACTCCTGGTGTACGCCCATCGTACTATTGGACTCTTTTGTTCCATCTTAACTTCAAACAACCATAACTTATTCGTTCCAACTCCATTTTTGACGATCTTTATATCCACTGAAAGGGTATCGACGAGCTCTATAATTCTATCTTGATACTTATAACTACAAATATTTTGAACTAAAATCCTTAATTTATGCAAGAAGTTTGAAACATAACCTTTCCCATTTTACCCCTCAGCTTCCATCGACCAATCCAAGGTGGTAATCATTTGTCCATCATCACACACCTCCAATAGAGTCTAAACTTCATTCCATTGAAGCCCAAGGCCTCCATTTTGATCCAATTATTGTCCAGAGTCCTGAAATAAGAACTTTTTGAAACAGGATGTTACAACTCTCCCCTACTTAAAGTAGATTTCATCCTTTAAATCATCCCTTACTACTTCCATTGTCATAATATTTAAACCTCTTCAATATCTATATTAGAGCCTATTCTTACCTAAATCACACCTCATGGAGAAGAAATGAACCTTATCACTCTGTCTTTAGCAATCAAAAGAGAACCTAACCGCTCTGCTTGAAAACTGGGAACCCTAAACAGTGTCTGTCTTCTCAATGGAAAAAATTATTGCATGCCACAACGATAAAACTCCAATTCACAATCCGTACCGAACGAAAGTCTTCCAACCTTGAATATTTTTGCTGACCACTGGAAAGACATAATCACTATCTTTTCATTGCGGCTGAAACATTTCAATTAAAAACAAGGCAAATCCCCCAACACAAGTTTCACTCCCTAGGTGCCAGACTAATACATAACACAAATTCTGATAACCAAGGATTTTCATATTTGATCTACCCGAGATCTCCTGATTCCATGCTGACCTTCTACTAAACTGAGATGCAAAATCCCTAATCGTCCACTGAAACTAACAACCTCATGCATGGTCATGCATTGAGATTCACTTTAGAGTCTAACTGACAAAAGTTACCTTAAACTATTTGCCAACATGGATCCAAAAGTCCTCAAGGGACGACGTAACAAATGCAAAAGTTCTCTTCAATCTATGCATAAAGAAAGATGGGTTTTTAGTCATTTCTAAACTTAAGTTACTAGATCTTAGAAGTTCGTGGCTTTATAATAGATAAATTTGGAAACTTTATCCATTTAGACATCATGTTGATTGAAATATGAAAGTAAAAGGCTTAGACATATTAGATTAAGTCGAGAACTATGCATTCTTGGACTTTTTGTGACTTAGAATTTTGATCTTGCTTGATTGGAGTGTCTTGATAGGTAAAGATGGAAACTTTATCTATTAAGACCATACTGAGGACCCGATTTAGTATTTTGGGGGTTTTGACTTAATGGATTAGGTCTTTTTACTATGTGAAAAAGGCATGAACATGGCGCCTTTCTCTGGCGCGACACACTTTTTAGGGTTTTCTGATTCAGGTATGTTTTAGTCGAGATACCCAATTATTTTGCGCAGTAGACCAAGAGTTGATTTTTTGACCAGTTTGAGTTTAGGCCAAAGTTTCGTAGAATAGAGTATTTGACTAAGGTCTGGTCTTGTTTTGGCATTAGGTAGCTTAAGTTAGCTATTTAGTTGCTGAGGTTGCTGTTGAGTAGTTCAGGTGAGTCTTATCACTATACTTTATATTGTACTATGTGTCCTCTGGAAGATAGGATGTGTTTATGTTGAGTTATACTGTTAGGCAGGTAGACTTGCTAGTTTAGTTTCCTGTATTATCAGATTGCTTATGTATTTATTTGATATACATATGTTGATACATTACGGGTTGAGTTAAGGGTGGTCAAACCATGTATTGTAGGCCAAGATACCCGGGGCAGACCGACTATGTGTTGAATGCTAAAAGGAGCGGACCAAATTTATGTCCAAGGCCAAAAGGGGCAGACCAGCTTTATGCTGAAGGTCAAAGGGGTGGAATTGATTTATGTTGAAGGCCAAAGGGGCGGACCGGCTATGTGTTGAAGGCCAGGGCAGATTAACTATGTACTGAAGGCTGGGGCATATCAATTGTGTGTTGATGGCTGAAAGGGCGGACCAACTCTATGTTGAAGGCCATGTTTGTATGCATTGTGTGTATATTGTTGTATGTCGTATTTTGGGGAACTCACTAAGCTTTGTGCTTATAGTTGTGGATTAAATGTTTTTCGGGTACTTTATTAGTTCGTGAGAATGTGAAGGTGTGGCTGCACATGCACATTAGTAATTTTACAATTTAAGATTTCACGTTACTTTCCTTTATGCCTCTGATTTTTCAATTATGGTTTCTGAATAAATGGTTTTGCCTTGGATGTATAAAATAGATGTTTATTCTAATTTAAAATTGAAAATTTTATTTTGAAAATCGAAACGTTACGGAAATGATTACTATTGGTCAGATGACGTTAATCCTCTAATACATGTCCATTGAACACTAGACCAAGAAGTTCAATAGCAAATTTAACGGGACTTTGAACTACATGGTGATGTAGTATATCATGCTCTTTGACATGTTTTAATGGAACATATTTAAGAACATTTTACTAACATGTAATTTTACTACGTTGTGTTGTAATAGTAGAATATTATTATTAAAAATTTAATAGTTTTCTTTAAAGTTTTATATAATTAAAAAAATTTATAGAACAAGTTTAAAATATATCATTAGCTAACTTAATGTCACACCCCAAAACCACGAATGACGGAAACGTTCAGGGGTGGAGGACGTCATGTACAGTATCACAACAGTGTAATATAATAAACAAGCAACAACATCATCCATTGCATTATAAGTCGAGTTTTAATACATGTGTGTTATTTCATAATGTACAACAATAAAATGAATAATCAAAATAAGGAGAGTCTTGTCTGGGCTCCATCTTCTCAAAAACCTGGCCATCGCACCTGTATAATTGATGACCTGAGAATACAAGTTATTTTGAAAGCGAGTATCAGCTTTAAAGCTGGTGAATTCATAAGTAATTAAGGTGTCATTGTCTGGCTTATGAAAATCTATTATGAAGGCCATGTAAACCTTTAATGAAAATGTTGATGTAAGTATGAAAAACCCTAGAAAATCCCTTGCTTTCTATAAGTATGAAATGTAGTCTTCTACCAAGACCCGGATGTTTTGTTATGACAATGTAGTCTTCTACCAAGACCCGAATGTTTTCTAAGTAAAATGATAGTTTTTCCTTCAATTGTTTAGTACTAAAGTACTTAGTCTAACTCATCGTTTATGTGAAGGTATCACAAAATAAAGTAAACAGGAAAAATGTACTACTGTAAGTGTTGTCACTGGGTACTAGGACTAACACAACATCGCATTAAGCGAAAGGTATAACCTAATGAACATCCGAAGGTTGTCCAGAACAAGTATTAATGTAAGTTGTACTACTGTAAGTGTTGTCGCTGGGTACTAGGACTAACACAACATCGCATTAAGTATTAATGTAAGTGTCATCGTTGGGTACTAGGAGTAACACAACATTGCAATAAGCGAAAGATATAACCTAATGAACAATCGAAGATTGTCCACTTGTCCTTTGTAGCAGCAATAGGTGGGTGGAGGGGTTAGCCCCGGTTATCGATCTACCTAGTATAAGTAGTAACCTTAGACCTCCGTAGATGGTCATCGACCACTGGTGCTAATAAGTGGGGTTCGGAATGGTAAGTCCCGCCGAGCTATCCCATTGAACCGGGATAGGAAAGATAATTTACACAGAAAGTACTAATAAATCATCCTCGTAGTTCTAAGTACAAGTATCCAGGTAAGTGAATATAGGATAATGCACCTATGTAGAAGTGTTCCTGTATGGTATTCATGTAAGTGTGTTCATGTAACAGGTAAGTATATGTAAACATATTCATGTATCATGTAATCCTAAGTACATGTACTCATGTATCATGTAAGGTATTGGTATAGACTCATGAATGAACTGACTCTTGTGTGATTCCTTGTAGTAGTAATAATGTTTGATATCTTCTAACTATCCCTATGATAATTAACTGGAAAGTAAGTGATTGCTCAAGTAGATTTATGAAACCTCGATACACCAGGGTGTGGGAAACTGAACTAAGGATGAAAACTATAATCTCTAACATATAAATGAACATATGCGCCTAAGTATAGTTTGATTCAAGAAGGTAAAATAATGGTTTTGCAAGATATCTAGGATTTTTGAACAATAATTAAGAATGACTTGATGTCATTTTAATAAACATTTCAAAACTAATACTTTTGTTATCAAGGTATTTTAAGATATAAAACCACTTCATGTGTCACCTTTTGAAATATGTGAAATCTACTGAGTGAAAACACAGTTACAAAATACATAAGATTGATTTAATAACATACTGTTTTCTACTTGTATCCCCCCCCCCATTAAAACGTTTAAAATCATTTAAAACATTGATTAAGGGGTATGAACTCACCTGTTGCGGGTGATACGGATGAACTGAAGAGGTAGGACTGCTAGGTGTCAAGTGAAGTCTTGAACACACTTACGATCCTAGTTAACATATAATTTCACATATATGTAACAAATTAGTCTATAAACAACTAATAAACAAGTCAAGACACCCTAGGACATGCTAGACACCTTTATCAAGTGTTATTAGCCTCTAGGATTGCATCTAAGTGTTTGTAGGGGAAGCTATTGTGTGTAGGGCTCAAGGAATACTCCACCATGAGGTTCATGGCCCTAATGACCCTACTAAGTGAGTTTACAGTCGTAAACTCATGAGTTTACGGCCGTAAGCTCACACTTATGTTACCATTTGATGTTTGATGCTCTATAAGGCCCTAATAAGCATTTCTACTTAATGGCTTGGTCTATGGAAGAGTTTAGGGCATAATATAACTCCTTTTAGGAGTATATGGCCCTGGGACCATATTCCCTTGGATTTTACGGCCGTAAACTCCCTTGGGATGATGTTTTTGATGCTTTCAAGTCCCATACTCACATAGGATATGTTCTAGGCAATTGTTCAAGGCTTTAGGAGGAATTATGGCACCATTTGGCACCATTTATTGGATTTCACGGCCCTAGAACCTTTTGGGCCGTGAACTCTCTTTCTCCCTTGAATATTAATTGATTTGGTGGTCTAAACATGTAATGTAGGCTTCTAGTTTGAGATCCGAGGCTTTGAGGGACTTTGGGACACCTTTAGCCCTTAAAATGGAGTTTACTCCCCAAGTGTTCTTGGGCGGTAAACTCCCGAATCTTAGGGTTTTGTTTGTTTTCTAGTCTCAAACACACTTATATACAAGCCTAAGTTCGTTACCTAACACATGGAAAAGACTAGGTAGCATTTAAGCCACATATAGGAGTTTACTCTCCAAGAACGTTCTTGGGCGGTAAACTCTCGAATCTCACAGATTTGATATGTAATATAAGTTATTAAGCACATAATAAGCATTATAAGACAACTAGAGAAGTGTACTCACGATTTGGGATAAAAACCCGAAGATCCGTGAGAGAGAAAATGGCTTTTCTCTAGTTGGAAATGCGAATAATGAATAAATTTGGTTCAGAATTCTATTTATAGTCCTGAGATATTTTTGGCAGAAAATATTTTTATTTCTGAAATGATTTCTAATATAACTGAGTGTTGGAATAACAGTGTTGCACATAACCCTAGTGCAACCACTCTCCTGATATCTCCTTAAGTGTAAATCCTGAAAAAAAACTGTCAAACTTATACCCGAAGTCTGGAATTTCACTGAAACTGTTCTAAGCTCTATTGTCTTAATATGGTTTGTTCAGAATGGAAATTTTGGGTTGTCACAATTAATAAATTAAATTATTGAACATAAAACAAATTAAACTTTTGAATATAAAATAAAGAGAATATAAGAGATATATAAATTATATAAAAAATTAAATAATTGTTTTTCAGATAAAAATAATTTCCATTTTTATTTATTTTTTCACTAAACATCTCATTTAACCATTGTATGGGGATTTGTAAAATGGGAATTGAACTCTATACAATATGGCATCACTAGAATGTATAGTTTAATCATGGAAAAATCACACTGTAACACAATAAACTATGTGTTTTGTCATAAATTAGTTATTAAACTTATTTTTTTGCAATAAGTAAGTAAACTTTAAAAATAATGTCAATTAAGCCATTATGACCATGCGGTTAAGTTGTTGACATGGCATGCCATCACTTGTTGTTTGAAATTCTGGATCACTAAAATATATATGTCCACATGGCTTCCACATGTGTTCTCTTTCTAATTATATTTATTCATAACCATAAGATACTAAACCATACAAAAATCTTATTCATGATTCCAACCAAATTTGAATTCAACAATCAGCAACAAAACTTTAGATTTGTGTTAATGAAATGTTTAGCAACAAAACAGTTGATTTCATTTACTCTTTCCGGCAGAAAGAAATTTGGAGCACGGTTGATTACTTGTAACAATGTTTAGCCAGAGGTGGTGGATTATAGATAACCATCACGAACCAAATTAATCGAATTAGATTTATGGTTTATCTAAACATGTTGGAGATTCACTTGGGAAGAACTTGCTTCAATCTCACTCCCCTTCTCCCACTAACTGTTTCTCGCTATCCTATGTTTCCCTTACATACGCCATTGCAAAAATTTTCCTTTCCCCAACAACAACGAAGATGTAGAACAAACCCGTAAACTTGAAGGTCTTCTCATTGAAAAGTTGTTAGAGACGAGATCGAGGGGTACCAGACGGGAGAGGTTCCAGGGAGGTTGGTGAAGTAAGAAGGGAGGAGTAGACCAGAGGACGGTATCACCGAAGGGAACATTAATGATGACAGGGAGAAGTGGGTGTGCTCCAATGTTTTAAAAACCGGTTTTTTAGTTTAACCGGCATGGTGATCAGTTTCCGGTTCAACCAGTTTAACCGGTTCCACCGCCGGGTCAACCGGTTTCTATAATTTTCATATTTTTTTCATATTTTCTTACATATACATACATATATAAATCATGAATTTGAGGTTTAATAGTTCAAACATTAAAAATATACATAAAAGTAAGTTGTAGATCAATCCAAATACATTAAAATAACACATAACTATAAGTTTTAGTGTTTTACATCAATCCATATACGTCAAAAAGAAAAATAAAATATAATAATGAAACAAAATATAGTTTTAGATGAATACAAACAAATCAAAAAATTTCATAACATTTACCATATGTTTTTATTTAGAGAAAACTAAATATATTTAAAAAAAATCACCAAAGTTTATTATGCAAATGGTTCTTTTCCATTATATAAATATATTAAAAGAGGGTTCTCAATCCAACAGTTCTTTGTTGTGATTGGACCTTTTTTTATTTTCTTTTCCTTTCTGATTAATTTCCTTTTAATTTATTGACAAAAGGTGTTAATGGAATGCATGGGTACTTTTGTCCAAACGGGTTTTATTTTGCCACCTGCTTCTCTTTGAAGGCGTATTTTTTTACAGAATCGAAGGATAGGAAAGGCTGGTCGTTGCCTGCTACGTGTGATGTTCCTATCTATGTTCCTTCTTATTTTTCCACGTTCCATTCACCGCCTCTGTTTGCCCAATCACATACATACCATTGTAGGGCTCACTCAATTTGAACTTCTTCTCACTTCCGATGTTTATCTTATTCTCCCCAATCTCACTATCGATTTAGGGTTCAACCTCTACACCACCGTCAATTTGGGATATGCAGGTAAGGAAGCTTTGATTTCGGATTCAAACCCGTCGGCTTGCTTCTGTTGTTTCTCTTTATTTTTATCTATTCCTTCGTTTTGGGGTATGATTTCGTTGCCCTACAGAGAAATTGATGCAAAATAAGTTCAGAAATTGAAGTGGGTCACTTCTATTTGCTTTTGATCGATCATGGTTAAACTTGGAAACCTCCAGGGTTTTGATGGAGGGACGAGTGAGGAAGTACAGACATCACCATCAACAATTAAGTCCTGATAGAGCTAAAGTCTGGAAGGGGAGGTCTCCTAGGTATTAGAAACATCAACCTGAGTTGGAGATGGAGCAGGAGCAGGTAGAAATCGACAACTTCAATGTCCTCACTTCATTGAAGTTCCTCTTAGTTCATCAAAGGGTCTTTTCTTAAGAGGTATATCTATAATCTCATCTCACAATCAATCCACCATTCTTTATTTTAATGAAATAGTTAACCCCAAAATTTGACCTTCAGAACCTTTCTTGCAGACGTGATTGAAAAAGTCAATGTTCTCACATGAAGAGGCATGGCGTCAAAGTACTCACAGTCAGGCAATTGCATTCACAACATTTTACGACTATAATTTTGTTTAAAGAAGAGCCCAACAAGTAGGTATCCACATCAGATTATGAGTCTTTCATGAAAAACCTCATTATTGACTTTTACTTCTAGCTTTTAAGATTTGGATTTGATGATTAGACTAAAGAACATATTAGCCTGAATATGGAAGCTCTATCACTTTTCAAGAACTGATGGTTACTCATTGGATTTGTTTATTGTTTATGGTTGGCCATATGAGGTATTTCACTATATTTATATATATTAAATATGATAAAAAAAAATCTTTACTTGGTCAACCACCTTACTTTTTTAGGGCCATTTTATATGATTAACATTTGGAGGGCATTTATGTTTTTTTCCATTGTGAACAAAGAATTAGAAAGTTGGTTATGAGAATATATATATATATATATATATATATATATATATATATATATATATATATATATATATATATATATATATATATATATATATGTCTTTACAAGTAAGTGTGTGGTGCCAAAAAAAAAAGATCATGAACAATGAAATAGGAAAGGGTAAAACAAAACTTTATTTGTTAATTTTACCTTTTATGTTATACAACACCACATTGGATTTAACTGTATAATATATAAAATATATATAAAAAAATTAAATGATCGCATATATAATCCTTAATCAGGTGATGTGTCAATGGTGTCTACCCCAATCATCGATTATGGTGAAACTGTTTTAAAGCCACCTTTAATTGATGTGTAAGCAATTTTGCCATAGTTGATTTTTTGAATATCTTTTTGATCTTCACTGTAATTGTTTCCTGCCAATAGGACCATTTTTGCTACATATTCATAAAGGGGTCATTTTTGTCATGTTTTTCTTGTCATAGGGACTATATTTTAAACAGTTTCCTACTATAAGGATCTTTTATGTAATAATTTTTTGTCAAAGGGACCATTTCTTCAACAATGTTTTCTCTGCCTACATGACCATTTTTTATCAAATTAAGATATACATGTAAGTATGTTACATCTAAACATATTTAATTTTCTTTTAACATATTTAATTTTCTTTTAACATTCACTGTATATATATTGAATAGATAGTCAAACAAAAAAATCATTCACTTTTAAAAAGAAATTGTTTGCAAAGATCGGGTAGATCCTAAGACTAGCACTTTTGACTACATAGCTGTTTGTATTTTTATCTTTTTTTAGCAATTGGTAGTGAACAAGAAAACAAAATAAAACATCAAATCAAGTATCATCAACAACCCTAATATTTATTTTTTTCTTTGGATTTTTGTTGTTTCCAACACTTAATTTGTGTACTTTTGTTTATAGTTCCAGTCATCATGGGAGTGATTTAAAGGGATGCCCACTGTATCCTTCATATCCTAAAGATTTGTAAGTTATGTATCTTTTTTCATGTGTGCATAATATTAGTTGTTAATTGTTCTACAACAATTTGTAACTGAATATTGAAAAAATTATAATTTCAGGGAAGTCGAAGGACTCCAGTTCACCGGACACCACTTTACGCAAAGGTTTCCTAGAGGTTGTTTGTTTTTTCTTTTTCTTCACTAACTCTCTATGGATAAAGTACTAAACACATAGATGATGGATGTCTGGAATAAGTACTATATAAATGATTTTTTTTTTTTTGACTAATGAGCAATCTGACTAAAAGATTGACCATTTTATCTTTCTATCTGGAAGTGATATTGAAAGATAATTGTCAGTTGATTGTAGTATTGGAGTGTGTCATTGGGACATTAATCCTCAAAATTTATTGCATCATATATACCAAACTACTCTACACAATAATAGTAACTAACAATCTTAATGACCATCAAGCTTTTACAATGAAATACCCTCCAACCCCCGCAAGGCGGGGGTTCCTTCTCTAGTTTGTTTTTATTCGGTTAAACCGTTTATTTTGACCGGTTCAACCGGGTTTTTCTAAAACCGGCCGGTTCAATCTAGTTCAGAAATCGACATAAAATCGGTGATAGTTGAATCGTTCTCTCCCCTGGTTCCCGGTTCAACCGACCGATTCAAACCGGTTTTTAAAACATTGGTGTGCTCGACGTCGATGGCGGTAGATGTGTTTAGGGGAAATGCAATTACCCTATCTCCATTAATCATTCTTGACCATTGTGGCTTCGAGTGTGATCTACCATGAAGAGAAAAGTGGGAGCGAGAGTGATGAGTGCGATAGAGGCAGAGGGAGGTCGAAGAAGATGAGAGAAATTGAGGCGTCAAGATTGAAGAAAGTGTTTGACTGGTCTAGGCCACGGGTTCTTTAATTAATCCTTATTTATTTATTTTCCAAAATTATGAAAAATTAAAATAATCAATTTATCTACGTGGATCAAATATGGAGCTTCTCATTTAAACAGGTGAATGTTAAGTTTGTGACTTATTGCGTAGAAGTTTTTTTTATGACTAATTCAGAAAAAAACACATTAGTTCATTGGACAAGAAAGTGATTTCCTTTTAATCAATTCTAATTCCATATCAACATTTTTATCTCATTCAACTCCTCAGTCCATTGAATCCCATTTGAGAGGGCCTTAGCCTAGTCGGTTCAATTATATTCTGTTTTGTTTTTCACGCATACAAGATACAAGAAAAAAAAAAAAAAAAATTTGTCCACGTGGAAGTAGTGTGGTACGCCATGGGATGTTGAGACAAAAACAAAAGTTGTGAGAAATGAGGATCGTAACTTATAAAATGCTCCAATAAATTAACTTTTTCATATAAGTATGGTACATGATCGATCAAGTATAAGGAAACAAAAAACGATAGACGAAGAATTGAAAGTCATACATTCGAGGTCCTGAATACACTTGAACTTTGTAGTATAAAACAAACGACAAATGGGATTCTTTGGAAGCTTTTCTAGTTTCCAAAAGTAGATTTCGACATGAAAGCTTTAATAATAGGCCTCACTCTCTCTATTGCTTTAATAGTACAAAAGAGTATTATCCTGTATGCGACAGCCATACCAAACAAGATGCCAAGATCAATCCACTTCGAAACTCCCGTCTCGATGTGCAATGCACTGTTCAATATCATCTCACCATCAACTGTAGGAGGACCTCCCACGTACTGAGGAAACTTTAGCCCTTTAAACTCGTTTTTGTATAATCCTTGTAATGCATACCTGTGGAGTGAAATATAGTACAAAGGGTATTTCCAGAAGAAATATGGTAGATCATTTGGCAAACGAAAGAACCCTGCACCGAGTATCATCAAACCTACAATCCCAGCACCAGAAATGATGCCCATGAGCAAATTTGGAACAACAGCAGCTACGAGCATCATAAGACCTTCAACCAACAACATTGACACAAAGACAACTAATGAGAAATAGATGAATAGCCTGGGTTCTCGTTGAAGCCCTACGAGGGAGTAAGCTATAGCTCCTGGGATTAAAGAGATCACAAGTAGATATGGCGTTGAGGAGATGGTATGGCTGACAACAAATGATCCAACCCCGTAGTGCCCGTTTAATCTTTCCAATTGAAAAACCTATATACATGATACATGTAGTAACGATTAAAAAGGAATTATAAGTTCAAGCTGTACATGCCATTTTGTTTATCCAAAAACACCTAAGATATGTCATGTCAACGAACCTTCATTTCCTCCACGAAAGACGGGAACCCACCAATGGCTAAAAGGGTCAGGAATGTAGAAACAAACATGAGCATTGAAATCCTAGCCTGTGTTATTAAGAACCAAAATAAACAATCGTAATTGGTAATTAATAATAGATGAACTGAAACACCTTTAATTAATAACAGATGAATCGAGCTTGAAATTTCATATTAACTTTCCTTAATTGAAGATCCATGTTTCCAATAACATTCAACAACTCAGAAAATACTGCTACTATTTAATAAAAACTGGGAACTTCAACTCTTATAAATGGTTTTTGTCAGAAAAGAGGGTTTTTTTTTTTTTTTGTTTTAAAAAAAAATATGCAAACAATCTTTTGTATTAAAGTTGTTATATTTACAACATAAAACTTACATTTACTGAGTCGAATCCCAAACCAATTTGGTAGAAGAGTGTTCCTAATGCCGAACCCAAACCAATATATATACAAAGTCGCAACCAGTAGTATCCTAGATCGCGATACATGTTTTTGAACGACCTTTCCGTTAGAACCAAACATTGTGTCATGAAATTGGCTTGCAGGCTTCCTTTTTTCTCAATGATGTCTCCTTCCTTCAAAAAAAATACATTTTTCATTATCCGTAATTCACTAAATGTAAACTTTAGTTTTATGAAAGAATAAAGAAAGCATAGTGTACTGTACCACTGCACATAGAGTATCTATATCAGAACGGACTTTCTTATATATATTAGATGACTTGTAGGATGCTGCTAGTTCTTCGATTACTTTCTCAACAAGAATCTTTCCACCAATGGTATCCTAATAATGGACAAAAAAGACAAATTTTTTTATCAACATATAACAAGAACTTTGTGGTGCAAGCAGAGCTGGTGCGGATTTAATTAAATGCCCGGACAAGCCGGAAAAAAGATCTTAGACCATATATGGAGTCTAGATTATCTCTTATGAATGGGCCCAAATATAAATATAGAAAAATTTAAAAAATTTGTGTCATAAAAGAATTAAGCCATGTGTAACTCTTTAGTTATGGAATGTCATGTCAATGGTAATTAAACTTTTTATTTGTACGATTTTTTTTTTTTTTTGTATAATTTGTATGGAGAGTAAAACCATAAAATGGTAATGTATTAAACTTTAAGAAGTTCAATATCTTATGGGTTTATGGGTGCCTGAATATATATTTTTCATAATAATAAATTATCTTATTATGTAAGTTTGGGTTTGTTCCCCCTTTGATATTATGTAAGTTGTTTTCTCTTTCAGCCGATCTTCTTTCTTTTAGGCTTAATTATGTACACTTGTACAATGATGTTGATTTATTAATGTTCGACATATGACCCAGGCATAACAATAAATTCTGAGAAATTTACTACATTCATAAAACACCGAAGTGTTATCGTACCTCATTAAAATCCGTATTTATAGTCATGAGGTAGTGATCTGCAGGATTTTGTAGATCTGGACAAGGAAAACCATTTACTGCAAAAAACTGGATAAAAACAACAAAAGTAGTACTATTATTCATTTGTTTCTGATATATCTATTTGTTATAATGTTTCAAATGATCATAATTAATATGAAGGTAACCTGGTTTGCTGCAAAAGTAGGACCAAAGTATACTGCTTTTCCCAAAGATAGAAGACAAAGATTGTTGAAAAGCCCGAAAACTTGACTACTAGGTTGATGAATGGCTGTTAAAACCGTCATCTGGTATTCGTGAGTGAGCTTCACAATCTGGTTCATGACATAGTATGATGATGCGCTGTCAAGACCACTTGTAGGCTCATCAAGCAACAGAATTTTGGGGTGTGTCAAGAGTTCTAAACAGATGCTTAGACGCCGCCTTTGGCCACCACTAAGTCCTTTGATTCCCCAGCCTCCAATTCTTGTGTTCAAAGAATCTTGGAGTCCCATCTCCCTTATAGTTCTATCAGCTCTCTGTCTTTTTTCTGATTTTGGCATCGACTTAGGTAGCTGAAGTTCAGCTGAGTAGTATACTGTTTCCTTAACCGTTAGAGTCCATGTTAAAACTTGTTCTTGAGCCATATACGACTGCAATATTTTGAAACAGTAACCTTTTGTTATTTGGTTTATTTCCTTATTATGTTTGTTGCATCTAAATTAAAGAAAAAGTAGTTCATTAGAGGATTAATATTAGTAATATTTTTCCCATACCATTGTACCATATGTAAGTCTTTGTTTACGACCGTTTATTAGAATTCGTCCTGTACTGTGCCTTATGTTTGAAGCCAACCGCCCTGCATGTGCACAAAGGTAGATCTGCTAAGATTGCTTTAT
Source organism: Lactuca sativa (assembly GCF_002870075.4). NCBI lineage: Eukaryota > Viridiplantae > Streptophyta > Magnoliopsida > Asterales > Asteraceae > Lactuca > Lactuca sativa. The sequence continues at coordinate 253,848,895 of NC_056627.2, forward strand.
ATAGATATAATATTGTATATTTGTCTTACCATTGATTCTAGCGAAAAGACGTAATATCTGCTTAATGGAAAATATCTTTAGCATTCATTAGAAAACAGCCTTTAATTAATTTATATACGATTACATACCAGCCAAAGAATCAAGGAGAGTGGACTTGCCACAGCCGGAAGGGCCCATAATGGCAACAATCTCTCCGGGTTTAGCATATCCAGTAACACCAGTGAGTATTTGTTCTTTGCCTACACTCCTATTAGAGCTTGAAACAGATACCCCAATATCCTCCCACGTTAAGTAGGCTCCTGTCTGCGTTTTTTTCATCACTGGGAACTCAGACTCGACAATCTGGATGCCCCATCCTCCTGTATCTGGTTCTGGTTCTGGACATATTCCATTGTTGTGGATCAAACTGCCCATCTATGCAGAATCAATGATCGAAAAACAGAGATCTACAAAGATATTACGGGAGAGAGAGCCAAGTCTTGAGTATTGTGGAAGTGTTGAGGAGTATTGTGGGATAAATATAATAAGAGATCGAGAGTGTCGCGACAAGTAATGGTAGTTCTCTACATTGATTAATGCATCTCCGGTGGTAGTGAAAAATATGTTGGTCTTTAATACATAACCTTTTAATAATATGTTAGAAATATGGTTATCTTATTAAGATCCTTTTACTTTATCGTTTAAGATCGGATTGAAATCGAAAAATCCTACAAAAATAAACTCATATTTAAATTTTGCTCACAAGACAGTTCGATATATATATATATATATATATATATATATATATATATATATATATATATATATATATATATATATATATATATATATATATATATATATATATATATATATATATATATATATATATATATATATATATATAAAGGTTGTAAAAATTGATCAACGTTTAATTAAGATTAAAGGAGTAATCGATTTTAGCTGCGATTAATCGGGAACCATAGATTATTAATATAATATTAAAATTAATTAAAAATTAATATACTTTTAGAAAAACAAGTACTTCAAAATTAGAAAATAAAAAAATTTATAATTTGAAAATTTGAAAATACGAAAATATTAACATTTTGCTATAATATTTGAAATTTTAAAAATTTGAAAATTTTGGAGTAAATAATAAAAGTTGATTTTTTGAATTTTTCTGACTCTTTAACTTTTTTTTTTAACTATAATCAACTTTTTTTTGACCGATTAATCCATAATTTCCGTCAAACACCCCTAATCCTAGTCGGTTGGAGAACGTCAAACGATTAATCTCCATTTCTACAACCTTGATATATATATATATATATATATATATATATATATATATATATATATATATATATATATATATATATATATATATATATATATATATATATATATATATATATATATATATATATCGTAAGAAATTTTTGTTGGTAGAAAAGTAAGAAGTTTTTTTTTCAACATATGTTTTTGGCGAACAAAACAAATGAATCACTAGATAAATAAAAAATAACATCTCGATGATTAATTGTTACGATAATTTAGTTGTTATTCATTAAAATTGTCATATAATGAATTTTTTATTTACGTAAATATTAATTATGAAGGTGTTTTTTATTTGAAATTTTTTTTTTGCGAATCATTTAATAATTCGTTTTGTTTGTTCGCTAAAAAAATATGTATATAAAAAGTTTTTTTTACCTTCCTACCAAAGTTTTCCTTCTTATTTGATATTGATTATATATCTAATACACCTTAATAACCATTTAGGGGATAATAAGACAAAAATGTTGAATATTAAGCTGTCCAAATTATATTACATGAAGTACAACATGTTTTTGCATTGAATTTTCTAATGAAAGAAAAAGAAATGGACAATTAAGCAGGCAATTCAATTGCGTTCAATGTGGTTCAATAAATCACAACTGGAGCTGACCCATCACCCTTCGTTGCCTCCTGTCTTTCTCTAGTTTGATCAAAGCTTAACTCATCACCCCTTCCTTGCATCCTGACGCAAGATTCACCACCACACATTTTTTTAGGAAGTAATCTTGGCCCTCTCTCCTTGCTTCTAATCTTCTTTTTGAACTTAAAATTTGTGTTTTTGTTACTCAAACTATAACGTCCCAAAACTTAAGACCAAATACTTTGTTTTTCACAATAATAAAACCAACAACCAAACATGTTCATAAAAACATAAAGGAAAATCAGAGTAAGTCAATCAATCATCTCAATACATCATATAAAGCGAAAATCATGGTGTGTGTGCGATGTGATCATCTCGAGCTTTTCCCTTTCGATCCGGAAGTACCTGAAACATAACTAAAAACCGTAAGCATGAAGCTTATTTAGTTCCCCAAAATACCTCATACCATAAATGTCAAACAATCAATGGGTCATGCTCTAAAACCACCGGGCCTCGTCCGGCATATATACAGACACATAAAATACATGCAAGAATCACTAAGATAAGATATCATACAATACATTTGTCAGGTCGCGCCTGGCATCAGACCTCGCTTGATATACATATCACATACCACCCACGCAAGAGTCACATAGACAACTAGCATCCTAATTATAATAAATCATGGGTCGGCTTTGGTGCCTTCGACCAGCCAAACACAATGAGAGAGTCATGTCAATCAAAAGATAGCAAATCGCACGCCCAAGTTTGCTGCACAACGGATTCTCACACTGAACACAATCAATACCAACCCTTGTTACTATCTAAGGTTGAACCCATAAATCCTAAGGCCTAATAATGGCCCAAACCCAAACTAGTCCTACTAATTGCCCATACCTAACTAGAGAACCCTAAGGTCCAATATAGGCACAAAAGTTCCAATATGGCCCAAAGTCAACGATCCAAGCTCCAACAGCTCACCCTCACGTCGTGACCAACTCATAGTCACGGCGTGAGTATTAACTTGATCTAGTCCCAACTTAGCGGGTTAACTCAGCCCATCAAATTGCCCAATCTCGATTCTAGTCATGGCCATTCCCGGTCACGTTGTGACCTAATCTAGATAAAATAGTCAGGACGACATGCATTCTCATGACGTGACATGCTCATTCCTCATGTTGTGAGCATTTCCTTGGCAAACTTTGAGCATTAAGCTCTTATTCCAGAGGGTCTTCCTTCACCCAAAGGATGATAAAAATTGTAGCTTTTTAGTCATGCATGTCCAAAGCATGACTCAAACACTCACTAGGTCAAAAAAGGGAAAATGAGATCAAGACTCATGCTTGGAGTCTAAAACTACTCCTATCCAGACCGCTCGTCGGGCCTTCGGCCTAACTATATGCCCTCCCGGGTCTACAGTCTATCCGTTCTGCCCTGGGTATCTTGGCCTACAACACAAAGCAGGACCTTCCTCAACCCAATCCCCCAAACCAACAAACACGTGCACATAAATATCATACGCTAGCATGCAAGTACAGATAGTCATACAGATTCAACAGATCACTAACATAGCAGTCATCCTATAACCAGGATACCGATCTAACCGATCAATAACATAGCAATCATCCTATAACTATGATACGTACCGATCTAACAGATCTCTAACATAGCAACCATCCTACAAACCAGGATACCGACCTACCAGTTCACAAAGCATATCACCATCCTAACTACCAGGATGTAAATCAGTAAGCATATCATGCAATAAACCCAGATACAAATCCAATAAGGGTCGGAATTGGTGCCTTGGACCCTGTTGATATAGTGAGGAGAACTCACCTCTTAAGTAGCTCGGAATGATAATATCAACCTCCTCCAAATACAACTCCGACTCCAGTAGCTACACCTATCAATTTTCCAATTCCATAAATTCCCAAATTACCAAAATAACCCCAGAAGTCAAGCTGATCAACCTCTGGTCAAAGTCAAGGTCAACAGTCCATGTTGACCCAAGTCATCGAGTGCAGCTCACTAACTCGTCGAGTCCTTACAGAACTCGAGAAGTCGTGAAACCCCCAGTTGACTCGTCGAGTCCATGCGTGTTCACCAGTCGAGAAAAACCTAACTGACTCGTCGAGTCGTCTTGCTGACTCGCCAAGTTCATGTAGAACCCTCAAAGGCTAATCTTCATCGGACTGCCCGATTTGGCCATGTAACTCGTCGAGTCTCTTCATTCCTTTCTCCATTCAGATGTTTTTAAGCCACCCCAAAGCTCCATATTGCAGATCTAAGCTCCTAAGGCATACTTCCTACATAAAGTTGCAAACTTTACGTACATGCAAGGTGCTAAGGGCCAAATCAAGCTAAAGAAGAGGTCCTAGGTGAGGAAAATGCATTTATCTTGCTAAAGGCTGAAGCTTTACGACTATAAGGACCAAGATGAGCCTACATCTGAAGTTGCAACTTCAAATCATGCCCAACACCCAAAATGAATCACCATCATGCTAAAATGGCCCAAATCTCAAGCATGAAGAGATCTAGTTAGAAGGAAGTTCAAGGTGACGGCTTATTACCTCCAAAACGATGCTAAGATGAAGTAGGACTCGGATCCACATCCTCTTCTTGTTCCAAGCTCTAGTACTTCAAGCTCCTCTCACCACAGTCCACCTTCAAAGCTTAATATTACACAAAATGAAGAGTAAACAACGATTTAGGGTTTCTGGACTCAAAAGAGGGTTGTAACGGAGGCTAAGGGGGCAAATGACCCTTAAATAGGGTGCCAGACCCCGGGGATTAGGGTTTTCTCATTCCAGCTCCAACTTGCCGAGTTGGGTCCACCAACTCGTCGATTTGGTCACTTAAACCACGTGGCCAAACCCGTCCCTACACGACGAGTCGGGGCACGAACTCGTTGAGTAGATATTCTTAGGTGAGTATAAAAGTTATAAAATTATATACCTGGGAGTCAGGGTGTTTCACCAAGCGGTACGGCGCCTTGGCAATCGGGGCCGCACCTGGCACAAGGTCGATCCTGAAATCAACCTGTCTTTCGGGAGGCACTCCGGGTAACTCCTCCGGAAACATATCGGAAAACTCCCTGACAACCAGGACCTCTAAAACTGAAAACCTGATCCCCAGCACACATATCCGCCACATAAGCCAAATAACTTGCACACCCATGCTGAATATACTGTCGAGCCCTAGCTGTAGAACAAAATCCCAAACCCATCCTAGTACCCTCACCATAGATAATCAATTATCCCCCACTTAGCGTTCGAACTACCGTACACTGGCCCTCACAATCAATCAGAGCACCAAAATGGCTCAGCCGGTCCATCCCCACGATCATGAAGACATCCCCCATAGGGATAGGGATCAAATCGATCGGAAAAGATACCCTAAAGATCTCCAGAACGCAACCTTGATACACTGAAAAAGCAGAAGCCCCGTGTTCGTTGGCGATAGATACTCTCAACGGACCCTCCAACTCCTCAATGGGCATACCAAAACCCCTACTAAATGATCAAGAAACAAAGGACCAACTCGCACCCGAGTCAAACAACACTAAAGCAATAAAGGAGTTCACTAGGACCATACCTAACAAAGTTACAAGTATATATAAGCATAACACAATACATAATCAACAAGATAACGGATAGAAACATACCAGTCACAACATATGGAGTTGCTCTGGCCTCCTCAACACTGATCTGAAAAGCGCTACCTTGAGCGCTCGGGGGCTCCGCCTCCCCCTGGCGCCCATCTATGATCCTCAAAGTGGCTGTGTCGGGGGCCTGTGCCGGCTTCACGGCAAGCAACATATAGTTAACCTTCACATGACCAACCTAATCACAATGATATCATATCCTCGTACTCTTGAGAGGGGCCAACTAGCGGCAATCCCTCGTGTAGTTCCCCTCTCTGCCACATTTTTGGCATAAACCTGATGATCAATAAGCCCCGTCATGAACCTTCCCACACTTCCCACAAGCACAGCCTCGTTGGCCCCCAGACCTAGAATCAACGACTTTAAACCGCTTCGGCACTGGCTCTGCATCGGGGCCCATCTCCGCTCTCTCGTCTGTAGCTCTATCTCAATCTCACGCCGCCTAGCGGCCTCCTACATCTCCAACAAAGAGTCATATCGTTGGGGTGGAAACAAACTGCATGATATCCGTCTTGATCATGCTTAAGTAACGGGGCATCTGAGCCTGCTCTGAAGCTAACTCAGGGCAAAAATGGCCTTCTCAGTAAACATCTTGTTGATCTCCGTCACCGACTCTGATCCCTGCCTCAGATCCAAAGACTCCTGGGGCAACCTCTCGCACTCCACCCGCGACACATAACGGGTATGAAACATCTCCATGAACTGATCCCAAGACACCGCAACCCTCTACTATGTAGAATATGATCTTGTAACAAGTATCCAGCAATCCTTCACTCCGGACCTTAGAAGGTTCAGAGCGCACCTAAACTTCTCGTCAACTAGGAAAGAGCATGTGAAAAAGCATCCCATCGACATTAGATAGCCACCTCGTGGCTACAATCGAGTCCTAAACTCCATTGAAAGTTGGGGGCTTCGTATTATTGAACTCCCAATACTGAAAAACCCAACTCAGTGCAACACCTGCAGCTGCAACAACAGCAGAGGCTGCAACAACAGCAGTCTCAAGAATGGATGTGTATCTGTCATCAAATAAATCCATCATCGTGGTCTTAATAGACCCAAATAACTCCAGCATCTGATCCCTAACAATAGCCACAACCTCCTCACACAGAATCTCCCTAATCTTGGCATCCAACATTTCTGACCCAAACTGACTGCCAGCTCCTGATCCATATCCAAATTCGATCTCAACTCATCTCGTAGTCACCATACCAAAAATACACCAGGGAAATATCAGATAATACGCATAACATAACATGGGAACAAACTCCCAACAAAGCCCTAGGGGTTGTGACTTCTCTATTACGTATACGGGTCCTGTGCTTTCTGTAGTACGGGCCCATACTACCTTCTACACCTACCTGTAGCTATCTCAGAAGATAACCAAAGCACCCTAACAATACTCTAGCATAACCACACACTCAATCCTCACACCCTAAAGAAAGGCTATATATCTCAAAGTTGGTCGGCTGACCCCACACCACTCATCCATGAAACTTCCACCAACCCTATAGCACTCGTGTATGCTAGCCATACATAACACTGGACCCTATTAGAGTTTTTCCCAAAATCATAACAAAACATGAGGAGGTGCACGATCAAGCCTTCTCCTTCCCACGATCATCTGAAGTACCTGAAACATAACCCAAAACTATAAGCCCAAAGCTTATGAGTTTCCCCAAAATACCAACACAGCACAAAACCAGAATAATAACAATAAACAGCATGCATACAGAGCCTTTAGTATGACTGGAATGCCACATCGGCCTATAGTCTACCTGGCACGCTTACAGAACCTTCAGCATGACTGGTACGCCAAAATGGGCCTTCAGCCCATCTGGACCATTCTTCGGGCCTTCGGCCTGACTTGTATGCCCTACTGGCCTTCAGTCTATTCGGGATACCCTTGGTCTGTTGTCTTTCAACACAAAGTAGGTCCGCCTCGACCCAACCACTTATACACCGTGTTGACATGCATATATATATATATATATATATATATATATATATATATATATATATATATATATATATATATATATATAACAGATAACCATACAATTAACCAACCAATAACAAAAAGATAGATCTTGCAGATCACTAAGCATAACATCATCCTATCTACCAGGATACAGATCTAACAAGTCACTACGATACTCAATCATGCAATAATTAGGATAACAATCCAAAAGGGTCAGCCTTGGTCCCTTCGACCCAACAAGTATAGTGAGGAACACTCACCTCGCAAACTGAGTGGAACTGATGAGGCCCGACTCCGAATCTCAGCTCTCTACATGATGCCTAATTCCATCAAATAACCAATTTTTCATAAGAATCCCATCATAAACAAAATACTCTTAAGGTTAAACTTGGTCAAAGTCAATGGTCAAGGTCAACAGTCAATGTTGACACAACACACTATGTTACCTCTTGACCATGCCGTGTTCCGCAAACAAATCTATCGATGGCAAAACTTCAGACAACACCACGTGTTGGCTTGCCAACACTCCGTGTTCGCCAGATATCCAACAACTTAAGACATTCAACTGCCTTTTCGACCCCAATAGCTCCAAAGCTCAGATCTGGACTAGGAATGCAATTAGGAAGGATAAAGTTTCCAACTTTATCCTTTGGGACCACCAAAAGGTCCAAAAATCCAAACTACTTGCTTAACCATGCAAGGGCTTAACCATAAAAGTCCTCAATCCTTAAGATCAAAAGTCTCTTCATTCCAGAAGTGGTTCAACCATCTAAACCGTTCCAAAGATTGGTTCTTTTTAAGAAATGTGTGTCCAATGCATGTCTTGAACCTATATTAGGTCATAAAGAGGATTCATGACCTACTTTCTATGCACGTCATCAAAACTTTGATTGAAACCAGATCCAAGCCACTATAAGGTCTCCTTGACCTGGAGATTCATAAAGTTACAAACTTTATGAGATCCCTCCATTGCATCAACCCATAACAAAGAGAAAAGGGGACATAACTCAAGATCTAGTGAGTATAAATGGTAAAAATCAGGACTTAAACACTGACAATGGTCCAGGAGAGTGCTATACGGAAGTATGATGCTTGCAAGCTGAATCCTTGCTTCCTTCTTTCACCTTCTTCCTTCAAAACACCAACTATCTTCATAAATGGGAGAGGCAAAAGATTAGGGTTTCTTTCTGAGCTACGGTAGGCAAAATACTATTAGTTGAGAACAACTGGAAGTTGGTAGTATAATTGTGCTTTTGTTTAACTTGATAGTCATTTTTTAGGTTATTTAATTTAAATTCGATCAATACCAGGCTTTATCTAACTTAAAAATTGAACTTTAGTTTAATATATAACTCAACCAGTTACTAGTTTACTTTTAATTAAACTAAAATACTAATAAATACATTTAAAATCGTTATTTATAGTTTGGTTTAGTTTATTTTATTGAAGTTAAATATCTTTCCTAAAATTTTATTTTTGACAATAATAACTTGAAAACCTAGGCCCCAAAAGAGGATTATATATATATATATATATATATATATATATATATATATATATATATATATATATATATATATATATATATATATATATATATATATATATATATATAGAGAGAGAGAGAGAGAGAGAGAGAGCGCTAGGTTCAAGTATTCTAACTAATTATTATATATCTATCGTATGCTATGAAAATGATAAAGAAAATATGTTGTTTGATAATACAAATATGTTCAATCTTACATAACTATTGTCATTAACACACATTCTAACTAATTAAATCGTCTATAAGGTTATTTATACACTTGTTATTATTATTCTCATTTCTGTCTGAATGTTTTATTGGGTCATATTCTGTCAGAATGAAAATGAATAAAAACAATGTGTGAGAATTAAAAAAAATAAAGTAGAATGCATGAAAATGACGATATTCTTATAAGGTTGAACGTATTCGCATTGCTAAACAACTTATTCTCTTAGTAATTCTTATAGCATACGACAGATGTACAATAATTAGTTTGAATAGAATAACGTAAACCTATATATATCATGGTTGCAGAAATCGGTATTAATCGGCGATTAATCGTGGATTAATCGTTTGGCGTTCTCTAACCGTCGAGGATTATAGCATTAATCGAAAATTTAGGATTAGTCGGCTTTGGCAGGATTAATCGGTCAACAAAAAGCAAAAAAAGTTGAAAAATGTCAAAAAAAATTCAACAAACGAACTTTCTTTCTTTACTCCAAAATTTTTAAATTTTCAAATTTTCAAATTTTCAAATATTATACCAAAATGTTCATATTTTCGTATTTCCAAATTACAACTTTTCTTATTTTCTAATTTTAAAGTATTTGTTTATCTTAAGATATATTAATATTTTATTAATAATTTATGGTCCCCGATTAATCCCCGCCAAGACCGATTAATCCCTTAACACCAGTCGACCGTCGAACTACCGTCAAACGATATATATATATATATATATATATATATATATATATATATATATATATATATATATATATATATATATATATATATATATATATATATATACACATAAAGTTATGAATTTCTGTATTTTTAGCTTTTTTTTTGATAAAAAAATAAGTTCTAAAAGTTGAAAAAAAGATTGGTTCCTTCGTTCCTTGGTTAATTATGGTTCTCTATTAAACCCCTCTCTCTCTCTCTCTCTCTATATATATATATATATATATATATATATATATATATATATATATATATATATATATATATATATTTCAAATTTATTTAATTTTGGTTTAGTTTCTTATAAGAAATTTATAAGTTTTAATAAGCATGATATTTTTATTTCAAATTTATTTAATTTTGGTTTAGTATCCTATAAGAAATTTATAAGTTTTAATAAGCATGATTTAGAGACAAGACCAGTGATTGGTTGGATTAGCGTAAAGCGCGCAGATAAGGACGTAAGTCGCGGTGCCGAAACATAATCGTCGTCGGGACGATTTCCCTCTGCTCACCATTATTAAAACAAGTAAGTTTTCTTATAGAATTTTAAAGCAAAATTACTTAAATATGAGTAAATTTTCAGGCATACTATCCAAAAAATATATTCCTGGTAAAAATATCAACAATGAACAAGATAATGATGATAATCAAATAAATTCTATTAAAGAAACCGTTAATAACATAGAACAAAGTTTGAATAATTGGACAATACCTAAAACTAATATTAATACAATATATAAAATAGGAACTTTTGATTATTTTCAAGGTTATTCTATTAAAACGACAGAACAAACTTTGTTTATTGGTCAAAACCAACAAATTTACATTTGTTATTATCACGATCTATTTTAGAGCATAGAACGAAATATAAATTTTTACATGTCGGTTTAGTCCAAATTGCTATTAAGCCTCTATTTAGAATTGGAATAGATGCCCCTATTCTCCTTATTTTAAGAGACAAGAGACATAAAGATTTTCAAAATTCTATTTTAGCTATGGCTAAAACAAATATAGATAAATGACCTATTTATTTCAATTGTTATCCAAATTTCTCTGTAGGATTATTTGATAAAAATATTTTAGATACTTTGGTTTTAACTATAGAAACAAAAAATTTAGAATTTAAAGATGATACAAAGCCTTTAGCAATAATTTATCGTGTTTGTTACAAAACTATGACAACTACACTTGAATCAAAAACACGTTTATCAAGTCCTAGAAATGAAACAATTATTTTTGAAGCAAATACTAACCATACCAATGTTCACACACCAAAAAGATTAAAATGGGCTGATATAACTCAATCATGTAATTGGAACTTACAAAATGTTATTGATCCAAAACCATTAGACTCTTCAAAACAAATCTCAAATATTATTGAATATAATGATGGTTCTGTAGATATAAATTTTTCTTCCTTAAATATTTCATCATCCAGATTATCAACTTCTTTTATCCCAGAAACAGGCTCTTCAAAATCTTCGTTATTAAAGTCGAGATCTTTAAAACTAAAAACTGTTGACTATACTAATTCTATTCCCAAACCATTATATCAATATGATCAAAATAGTGAAAATAGTCTTCCTAATCCTACTAAATCATATTTTATTGATGAACTTCAAAATTTTAAACAATAATTATGAGTTCTAAAATACAAATTAATTGTTCACAAAATAATAAGTTTTGGTTTAATATGTTAAAAATGCATTGAACTATAAATTCTAATATATGCAAAACCATTCAACATTTAGAAGAAACTAGAACTCATGAAAATTATAATTTATACAAAATACCTCCATATAGTAATAAATATAATAAACAAATAGAAAAAATTTCTAGGCTAAAGATAGGAATAAAAAAATACGAAAAATCAAGAAGTCATAATTTAGAATCGATAAAGCATATTTCTTCAATCCTAACAAAAACAACCTGTTAAAATGAATTTCTCGAATTTAGAATATCAAGTTGATTTTGATTACTTAAAAGATATTGAGTATTATAAAGATTATAACAATAAAAAAAGAGCTTGGCACTAAGAAAAATTTTCATACTACTTAAGATTTCTCCATTTAGGCCTTTGGGAAGATTATGTTTTATCAAATAAAATTCATTCTCCTTTTTTCAATGGTTTGAATTAATTTATGCCCCTAAACATAAAATAAATTACCCATTTAAAAATGATTCTATCACTCTCATTTTAGAGAAAAAATATAAAGATATTATTTATAATAAAGAAATTATTGCTAATTTTCCACCGAAAGGAGAAATTATTATTAACGATATGTTTATTGCAACTCCTTTAGTTCAAGCCCCAAATCAATTAACTACTGAAAAAGGGTCTTCAAAAAATTATTTACCAAAATAATTATGCAAATGAAACCTTATCTAGTATTACCGAGCATTTAGTTAAAATTGAAGAAAAAATTTTCAAAGATAAAAACGTTAACAAGCAAGATATGGCAAGCGCTAGTAATTTAAGTTTTATTCCTTGCCAAATCGATGGTAATTTTAATTTAGGAAATATAGATTTAATTAACGAATTAGAAAAAAGACTTTCAAAACTTCATATCTCAAACACTAATAATATTAATACTCTTACGAATGAAGAATCTGAAAATAGTGATATTAATAGTGAAACAAAATTTGAAACTCTTGCTCAACAATTTGATACAAATGATGATATTAATCAACTCACTAATGACTTTTCAAAATCTTAATAAAATTCATCAATCAAAGCAAAACACTTTCGGAAAAAACCCAAAACCAACCATAATAAATTATTGGAATAGACTCTCTCTTCCAGATGTTCAACTTGAAGAACGAACTTTTTAATTTGATCGTTCTCAATATGATGGTAATTCTGTTTATGAATGGAGTATTGATGGTCATTCTGAACATCAAGTTATGAATATTGTACAAGAAATGACTATGGCTGCTAATGCTTATAAAGCTCATAATAATACTCAACTCCAAACTGTTAATATTATTACTTCTGGTTTTACTGGCAGTCTTAAAGGCTGGTGGGATTTCTATATTTTACAAGAAGATAAAGATTATATTTTATCTGCTAAGAAAACTATTATAAAATAAGAAAATAATCAACAAATACAAACGTTTGAAGATGATATGGTTAACACTTTAATTTTTGCTATTATCAAAAACTTTGTAGGAGATCCTACTACTTCTCAAGAAAAAACTTCAGAAATTTTAATGAATTTACATTGTAGAAAACTTACTGATTTTAGATGGTATAAAGATAATTATCTTGTTAAAGTTTTTTCAAGACCTGATTGTAAAGAGTCTTATTGGAAAGAACGTTTTATTGCTGGCCTTCCAAAACTCTTTGTAGAAAGAGTTAGACAAAAATTAAGAGAAAATTTTAATAATATCATCCCTTATCAAAATTTAACTTATGGAGATTTAATAAACTATATTAATAAAGAGGGATTAGCAGTTTGTGCTGATCTTAGGTTTAAAGAAAAACTCAAAAAAGATAGAATTAACAGTAAAAATGAATTGGGAAATTTTTGCCAACAATATGGTTATCAGCCCTTGAATGGTCCGTCTACTTCAAAATCTAAAGTATTTAAGAAAAAATCTTCAAAATATTTCATGAAAAAGAAATATAATCTTCCAGAAAATTATAAAAAGGGCAAAGATTACGCTTCAAAATCTAAAAAACCTTATAGACTAAATTATAAAAAAAATCTAAAAGAAAATCAAAAGATATTATTATTTGTCATAAATGTGGGCGTAATGGTCATACGGCTAATAATTGTTATGCTAAGACAAAAATAAATGAGTTAAATGTCTCTGAAGATTTGAAAGAACAAATAAGAAAAATTATTTTAAATACTGATTCAGATTCCGATGAAAGTATTTCTGATTTTCAAACAAATGATTTAAATATTCTCGAAAATACTACTTCAAGTTCAGAAGATTCTGATATTTGCGAGTGTATTGGTAAATGTCACTGTAATAATTTAATCAATGTAATTACTAGTAGTTCCATTAATGTTCTTTCACAAGATGATAAAGATCTTTTAAACTCTCTTGATTCTATAAAAGATAAAAATATCCAAGAATTGCTAAACAGATGCTTAATAAAACTAATAAGATAACTCCTGCTAATAATGAAAATTTTAATTTAAAAAATATATACGAAAGATTTACTGAAGCAAAACCAATTTCTATGCAAGAACTTCAAGAAGAATTAAAAATAGTAAAACAAGAAATAAAAAATAAAATTTTAATCTTAGAAAAGGAAAAACCTTCTACTTTTAAAAACAAAAATATAGAAATTAATAACGAAGAAGAAAATAAAATTGAAAATGTAACTATTGGTAAACTTATAAATAATCAAGTTTTTCAAAAATGGAACACTCAAATTACTTTAGTCAAGAATAATTTTAAAATCAACCTAACTGCTTTAATTGATAGTGGTGCTGATATGAATTGTATTCAAGAAGGAATTTTTCCTACACAATTTTATGAAAAAACTACATCTAGACTACTGGTGCCGGAGGTACAAAATTAATTGTAAATTATAAAGTTTCCGACGTTCATATTTGTAATGACCAAGATTACTGTTATAAAATTTACCTGATTTTAGTAAAAGATCTCTCTTCTCCTTTAATTCTAGGAACGTCTTTCATTACAAAACCATATCCTTTTATGGTTCATGATGATGGTATAAGAACCAATGTTTTTGGAAAGGAAATTATATTTAAATTTTGTGAACCTCTTCTATATTCAACGATTAATGTCCTTAATTATAAAACGCAACAAGCCAAATATCTTATTAATGAAATAAATAATGTTCGAATAACTAATCAATTAAATGATAATAATATTCAAAATAAATTAACATGTTTAAAATTAAAATTTGAAAAAAATGTTTGTTCTAATATTCCTAATGCCTTTTGGAATAGAAAGCAACATATTGTAAAACTACCATATAAAAAAAATTAATGAAAAGGATATTCCTTCAAAATCTAGAGCCATTCACATGAATAATGAATTAGAAAGTCATTGTAAAAATGAAATTCATGATTTAATAAATAAAAAACTCATAAGACCTTCTAAATCACCGTGGTCTTGTTCAACATTTTATGTCATGAATCCCGCGGAATTAGAAAGAGGGTCACCAAGATTAGTTATCAATTATAAACTTTTAAACAAAGTTTTAGAATGGATTCGTTATCATATTCCTAATAAACGAAATTTGCTAAAAAAGCTTTATGATTCAAAAATATTTTCAAAGTTTAATATGAAATCAGGATTTTGGCAAATACAACTTCATGAGGAAGATAAATACAAAACTGGTTTTAATGTTCCCTTTGGGCATTTTGAATGGAATGTAATGCCTTTTGGATTAAAAAATGATTCTTCTGAATTCCAAAATATTATGAATGATATCATAACTCCTATAAGTAGTTTTGCTATTGCTTATATTGACGATGTCCTAATTTTTTCAAAATCAATTGATCAACATTTTAAACATCTAAATCAATTTCATGATTTAATTTATCAAAATGGTTTAGCTGTCTCTGCAGCAAAAATGCATTTATTTAAAAATGAAATTCGTTTTTTAGGACATGATATTGTCAAAAACACTATTAGACCTATTATAAGAAGTTTGCAATTTTCTACTAAATTTTCTGATGAAATTAAAGATAAAAAGCAACTTCAAAGATTTTTAGGATGCTTAAATTATATCCATGATTTTTTCAAAGATTTAGGGATCATATGTAAACCGCTTTATAATCAATTAAAAGACAATCCTGAACCATGGATTCAAAAACATACAGATATAATTAAATATATAAAACAAAAGATCCCTACTTTGCCATGTTTAAATTTACCTCATCCCGATGCCAAAATCATAGTTGAAACCGATGCTAGTGATATTAGATTCGGAGGAATTTTAAAACAAAATTTTGTTAACTCAACTGAAGAGCAATTGGTTCGATATTACTCTGGTGCATGGAATGAAACACAGAAAAATTATTCAACTGTCAAAAAGGAGATTTTAAGCATTGTTTTATGTATTAAGAAATTTGAAGATGATTTATTTATGAAATTTTTTTATTAAGAATAGATTGTCAATTTGCAAAAACTATTTTAGAAAAAGATGTAAAAAAATATTATTTCCAAGCAAATTTTTGCTCGTTGGCAAGCCCTCTTAGGTAACTTTGATTTCGAAATAAAATTTATAAAGGGAGAAAATAATTCGCTTCCTGACTTTCTTTTTCGAGAATTTTTGCAGGGAAAATGAGTTCGTCGTCCTCTTCCAAACATGATGACAAGAAACCAGTCTCTCAAAATCTTGTTCCAGTCTCTCAAAAGCTAGTTCCATTTCAAAATCAAAATCGTTTTTCTCCTTTAACTCCTACATCTAAGAATTCACAACTTTATTCTAATATCCTTCAGTCAAAACTTGTTACTCCAAAAGTTACTTCAACCGACACAATAAGCCCTTTTGCAAAACCTATCACTCCTGAAACTCAAAAATCTGTTACTCTTAGCCCTTCTACAAAAACTCCTTATGTTCTTAATCCAAATTTCCTAAGAGTTCAAATTCTTGAAGATTTTTTCAAATCCATAAGTTACACCAAGGTTTTCATATTCTCACAAATCATCTCTTTGGACAAGGGAAAACCTTTTATGTTGATTCATATAAAACCCGAGAATATTATCAAGCTATTCTGCAAGAATCTGGTTCAGTCAATTTTGTTCATCGTTTTAATTCAAAAAAGGGAAACATTGATTTTAGCAAAACTCATATTATCAAAATCATTTCTCCAGAAAGTTGGGTTCCAAACCTTCACTCTAAAAAACCTCTTACAAGTTATCCTGCTTATCCCAGATTTTCTTACTATGATTATCAAGACGCCTGGACTAAGGCATTCTTTATTCGGAATTATTCACACTCATGGTTTATCTTCTTTGATTTGAACTTCAATTGTGAATATCCAAGATGGTTTATCAATTGGTACAAATATATGGGAATTCTTCCAAATTGTTTACCAAAAGAAATTTACACTGGATATCTCAAATTTAAAGAATTGTTTATTCAACAAATTCCAGAATTTGAATACATGTTACAATTCACCATGATATTTAAAGTTCCATGGATAATGTCTTGGACTTTTCATTATCAAGAAGCAAAGGATTCCTCTCCTCCCTGGCTTAATCGCCAATTTCGCTCAAAATGGTGGGATAAAATGAAGATTTCTCAAGCCAGTGAACAAGCAGTAATTAAACATTATCAAGAAATATATATTCAAAAACCAGAAGTTGAAGCCACTTTTATCAACAGTCTTCCCAAAAGTGATGTGGATCTAATTGCAAGAATTAAAGATGTTGCTACCTCTTCCCCTGAAGAACTTCAAAAATTACTTCTAGAAATTCGCCAAACTCCATCAGTTTCTGACGATTCTCCAAAATCTATGAAGAATGATTTATTTGAAGACGCTCAAGACCCTTTTGATGATCCTTATGAAGAATAAAAAATCATTATCCATAAATTTGATGTAATACCTTAAATATAGGATATTTCGTTTCTCCTATTATCAAAATTTCGTTTTTCAAATACGAATGCATTTATACTATGTATGTATTCATGTATTTATGTATAAACAATTATTATCAAATCTATAATCAATGATGATATGAAGACAAAAAACTTTAGAAGATGCTCTATAATGGCTTGCTTTATCAAAAGAAGATGGTCATTGATTACAAACGACAATTGCTTCAAAAGATGAATGACAACCACTTTCAAGGACAACCACTTACAAGTAATTATTTCTATTGATTGGCCATGGGTTCTTACGGCAAAAATATCACTAGATGATTTCAAGACTTTGAAGACTCCAAGATGATTATAAATAGAGACTATCCTTTAGTTGAAGACACAAGAAAAAATTCATTCTCTAAAAAATGTTCATCCCATGTCTAAAAAATCTCCAAGAGTCTTTCTTTCTACTAGTAGATGTTCAAAGTCTTTAGATTTTCAAATAATTCTTTCTCCAGAAGTATATACTGATTGTAATTCAAGCTTAATTCAAGAAGGTACTATCTAAAATATTTTATCATTGTATTGTTTTTATTTTCTCTATGATAATTTCATTTCGAGTTATTCTAACTATTAATTCTACAAGATTTGAAATTTTTGTTAAAATAGTACTTGTTTTTAATAATCAAATTAATCAAATTCAAGCACCCAATGATATACATAAAAAAGTTTTCATGTTCACCCTGTTTGTCTCCCCTTTGCTACCGAAGCTTCTTCGTCGCCGTCAAGTTTGTGAGTCGGCTAATCGAAGCTATAAGTTGACTATCACTCGAAGTTGTGAATCGATTGAAGCTCATGTGTGAATAAAGATGAAATATGAAACTTGAATACGACATTTTTAACGATGGGGAAAGAAAAATTGATATATTTTGTGGGATTAATGTCACTATAAGATTGATGGATTGTTTGGGAAAATATAAGACTTAAATGGTGGGATTGATTATTTTATGCATAACTCGGTGAAGATATCTATGGGAAAGTGTAAAAGCATGGAGAGTTCTTCAAGGGGCGTCAAACCCTACAAATACGTAGATGTATCCCGAAAAGATTTTAACTAAAAAAGTTATATATATATATATATATATATATATATATATATATATATATATATATATATATATATATATATATATATATATATATATATATATATATATATATACTTATTTTTTAATTCTATTTTTTAAAGAAAGAATCAACATGGACTTGAAGCAACCTGTGAAATCACCATAATCAAATATCGTCATTTGTTTTATTAACATGTAAAATAGAAGTTTAAGGTGAACCACAATACATAAAAAAAAAAAAAAATTAGTGACCATTTAAAATAAATGACAATAGTTGGTTAGGCTAAAATGACATTATATTTTTTAATTGCAGTTTTACCGACAAAAAAACATTTTATTGAATTAAGTAAATACTTTTGTCAATAACCTATTAGTAAATAGGTTTATCGGTAATCCTTTGAAAAATGACAAATATAAAGTTCACCTATAATCTGTTTTGTTGGTATTTTGTAAGAAAAATTGAATAAGTCAGATTAGTTTGTCGAAAAAGTCTACAAGTATTTGCCGATGGAGCAATTTGTCAGTATAATATCACAAAAGTCGTTGGAAATCCGTCTGAATAATTTACCAACTTGTGTTCGGATGGACATTTTTCTGGTTGACTCATAGTTGTAAAATGTGTCTCAAATAGACTAACGACCAAAAAGGCTATTAGAAATTAGATATTTTTCATTTAAGAGATGTGATATTTCCACTTAAAAAATTAATTCATCTATATAAAATGTATGTTTTACCGAGTTGTACGATAAATGTAATATGTTGTATATATATGAATGAATCAATTTCTCATGTGAAAATATCACTGTCAATTTAAATATACATAGTTTTTTTGGTAAAGTTTAAATAATATAAAATGAAAATTAAGAAAATACCAATAAAACTTTAACATGTTGTATGTATATGAATGAATCAATTTTTCATGTGGAAATATCACTATCTATTTAAATATATCTATTTAGATATACATAGTTTTTTTGTAAAGTTTAAATAATATAAAATGAAAATTAAGAAAACACCGATAAATTATATAACAAATGTAAACAAAATTTAATTTTTTTTAAAGATTTTCCATTTATTAGATAAATGTAACCTGCTTATACTAAACTACTATTATAACCGTGTCAACCTCAAGGAGAAATGACAATAACCATACGGATGTGAGAAGATTTTTAATGATTTTTGTATTGACTTTAGAAGATAAGATGGTTTTAAATACTATAGTGGCCCATTCCACGTTATACGTGAACCTATCTGTTATATACGTATTGCCGTACCTCCTATATTCATGGACCTGTAAATTTATTTAGCATGCATACTCTTCATTCTTTTTTGTTTAAAGTCTTCGCGCATTGAAGATCGGATAACCCAGTGAACTGTTCCGGACATGTGGTACTGACATGATCAAGTTGCGAAGGGGATATAAACCTATATCCCTAGTTGTTATTAAAGGCATCACAATAAATCATATATAATTTAATAGATTATTAAAGCATTATTCATATAATTTATCTATATTAATATAATAACTTGTTGACCAAATTACATAAATGGTGTTCATATGACTTGATAAGATTGTAGTAAAATTCAGTCAAAGACTATGGATGCTCGTTTGCGTAAAGATAGACTAGAGGACTCGGCATTTGTAATAATTATGAGTTGATTGTTAATATTATATATTATAATTAACATCCTACAATTAATTCATTCCCCATCCAATTTGTCCTGTAACAATGAACCCCAGTACAAAGTTTTCATGGAAGCTCTACTTTAATGGGGACCACCAGCCATGAACCATCCCTTTTCTGAGATTTATTTCAAGTACGGTGACCCATCTTCTTCTTTCTAAACTCCACCGGCCACCAGCTAAAACGAACCAACACCGCCACCAATAGATGTTGAAGCCCTCGATTCTTGTGTTCACATTGCTTTGAAATCTCTTCCATGCATGCACGACTATATATTAAATAACTCATGGGAGTTGGGAGTTGGGACATCACATATATAACCCGGCTTTAATAAATTCAGGCTCCATATATAGCAGGCTGTGTGTTTTTTAGGATTATAGGACTAAGTAAATAATAAGAAATCAACATGCATATCTGATTTAGGGTATGTAATATTACCACTTATGCATAAAAAGTTTTAAAAATTAAATTAACATCCTAAGAGTATTGGGTGTAGGCAACAAGATGCAACACCAAGTTGTGTCACCTCACATGCTACATAAGCATATGGTGTTATAACACCAAGTGGAGAAATGAGCAACAAGATGTAACACCAACTTTTTGAGAATAAATATTTTTTTTTAATTTTTTTTTCGAATTTGTTTTTTTTTTTTTTACTTTTTCGTTTTTTTTTTTTTTTTTTTTTTTCCTTTTTGTGTTTTTTAATCACTAACAGGAATATATTTTTATAAAAAACATAAAATTTTAAAAGCAAAGAAAAATACATAATATTTAAAATCTAAAATTACGATTACAATTAAAAAAAACATAATTTTAAACCTAAAATCATAACTAAAATATCATTCAAATTACTCCTAAAATCCTAATTAACCCAAATATTGCTTCCTAATTTGTTCATTCATCGCTTGTAGCACCGCTAGATCAACAGGCGTCAAACCATCCTGACTCATCCGAAGAATTGACAACTGATGTGTCATTAATTCCCTCTCTTTTTGTGTCTGCTTCTCGCGTGCCTGCCTTTATAAAAACTTCAAATGATGACGTTTCAACTCATTTTTTTCTTTTATTAATAAATTGTGCTCGTCGAATTTCGCTCTCATTTCCGCCGCATCTTTTGTTTTCGCCTCAACCTCCTCTGCATGTCTTGCAGCGCGCCTCGCTTTGTCGCGTTCGGGCGGTCGTCGTGGTGGGGATATCTCCTCAATATCATCTAGGATCTCATCGGTGTCGGCGTTTAGGTCGATGTTAGTTCGTGCGTCTGACACATCGACCGAGCTTGAATTGCGAAACCTTTTGGATTGAACCTCCGACGATGTAGGCGTTTTATTCCACCTTGGATTCACTCACAATAACTCCCATGATTTTTCAAAGTCAAAAACATGTCCCATTTCGACCCGATATTGTTCCCTAGCAGATTTGAACAAATCAAAGTCGTTGGTTCCGCTTTGTTGTTGCGCATGAAGCCAGTTGTAAATATCGTTGAATTTGCTGCATCGCTTAGCTATTTGACCACATTTGTTGCTCAACATGTCATTGTTGCGATACGGATTTGATGGCTTTTGAGCAAAACATCATTCCTATGGTGTACATGCAAACCCTAATAGCTTTTGGATCTAGTTTGTCTAATGAACATGCAATTGAATATCCAAAGCTATAAACCCTAGTTCTAGCATACAATTAATCATATTAACATAAGAATGAGGATTTAGATCTTACCTTGATTGTTATGTAGCAATAACAATCTCAAATCCTCCTTGTAATGGCTTTAGAAAGCTTAGAGTCACAAGTTTCACTCCTTTAATGGCTCACAAACACCAAGAGCAAGAGGATGCAGAATGAGAAGAGAGGAGGCACCCAAAAACGTGTAAAAACCCTAAGGAATCTGTTGGCCACGTTTTTTGTGCCCTAGGGATCCTTAAATAGTGAGGCTATTAGGGTTATCTAACAAGGAAACCCTAATTTGAATGCTGAGGCTCTAAGCAACCCATGGACTCCCTCCTTAGAGGCCTTGGACAATTTCTAATGGGGTTCCCCATAGAGTTCGTCCACTCTATCCTTTATGGAGTCCATTAGCCCAATATTTAACTATCACACAATTGACAATTCCAGTCCCTTTTATTTAATTAATGTCTTTTAGCCACAAAATTAATTCTTATTAATTCTTGACTAATATTAATTAAACAATATGATTTCTCCTTTAATATATTATTCTCATAATATATTAATAAATCATAATTAATCGTCTCTCTCCATAATTCATCCTATCAAGTTGCTTTAGTGAAGGCAACCCAAAAGGACCATGCACCATCGGGTCAAGTACATACCAAAAGTAGTTATGGACTTAGACACTAATCCAACAGTCTCCCACTTGGATAAGTCTAATAACTATTCTACGTATGACTTCAGATCATGATCTGCAATCGTAGCTTTCAAAAACCGTTGTCAACTCTGATCTTATCAGATATGTGTGTCCTTTAGATAAGGGATCATATATTCCTCCATTCTAGATATCGTATAGACATGAGACATGGATTTTAATCATTCTCTCTATACTGTTTCCCGATTTCCGATTTATGACGACTGACAACAGACTACAATTGAACACATCAAATTAGTCCTGGCTTGGCCAAGCGCTTAGGTGCCATCACTAAATCATCGAAGGGCCCAAAGATATCGCTTTTATCCTACTTTGGATAAAAGGAACGGATAAACTTTGATTCAATGCTTGCTTGCACTCACTCACCAAATCACACACAACAATACGTTTTATGACACCAAGTTACTGGTGCGTTTACATATTATCAATGTGTAACCGACTCGCTAGATACAACTCACACATCTCGGTTTCAAGAATATAAGATATTATCGTCTCACCAATCACTCGTGATAAAATCCATGAAGTGATCCAAGTGAGTGTGGATTTAATCCAATGCTCAAATCATATTCATAAGCACTCATGAACGTTGCAGCAAACATTTGCTTATGTCTAATACACTTTAGACAATCCACACACCAATTCACGACAGTCTTCATTCATACCTACTTCCAACATATGAACGACTGTGGTCTGTTCGAATAATTTGATTATTCTGAACCAATTTAATTATTCAGGAAGTCCAAACATGCAAAGTGAAACATAAAAATAATACTAATCCCATATGGCCCCAAACTCTAGGTATAAATAAAACATTTTATTTAATCACCATATTGATTACTCATTATTTGTTGTTTCGGGTAATCAACTTCTTACTTGAATTATTACTACAATTGTCCCATGCTCTCAGCATGCACACAATGTTTACCTACGGTCCTTACTTTGTGAAATAGATCAAAAGAACACATTTCCAATCATACTCATTTCACAATTCCCAATCCTTATCATAAGTATAAGAATATCAAATTCTTGCCACTTATAGAATATGCTAGATTTTAACATTTTATGCAATGATCCTTTTGTAAAGTCATAGCTCAAAATCATCAAGACTTGGCCAATCTCTATCAGAAACAATTCTATAGATATGATGTCTCTCACTCAAAGTACATTCCTTTGAACATCCTTCTTGCATAAAAGTTTCTAATCTAGACATAGATTCTCAATATCTAACTCCCAATATGGAAACATTTTCATATTTGCCATATGACAATTCCTTCTTAATAGAATCTTATCTATTCATAATAATTTCATCCAATACCATACTTCCAACTACTCACAAGCGACCAATCCTCAGCGAGCTTTGGATCGTCCTTTGATAGTAGTTTAATTATTTTAGTCAAAACCGATTCTAGTCCTTTTTCCCTCTAAATGCGCTAGACATTTGGAAAATTTTAGAATGGTCAAATATAATAGTACTAGCAATCAATCCTATACCCGAAGCGTACGGGACTCAATGCCTAATGTGCAACGACCGAAAAATACAACCAATTTTAAATTTTTCAAAAACAACTCGATTCCATTAAATCTTTACAAAAAGGTTTTCAATATAAAACATTTAACGTATTCCCAGAATCACATTACTACAAAATCACGAGGAACGGTACGATCACGCCTTCGCCTTGCCACAGTCTCCTGAAGAACCTGAAAAACATGAAGCCACAACTGTAAGCCTGAAAGCTTACTGAGATATCCCCAAAATACCAACCACAAATACGTCCTTCCAGACCATGACCTTCCGGTCCAAATCGTATTGCCTTCCGGCCCATAACATATTGCCTTCCGGACCATAACATATTGCCTTCCGGCCCATAACATAAAAAGCATACCTAACATAACAGAACATAGAACAACCATGCATACCAGGTCACACTCCAGTCCAAGCAACCGCGTGCACATAGCATATAATCATATAACAGTTCACAGTCAGCAAATCGGTCAAACAGATCACATAACATATCATCACCCCAACCAAGATATCGGCCTAGCCGATCACTAGCATAGCATCACCCTACGACTCAGCCAACATACTAATTACGCACATACGCCTTTCCAGGCCATGACCTTTCGGTCCATATCACAATGCCTTCCGGCCCACAACATATAATGCCTTCCGGCCCACAACATATAATGCCTTCCGGCCCATAACAATATGCCTTCCGGCCCATATCCTGCAATATCATAACAACAGACAACTACTCGGATTTCCATACGATAAAGGGTCGGCCTTGGTGCCTTAAACCCCGTTGATATAGTGAGGATAACTCACCTCGAAAATGTCGACCGAACAGATAACCCAAGCTGCTCCGATCCCTAATACGATCTCCACCACTGGACAACCACCAATGCACTGAACTCAAAACAATAATCAACAATTACCAAAATGCCCCTGGAAACCACTGGTCAACCCTTGGTCAAAAACAAGGTCAAAGTCAACCCCTGACTGACTCTACTCGCCGAGTCAACCCGATGACTCGCCGAGTCCCCATACTCAGAACTTCCCTCAATCCGCGACCTAAGTCGCCGAGTTACTCCAAGACTCGTCGAGTTCAACAACTCCGAGTCCACTCGCACACAACCCCCCGAGTCATCCCTTGACTCACCGATTCCCGACTCGACCAATAAATATTGGAACTCTTCGACAAGACTCGCCGAGCCCAAGAACAGACTCGTCGAGTCTAAGGCTATCTTCAACCTACTCGCCGAGTTGTTCATACAACTCGCCGAGTTCCAGGCCATCTTCATCCAACTCGCCGAGTTGTTCTTCCAACTCGCCGAGTCCCAGCTCATCTTCAAGCAACTCGTCGAGTACACCTATGTGACTCGCCGAGTACCACCAGTCTGAATCCATTCAGAAGCATTCCAGGCCATGCAATTGCTCCAAAACATAGATCTAGCCTCCTACAACTCATCCATCACGTAAAGTGGCAAACTTTACGTGAATCCATAGAGATCTAGGCCATTCGCACATTGGGCTAGGGTTTGGGACATGATGGCTCCACAAAACACTCCAACACAGGGACTTTCATGCTCTTTGATCCTTCTCCATTCCAGATCTGAGGTAGCAATCTCAGATCTAACCTCTAGACTCCAATTACATCCATAGACAAGTTCCCACAAACCCCAAAATGAAGAAAAAACATAACAACAGCCCAAGAACGAGATATTACCTCCAAGGAACGCCCCAACTGCAATGAAACTCGAATCCAAGCAAAGCCCCTTGCTCCAAGCCTTCAAACTCCCAAAATTCCTTCAACAAACACCTCCTTCAAGCTCCCAAATGAGATATGATCACTCACAGATGAAGGCTAAGGGTTTCTGGACTTGAGGATGAATAAAGAGGCTGAGAGTGGGCTGTTATGTTCTTTATATAGGGCTCAACCCCGGGAATTAGGGTTTTCTCCACTCAGCACCTACTCGCCGAGTCCTCCTTACTGACTCGCCGAGTCGGCTACTTAACACACGACCCAGTCGCGACTTTACTCGCCGAGTCCACCCATGGACTCGCCGAGTCACTCTTTCCCAACTTACTCTTTTAGCCCTTCTACTCTACTCTTGATATTTTGGGATGTTACAATTCTCCCCTACTTAAATTAGGCTTCGTCCTCGAAGCCTACAGCAATTCAAACCCAAAGATACTCCCACAACGCGCCACCTGGCCTTAACCAAGCCAAGTCCCTCAAGGCATACCCATCGAAACTTAAACACACTTTCTCTTTCCTTACCGTGTCCTGACCACCGTCTCGAGCCGGGCACCGGCTGTACCCTCTAATAATCACACTTAACGACTGAGAATTACCCATGACGCATCACTGCCCCAAATCTCAACAATCTCTTGACCCATAAGGGCTAGAAAGCAATGAACCATCGGATCCCCGATCCGAATCCCACTCCATCCATTCCGTGATGACGGAAAGACCCAATCTCAATCTCAGAGCAACTCCCACGAGTTCTCCTCTTGCAATCACATACACATACTGAACTTGCTCCCGCACCCCCAGGTTGGGAAAACCCGATACACTAATGATATCCTCCAACATCCCCCAGGATGAACCATTAATACCTATCCAATACCCTGATCAAAATCACACTAAGAGCCCAAGACTCTCTCCCTGCATCCCTCCGAGGCTCTTGGCTCTACATCTGCAGAATTCCTCCGCAACCTCAGCAGACATCCCAACCGGATGAGCTTCTAATCCACTGCCGCAAACACTCTGCTCAAAAACCATACTCGAATTACTCTAATCATAACTCTGCTCTGCCGCTTTCACTTCCGTGAGCTTGCACTCCCTCTCGGAGTTACACACCTCCCTCACTTCCTTTTCCAAGGAATCCACTTGGCCATATTGCCACTTCAACAAGTGCCACGGTGCTCGCCCAACGCTACACCACCCTTTTTAGCGTATTCGCTATCCATCCAGCACACACATACTCTGACTCTCATCGCAGGGACTCTCAAGCCCCTGAACTATCTCCACTAATCAAGATCACTACCCGAGGCCAGACCTTCTAATGCAATCGAACTGCATCATACACAATCCATAACCTCAAACTGATCCAACAATACCTGCAGAGTCTTCAGCATGACTGGACCGCCTCACCAGGCCTTCAGTCCATCTTGACCACTCTCAGAACCTTCAGCCAATATGGACCGCTCTCAGTGCCTTCATTTTGGCTGGACCGTTCTCCGAGCCTTCGGCCTGACTGGTACGCCTTCCGGCCTTCAGTCTATCCGGACCGCCCAACTAGCATTCAACATTCCGAGCTATCCCCCCCCCCCCCCCCCCGGAAGTCCTCCCATGCATACCGTTCTAGCCCTCAAGAGGTTCCGAAGTCCAACCCCATCATACATACTCGATCCCGGCCTGCTCCCAAGCCCTCCTCAATCAAATGCCCTAGGTCTGTATCCCGCCCCACATGCCCAACACTTACTCCTATCAGCCTATACTCTGGGCTGACAGAACACTAGCTGAATCCCAACAGCTAAACACTTTCAACTACTCATCGATCTCCTGGAGAATTCTCCAATTCTCCCCCACTTGGGCACTAACTATCAACCACCGGTCGCCATCACCGACCTCCCAGAACAACTCTCGCACAAAGAAAACACTTACATGCGGACTGCTTCTCACAAGCATAAACAACCTCAACGAGAACGAGATCTCACATCAGCACCGATCAACCTGCTCGAAAGAAACTCAATCTGCATCAACCACTCCTCAGAAAGCAGATGCTACCCAGCCTGCAACCCAAAGCCGGGTTTCCACTAATAACCCTCATGAATGATAATCAACGGAATTCCCAACACAATAACCCATAACCAAAACCATAACCCGCAAAATGACGAATACCACATCGAAAACCAACAAAATACCAGCTCATAAACATTACACCACAATAATCACAAGATAACAAGACATCAAGAAAGAAACATACCCGCAGCTGCATCCGGCACTGCCCTGACCTCCTCTGCCGCAAGCTGAAAAGCACGACCCTGAGCCCTTGGGGGCTCCGCCCCACCCTGACCTCCACCGGTGATCCTCAAATCCCGAACTGACATTGACTATCGACAATCCCTCACATAGTGCCCCTCCTTTCCGCACTTGCGGCATGCACTACCGGACCTACAAACTCCGGTATGACCCCTCCCACACTTCCAACAAGTGTGGCTGCTCATATCCCCCACTCTAACATCAACGGTCTTGGACCGTTTCGGCATCGGCTGCGACTGCACCGGAGCCTGCCTCAGCTCACGTAACTGTAACTCAATCTCTAATTCACGCCACCTAGCGGCCTCCTGCAACTCCATCAAGGTCTCGCACCTCTGCGCAAACACAAACTGCCTGATTGTCCCTCTTGAGCATGCTCAGTTATCGAGACATCTGAGCCTGCTCCGAAGCGAACTCTGGGCAAAACATCGCCCTCTCAGTGAACATCATGGTGATCTCAGTCATCGACTCCGAACCCTACTTTAGCTCAAGGAACTCCTAAGCTAATCTCTCCCTCTCAACTTGCGGAACATAACGAGTGTTGAACACCTCTCTGAACTGATCCCACGAAACCGCAGCCCTCTGCGCATCCGAATATGACCCCGTGGTCAATCTCCACCAATCCTTCGCCCCGAGCCTCAACAGGTTCAGAGCACACCTCACCCTCTGATCAGCAGGGCATGAACACGTGAAGAAACACCCCTCCACGTCCGATAACCACCTCATAGCAACAATTGGGTCCCGAACTCCATCGAAGGTGGGAGGCTTCATATTAACGAAGTCCCGATACTGAAAACCCCGACCAGCTCCTCCCCCTGCCGCCGCTACAGCCGTTGTAGCCGTCGCGGCAGCTGTCTCTGCGAGAGCCGCATAGCTCTCATCAAAATACTCAACCATGGCGGTCTTAATCGACCTAAACAGCTCCGACAACTCAGACCGGAACAACTCAGCAATCTCATCACGCAGAATCTCACGAATTCTCTCATCCAACTCGCACGTGCTCATCTGACCGATGACTTCGAGTGGCACCGATCCGCCCAGAACCCTCTCTCCAGCTCCCGATCCTGATCCGGATCCACTCTCATCCTGCCTCGGAATCTCCATACTGAAAATCACCACACAAAATCTCAGACTCTTCCCACTACCCTGGGATCCAACTCTCTCAACCCAACCCTAGAGATCATGGTTTCTCTGATACGCGTATGGGTCCTGTGCTTTCAGTAGTACGGGCCCATACTACCTTCCACACCTACCCATATTTGTATGAAGTACTACCACAACGCTCTAGAGAAACATGCATCACAACGCTCAACCCCCAACACTAGAGGAACACTGAAAATACCCCATAAGGAACCCTAGGCTACAGGCATCACAAATTAGGCAACATTGTTGGATTAGTGTCTAAGTCCATAACTATTTTGGTATGTACTTGACCTGATGGTGCATGGTCCTTTTGGGTTGCCTTCACCAAAGCAACTTGATAGGATGAATTATGGAGATAAAGGATTAACTATGATTTATTAATATATTATGGGAATAATATATTAAAGGAGAAATCATATTGTTTAATTAATATTAGTCAAGAATTAATTGGTAATTAGTTTTGTGACTAAAAGAGATTAATTAAACTTAAGGGACTGGAATTGTAATTATAAGATAATTGCAATTTGGGCCATGGATTACCTTTTATTATAAGGTGGACGAATTCTATGGGGGAAGCCCATATGAAGTCGTCCAAGGCTTTAAGAAAGGGCTCCATGGGTTGTTTAGGGCTTAAGCAACCAAATTAGGGTTTCCTTGTAAGATAACCCTAATTGCCTCACTATATATAGAACCCTTAAGGCTCAAAAACGTGTACAAGCAACCTTCTAGGGTTTTCACATGGTTTTGGCAGCCTCCATCCTCTTCATCCTCTTGCTTATGGTGTTTGTAAACCATTAAAGGAGTGACACTTGTGACTCTAATCCTTCTAAAGTCAATTCAAGGAGGAATTGGGATTGTTATTGCTACATAACAATCAAGGTAATATCATAAACCTAATTATATGTTAATATTTATTTCCATATGCTAGAATTAGGGTTTATAGTCTTGGATTCAAAGCATGTACAATAGAGAAACCTAGATCCAAGCATTAGGGTTTGTATGAGCACATAGGATGTCTTATGACCAAAACCCATCAGTGGTATCAGAGCCTAGCTTGGTTTCAATTGTATTGATGCATTAGATATCTGGAAAATTTGTTTTTTGGGTTTCTGGAGGCTGGACTCGCCGAGTCCATAGCTGAACTCGCCGAGTCCATGCAGACTCGACGAGTCCAAGCCTGACTCGACGAGTCAACTCGTCAGATAAGGATAATCTCGGGATTTCTTGCTGTTTTTGCATTGGGATAGTTACCTTATCATGTTAGATCAATATTAATCCGATTATATGATATATTTGACTATAATTTTGATCTAATAGAAGATATTTATCAATTAATAAGATAATTGTTTCCTTATATGATAATTGTTTAATTATTTTGACTTAATTGGTAAATTGTTTTGCAATAAATCATTAAACAAATCAAATATGGATAATTATGTAATTAAATGTTAGTTTAGATTATTTGTTATTTGATCCTTGTTGTTATGAAAAGTTTCATATTTTACCCTTTAGGTTTTATAGTTTAAATTTGAACCCAATAGCTTTGTAGTTTTGAAATTTAAATAGTTGAAACCCTAATGTGTTGAAATGTTTCAAAACTTGCCCTCAAGTTTTGGAATTTAAAAGTTGATTAAAAGTTTAATTAGGAATGTTAAATTCTAAAACTCTAGTATTGTTTTGAAAAGGTTCAAATCACACCCTTATGGTTTTGTTAATTAATTAAGGTGTATAATTAAAAGAGGTTTAATAAATCCATAAAAGTTTAGGTTTACAATTTAATTGAATTAAAAGTATAATTGTTAAATTAGACCACCTAGTATTTTGAAAGTATAAAATACACCCTATACTATATATAACATTAAAAGTCTAACATTATATATATATATATATATATATATATATATATATATATATATATATATATATGAGTAAAAGTTAGTCTTACCGTTAGTAGGCCTCATTCACAAAGCTGGTCTATAAGGGGTGTTTAAGGAAATTGCCTATAAAATAGCGATTGAATAGGTATCCACTCTTACCCACCGCACTCTTGACTAGTGGAGGGTCGTTAGCTGAACGGGTAGGATAGGACGAAACCTTCCATTATAAGTATAATGAAGTATAAAAGTAACTAAATGTTTTCATAAAATTCCCAATCTTAGTTACTTAGGCAAAAGTGAATTGATGCAATTCCATGAAATTACACTTTGTGCCCTTGCGAAGACGTTAGTGGAGCGTGTGTGGTTAACCGGCACACTAAATGGGTCTAAGCAAAGGTAGCAAAGGGTGACTCAATGTTTGTCATAGTTCGGTGGAGCGTGTGTGGTTTACCGGCACATCGAATAGGTGACTGTAACATGTGAGGGCACCATGTAAGTTTGCATGGTTATTCACACCCGCTTTGTGATCCTCGGCATCCCAGTCACAAACAAGAGGGGCATATCGAGATTTAAACATGCCATTGAAAGTTCAATGAATCTCAAAGGATCTAGGAGTTTTCATAGATTTAAAACTTAAATTTCTTTTTCGTTTTTCATGGTGGAAATTAGTGAATCGTCATTCACTTACCTTCAAATGTTCTACAATTAGGGTTACGGCATCCCTCTCCCGAGTTGTGGAACATTGTGTTGGGTCCTAGCCTTAGTATCTCATTTGGGTGATTTACTAAGGACTCAATCTATCAACTAACTTGAATTCGTTTTTCTCCCGTATTGTAGATGTCAAAGTTTGACAACTATGGTCTTCTCAAATCCCGTGGAACAAGCATTCCACATGAAGATGATATTCCACGATTCGATCGAGGAACAAGAGGTCATACTTCACTTCCTCCTCCTCCTCCTCCAATTATTCTCCCTAACCCACAAGTTCGAATGCTTGAAAAGTTCAAGGTCACTCAAGCCCTTTTGGCAAGTAAACATAAAGAAGGAAAGACGGTGTGTGCACACGTCCTAGGGATGAAGTCACACATTGATAGGTTAAGAATGTTGGGATCTGTTGTCTGTGAGGAAATGGCTGTTGATTGGGTTCTTCAGTCACTTCCCAACTCATATAGTGAGTTCATAAGAGAGTACTATATGATGAACCACGACGTGACCCTTATAGATCTCACCTATATGCTTATTGCTGCTGAATCAGTAATGGTTTGGCGCAATAGAAAAGCAAATTTGATTGGTGAATCTGCCTTCAAGAGCTTTATGGATATAGACAATGGCAACGAAAGAATTGCAATGATCGAAATGTTTGATCATAAGAGAAAGGCGATGTCTGAAGTAGTTCCATGTGCTGTTCCAAAAGAGTCGATTTGCTTTTATTGCCAAGAGAAGGGGCATTGGAGACGAAGCTGTCCTATTTACCTACGAGATCTAAGAGATGGGAGAGTCGAAACGTATGGCTCTGCTTTAGGTAAAATCCATTGACTAACTCTTTTAAGCTTCTATTCTAGATTCTTAATACATAATGTGATAAGATTACAATTGATGTTTTGTAGGATCGAAGAAAAGAAAGGAAGCTTAAGGGAAGAAGTGAGCAAAATCTAACCGTGAAGGAATGGATTTCGATCGCATTTCTCGAAGATTAGATTCTTGACCTACTACTTAGAGTTAGAATTAGATTGCTAAGAAAGATGTATTAGCATAGTTTTTCAAAGAATTGCATTGTAAGGACAAATTTTTTCGCAATAAAATAAATTTTGATTTTAGATTATTTATTTATCCTTGCAATGGCGTGTATGACAAATTGATATTAAAATGTTTCTATTATTAGCAATAATGGATTTGGTTCTTATTATATTTATGGAAAGTCGAGAATTTACCAAATAGGGAGAGTTTTTCATCGCCCAAGTTTCAATTGGACAGAAATTTGGAATCATGTAACTTGGTTGCACGATGTATAAGAAATTTCATATTTGGAAATTAGACTAATTTGTTGACAAAGAGTCAAGTGAAGGACTAGGAGATCAAGTACACAAAGTTGCGTGTTGATCAAGTCCACCATAAGAGTAACAAAGATATTCGTCATGATTTACTAAAGGCTTACTAAATATGATTATACTTACAAGATTAAGTGTAATTCTGAATTGATTAAAGGGTTTAGATCAATAGCAGAACGAATAAGAAGAATCAAGTAGGCAGAAAGATAAAAGTTTCTCCATTATAAGAAGAAGGGAGAGTACCTTTTATGTTTTATGATAGGTCTTAATGATTAAGAACCATATCTCAATTGATCCTCTAAGTGAAGTCTTAGTACAATTGTATGTTTAAGAAGAGGAATCAAGGCTTGAAGAAATGGTTAAATCAAGAAGTCAATCATACTTCGTTCCAATAACAAGTCTTAGAGTTAAGATTGTGACATTGAGTGAAAAGTATTAAAGGTTTATAACATTCATCAATTGTGGAAAGTTGTGATGTCTTGGATAAGACAAAGACCAACTAGGACCAAAGTTATGAAGTGTTTTGTCTTGATAGAAGCTACACTAACTCTTGAATATTTATTTGTCAAGAAATGTTTTGACAAGAGAATCTTATATGTCAAGGAGTCAGTGGGAGTCTTAATGGTCTTGAAAGGTTTTAAGAACAAATCAAATAAACCTTATCAATCATCACTAGCACACGAGTTGAGGTTTACAACCTATCATGAAGACATTATTTTGTTTCTGTGCCAATCCAATCGAGTTGATTATGCATGTGAGTCCTATGAGTTGTCATTTGAATGCATAAAAGGCAAAGCACCTTAATCAATGAAAGGTACATTGATAGGAAAAGGTGAGCTGCTTAACTACTTGGAAGACGTGGTGGGCAGCCGTGCTACCATAAGGCAAGAAATCAAGATTAAGAAAGTTCGGTCCATATGAGTTTGAATTTGTCGTAAACCTTGGTTTTAACAAATTCACATGGATAGGAACAAATACACCGCTTTAAATCTAAGTGACATAAGATTTCCTCCTTCATGAAAATGATTGTGAGGAAATGCTTTCACTAAGAGAGATTTTAAGAAGATAGTGATTGTAAAATTGCATTCTCGAATTCAATTATGGTTACGGTATCCCTTTCCATAATTTGAATTGTGAGGTTTGCCAATTAGTCTTAATTGTTTAGACACACATATGAACTATCGAAGGCAAAGGTGTATAAGTTCAAGAAGCCTTGATAAAAGATTATCAAAGCACTATGTATTAAAAACATGGACTTAAGAAATTCAATAGGTATTGTCTTTCTGGAAGTTAAGATTTTAAGAATACATGTCGAAGCTAGTGGGAGCATAAGTGTTATGTTTTATAATAATCATCAAGATAGTGGGAGCATAAAAGTTATGATTATATGATTATTAAGGAAAGTATTGCAAGGTTAGCAATATTAATTATAGAAAACAAGAGTCGCAATAGTTGAAAAATTGTTTTGCTATAATTAAGGGAGAGAATATTATGCTTCATTTCAAATCTAAAGGCTTAGGTTGTGGAATGTTAATAAAATTTAGTCAAAGGTACATAGTGTGTTCTTAAAATTTCGATTATGATTACGGCATCCCTCTTCACAATTCGAATTTTGAGAACATAGCAAATAAAACATTATGCGTCGTGTCCCATACGCTTCGGGTATAGGATCGATTACAAATGCTTTAATGTTTGACCATTCTAAAATTTTCCAAATGTCTAGCGCATTTAGAGGGAAAAAGGACTAGAATCGGTTTTGACTAAAATAATTAAACAACTATCAAAGGACAATCCAAAGTTCGACGAGGATTGGTCGCTTGTGAGTAGTTGGAAGCATGGTATTGGATGGACCATATCGACATTATTATGAATAGAAAAGATTCTATTAAGAATGAGTTGTCATATGGAAATTATGGAAATGTTTCCATACCGGATGGACCATATTGACATCATTACGAATAAATAAGATTCTATTAAGAATGAGTTGTCATATGGAAAATATGGAAGTGTGTCCATATTGGGAATTGAATATTGAAATTTAAGTCTAGATTAGAAACTTTTATGCAAAAGGATGTTCAAAGGAATGTACTTTGAGTGAAAGACATCATATCTAAGGAATTGTCTTGTAACAATCTCTGATAGAGGACTTTGTAATATCATTGGAAATAGTCTTTGTGACTTTGGTGCAGTGACATTACGAAAGGATAGTTGCATAGAATGTTAGAATCTAGCATGTTCTATAAGTAACAAGAATTTGATATTCTTTAACTTATGAAAAACGGATTTGGAGTTGTGA
Source organism: Lactuca sativa (assembly GCF_002870075.4). Taxonomy (NCBI): domain Eukaryota; kingdom Viridiplantae; phylum Streptophyta; class Magnoliopsida; order Asterales; family Asteraceae; genus Lactuca; species Lactuca sativa. Next base: position 253,884,552 of record NC_056627.2, read on the forward strand.
AATGAGAAGGATTGGAAATGTGTTCAATGTGATTTATTTCACAAAGTAAGAACCATAGGTTAACATTGTGTGCATGCTAGGAACATGGGACAAGTGTTGAAATTCAAGTAAGAAGTTGATTACCCGAAACGACGAATAATGAGTAATCGATATGGTGATAAATAAAAGGTGTTTTATTTATACTCAAAGGTTTGAGGCCATATGGGATTAGTATTATTCTTGTGTTTCACATTTGCATGTTTTGACTTCCAGAATAATTGAGTTTATTAAGAATAATCGAATTATTCGAACGGGCCACAGTTGTTCATATGTTGGAAGTAGATATGAATGAAGACTGTCGTGAATTGGTGTGTGGATTGTCTAGAAAAGTATTAGACATAAGCAAATGTTTGCTGCAACGTTCATGAGTGCTTATGAATATGATTTGAGCATTGGATTAAACCCATGCTCACTTGAATCACTCCATGAATTGTATCACGAGTGATTGGTGAGATGATAACATCTTATATTCTTGAAACCGAGATGTGTGAGTTGTATCTTGCAAATCGGTTGCACATTGATAATATGTAAACGCACTAGTAACTTGGTGTTATAAAACATATTGTTGTGTGTGATTTGGTTAGTGAGTGCAAGCAAGCATTGTATCAAAGTTTATCCATTCATTTTATTCAAAGTAGGATAAAAGCGATATCTTTGGGCCCCTCGATGATTTAGTGATGACAAACGTAAATGCTTGGCCGGGCTAGGGCTAATTTGATTTGTTCAATTAGTCAGTTGTCATAAATCAGAAATCGAGATATAGTACAAAGAGAATGATTAGAAATCATATCTCATACGATATCTAGAATGGAGGAATATATGATCCCTTTATCTAAGGACAAGCGTATCTGATAGGATCAGAGTTGACAGCGACTTTGGAAAGCTACGATTGTAGATCAGGATCTGAAGTCATACACATAATAGTTATTAGACTTATCCAAGTGGGAGACTGTTGGATTAGTGTCTAAATCCATAACTATTTTGGTATGTACTTGACCCGATGGTGCATGGTCCTTTTGGGTTGCCTTCACCAAAGCAACTTGATAGGATGAATTATGGAGAGAAATGATTAAATATGATTTATTAATATATTATGGGAATAATATATTAAAGGAGAAATCATATTGTTTAATTAATATTAGTCAAGAATTAATTGGTAATTAGTTTTGTGACTAAAAGAGATTAATTAAACTTAAGGGACTGGAATTGTAATTATAAGATAATTGCAATTTGGGCCATGGATTGCCTTTTATTATAAGGTGGACGAATTCTATGGGGGAAGCCCATATGAAGTCGTCCAAGGCTTTAAGAAAGGGCTCCATGGGTTGCTTAGGGCTTAAGCAACCAAATTAGGGTTTCCTTGTAAGATAACCCTAATTGCCTCACTATATATAGAACCCTTAAGGCTCAAAAACGTGGACAAGCAACCTTCTAGGGTTTTCACACGGTTTTGGCAGCCTCCATCCTCTTCATCCTCTTGCTTATGGTGTTTGTAAACCATTAGAGGAGTGACAATTGTGACTCTAAGCCTTCCAAAGTCAATTCAAGGAGGAATTGGGATTGTTATTGCTACATAACAATCAAGGTAATATCATAAACCTAATTATATGTTAATATTGATTTCCATATGCTAGAATTAGGGTTTATAGTCTTGGATTCAAAGCATGTACAATAGAGAAACCTAGATCCAAGCATTAGGGTTTGTATGAGCACATAGGATGTCTTATGACCAAAACCCATCAAACATATCATGAAATCCTGAAGATCCCTAGCCTATCACCAACATGCTGTTCTATCAAAGCTCAAAAACAAATAACATGCATGGTATTTTGGGGTTACTTCCTGGCTCCGGCTGATCGTACCTCCGCGTCCTCCCTTACTCATTTTGGAAAACCATTTTAAATACTCTTTTGAAAACTCTCCTCGATTTGAGACTGGAGTCACACGAATGCTCCTCCAATTCACTCAAACCAAGGCTCTGATACCAACTTGTAACGACCGAAAAATACAACCAATTTTAATTTTTTCAAAAACAACTCGATTCCATTAAATCTTTACAAAAAGGTTTTCAATATAAAACATTTAACGTATTCCCAGAATCACATTACTACAAAATCACGAGGAACGGTACGATCACGCCTTCGCCTTGCCACAGTGTCCTGAAGAACCTGAAAAACATGAAACCACAACTGTAAGCCCGAAAGCTTAGTTAGATATCCCCAAAGTACCAACCACAAATACGCCCTTCCAGGCCATGACCTTCCGGTCCAAATCGTATTGCCTTCCGACCCATAACATATTGCCTTCCGGCCCATAACATAAAAAGCATACCTAACATAACAGAACATAGAACAACCATGCATACCGGGTCACACTCCAGTCCAAGCAACCGTGTGCACATAGCATATAATCATATAACAGTTCACAGTCAGCAAATCGGTCAAACAGATCACATAACATATCATCACCCCAACCAAGATATCGGCCTAGCCGATCACTAGCATAACATCACCCTACGACTCAGCCAACATACTAATTACGCACATATGCCTTTCCAGGCCATGACCTTCCGGTCCATATCACAATGCCTTCTGGCCCACAACATATAATGCCTTCCGGCCCATATCCCGCAATATCATAACAACAGACAACTACCCGGATTTCCATCCGATAAAGGGTCGGCCTTGGTGCCTTAAACCCCGTTGATATAGTGAGGATAACTTACCTCGAAACTGTCGACTGAACAGATAACCCAAGCTGCTCCGATCCCTGATACGATCTCTACCACTGGACAAACACCAATGCACTGAACTCAAAACAATAACCAACAATTACCAAAATGCCCCTGGAAACCACTGGTCAACCCTTGGTCAAAGACAAGGTCAAAGTCAACCCCTGACTGACTCTACTCGCCGAGTCAACCCGATGACTCACCGAGTCCCCATACTCAGAACTTCCCTCAATCCGCGACCTAAGTCGCCGAGTTACTCCAAGACTCGTCGAGTTCAACAACTCCGAGTCCACTCGCACACAACCCCCCGAGTCATCCCTTGACTCACCGATTCCCGACTCGACCAATAAATATTGGAACTCTTCGACAAGACTCGCCGAGCCCAAGAACAGACTCGTCGAGTCTAAGGCTATCTTCAACCTACTCGCCGAGTTGTTCATACAACTCGCCGAGTTCCAGGCCATCTTCATCCAACTCGCCGAGTTGTTCTTCCAACTCGCCGAGTCCCAGCTCATCTTCAAGCAACTCGTCGAGTACACCTATGTGACTCGCCGAGTACCACCGGTCTGAATCCATTCAGAAGCATTCCAGGCCATGCAATTGCTCCAAAACATAGATCTAGCCTCCTACAACTCATCCATCACGTAAAGTGGCAAACTTTACGTGAATCCATAGAGATCTAGGCCATTCGCACATTGGGCTAGGGTTTGGGACATGATGGCTCCACAAAACACTCCAACACAGGGACTTTCATGCTCTTTGATCCTTCTCCATTCCAAATCTGAGGTAGCAACTTCAGATCTAACCTCTAGACACCAATTACATCCATAGACAAGTTCCCACAAACCCCAAAATGAAAAAACAACATAACAACAGCCCAAGAATGAGATATTACCTCCAAGGAACGCCCCAACTGCAATGAAACTCGAATCCAAGCAAAGCCCCTTGCTCCAAGCCTTCAAACTCCCAAAATTCCTTCAACAAACACCTCCTTCAAGCTCAACCCCGGGAATTAGGGTTTTCTCCACTCAGCACCTACTCGCCGAGTCCTCCTTACTGACTCGCTGAGTTGGCTACTTAACACGCGACCCAGTCGCGACTTTACTCGCTGAGTCCACCCATGGACTCGCCGAGTCACTCTTTCCCAACTTACTCTTTTAGCCCTTCTACTCTACTCTTGATATTTCGGGATGTTACATAATGTCTTACATAAAGATATGATGCTTTATCAGTCTTCTGCCATAATATTTTATGTGTCTTGTTCTTACAATTCGAACTATGAAGAGGGATACCGTAATCATAATCGAAATTTATGAACACACTATGTATCCTTTGACTAAATTTATTAAAATTTCTTAATCTAAGGTTTAGATTTTGAAACGAAGTACAATATTCTCTCCCTTAATTATAGCAAAACAACTTTTCAACCCTTACGACTTTGCAAAGTATAACTCTTGTTTTCTATAATTAATATTGCTAACTTGCAATACTTGCCTTAATAATCATACAAGCACAACATTTATGCTCCCACTATCATGATTATTATCATATAAGCATAACACTTATGCTCCCACTAGCTTTGACATGTTTTAGAAAACAACTGAACTTCCAGAAAACAATACTTATTGAATTTCTGAAGTTCATATTTCTAATACCTAATGCTTTGATAATCCTTTATCTAAGCTTCTTAAACTTATACACCTTTGACTTAGATAGATCATATGTGTGTCTAAACAATTCAGACTAATTGCCAAATCTCACAATTCGAATTATGGAAAGGGATACCGTTACCATAATCAAATTCGAGAATACAATTTCATGATCACTATCTTCTTAAAATCTCTTTTAGTGAAAGCATTTCCTCACAGTCATTTTCATGAAGGAGGGAATCTTATGACACTTAGATTTTAATGGTGTATGTGTTCCTATCCATGTGAATCTGTCAAAACCAAAGTTTGTGACAAATCCAAACTCATATGGACCGAACTTTCTCAATCTTATTTTCTTGCCTTATGGTAACACGAGTGCCCACCATGTCTTCCAAGTAGTTAAGCAGCTCACCCTTTCCTATCAATGTACTTTTCATTGATCAATGTGCTTGCCTTTTATGCGTTCAAATGAGAACTCATAGAACTCACATGCATAATTAACTTAATTGGAATGACACAGAAACAAAATAATGTCAACACGATAGGTTGTAAACCTCGAGTCGTGTGCTAGTGATGATCGATAAGGTTTATTCTTGATTAGTTCTTGAAACTTTTCAAGACCATTAAGACTCCCACCGACTCCTTGACATATAAGATTCTTTTGTCAATAAAAATTTATCGACAAGCAAATCCTCAAGAGTTAGTGTAGCTTTTATCAAGACAAAACACTTCACAAAATTGGTCCTAGTTGGTCTTTGTCTTATCCAAGACATCACAACTATTCAATTTCAAATGTGCAAGAATAAGAAAACCTTTTTTTTTTTAAATTCCACATTTGATGAATGTTATAAACCTTCTTAAGACTTGTCACTCAATTCACAATCTTAACTCTAAGACTTGATATTGAAACGAAGTATGATTAACTTCTTGATTTAACCATTTCTTCAATTCTTAATTCCTCTTCTCAGACATACAATTGCACTAAGACTCACTTAGAGGATCAATTGATATATGGTTCTTAATCATTAAGACCTATCATAAAACATAATAAAAGGTACTCTCCCTTCTTCTTAGAATAGAGAAACTTTTATCTTTCTGCCTACCTGATTCTTTTTATTCGTTCTGCTATTGATTTAAACTCTTTCAATCAACTCGGAATTACACTTAATCTTATAAGTATAATCATATTTACTTAACCTTAGTAAATCATGACGAATATCTTTGTTACTCTTGTGGTGGACTTGATCAACACACAACCTTGTGTACTCGATCTTTTAGTCCTTCACTTGACACTTTGTCAACGAATTAGTCTAATTTCCAAATATGAAATTTCTCATTCATAATGCAACCAAGTTGTATTATTCAAAGTTTCTGTCCAATTGAAACTTGGGCGATGAAAAACTTTCCCTATTTGGTAAATTCTTGACCTTTCCACAAATAACATAATTAAGAATCAAATCCATTATTGCTAATAATAGAAACTTACAAACGCCATTGCAAGGATAAATAAATAATATAAAATCAAAATTTTATTTTATTGCGGAAAAATTTATCCTTACAATGCAATTCAACTGAAAGACTATGTTGTCACATATTCTTAAGCAATCCATTCTAACTCCACGTAGTAGATTAAGAATCTAAACTTCAAGCAATGCGATCGAAATCCATTTCTTCACTATTAGATTCAGCTCCCTTCTTCCCTTAAGCTTCCTTTCTTTTCTTCAATCCTACAAAACATTAAAATGTAATTTTATCACATCATGTATTAAGAATCTAGAATAGGAACTTAAAAGAGTTAGTTAATGGATTTTACCTAAAGTAGAGCCATACGCTTTGACTCTCCCATCTCTTAGATCTCTTAGGTAAATAGGGCAGCTTCGTCTCCAATGCCCCTTCTCGTGGCAATAGAAGCAAATGGACTCTTTTGGAATGGTACAAGGAATTATCTCAGAATTTACTTTTTCTGGATCTCCAATGTCACCATTTTCAATGTCCATTGAAGTTTTGGGAGTTTGATTCACCAGACAAATTTGCTTAACCAGCTCGCCAAATCATTGTTGATTCAGCAGCTATAAGCAAATAGGTCAAATCAATGAGGGTCACGTCATGATCCATCATATAGTACTCTCTAAAGAACTCACTATATGATTCAGGAAGCGACTAAAGAAAATTCAAGTTAAGTTGATTAGGATCCTCGATGTGACACCCAAATGAAACATCGAGGCTAGGATCCAACACAATACTCTACAACCTAGAAGAGGGATGCCGTAATCCAGTTACAAAATATTTGAAGGTAGGTAAATGACGAATTACCAATTTCCACCATGAAAAACGAAAAAGAAATTTAAGTTTTAAATCTATTGAAAATTCCTAGATCTTTTGAGATTCATTGAACATTTCAATGGCATGTTTAACTCTCGATATGCCCCTCAATTTGTGACTGGGATGCCTCAGATCACAAAACAAGGTGTGAATAACCATGCAAACTTACACGGTACCCCCAATATTACAGTCACCTATTCGATGTGCCGGTTAATCACACACGCTCCACCGAACTATGAAAAACATTGAGTCACCCTTTGCTACCTTTGCTTAGAACCATTTAGTGTGCCGATTAACCACACACGCTCCACTAACGTCTTCGCAAGGGCACAAAGTGTAATTTCATGGAATTGCATAAATTCACTTTTTCCTAAAGTAACTAAGACTGAGAATTTTGTAAAAGCATTTAGTTACTTTTGTACTTCATTATACTTATAATGGAACGTTTCTGTCCTATCTTACCCGTTCGGCTAACGACCCTCCACTAGTCAAGAGTGCGGTGGGTAAGAGTGGATACCCATTCAATCGCCATTTTATAGGCAATTTCCTTAAACACCCATTATAGACCAGCTTCGTGAATGAGGCCTACTAACGGTAAGACTGACTGTTTACTCATACATATATAATATTAGACTTTTAATGTTATATATATATATATATATATATATATATATATATATATATATATATATATATATATATATAGTATAGGGTGTATTTTACACTTTGAAAATACTAGGTGGTCTAATTTAATAAATTATACTTTTAATTTAATCAAATGTAAACCAAAATTTTATGGGTTTATTAAATCTCTTTTAATTATACACTTCAATTAATTAATAAAACCATATGGGTGTGATTTGAACTTTACAAAACAATACTAGGGTTTTAGAATTTAACATTTGTAAATTAAACTTTTAATCAACTTTTAAATTCCAAAACTTGAGGGCAAGTTTTGAAACATTTCAAAACATTAGGGTTTAACTTATTTAAATTTCAAAACAAACTTTTAAGTTCAAATTTAAACTATAAAACCTAAAGGGATTAATTTGAAACTTTATCAAGAATATTCTAGATCACAAAATTCAAATAAGACAATTAACAATTAATTGGTGGTTATCTAATTTGACCTAGTCCAAATTCTTGCAAGATAATTCACCAAATAATTTAAATAATTAAATCTAATCATATAAGGAAATAATTATATAACTAATATGAATTTATCTTTAATTTTTGCAAAGATAATCACCCAATATCATAAAAATCTGATTTATATCAATAAAAAACGTTTTGGTAACTATCCCACATCCAAAAGAGCACAAAATCCCAATTTTCCCTCTTTCTGACAAGCTAACTTGGCGAGTCAGGCATGGACTCGGCGAGTTCACCATGGACTCGGCGAGTTCATCTACGGACTCGGCGAGTTTAGCCCTAGAAACCCTAAATTTTGATCTTTAGGCAAGGATAATTCACAATAGCATTAAATACATCAAACAAACAGCCATGGCTCTGATACCACTGATGGGTTTTGAGCAAAACATCATTCCTATGTTTTGAGCAAAACACCACTGATGGGTTTTGAGCAAAACATCATTCCTATGGTGTACATGCAAACCCTAATAGCTTTTGGATCTAGTTTGTCTAATGAACATGCAATTGAATATCCAAAGCTATAAACCCTAGTTCTAGCATACAATTAATCATATTAACATAAGAATGGGGTTTAGATCTTACCTTGATTGTTATGTAGCAATAACAATCTCAAATCCTCCTTGTAATGGCTTTAGAAAGCTTACAAACACCAATTAATTGTTAACAAGTGTCACTCCTCTAATGGCTCACAAACACCAAGAGCAAGAGGATGAAGAATGAGAAGAGAGGAGGCACCCAAAAACGTGTAGATACCCTAAGGAATCAGTTGGCCACGTTTTTGGTGCCTTAGGGATCCTTAAATAGTGAGGCTATTAGGGTTATCTAACAAGGAAACCCTAATTTGACTCCTTAGGCTCTAAGCAACCCATGGCCTCCCTCCTTAGAGGCCTTGGACGATTTCTAATGGGTTTCCCCATAGAATTCGTCCACTCCATCCTTTATGGAGTTCATTAGCCCAATATTCAACTATCACACAATTGACAGTTCCAATCCCTTTTATTTAATTAATGTCTTTTAGCCACAAAATTAATTCTTATTAATTCTTGACTAATATTAATTAAACAATATGATTTCTCCTTTAATGTATTATTCTCATAATATAATAATAAATCATAATTAATCATCTCTCTCTATAATTCATCCTATTAAGTTGCTTTGGTGAAGGCAACCCAAAAGGACCATGCACTATCGGGTCAAGTACATACCAAAAATAGTTATGGACTTAGACACTAATCCAACAGGATTTTTCTTTAAAATAACGTGAAACTTGTCGAGCATTAAGGACCTAATTGAAAAAGTGCTTAATCTGTTAGTACGACGGGCGTAGATCTGAGTACGCCGCACGTAAGTCCCCGAGCCCTAGTACGCTGTGCGTACGAGGGTGGTATGCTGAGCGTACGCGTCACATACGAGCTTGGACTTGTTCTATGCTTTTGGGCTATTGGGCCTCACTTGGTTATTGGACTTGGTTGCATTCTGTGAATTGTGGGCTTTTTCATATGTTATGGGCCTTGGGTATATTGGTTGGGCTTTAATGGGCCAAGAGGCCCATTAATGAGGATGGACTTAGACTTTGGGCCCATTAGCAAATAAAGGATAATTGGGCCTCATGAAGGGGTTGAAATTTGGGTTTCTTTTGACTAAGTAAGATCTTGACTCTAATTTATTGCTATCATTCAGCACGGGAGGTTTCAGACTGTTAGGGGAGTAGCTTTTGTATTTCACAAAACAGAGGTGAGTCTCTTCACCATACCAATGGGTCTAAGGCACCAAGGCCGGCCCATTATGTGATCATGATATACGTATTAGTTATTTTATGTTTGATATGCTATGTGATTGTGTGTTTTGTATGGAAGACCATGGGAGAGCCCATGACACTTGGACGTAAGACCATGAGGAGAGCCCATGGCTTTCCTATCAAAGACAATGGGAGAGCCCATGACACTTAGGTGTAACACCATGTGGGGAGCCCATGGCATCCTGGAGTAAGACCCTCTGGACAAGCCCACAACATCCTTATCTGGGTCTAGGGCAGGATCGGGCGACAATGTTGATGTCATCAATGAGAGTATGTGACAAACCAAATGTTATTCCGTACATAATCCCGTTTTCACTAACGAAATTCGTCGCCTAATAAAAAGTTCCGTAATATTTGGAGTCGTCAATAAATAAATATCTATTTATTTATATATTATGTCATTATTATTTTAGTATAAGTAAATATAACTTGTTAAATGTTAATCACGTTTAACAAAATAAAGTTATATTACTTTTCAACCACTTCACCCGGGTAAAAAGTTTAAACCCCGTTAAACTTTAGCATCGGGTTGTCGTGTACCGGGTGCAATACCCGAGGCATATATAAAGGAAGTGAATACCACTTTGCATCCTTTTTACCACCCCAAACATACACTCTCTCTCACTACTTTCTCTCTCTAGACCCGATTTCGACTCCAAAACCGCAATTTCCGGCTTCCAAACGTAAGATTTTCCTTCCTAACTTGTTCTAAACATACATCATTGTGTTTATAGCTGGAAAATCATAAGATTGAGGGGTAAAGAAGGAGTTTACAGCCTATGATGCTCCTTAGGCCGTAAACACCCCAAAACATGGCCAAAGTCCCATTTTTCCTTCCTTTAGGCTTGTGTACTAATTAAGGAAATTACCTAGATGAGTTGGGACATTAAAACAAAATTTTTTGGAGCCTAAAAGAGGGTTTACGGCCCAAGCTTATGCTTAGGCCGTAAACACCTTTTTCCCATGTGAAAGTGCCCCAAAAACCCTTCCAAGGCTAGTTAGAAATAAGATATGATTTAAGGGAATGCTTAGGGCCATTAAACATCAAATTTTGAGGGGTATCTTAGAGTTTACGGCCCAAGCATAAGCTAGGACCGTAAACTCCCCCAAACACAACCAAATGAAGGTTTTAAACCCCCAAATTGGTCCTAGACATTCACTAGAAATATAGGGGATTGATTTAGGGCCTTAACATTCATTTTTGGGAGGAGAACAAGAGTTCACGGCCAAGCCTAGGGGCTTACGGCCGTAAACTACCAAGGAATGGCCTTTGGGCCGTAAACTCCAAGGGAGTAAACTCTTGTACTCCCCCGTAACCCCTTCTTGGCCTTGTACAATCCCCGAGAACCACTTCTAAGCCCTAAGACCCCGAATCAATGCTAGAATATCTAAATGTTTTAATAAAAAGCATAAAATGTCTAATTTCTCGTAAAACACATATTTCATATTATATTAGGGTGTTAAAAGGTATACAAGTCCTTATTTGGTACAAAATGCTCAACCGACACTATCACCCGATTTACTCGGTTTCAGGTGAGTTCATACCCCTTTAATGAACCTTTCAAATATTTTTATATGTTTTAAGGGGGGGATACAAGTCAAATATACATGTTTATGGAAATTAATCACATGTGATTCACTATCCGTAGTTCAAATCACATGTGATTTACCACTATGCCTTATAAAAGGATTTTACGTTTTCAAAACTATTTTGGATAAATAAACAATTTTCTAAAGGTTCCCTTTGGACAAGATTTTTATTGAATAAGTTTTCTTATAAAATGTAACCACACTAATATATTTATATAAGTAAGACTTGAAGGACTTAGGACCGATAGCTCGCCTTATTTCCTGTTCTTGTTTGATTGTGGGCTTAGGGTAGTTGTTATCCGTCCGAATGTCGTTGATTTCTTAGTTATATATCATGTATATTAGTGTTGGATACGAGTATTTTCATTTCATACGATGCTTAAACCACTAAATTGGTAAGAACTATACACACTAAGTTAACTATAATAGGTATAGTTAAGGCCACTACTACTCGCTATAGCTACTACTGTACACACTATTACGAGACGATACACTAATAAGAGAACACACTACGAGCTATACAAAAGACTACTACACTATAATACAAGAGAAAGCACTAAACAGGAGATAACACACTAACTCACTACAAGATACTCTATTCGCTACATACTATGCCCAGAGTTTTTCCGACAGGAAGACGACGCTACATGTATAGATCTATACAGGGCAGACACTATTACATCCCGACTGTTAACTTCAGTCCGAGCCGTGCAGGCCCAGGGATGCCACTACTTCACTACACTGTGCATGACCGGGAAGGTCATGGGGTCCTCTATTGCTCACACTATCGGTAGCATACAAGTAATACACTATATCCACACTAAAATACTAAACTAAAGTCTAATTTAACATTCCGAAGTAAACAAGTATCTATCACTAAAGGGAGTTTGCACCTCTATTACTGACTACAGGCATAACCTATCTTATTACATTACTTATTGGAGATTCACTAATATACTTTTACAATAAACGGTTTTCAAAGATGAAAATTACTTGCTTCTTAAAGGTTTTCACTTACGATGTATTTTCTGGAAAATATAGGATTTTCTAGGGTTTCCTACTACTTATGAACGTAAATTGCAGCTTTTCATACTATCGGTTCTCATGCATTTTATACAAAAACTCACACTAAACTCTTATGAACTCACCAGCTTTATGCTGATACTCGTTTTCAAAATAACTTGTATCCTCAGGTCAAAGATAGACAGGTACATGTGCAGCATTTTGGAGAAGGTGGAGCATACAAGATCCATCTCTTATTTTTGTATTACTTTTGATGTTTGTTGAACATTACAAAATACACTTGTAATTAAACTCACTATGTAAATGAAATGGTTGTATGTTTCTTGTTTTTACTATTATGCGATTGTGATGATACGGTACATGACGTCCTCCACCCCGAAACGTATTCCGCCGTTATCGGTTTTGGGGTGTGACAGATTGGTATCAGAGCATTGTTTATAGTGAATCAAGTATATCAACCTATAAAAGATATACAAACTATAAACACTTCGGGACTAAAACACTCTGACCAAGAATATATATTGTTAAGTATTTAAAAGATTTAACTAAGTATATATATACGCACACCTCTTTGAAACACAGTAGTCAGTATCGCACTAGAACAGAACAAAAGTATTAAGATTGTTGGACAGCACAATTGGGCTTAGAGACATATAGTCATATCTGGGGGGATGTAGCTTGATCAACTACGTTTTTCTGGGAGTGACTAGCATGTGCCTCAGTTTGATTGTGGTGTTGCAGCAAGTCTAAAACTTACCAACACTACCACAATGATGTTACCATAAGAATACTATAGGAGTATTCTGTATCTCTGAAACATACATATGTGATAACTAAAAGGGTCGTTACTGGTAGGACAATAGTTGCTAAGTGGATACACCACGGTTACATGTAACTAGGGCGCTATAGACTCAGAATCTGTAGCCTTTGCTTCATTTCATGTTCTTGTTTGATTGGGGATTTGGAGTTAGGGTTGCTTATTCGAAGGACTATCTTGCTTCGGTGGCATGTAATTGGTATGCACTACGCAAGTATTTTATCAACTAATAACGATTCATCTTATAAGTATCTTAGAGTAGTACATCTATTAACCTTTCTATCCCCTTTCTCGCGTAGATAGCATGGCTGGCTTCCACCATCCCGGTGATCCGTACTATCCAAACTAGGGCAATGGAGGATGGCTCGATGAGGAGTTAGACGATGAGCACCCGATCCCTTTGGATGATCATCATGCTGAAGGTTTCTCGGATAGCTCCAACTCTGAACCAAAAGTTAACAACCAACCTCCTGAAGCTCCGAACCCCAACCCCCGTCCAGCATTTCAGGGTCCCACTCCTATGTGGGCCATATCCTTGCACCGATGGAGTGAGGAGCAGGGAATGGAGACCGAAGCTTCTACAACATAAGCGAAGGAGGATCAGCGGATCGGGTTCTACCCATCATGATCCGAAGGATTGCCAGGAATGTCGAGTAGGGTCAAGCAGCTATTGGTCGAGTTGTAGAAGTGGATGCCAACTCAAATCTCAACACTGTTCGCATCCGCCAACTTGAAGAAGCCATGAATAGGACAAGGAGGACCAACGAGGCTCTGCAACATCAGCTGGCTGCATCCCGAGCCGAAGTTAGGGAACTCCGAGCACGTCAAAGGATTCATGATCGACACCTTCAGGAAGTTATGCGTCAGATAGCGGATCTAAGGGTTCGCCCAACAAGTAACCGTTGCCAGTAGAAGACGCTTAGTACCTCACTCTTTTGTTTAAAGGACTAGCCTTTCCTCTCTATGTTCTGTAGATCTCTTGTCTGTAAACATTCCTAGCTTAAAAGTTCCCTAACTAGACCTCTAAACTGCCAAAATTTTCCTGATGGTTTGATGTAAGACTTACTGTTAGGTCAATTTTCATGAACTTGTATTACATCATCTATACCAGTATATTGGCAGTTGACTACTCTATTGCTATGACTCTCATTCTGATCTTGGATTATGTTGATTTAATCCATGAAACACTCTACTCATATTCGCAATAGACTCTTACTATTGCTATCATTTCTATGGTCTTCCAGTGAAAGATGCCTCCACGAAAGCGTCCAAGCAGAGGAAGACCATTAACTCAAACCCCTCCTCCACCACTTCCTCCTCCACAGTTCGATCCAGTGCTGTTCCAAACGGCTGTGACTGCGGCTGTAACAGCAGCCATGGCTCAAATGAACTCCGGTGACGCAAGCGGTGGTAACTCCAGGTTTGGTGAAGTCCATCAAAGAGTGCAAGGATGCACTTATAAGGACTTCATGAACTATAAACCTACCTTCTTCGATGGTACCGGAGGAATTCTGACATTATCCCAATGGTTCGAAAGAACCGAAGCTGTGTTTGAAATGTGCTCTTGCCCAGAAGAGAGCAAAATCAAATTGGCTACTGCCATCCTCACCAACAGGGCCCTGACATGGTGGAACGGCCATGTCAGTGCACTCTCCTTGGTATCAGCCAATGCCATGGGCTAGGACACTCTAAAAGATCTCATGAGAAGGGAGTACTGCCCTAGGGGCGAAATCCAAAAACTCGAGGAGGAACTTTGGAACCTCAAGATGCAAGGGACCGACATAATAGCTTACACGGCCAGGTTCTGCGACTTGGCGGCTATGTGTCCCAATATGATCCCATCCGAAAGAAAAAAGATCGAACGATGCATCTGGGGTCTAATGCCCCCGTATCGAGGAAATGTTCTAGCCTCACGCCCTACCACCTTCGACAGCGCCAAGGAATTGGCCCAGAGTCTGATCAACCATGAAGTCGCTTCCACTCCACCAACAGCAACCACAACTACCACTGCACCACCCGATTCATCTGACAGAAAGAGGAAGCGATGGGATAAGAAGAAAGGCAAGAAAACTCAAACCTCCTCCAAGGACCAGCAAATTGTGGCGGTCCATGCTGCCACTACCCCAGCCACTCCTGCACCACCAAAAGCTTATAGTGGGAATCTGCCCAAGTGTCCCAAGTGCCCTTTCCACCACAACGGCCCCTGCTGTGAATTGCAGTGTTCCAACTGCGGTCGGAAGGGCCATACCGTGCGATTCTGCAAGGCCCCTCCCAAACCTATTTCGCAAGTTCCCGGTTCGGGAGTGACCCCGACGTGTTACGGTTGCGGTGAAGCTGGTAACTTCAAGAAAAACTATCCGAAGGCTGTGAATGCTGGGGGAACCGGAAGACTACTCGCTATTGGTCACAATGAAGCAGTAGCGGATCCCACAGTAGTCACGGGTACGTTTCTTCTCAACAACTCTTATGTCTGTGTTTTATTCGATAGTGGTGCAGAAAGAAGCTTCATAAACCAAAACTTTAAACACCTACTTAAACAATCCCCACAACCAATAAAAGAAACATTCGTCGTAGAAATGGCTAATGGGAAGACCAAAAGCTCTAATGAAATCTACATAGGTTGTACCCTCACGTTAGACGATCACTCATTTCCAATCAATTTTATACCAGTCTCAATCAAGAATTTCGATGTCATTGTTGGTATGGACTGGTTGAGTCTTCATCGCGCCGATATCCTATGCTCCGACAAAGCCATTCGCCTGAATCTTCCAAGTCACGAAACTCTATTGATCTATGGAGACAAACCCGATACGAGCCTTCGTATCATCTCCAGTATTCAGGCCCAGAAATATTTGCGTAAGGAATATCGCGCCTTTCTTGCTCACATCGTCGACACTAGCTAGGAAGTGAAAGATCCAAAAGACATCCCCGTTGCATGCGATTTCCCTGATGTCTTCGCGGAGGATCTTCCAAGTCTACCTCCCAAACATCAGGTTGAGTTCAGAATCGACCTAGTCCCAGGAGCTACCCCCGTAGCTAAGTCGCCCTATCGTCTAGCGCCTGCCGAGATGCAAGAACTATCCGGTCAACTCAACGAGCTGCTCAGCAAGGGCTTTATAAGACCAAGCTTCTCCCCTTGGGGAGCTCCGGTCTTGTTCGTAAAGAAGAAGTACGGATCATTCCATATGTGCATCGATTATAGGGAACTCAACAAACTCACGGTAAAAAATCGCTACCCTCTCCCGCGTATCGACGACCTATTCGACCAACTACAAGGAGCGAGTTACTTTTCCAAGATTGATCTTAGGTCTGGGTATCACCAGTTACGGGTACTAGAGGAAGATGTTCCGAAGACAACTTTCCAAACCCGTTACGGGCACTTCGAGTTCGCAGTGACGCCCTTTGGACTAACTAACGCCCCCGCAATATTCATGGACTTGATGAATAGGGTGTGTTGTCCATATCTAGATCAATTCGTCATCGTCTTTATTGATGACATACTTTTCTACTCTCGAAGCGAGGAAGAACACAGGGATCAATTACGACGAGTTCTGGAAACCCTACGGTCAGAAAAGTTATATGCGAAGTTCTCTAAGTGCGAATTTTGGATCCGAAGAGTTGAATTCTTAGGACACGTGGTTACTGAAGACGGAATCCACATGGATCCCTCTAAAATTAAAGCTATTGAGAACTGGTCAGCACCAAAGACGCCTACAGAAATTCGTCAATTTCTAGGCCTAGCTGGCTACTACCGCAGATTCATCCAAAACTTCTATCGGATTGCGAAGCCTATCACCATGTTGACACAGAAGGGTGTATCATTCGATTGGGAAGAGAAACAGGAGAAGGCATTCCAGACTCTGAAGCGAGCCCTATGCACTGCAACAGTATTATCCCTTCCCGAAGGAACAAAAGATTTTGTTGTATACTGCGATGCGTCAAATCAGGGGCTCGGTTGTGTGTTGATGCAACAAGGTAAAGTCATCGCCTATGCCTCAAGACAGCTAAAGACACATGAGGTGAACTACAGTACTCACGACCTCGAGTTAGGAGTGGTCGGCTTCGCGCTAAAAATCTGGAGACACTACCTGTATGGAACGAAGAGCATAGTATACACTGATCATAAAAGCCTCCAACACATACTGAACCAGAAAGAGCTCAATATGAGACAACGCCGATGGGTCGAACTACTCAACGACTACGACTGCGAAATTCGATATCATCCGGGGAAAGCCAACGTGGTAGCAGACGCCCTGAGTAGGAAAGAGTATTCTGGTCGAAGGACCAAGTCACTAACAATGACTATCCATTCGCATCTATCCGCACATATCAAGGAGGCTCAGCTTGAAGCCTTAAAGCCTGAAAATGTGACGGGAGAATCCCTACACGGAATGTATAAGAGTTTGGAGGTCAAGGGTGACGGAGCCTACTACCTCATGGACCGAATCTGGACTCCATGCCATGGAGGTTTCAAAGACTTGGTCATGAAGGAAGCACACAACACTCGATACTCCGTCCACCCAGGTTCGGATAAGATGTATCTAGATCTCAAAAGCTATACTGGTGGCCTAACATGAAAGCGGAGATTGCTACTTTCATGAGTAAGTGCCTTACTTGGGCGAAGGTCAAGGTCGAATACCAGAAGCCATCGGGACTCCTCCAACAACCGAAGATATCGGAATGGAAGTGGGAGCGGATCACAATGGATTTCATAACCAAGCTGCCCAAGACAGCGGGTGGGTTGGATACCATTTGGATCATCGTCGACAGATTGACCAAGTCTGCACACTTCCTACCCATCAAGGAAACGGACAAGATGGAGAAACTCACAAGAACATACATAAAGGAAATAGTGCGGCTGCATGGCGTCCCCATATCTATTATCTCGGATAGAGATAGTAGGTTTACTTCGAGATTTTGGCAATCACTACAAAAAAACACTAGGGATGAGGCTGGATATGAGTACGGCCTACCATCCGCAGACTGACGGGCAAAGTGAGAGAACGATCCAAACCTTAGAAGATATGCTACGAGCTTGTGTGATTGACTTCGGTAAATCGTGGGATACACACTTACCCCTTGTGGATTTTTCCTACAACAATAGTTATCATACGAGCATCAAGGCAGCTCCATTCGAAGCCCTCTACAGCCGGAAGTGCAGATCCCCTCTGTGCCGAGCTGAGGTGGGTGACACTCAGTTAGCTAAAGGGCGAGTTCCTGATAGCGCTCTCACTGGTCCGGAGATTATTCGAGAAACGACCGAAAAGATTGTACAGATTCGCGAACGATTAAAAGCCGCTAGGGATCGACAGAAAAGCAATGCAGACAAACGGAGAAAACCCTTGGAATTCCAGGTGGGAGACCGAGTCCTTTTGAAGGTCTCGCCCTGGAAGGGCACGATACGCTTCGGAAAGCGTGGAAAGCTGAACCCGAGATACATAGGGCCTTTCGAGATTCTCGCTAGAATCGGCCCTGTAGCTTACAAACTCAACCTACCCCACGAGCTAAGTAACATACATCCTACCTTCCACGTCTCAAACTTGAAGAAATGCCTGTCCGACGAGACTCTCGTGATCCCCCTCGACGAGATCGAAGTCAATGAGAGCATCAACTTCGTAGAAGAGCCTGCAGAGATTATGGATCGGGAAGTAAAACGAACGAAACAAAGCCGCATCCTAATTGTGAAGGTTCGGTGGAATGCCAAGCGGGGACCGGAATTCACTTGGGAGCGCGAAGATCAGATGAAACTCAAATATCCCCATCTTTTCTCATAGCAGTTTTGTAATGACTCTCTGTATGAATTCTAAATTTCGGGATGAAATTCCCCTAACGGGGGGATGATGTGACAACCCAAATGTTATTCCGTACATAATCCCGTTTTCGCTAACGGAATTCGTCGCCTTATAAAAAGTTCCGTAATATTTGGAGTCGTCAATAAATAAATATCTATTTATTTATATTTTATGTCATTATTATTTTAGTATAAGTAAATATAACTTGTTAAATGTTAATCCCGTTTAAGAAAATAAAGTTATATTACTTTTCAACCACTTCACCCGGGTAAAAAGTTTAAACCCCATTAAACTTTAGCATCGGGTACTCGTGTACCGGGTGCAATACCCGAGGCATATATAAAGGAAGTGAATACCACTTTGCATCCTTTTTACCACCCCAAACATACACTCTCTCTCACTATTTTCTCTCTCTAGACCCGATTTCGACTCCAAAACCGCGATTTCTGGCTTCCAAACGTAAGATTTTCCTTCCTAACTTGTTCTAAACATACATCATTGTGTTTATAGCTGGAAAATCATAAGATTCAGGTGTAAACAAGGAGTTTACAGCCTATGAAGCTCCTTAGGCCATAAACACCCCAAAACATCGCCAAAGTCCCATTTTTCCTTCCTTTAGGCTTGTGTACTAATTAAGGAAATTACCTAGATGAGTTGGGACATTAAAACACAAGTTTTTGGAGCCTAAAAGAGGGTTTATGGCCCAAGCTTATGCTTAGGCCGTAAACACCTTTTTCCCATGTGAAAGTGCCCCCAAAACCCTTCCAAGGCTTGTTAGAAATAAGATATGATTTAAGGGAATGCTTAGGGCCATTAAACATCAAATTTTGAGGGGTATCTTAGAGTTTATGGCCCAAGCATAAGATAGGACCATAAACTCCCCCAAACACAACCAAATGAAGGTTTTAAACCCCCAAATTGGTCCTAGACATTCACTAGAAATATAGGGGATTGATTTAGGGCCTTAACATTCATTTTTGGGAGGAGAACAAGAGTTCACAGCCAAGCCTAGGGGCTTACGGCCATAAACTACCAAGGAGTGGCCTTTGGGCCGTAAACTCCAAGGGAGTAAACTCTTGGACTCCCCCGTAACCCCTTCTTGGCCTTGTACAACCCCCGAGAACCACTTCTAAGCCCTAAGACCCCGAATCAATGCTAAAATATCTAAATGTTTTAATAAAAAGCATAAAATGTCTAATTTCTCATAAAACACATATTTCATATGATATTAGGGTCTTAAAAGGTGTACAATTCCTAATTTGGTACAAAACGCTCAACCGACACTATCACCCGATTTACCCGATTTACTCGGTTTCAGGTGAGTTCATACCCCTTTAATGAACCTTTCAAATATTTTTATATGTTTTAAGGGGGGGATACAAGTCAAATATACATGTTTATGGAAATTAATCACATGTGATTCACTATCCGTAGTTCAAATCACATGTGATTTACCACTATGCCTTATAAAAGGATTTTACGTTTTCAAAACTATTTTGGATAAATAAACAATTTTCTAAAGGTTCCCTTTGGACAAGATTTTTATTGAATAAGTTTTCTTATAAAATGTAACCACACTAATATATTTATATAAGTAAGACTTGAAGGACTTAGGACCGATAGCTCGCCTTATTTCCTGTTCTTGTTTGATTGTGGGCTTAGGGTAGTTGTTATCCGTCCGACTATCGTTGATTTCTTAGTTATATATCATGTATATTACTGTTGGATACGAGTATTTTCATTTCATCCAATGCTTAAACCACTAAATTGGTAAGAACTATACACACTAAGTTAACTATAATAGGTATAGTTAAGGCCACTACTACTCGCTATAGCTACTACTCTACACACTATTATGAGACGATACACTAATAAGAGAACACAATATGAGCTATACAAAAGACTACTACACTATAATACAAGAGAAAGCACTAAACAGGAGATAACACACTAACTCACTACGAGATACTCTATTCGCTACATACTATGCCCAGAGTTTTTCCGACAGGAAGACAACGCTACATGTATAGATCTATACGGGGCAGACACTATTACATCCCGACTGTTAACTTCAGTCCGAGCAGTGCAGGCCCAGGGATGCCACTACTTCACTACACTGTGCATGACCGGGAAGGTCATGGGGTCCTCTATTGCTCACACTATCGGTAGCATACAAGGAATACACTATATCCACACTAAAATACTAAACTAAAGTCTAATTTAACATTCCGAAGTAAACAAGTATCTATCACTAAAGGGAGTTTGCACCTCTATACTGACTACAGGAATAACCTATCTTATTACATTACTTATTGGAGATTCACTAATATACTTTTACAATAAACTGTTTTCAAAGATGAAAATTACTTGCTTCTTAAAGGTTTTCACTTACAATGTATTTTCTGGAAAATATAGGATTTTCTAGGGTTTTCTACTACTTATGAACGTAAAGTGCAGCTTTTCATACTATCGGTTCTAATGCATTTTATACAAAAACTCACACTAAACTCTTATGAACTCACCAGCTTTATGCTGATACTCGTTTTCAAAATAACTTGTATCCTCAGGTCAAAGATAGACAGGTACATGTGCAGCATTTTGGAGAAGGTGGAGCATACAAGATCCATCTCTTATTTTTGTAATACTTTTGGTGTTTGTTGAACATTACAAAACACACTTGTAATTAAACTCACTATGTAAATGAAATGGTTGTATGTTTCTTGTTTTTACTATTATGCAATTGTGATGATACGGTACATGACGTCCTCCACCCCGAAATGTATTCCGCCGTTATCGGTTTTGGGGTGTGACAGAGTACTAGGGGAATCCTTGATACGACCCCGGTCATTTTTGGAATGGTCAAGGAGGGCATGATGGAGATTATGGAGGAGAGACTCAGGGCATTCAGGGCTGAGGTTGTTGTGGTTCAGGTTGGGACCCGAACTCCCTCATTCCAGGAGTTCAAGGCGTGCGGGGCACCCGAGTTTCTCGGGGTCAGGGACCCCAATTTTAGTCGATGCTGTGTGGCGGATATCGAAAACGCCCATCGCATGAGTTCTTGTCTGGATGCAGCCAAGGTGGGTTTTGCGTCATGTACGCTGAGAGACAGAGCCCGAGATTGGTGGGGAGAGGTGACGAGTCAGGTGGGAGCGGGTGGTGTGGCTGAGATGATGTGGGAAGAGTTTGTTCGGTGATTCGATGCAGAGTTTGCACCACTTATTGAGGTGTAATGGTTGGTGAGGGAGTTCCACGACCTTCAGCAGACCACTGAGACTATGGCAGAGATCACCGCCAAGTTTCGGGAATGAGCTTTGTTGATCCCACAGTACGCTACATATGAGGACTTGAGGAGGACAAGATATCATTGCATGCTGAGGGATGATATTCAAGAGTTTGTGAGTTTTACAGGGTGCAAAACCCTGAATGAGATGGTGGAAAAAGCCCGAGAACGGAAGATGGAGTTAGATTTCCGCACCAAACAGAAATCGGAGTAGGCACAGACAGCAGTGGGTTAGGCTAAGAAGCCTAAGACCTCAGATACTTCTAGTAGGGGCCAGCAGGGCTGGGGCCGGTGTGCCAAGTGCGGAAAGCCTCACAATGGGGCTTGCCGAGGGGTAGCCTCGGGATGCTATGCTTGTGTCCAATCAAGTAATGTGATCAGGGATTACCCCAAGAAGGCCTTGATTTGCTTTCACTGCAACTAGACCGGCCACAAGCATGCCGATTGTTCGAAGTTGCAGGGGGGGGGGGAGATGCGGTGGCAGCGCCTGCGCCCGCCATGATGAGGATTAGTGATCGCCGTCCTATCGAGGCGGAAGTCCCGACAGTCAAGAGTTGCACATTTCAGTTGACCACCGAGGAGGCTCGGGCAGCACCAAATGTTGTGGCTGGGACCTTTTTGGTCAATGGTCTGACAACGCATGTTTTGTTTGATTCGGGGGCTACCCGATCGTTCGTATCTCTTGCGCTAAGCAAGAAGTTCCGGGACGCGCCCGGAGCTCTTGACTCCCTACTCGAGATGGACATTTCAGATGACCGCACCGTTAGTGATGCGAGGGTGTATTAGGACTGTGTCCTAAATGTGCTTGAAGAGAGGTTTCGTGTCGACCTAGTCCGAATACCATTGCGAGGGCTGAAGGTGATTGTTGAGATGGATTGGTTGGGCGGCAACGAGGCCATGATCGATTGTGAGCGCCAGTTGGTGAGGTTCGAACCCCAAGTGGGGGAGAAATTGTTATTCATGGTGAGAGGGTCTCTCAGGGACTGACCCTCTGTTCGGATGCGAGGGCTCGGAGGTTTTTACAGCAGGTTTGCATGGGATTTCTGGCTTATATCTCGGATACGAGGGTAGAGACCGCGATGGATGTGGGCAATGTGCCAAATGTGTAGGATTTTCAGGATGTTTTCCCCAAAGAGCTGTCAGGGGTGCCTCCGGAGAGGCAGGTGGAGTTTCGTATCGACTTGGTGTCGGGTGCCACTCTAATAGCGAGGGCACCATATCGGTTGGCACCACCAGAGATGCAAGAGTGGTCTACGCAGCTTTAGGAACTACTAGACCGAGGGTTCATTCGTCCGAGCAGTTCCCCATGGGGAGCACCAATCCTTTTTGTGAAAAAGAAGGACAGATCTCATAGGATGTGCATCGAGTATAGGGAACTAACCAAACTAACGGTGAAGAAGCGTTATCCGTTGCCAATGATCAATGATCGATGATTTGTTTGATCAGCTTCAGGGTGCGTCTTGGTTTTCCAAGATTGATCTTCAGTCTGGGTATCTTCAGATGAGGATTTGGGATGAGGATATAGTAGTGGTATACCGAAGACAACTTTCAGGACTCGGTATGGGCACTATAAGTTTGTAGTGATGCCGTTCGGACTTACGAATGCCCTAGCAACGTTCATGGACCTCATGAACAGAGTGTGTAGGCTGATGCTGGATTGGTCGGTGATTGTTTTTATCGATGATATTCTAGTCTACTCTAAGACTAGGGAGTAGCACGAGCAGCATTTGAGGGAGGTATTAGAGACCTTGAGAGCGGAGAAACTTTATGTGAAGGTCTCCAAGTGTGATTTCTGGTTTCGGGAAGTACAGTTTTTTGGGCATGTCATTAATCAAGAGCGTATTTTGGTTGATCAAGCCAATGATGAGGTGGTGATGCGATGGGAAGTACCGAGGAATGCATCAGAGATTTGTAGTTTCTTGGGCTTAGTGGGTTACTATCGAAGATTTATCCAGGACTTCTCCAAGATTGTCGTGCTTTTAACCCGCTTGACCAAGAAAAATGTGACTTTTCGGTGGGGTGCGGATCAGCAGATGGCTTTTCAGACCCTGAGAAGGAGGTTATGTGAGGCTCCGATTCTAGTACTACATGAGGGTTTAGAGGATTTGGTGGTGTACTGCGATGCGTCGATCTCAAGGTTAGGTGCGGTACTGATGCATATGGGGCATGTGATAGCTTACGCCTCGAGGCAGTTGAAGCCTTATGAGGCGAATTAGCCCACTCATGAACTGGAATTGGATGCAGAGGTGTTCGCCCTCAAGATTTGGAGGCACTATTTATATTGTGACAACCCGAAGTTCGTTCCGTCATCGTAACCCGCTCCATCATTAAAAATTCGTCGTTTTGAATTGTTTACGTTTCGTTTCTAAATTAAGTCATTAATTTTGAGTTTGCCATTATGACTTAATTAGAATCCAAACACGTTAGAAACTCATGAAAACGCCCCAAACTAGTAATTAGAAAAAATTTTAGTTTCAACCATATCGGGTTACGACAACTTAATCGGGTGCGACCAAAAACCTCGTCTAACATCAGTATCGGGTAGAATTCCACCGGGCCACAAACTCAAGACTTATATAAAGGATGAGTGAACTTCAATTTAGCTTTTTACCACCACCTCATAACTTTCTCTCTCTACTCTCTCTCTAAAACTCGAAATTGAGCCAAAATCATCCAAATCAAGCTCCAAATCGGTAAGATAACTATCCTAGCTCATAGTATAACATATTTAGCCTTCAAATTCGTGTTTAAATCATGAAATAGGACCAAAGACTTGTGTTTACGGTCTAGGAAACTCCCCAAACCGTGAACACCTATAAATGGGGTTTTGGAGCCCTAAAACCCTTCCAAATCACTTCTAGTGCTTAGATAAGGCTAAAGGACTTGCATGTACGAGATTTGAACACCAAAATCTTACCTTTTGGGGAGTAAACTAGAGTTTACGTTCCAAGAGCATGCTTGGACCGTAAACCCTCATTCCTGGACCATAAACATCATTTAAGGTGTTAGTTTGCCCCTAAACACCTCCAAAAAGCTTCCATAAGAGTATAAAACCTTATAATCCTTCAAGAGATGCACCAAATCATACTCAAAAGAGTCACACTTGAGTTTACAGCCCAAGAACATTCTTGAACCGTAAACACCCCTTCTTAGACCATAAACTCCTCTAATGGGTGTTAAAGTGCCCTTAACACCTTGTATGGCTTAGAAATGGGTCTAGAACTTAGCATGCTTAACTTTCAACCACCAAATCACATGAATCATGGAGAAACATGAGTTTACTTCCGTAAACTCATATGCTTAAGGTAGTAAACTCACCAAGAACATCTTCATATACCGTAAACTCATGGGAAGTTGGTCATTAGGGTCGTAAACACTCTTATGAGTTTACTCTTGAAGAGTAAACTCTTGAAGAGTAAACTCCAGATCCAAGCCATATACATCCATAGATGTCACCCGGGTCACTCCAAACACTTGAAATGAAGTGTTTTCGTAACTAGAAGTGTATATCCTCAAATAATTAGTATTTCAAAGCCTAATTAGATACAAATGTGTATCTTTTCATATTACATAGGAACCTCTCACGCGTTCAAGCCCCGAACTGACGTTTAGCATCCTAGCCGACACATTCCTCGTCCGGTGAGTTCATACCCCAACTCTTTTTCTGTGTTTTTTTTTCAAATGTTTTTAGGGGGAATACAAGCAAAAGTACAAGGAAATCTTGTACTCAAACTTATTATTTCAGTTCAAATGTTTATATTCTGTATGTTTTTAATATCGAAAACTGTGTTAACCAATAATTCGAATTGCAGAGTTAGCTTTCAGACTAATCATAGATTTCTTGATAAAGTGTTATAATCTATGTTATATTTCATAATTTATGAATAATTCATACTAATCATCAATTAGGATTAATACTAATAGAATTAGAATTAGAATACGAATACGAATACGAATACGAATACGAATATGAAAGTACAGTTAGAAACAGAGCGAATACGAAAGTACAGTTAGAAACAGAGCGAATACGAAAGTACAGTTAGGAATAGAATACGAATACGATTACGAATACGAATACGAATATGAATTCGAATACGAATACGATTACGAATACAAATACGAATACGAAAGCACGCCTTTGGATACACTCGAGTGTAGGACAACTAGGACATCATAATATCTAACTAATACAACAAGTATGATAGATACTTGTACATTACATTTGGATTCAATAACTAAATTTTACTTTTAGGAAAATAAGGGTTTTTCCTGGGATAACAGAACTGTTCTTAACTAGACCGTGTAACTAATGGATAACTAAATTTTACTTTTAAGGAAAATAAGGGTTTTTTTCCTGGGATAACAAACTATACATAGCTGGATTGTATAATAAACGGATAACTTAACTATACTTATAAGAAAATATGGGATTTTTTTGGATAACAAACTTTTTCGGAAAACCAAAGGAAACTTGTACATTTTCAGAAAACAAACCTCTTATTAACTCACCAGCTTTATGCTGATTTTCAAACTGCTTGTATTCTCAGGTCCGCATTAGACAGAGCGGGGTCAATTGGTCTTTGGAACCCAGTCCATTTTGAAACTGGGTCGACCATTGTCATCTTTGCAAGGTACTCTCTCCCAAGACATGTCCTGCTTATCACAAATAGAAGATGTAGAAATATTGGAATTGTTAGAATATTTGGGAGAGTGAGCCTTTGGAATCCATTTGTAGTTGGGTTTAACCCATTTCTTTTTCGATCTGATGGGTGGCTCAGTACTTGCTTTTGAACTTGATGTCGGCAGTTGAGATGACTTTGACCTAACTAGTCTTTGTTTCACTGGAGAATCTCTTAGATTAGGCTTCTTGGCTGACATTTCCTTCTTGCCCTTGGGATTCAGATTCTTGGCCTTGTGGGTTTGATTCTTGGCCTTCTGCGCATTCCAATCACCATTGTCTGAACGTGACCTTGAGGGGTTTCTGTTGGAGTATCTCCCTCTTGGCGCGTTCTGCCACCCATGTGCATAGTAGGGAACATATGCGCGATTAGGACAATTTTTGGAAATCTGTCCAGGTGTTCCATAGTGAAAACACGTCTTTTTCTTCACTGTTAAGTTGTTTCTTCCTGCCCCTGGTGGCATATCCTTGCCTTGTCTCTTATTGTTCCCACATGCACACTTGCAACAAGCACTCTGTTGCACTGGAATTGGTGGCTTGTATTTCTCAATGGCAGCTTTGTTAGGAGTAACAAAATTCGAAGCAACAGATTTTGAGTTCAAGGAGTCATTGGTTTGTTCAGTAGTGTTCTCCTTGTTCTCATCTTCTACTACTTTACTGGCACATGAAGTAGAAACATTAGTATTTTTAACCTGAATACCTCCTGACACAAATCCAGTTGGTTTTCCATATTGAAGATGTGCCTCCCTGTCAATTTCTTCCTGTGTCATACGGATGGATGTGTAATTATGATTGAAAGGTGGAGGAATACTATCATACCCTAGACCCTTGTTTTGATTATCTTTGAATTTTAATTGGGTTTCAAATAAGGACTCGACTGTCTGACTTGACGCAGTATAATTTTTGAAACTAACATCTGTTTTTCCACATTTAATTTTAAAAGTGTTTCAGTTACAGCAGCAAGTTGTCTCTTAATATAGTCATAATTTTCACACTTGTTGCTATACTCTTCCTGAAGCTTCCTAAAGTCTTTAATTTTTGCTTCTAATTTAGCCTTCAGGGGTTTCTGTACTTTCCTAAGTTGATATCCTTTGTATTTTAGGTCCTCGACTTCCCTTTTTAGCAAATCATTATGTTCACGAAGAATTTGAATCGTATCTTCACAAGATGGAGTAAATGAAACTTCATTGGCCAGGATGTTTGTGGAACTCATTATTTTTCCACATTTCAAAGCATCAAGCTCTTCAATTACATCAGTAATACTAAGACGATTGAGATCTTTTGTCTTCTTGATGACAACTACGTTCATATCCCACGATTTCAGAAGTGAATTCAGTAGCTTTTTGTTTATCTCAGATTTGGTCAAGAAGATCCCAGCTATATTCATCTCAATAGTGAGTGTGGTAAATCGCTGCAGCTAAACCTCCATGGTTTCTCCGGGAATGTAGTAGAAGATATTGAAATTTTGTCTTAACATATCCTGACGATTCTCTTTTATGTCTTCAATTCCCTTGTTGAATTCAAAAGCCATTAAAAGCACAACTCAAAGCTAAAATAAGACTTAAACGTCAAATTTATAAATGTCCTTTCTCTCAAAAGTCAAATTTAAAAAGTCAAACTCAAAAATCAAACTTGAAAAAGTCAAACTTGAAAAAGTCAAACCAAAAAGCTAAATTTGAAAATTTAAAAGTCAAAGTTTAAAATCAAAGGTCAAACCTAAAAGTCAAAGTCAAAATTTTAAATAGAAAGTCAAAAATAAAAGTCAAATATAAAATTTTTTTTATTATTTTTTATTATTTTATTATTATTATTATTATTATTTATTTATTATTTTATTTTAATTTTTTTTATTTTGGATGAAAAAGAAATTTAAAATTAAAAGAAATTGAGCTTTGGGGTTAAAAGTGTCAAAAATGCGAAACTTGGAACCGCAAAGAACAGGTTAAGTTTTAAATTTCGAAGAGATGACACAAAAAGCTTGCCAGCCGAGTTGGTAAAGCATGAGTGTTGTTGATCTAGAGGTCCTGGGTTCGATTCCCGGCACCCTCAATTCCAATCCGTTTTTTTTATGTAGGCGCGCTGCTACTTCCGAATCGTATTCCGAGTTGTCTAGCACTAAGCCGTCCACCAAGCCGAGGCCGCAAACCGCCGAGTCGCAACCACCACCGTAAACTCCGACGACCTTAAACAGTTTCCGGTCGTAAACTCCGGCGACTGTAAACAATTTCCGGCCATAAAGTCTTCGCAGATTACGTGAAAAACAGCGATTTTTGCCCATTTTTGCTCCAAAACTCGATCAACAACTCGTTTTTATCAAAAACACGAAGAACAAACCCCCTTATTTTGCAGAGATCTATCCAAAAACGCAAAACTATTTCGAAAATAAGATCAGATAAGCTCCAGATCTGACAAAATTGACTGATACAATCCAAGCTCTGATACCAATTGTAAGTCTCCAAAATGTCTGTGTATCAATCAGATCCGTTTGATGTTGCGGAATCCCAATCAAACGGATGATGCCCGATCCAAATAGAAGAGAAGGAGAAGAAGAAGATGATGAATCTTGTATTATATGATTAGAATTAAGTTCCATACAATAGTTTCACACACACAAAATGCTCTCTTCTTCTCTCTAGTTTCTCTCTTCTCATGTTCATCACTCTACTCCTCAACCCTAACACCTATATATATATATATATATATATATATATATATATATATATATATATATATATATATATATATATATATATATATATATATATATATATATATATATATATATATATATATATATATATATATATAT
Source organism: Lactuca sativa (assembly GCF_002870075.4). Classification (NCBI taxonomy): domain Eukaryota; kingdom Viridiplantae; phylum Streptophyta; class Magnoliopsida; order Asterales; family Asteraceae; genus Lactuca; species Lactuca sativa. The sequence continues at coordinate 253,914,232 of NC_056627.2, forward strand.
ATATATATATATATATATATATATCTACTAGGGAATATGGGCTTGGTGAACATGGGTCGTAAATGGGTTCACGACCGTAAATGGGTTTACGGCCGTAAACACCCATTGGGCCGTAAACTTGACCGTAAACTCATAAAACACTACATAAAAATACAATTGTCCAGAAAAGCAAAGTATAAACCATATTTTTGACCCAACACATATAAACACGCCTCACGCAGGAACCTCACCAAAAATAACATAAACAACGAGTCTCACTCAGGGGCGTAGCTACCCATTGCTAAGGTAGGTCCTAGGACCTACCTTTTTTCTTTTTTAATACAAAAATTATAAATAAAAAAACATAAGGAACTACCTTATTTTTGCCAAAAGACTTATATTTTCATATTTTTTTCTGTTTTATTAATATAAGGAACCACTTTAATTTTGGTTCTAGATTCGCCACTGGTCTCACTCCACAATCAAAAGCTACGCGACCCTAAGGACCGACATGGCTCAAACTACCTTCACATCGGAATAAGGTGCAACTAAACAACTATGACGGGTCTGACTGAACTCATACATATGTTGTGGTCCTCCCAAAGTTTTACAAACACCCCTGCAACGGCTTACCTATGCCAAGTGAATGCTACAGGCTAGATCGTAATCTTACAACACTCATGTGATTGTCATGGGATACCGCATGGTCTTTCAAACAATCTACAAAAATACCAAGCAAAACTAACATGAGTTGGACATGTAGCTAGCTAGACCTGTCAGGTGTTCGGGTCGTGTTTCGAACCACAAAGCCTTAATTAGACAAGAACAGGAAATGAAGCCCTCACACAATTGTTGACCTGAGGTCAACTTCCCTAACTCAAATATGTTATGACCAATAATTCCACAACCATAAACTGAGGATACACACAGCCTAGAGACAAGATGTACACCGCCCAAAAATTGACGAAAGATGTACACACCCATAGCCCCTTCAACTAATACAATTCAAAACCTTCGAACAAATTCAACTAATGATGATGAACAATATAACCAACTATCGAAAATGGTTAGATAACCACTCCAATGGTTCAATTTATTACTAAACAAATTCCTATATATATTACAATTATTACGTATCAAAATTATGTGGAATTTATTAAAACGAAAAAAAAACCATAAAATGTCTAGTAGAAAAAAAAAATTAATTTAAAATAACGACAAACTGACATGTAACAAAATAAATAGGTACATGAAATTTGGCAAAAAAATTCTTATTATTTATTATTTATAAGAGTATATTTGACCAATATTATTGATTACTCACATTATTACAATATAATCTAACACAAACAACAGATGAGCTTCATGGAAGCATTTCTAGTTTTCAAAAGCAGAACTCAACGGGGAATCCTTGAGAATAGGTGTCACTCTCTCTATTATCTTAATAGTACAGAAGAGTGTTATTCTATATGCAACAACCATACCAAACAAGATTCCAAGATCAATCCATTTAGAGTATCGCATCTCAATGTGCAATACGCTCTTCAAAATCATTCCACCATCAATTGTAGGAGGACCTCCTGAGTACTCAGGGAATTTTAACCCTTCAAACTCATTTTTATACAATCCTTGTAATGCATACCTGTGGAATGAAATATAGTACATAGGATACTTCCAGAACACATGAGGTAGTTCGTTTGGCAACCGAAAAAACCCTGCACCTAGTATCATCAAGCCTTGTATTCCTGCACCAGTTATGATACCCATGAGAAAATTCGGAACAATGGCAGCTACGATCATCATAAGACTTTCAACCAACAACATTGACACAAAGAGGACTAATGCGAAATAGATGAATAGTCTGGGTTCTCTTTGGAGTCCCATGATCGAGTAAGAAATTGCTCCTGGGATTAAGGAAATGACAAGTAGGTATGGCATTGAAGAAATAGCATGGCTGATAACAAATGATCCAACACCGTAATGCCCATTTAATCTTTCCCATTGAAAAACCTACATAGATTTCGTTATGATACATATAGTTAATTACTAAGGAAGGAAATTAATTCAAGTACATTTTGTTTATCCATGAACACATAAGATATATCAACTAACCTTTATTTCCTCCACGAGTGAGGGGAACCCGCCAATGGCTAAAATGGTTAGGAATGAAGAAACATACATGATCATTGAAACCCTAGCCTATGCATTAGGAACCATAAAAAATTGTTCTCAGTACTTACATATTTACGATTGGAAACACCACCAAAAATAATTAGTTGGCTTTGACAATTTGGTATTCTTTATCTTTTTTTTTCTCCATAATTATTGACTTTGGTGAAAACTTTAGAACAACAATCATAACATATAAAATGAAAAGCCGCATCATCAAACGTTTTAGTTGAGCACTTGGCACCAAAAAAAATTAAGTTTACAACATCTGTAGTGATGAAATAATATCTAAATGATTGAACACAGCAAATTGAAATTTCATATTTACCTACGAGACTCCCATTTGTTTTTATGTGAGTTTCGATTTAGCTCCTAGAAATTTTTTTGTGTATTGAAATAAAATAAAACAAAACTTACATTTATAGAGCCAAATCCGGAACCAATTTGGAAGAAGAGTGTTCCTAGTGCAAAACCCAACCCAATATATATTGTAAGTCGTAACCAGTAGTATCCTAGATCCCGGTACATGTTTATGAATGATCTTTGTGATAACACCAAGCACTGTGTAATGACATTGACTTGTAGGCTTCCTTCTCTCTGAATTATGTCTCCTTTCTAAAAAAAATTACATTTTTTGCTTAATATTATTTCTACTGTAATGTAACTTTGGTTCTAAGAAAGAACATCATGTACCTCTCCACATATTGTAGCTATTTCACTTTGGACTTCCATATATATCTCAGATGACTTGTAAGATTCAGCAAGTGCATTGATTACTTGCTCAGAAGGAATCTCTCCACTAACAATGTCCTAGCAGTGGGAAAATACGAACAACTGAATGAACTTTGAATTATCAAGAAATTTGTGGTGTATTAAGACAAATTCGATCAAAAACAAGGGCGTCATGTTGAATTCTATAGCTATTTATGAACTATATATGATTAAAAGAATACAAAGATAACAACCTTTATATACTATTACTGTGACTTTCTTAAATTCTTATCACAATTTTTTTGAAAAATCTTAATCGTCTATGGCAAAGATTGAACAGTTTTAACGTACCTCATCAAAATCTATGTTGATAGTTATGAGGTAGTGATCTGCAGGACTTTGTAGATCCGGGCAAGGAAAACCATTTGCTGCAAAAAACTGAAAATAGCAAGAATATAAATTACGTTCATGTTCTTATCATACGTATTTTTATAATACGTATCCGTGAATAAATATATGATAAAGATATATAACCTGATTTGCTGCAGAAGTAGGACCAAAGTATATTGTTTTCCCCAACGAAAGAAGACAAAGATTGCTAAATAGTCCAAAAACTTGACTACTAGGTTGATGGATTGCTGCTAAAACAGTCATATGATATTGTCGAGTGAGCTTGGCAATCTGCTTCATGACATAGTATGACGCAGCGCTATCAAGCCCACTTGTAGGCTCATCAAGCAACAAAAGTTTAGGGCGAGTCAATAGTTCTAAGCAGATGCTTACACGCCGCTTTTGGCCACCACTAAGTCCTTTGAAACCCCAGCCTCCTATTCTAGTGTTCGCACAATCTTGGAGCCCCATCTCCCTCATAGTTCTATCTGCTCTCTCCCTCTTCTCGAATTTTGGCATCAACTTGGGTAGTTGGAGTTCAGCTGAGTAGTAAACAGCTTCTTTTACGGTTAGCGTCCATGTTAGAACTTGTTCTTGAGTCATATATGCCTACATTAGATAAAAAAGAATATAACCCGGATGATTTGTTATGTAATTAATTGTATGTGACTCTATCCAAAAATTGATAAATCATAAGAACAAAAAAGAAGCCCTCAAGTTACTAAAATTAATGTTTAGTTAAATTACCAATATTTAATATGCGAAAAGGCCCATTAATTCAAAACTAAAGATACATAGTGAATGAGTAAGCAAACTCACTAATCTAACATGTAATTTAAGACTTCCAACATTTTATTATTGACTTGATTTACAACTAGAATTTACAAAAAATGACATTTCCTCTCGAAAGTATAAAAGTTATCCCTCAATACCTAATGCAAAATTGGTATAACTCCTATTGAAAGGTTTAAATACAATTTAACTTGTAAGTTGGAATACAAGTCTAATTAGTATTCCCTAACAATAGCGTGCAGGCCAAATCATAGATTTAGAAATAAAAAAACAAAATGTCACTATATATCACATACAATTAGCATCTACATTTTTATCCATCATACTCACTCCTTATAAATTATGTCAAAGCACCAATTAACGCAACTACTATTTGAATTTTGAAAATTTTGTGAAAACAAATAATATAAAATTCAAATTTATCAAAAAACTAATACGTCTTGGTGAAATTAAAAATATTTCAGATTTTCACCGACTTATAACTTAAAAAATAACATGTCCGATTTGTTTTTTCAAGAGGTAATAAGTAAAACTCGAATATGATTTTCTTTTATTTGCCTCAATGGCTTTAAAGATGTTAGTTTCTTAATTTTCCTCAATGAATCACATTTTCTTCATATTTTTATAATTTTTCTTAAGATTTGCTAAAAATTTTGTGGCCGTGTGCAACTTTGGGTCCTAGGCAGACGCATAGGTTGCCTCCTATATGTGGTAGGAAGAAAAAAGATGCAATAATTTGTGCTTTATTTTTCTCGTGAGGATTACGTCCATTAACTATGTATAAAAAAGTGATTCATTAATTATTCATTTAATCTTACCATAGTGCCATAGTTAAGCCTCTGTTTACGTCCATTAATTAGAACTCGCCCACAGTACATTGTATTAGAAGCCAACCGCCCTGCCATTATACACAAAATAAAAAATGTACAGTAATGTCGTATACAACATGCACATGTAAAGAAGCGAGTTAGAAGGTCGTTAACGTAAAAACATAATCTTGAGATCGAATTACATACCAGCCAAAGAATCAAGAAGGGTAGACTTGCCACAACCAGAAGGACCCATAACAGCAACAATCTCTCCTGGTTTAGCATAACCAGAGACACCAACAAGTAAAGATTTACGTTCATTTTTCCTTGCACTCCACTCTGAGCTTGACACAGCGACTCCAAGCTCCTCCCATGTCAAGTAGGCTAAACTTCCCGTTTTCTTGGCAACACATGACTCACACTCCCCAATTTCAATGCCCGTTTCATTTGGTTCTGGACGAATTCCATTGCTATGCACTAGACTACCCATGCAAGATCAAAGCACGAAATTATGAACTATAGGGGAGAGGGGAGGGGGTGAGTAGTATGAAAATTATGAGCAGAGTGGCCCTACATTTATAATAAGAGCACAGGAAGTGTCAAGGCAAGCAACGGCAGTTCTGTGGTTGTTAGAATTTTCATTAAATATTTTATTTTGCAGTATATATCCATAAATAATACGCATGCAGCCGAAATCTAAGAAACGAAAATTGCCAAAATAAAACTCAAACTAAAGCTTTTTACTAATTCTTTTCTCTTGGACCACAATCTATTTGTGCATGCAATGCGCCCCATTTGAGCCGTAATTCGGCCTGAATGTGACCTTGCACAAAATTGCAAACAAAAATACTCGCCCATGTATAAAAGTTGTAATACTTAATTGGATACATTGTTATTAAAAGTATAGGTTTGTTGATAGATTATCCTACGGATTAGCGATCGAACTATGGAAGGTTGTTAATCGACCTGTAATCCAGAATCTGATTATAACTAACAAATAATTAAATCCAAAAATTTCAACGTCAATATCATTGTAATAAACACAAATCTCAAAGGTTTTCAGTATAATCTTTACAAATAATAAAACTACTAGGACGAGCCGGGAGGGTTACCTCACGTACGGCCTTTGTATGATGGCTTCAGTCCCAAAATATTCTCATATCGTTTGCATACACATAAATGTTAAAACAAACATAAATTTCAAATAATATAAAGACTTAAAGAGAATACGTACTCGTTTTGCCTAAAAAGTGATAAAACAAACTTTATTAAACAATATATAACAACATCATACTTATATTTTTTATCCATAATAGCAACATACTTTATTTGTTTATTCATTATAATAGATTTACACTTTAAGCTTTTTAGTAATGTAGACAATGGAGTTACCCACATTTTTTTTCTATAATAATAACCGGTGGCAAGTTTAAAATAGAAATTAATAGGTTCATTATTTATGTTAAACCTATAGAAATGAAAGATGACAAAATGAATATTAGCGGGCGTGTCGTATAAGCAGAAAATAATTTAAATTTTTTATAATCGTAATGAGTCTTATATCTTGAAATATATTCACAGCTGTATCATTTATTAATACTCTCTAAAACATTATTTTTCAATATATGATTAAACTAATTGATCATCCATTTTGTTACCTACATTAGTCTTTATGAACTTTGTTGTAAAGTATACACGTTCCACACTCGTTGTTGAGGCGCCTTTTAATTGATTGAGTGTGTTGAGAGCCTTGATCACATTCACAACGATCACATATTCACAACCGTTTCAAATTTCCATAATTTTTTTTTTGGTTAATTACCAAGTTTAATGGATCATTGTTTATTGGGTTATTTTGAATGGATTTTATATATATATATATATATATATATATATATATATATATATATATATATATATATATATATATATATATATATATATATATATATATATATATATATATATATATATATTTTGGTTTTTCTAAATACTACTAGACGATAGTTCAGTCAAAAGTTTTTAAGTTAGGTTTAACTTTTTTTTATATTTTAAAAATAAAAATGGTAGGTCAAAGATAAAACCGATAAAGATAAAAACCCAAAGGTTTTTTACCAGCTATCATTAAATTGATATTAATCAATTTTGAAATCTGGAAGTATAAAAACCCATTTTTCTTCTCCAAGAAAGTTTACGCTTTTTGAACTCTCACGTCTATTTCTTCTCCCTCATCTTCTTGCAAAAAACCCTTTTCGTGCAAGTTCTTCAAATCTTTCTTATAATAATGGTGAAATCTTGTGCCCCAAATAAACAATCCAAGACTTCCTGCTCTACTAAACCTACTAGCTCTAGATCAACCATTAAGAACATCACTCCTTCCATCGCAACAAGCAACTACAACGGAATCTTTAATGATCATAAAAGCTACAATGAATCCATCAAGCTCATGATCAAAATCCTTCCAACACATCCATTATTTGGAACGTTTGATTCCTTCACGGAAGCAGTACCACAAGCGATCTTGTTCAAATGTGTCTTTTATGAATTTAGGCCTTTGAACAAACTGCAAGAAATTCATCTCTGATTGATCGATGGTTCCTTGGTTGTTCTAACCAAAGAAAGTTTTTGGAAGCCATCAACCTATGAGTTTCACTATCCACTGAGTTATACACTCCTAGCACCAACGACATCTTTGCTGCTCTATACCAGAAGGGGTACCAATCTGAACTGAAAGGGGTGGCTAAATTCAAGAAGGGCAAATTACCGACTGTTTCACAATACGTTTCCACTATGTTATTAGATGTTTGTCTGCAAGAACTGGTAGTACTGTTAACATGGGTAGGCCACTACTCGACATTGTGTGGAGCATGTTTATTGGAAACCATTTGAACTATGGAAACATCCTCTGGGATGATTTCCTCCAATATGTCAGCAAGGAGACCCCGAAGGAAGGGATGATGGAACTCACCTATGCAAGGTATTAGACACTTTGCTTGATCGATATACACAAAGATGGAAAGCTCAGTCTTGGCAATGATACCAACCTCTTCTCATGCGAAGATCTCAAAGGGTACAATCCTTCCAAAGACCAATATATCTTTAGTCTGATTAGACGTCTTCCTATGTACATTCTCGAGTCTATTGGACTCAATAATCTTGAGGTAGCTGATCACATTGTGGCTACGAGCGGTATTTCCCCATACCGCTCTACCCCGCCAAGCCCCCATACTAACCGGGGCCCAATCCCCACAACCCAAGCAAAAAAGGGTCAAACCCCTGACTATCAAACATACTCCTTCAAATGTTGTATTAAAGGGTTTGAGTGCTTCAAAGAAAAGAAAATCCACCACCGCAGAGTCAACACATCGTGTTCAACCTTCTCCATCCAAGGCTCTTGATCCACCAATAAACGTGGTTGATGATAGTCCGAATGAGCCTTCGGATTTCGAAGACATTTTTAGAAGGAAGAAATTGAAGCTTACCCCTGCCTCTGGCCAAAAGCGAAATAAGGAAGATGTTGGAGTCGCTCAAAAGACACCAGCCATTCGACTCCACTTTAACTCACCTGAAGCAACCCCATCCATCCACTCTGATACAGTAAGTGTATCAGTTTCATCAGATCATGGAGATAGAACCCAATCCTGATTCCAAGTGAATCCGGGTGTTGATACTTGCCCTAAGGTGTCCAGGTCTTTGCGTCTAAACTTTGTAACTCCTAAGGAATTCAATTCCATTTTATTTTGTGACACACAAACACTTCAAACACCTATTGCAATGTCGGGTCCTTTTTCAAAGACCCTTGCCAAAACAGAGCCAAGGCCACACTTGGTTTCAGACCAAGGAGACCGAGGAAGCTTTAGAAATCTTTCGTCGTCGATATTACGACCAATCGACATAGGCATGGTGATCACCATTATGCAAGGATCCTTGGACCAAAGGGACACCTCAGTACGACAAGGAATTCACGGATATGCTTCTGGTGATACCTGGTCTTGGTATCGACCAACAACTGGATCAAGAATAAGGAAATTTGAAGCCTTCAAAAGGGCACTCCGTTCTAGGAAATTAAAGCAAGTTCAGCAACAACAGCAAAAGGAAGAGTCTTTTCTTCATGTTGCCAAGTATTGGGCTACTGCCATCAACAATGCCAAAATTGTGTATGACATCCTAACAAATTAGAAATGGATTTCTGATATGGAACACACAGCTAAAAAGGTTCAAGCTATGAAATACAATTCGGGTGGATCAAAGCATCCTCCCACCAACACTGAAATGCATGATTCTAATAAAGGAGTAATAGAGATTGAAATAAGTTATGAACCACTCTCCTGGTTATATGATGAAAATCATGATGAATTCTAACAACCTTGCCCCTCCGATGACTTCATAATGGTTCTTGATGACGAGGAATCCAATGAGTCACATCATTCTACCTCCAAGCCTAAGCAAAAGAAAAAGAAGAATTTGGCAGTGTTAAGGAAAGAATTCCTTGATTTTCAGTCTTAGGTTGATCAAATTTTGGTTGCAGCCACGATAGCAACCCCGAAGACAACTGAAGACTCAACTCAGCAATCATTGGCCGACAGAGTTCAAGTCTTGGAAACAAGAGACAAATTATATCCTGATAGAATGCTTCTATGGTTGGAAATGGGCATTCATTAACTTGACAATCAAAGAACTATTGATCATCGGGAGCTCATCTTGAAAGCCATAGCTCTCATCAACATGGTGAAGGATCTTAAGAACGAGCTTTAGAAAACCATGCTTGAACAAGAAAACAAGTCTCAGCTACTCATTAGTGAGACTCATACGGCTTATAAAAACAAGTTATTCAGTTCTTCAAGACATTATCAAAGGGTTGAGGTGATCTCTTACAGCAAAAGAAAGTCTTCATAAAATCCTTCGTCTTACCAAGGGAATTTATCAAACACTTTTCAATCCTGACATGTCGACCAACAAAGAGTTGAGTGCCCAGATGGCAACCCAATTCAATACCACCTTTCAAAAGCTTGGTTTGAGGAGTAGGTGGAGCCTGCTTCCTCAAAAGGGGGGGGGGGAGTGATCCAAATCAGGTGATAAGGATTAAAACTGTTTCATCCTCAAAATCTTCAAAGTCAAAAACTCCCTTGGTAAAACCAATCTGACACTCCTCTTCGGCATCAATCTTCTTCAAAGCACATCAAAGACCCAACTCCTCACAATTCTCCTTGGCATCAATCTTCTTCAGAGCATGTCAAAGACCCTACTTCTCCTTGGACTCAAACTACTCCTCACTTGCAAAATTTAGAGGAAGATGTTTCATCAATTCACTTCAATGGTTCCCCAGCCACCCTTCAAAGGAAACAAGATTGGAGAGCTGCAAAATTTGCAAATGAGATATGGAGAGCCTAAGGTTTCGATACCACTTTTGATGAAACCCTAACCAACTCTTGGATGAATCCTACCCAAAGAATTTTGGATTCAGACTACATTCCATCTCTCACCTATGCAGAACCTCTTCATGATGGGTATTGGGATATTCCAATCTCACCCAACTCCATGTACTTCCCTGCTTTTCAATCCTTGGAACTCGCCATTCCTGAAGATCGAAGACTTCCCATGGAATTTGAAAGGTTGAATCTTTTTCATGCCAAACATGGTGATAATTTTGAAAACATGTTTCTGAATGATATACTAGAAGTAGTGAAGATCTACAAGATCAAAAAGTTCATGAAAAGTGAATTCTTCCAGTACACCCTTTCCTGCAAAGGGTATGACTACATAAGAACACAAGCAGACTTTGTGTTCATGAATCCGGAAGAAATTTTCTTGATTTCCCAAGTATTCCAACTGAAGGTAGAGAAGTATCCAAATATGAAGGTTACATTTGAAAGTGCATGTGACTTTCTTAAAGCCCTGGTATGTGACTTCGGGAAAATAGATGTCGAAATCCACCCGATACTTGCTCAGAAATTTGACTTCCCTTCATTTGAACCAATTCCAACAATCACTGAGGGATATCAAGATATGAATCCTGGGACAACAAATTTTCAAAATCTTGGGATCAATTACAAGAAATCTCTGTCAAGTACAATGTTCTTCATCCCAGTCACGACCATTCATGACCTTACTAAGAAACAATTGGAGATCACAATAACTGTGGTACAGTGATCCAAACACACCACCGAAGAGGTGAAGTTTGAAATAACCAGAAGAATCAAATGGCTCTCTAAAGTTAAGAAATTTTTGTGGATCCTCATCAAGTTTCTCAAAGATAACCACTGAAGAACTTAGTTGCGAGGTCACTTTGGGGAAATTGTTAATACAAGAAAGTAACCCCCGACAGCTAATAAGGACCCGAAGACCTATAATCTTTTGTGAAACGGAGAGGAGGATACTGAAGAATGTTTATCGTCTTTTGGAACCCGAAGACGTGAGGAATAGCTGAAGACATCTGAGAACATGAAGACTATGAGAAGTTATCTTTACTGACTATGTGTGTAAACTTAGTGTTATCCGGTGTACCTTTCAAAGTCACCGAAGTCAGTCGCCTTGTAATTGTTAATCATTTCCCTGTAACTTTTGGACCTCTATAAATAGAGGGTTCCACTTCATGTTTATGTACGAATTCTAAACTTGTCAATATAATATTTCTTCCTCTCTATAGTATCCAAAGTTATCTGATTGATACTTTATCTGATTCCCTCTTCACTTGTGTTGTTCATTAGTAACTATAATGGTTTGAGTGCAAACCATCTTATGATTCAACTAAGTGTCTAAATTTTATTGTTGAGCTAACAAAGATCCACTGAGATTAAATTATTATTCCGCAACACATTATCTCATTATTTAGTTCTTCTCTCAACATATGACAACCAAGTTTGGAATTTGGTTGATCATACACCAGGTCGAAAGACAATTGGTTGCAAATGGATCTTCAAGAAAAAGATCGCCATGGATGGGAAAGTACACACGTTCACAGCACGATTAGTTTCAAATGGCTTTACTCAAAACTTTGTGGTTGACTTTGATGAGACCCTTTCACCAGTGGCTAAGATCAAGTCTATTAGGATAATGCTTGCCATAGCTTCCTTCTATTACTATGAAATCTGACAGATGGATGTCAAAACTGCTTTCCTTAATGGGAAGTTGGATGAGGATGTTTACATGAGTCAGCTGGAGGGTTTTGTACATGCAAGGTTTCCATATAAAGTATGTAAGCTTGACAAATCCATTTATAGATTGAAACAAGGTCTCGCAGATGGAATCTTTGTTTCCATGAAAAATTCAGAGAGTTTGGTTTCTCTAGGACCGAGGATGAGTCACACATGTATGTCAAAGCTAGTGGGAGTGTAGTAACTTTCCTAGTATTATATGTTGATGACATACTCCTTTTGGGAAACGACATTCTGACCTTGCAAGAAGTGAAATCTTGGTTCGGGAAGTGTTTTACCATGAAGGATCTAGGGAAAGCTGCTTATATTCTTGGGTGAAGGATTCTAAGGGATAGAAAGAAAAGACTTATTGGTCTTAGTCAAAGTACTTACTTGGATAAGGTACTAAAACATTTTAGTATGGAAAAATCTAATAAAGGGGAACTGCCTATTCAGATTAATGCCAAATTAAGTAAGACTCAAAGCCCTAGTACAGCTGTAGAGATGGATGATATGAGTCGATTCACATATGATTCGGCTATAGGTTCAATCAGGTATGTTATGACATGTACTCGCCCTGATGTGTCTTATGCTTTGAGCATGGTTAGCTAATTTCAGAGCAATGCCGGTAGAACTCATTGGACTGGAGTAAAGAACATACTTAAGTATCTATGAAGGATGAAGGATGTGATTTTAGTTCTTGAAGGCAGTGACACGTTAAGATTAACTGGATATACTGACGTCAGCTTTCATACAGATCCATACAACTTTTTTTCTCAGTCGGACTAGGTGTTTGTGCTAAATTGTGGAGCAATGACTTGGAAAATTTCCAAGCAGGATATAGTGGTTGATTCTACTTCTGACTCGGAGTATATCGCAGTGAGTGAGGCATTAAAGGATGTGGCTAGGTTAAATAACTTCATCATAGACCTTGGAATCGTCCCGAAAATTCAAGAGCCATTAGAACTTTACTGTGATAATGAAGGTGCGGTTGCTTTGACCAAAGAACCAAAGGATCATGGTAGATCAAAGCATATAGATAGAAAGTACCATTACATCAGACATAGAGTTGATGAAGGTCATCTTATAGTAAATAGAGTATCCTCAGAAAATAATCATGCAGATCCTTTCACGAAGGCTCTAAGTAGGTTTAAGCATAACCAACATGCTAGCAGCATAGGCTTAAGAGATGATATTAGTTTTAGTACTTAGTTGTCATTTTGAAACTTGTAACAAAATAAATATAGTTAGATTTGGTGATTAAGTAATAGATATTATTTATGGGTATGGCTACTGCCTTTTTCAATTATTTATTCTTGTGTTTCGTTTTGCATGTTTTACTTCCCGAATGATTGGATTATTCGAAACTCTACATTCGATCATACTGTTGGAAGTAAGTACTGAATCAAGATTGTCGTAAATAGATTGTATACTATCTATGGAGACTAGATATCGCAATGGTTGCTATAATATTCATGAGTACATAGAAAATGGAGATTTTGAGTATTGGATAAACCCACACTCAGAGAATTACTTCATGGATTATATCACGAGTAATTATAATATGATAATATGTTATATTCTTAAAATGGGGATATATGAGTTTTAATTTTCAATTCAATTGTGCTTTGGTGGTATGTAAACATCTCAGTAACTTGATGTTATAAAACATAGTGTCATGCATAATTTGGTAATTAAAGGATACAAGAATATGAGTCAAAATTTATTTTCTCCTTTTGCCCTAACAGATTGGGCCCCTTGGTGATTTGGTGTTGGCATTATAGTGTTGGGCCCAACCAGGACTAAATTGATGCGTTCAATTACAAATTCTTATGAGGTCATCACAAATCGGGAAACCGGGAAACAAAATTTTAGACAGGAGATTGATTATAATCCATGTCTCATGTCCATACGATATCTTGTAGAATGGATGAATATTTGATCACTTATCTAAGGACCAATGTATGATCAAATCAGAGATTGGAGTCACATTGGCAAGCACCCCTTTGTTGTTTGATTCAGAAGTTATACTTGCAATTGTAGTTATAAACTTATCCAGGTGGGAGACTGTTGGACTAGATGTCTAAGAAATAACTCAATTGGTATATATTGGAATTAAAAACAAAGTCCTTTTGGGTTGTAACTGTTGGATTAGGTGTCTAAGCCCATAACTATAATTGGTATAAACTTGAATTGATAGCAACACAGTCCTTTTGGGTTGCCCTCAAAACAGCAATTGGACATGATGATTTTTGGAGGGAGAGGTTAATTTATTATTTGATTAATAAATTGAAATAATTGATTTATTAATGTATTACGAAAATAACATAATAATTATAAATCATATTATTTATTTAATAATTAATTAGAATTAATTTTGGGGTTAATTAAATTAATTAAAAGTGCAGGGGTTGTTTGGCTATTTATTGATAGTTAAAGGAAAAGGCTCTAGAACCTCCTTGTAAGAGGTTGGACGAAAACTTCTAGGAAGGGCCTAGAATTTTCGTCCAAGGGCTCTTGGATGGGGGCTCGTGAGTTGCTTGATCACCAAGCAAAGGGATTAGGGTTTGCTCTAACCCTCATAATTTCGACCACTGCTTCCTCAAGAAAAATCTGAAATTTCACTCACCATCTCTCCTCTACATCTTCATTACTAGCTTGGGTGTGAGCCACTAGAGGCACGACAATTGTGGTGCTTGCTTCCAAAGGATCCAAAGGTATGCTTTCTTTCTTTATATCTAAATTTCAAAAATACCTAGGTATATCCTTAGTGTTCTTATTTGATTTTTATAGTTGTATATTCAATTAGAGAAAACATAGATCAAAATTAGGGTGGCATGCATACTTAATATTTTATTTGTTTTACATAAACCCATCTGTAACACCTTGTTTTAGGTCGTTTCATAATTCGGGATCGTAACCCGAGGATCAAGTATCACAAGGCTTTGGGCCTTGGGAAAGAGAGGTTTAGACCCATTTGGTAATGGATAATGTAGGTTGTGGGTACCGAGTGTTCGTTTTTTGCTTTGGAGCTAAGGGTATATCGGTAAAATAATGAAGCATGCCTTTCATGAGTTTTAGATTTAAATTTTGGAAGTGTTAAGACAAAGGAGGGTGGGTAGGATTGTATAGCTTCTCATTACATTTCTATAGACATAAATATCATCAAAAATGGCTTTAGGAATCAAAAGTTATGGCCATCAGAAGATAGATCGGTAAGGAGCATGTCGTGTATATTGGGCGTACATAGCTGGAGTAATCGTGAAGGCTCCTTCGCATATGTTGTGAATACCAGATGTACGTTGGGCGTACATGACTCAGTCTCAAACCCTAATTTAGGGTCTTGAAACCTATTTAATGACCTTAACTCATCTTCAAACCCTTTTATCTTCAACCTCCATCCCATTAAACCCTAAAAACAAAACACTAGCTTGTTCTTCAGTGTTCTTGAGCTTAGGTGGTTAATGCTTGGCGTTTTTACTCACTTTGAAGAACAAGGAGTTTAGGGTTCAAGCAATGGTTGGAGTGGAGCTCATAGATCTAGATTCTTTATCCATTTTGCTAGCATTTGAAGGTATAAAGTTTCTATATTGGTAACTATTATGAAGTAAAGCGGATAACTAGTAAAACTATAAGCACACAAGACACAGTATTTACGTGGTTCGGTCAAGGTGACCTACGTGTACGGCAAGGAGGAGAGTATTATTTTATGTCAGATCTCTCAAATAGAGGTTACAAGTACACTTACACAGAGATTTTCCTATCACTCTAGAATTCAAGATACAAAATGACCTAGCATGCATCCCTATTTATAATTAAGGGATCAGACCTAAAACCCTAATGGGACAATCCCATTGGCCCATATTGGCCCATAGGCCCATGAATGGTGTCAACTAATCACAATCCGCCATGTAGCATCTTTTGGAACATTCCTGAGCATCATCATCTTCTTGGCATACTTGGAACAACATGTCACAACAAAGGAATCAATATGGTGCATCATGTACCAAGATGGGTCCATGATGGCGCAACAACTTCTCCATGGCGCAAAAAGGATATGAATGGCGCAATAGGCATCAAGTGTGGCGCAAGAACTTCAAGTTTGGAGCAAAAACATCACCATGGAGCAACAGGCACATGCATGGCACAACAAGTCCATGCATGGCACAACAACAAGCCTCATGGGGCAAGAGTGAACAAGATGGTGCAAGAGGAGTGCCATGATGGCGCAAGAGCATCATTATTGGCCTATCCCTTTATCATATGGCACAACAAGGTCCCCTTGTTGCTCCATATCCCTCCCAAGTGCTCCAAACCTCTTCCAAGTTCTCCAAACCTCTTCCAGGTGCTCCAAACCCCCTTGTACATGATCCGTTCCTTTGGCACTATTCGTTCCTTTGCTTGATGATCCATTCCTTTCTTAGAAGATATGTTCCTTTCTCACGTGCTCCATGAACCCTAAGTTCCCCATAGAGTTCCAAGTGCTCTAAACGCACCATGAGCATGATCCAAATGCTCGAGTCACATTTAACAATCTCCACCTTGACTTGAGCATCCTCTGAACTCCACCTCGAAAAAGAACTTCCTCTCACTTCCTGCCATTCGTACCCGAAGGGACCTACCTCCTGCAAACATTAACCAAGTCCAAGCAAAGCTTGAACTTCTCTATAGGCAACGACTTTGTTAACATATCTGTTAGGTTGACCTTAGTATCAATCTTTAGTATTGAAAAATTGTCTCCTTCTAGAATATCGTGAATTAAATTCATCCTGACATCAAGGTTCTTCGTCTTCTTGTGATACACGGAGTTCTTTGCAAGAATCAAAGCACTTTCACTGTCACAGTACAAGTCAGGCTTCTCCACCTTCAGACCAAGACTCAAAATAAGCCCTTGCAACCATATCTCCTCCTTTATTCCTTACGTAATGGATATGTAATCGAATTCAGTTGTACACAAAGCAACAGTGTCTTGTAACGTTGACTTCCAACTAATGGAACATCTGAATAAAGTGAATATGTAGCACATCTGTGACCTATGCTTCAATAAGTCACCACCATAATCAGAGTCAGCATATCCCACCAAGTCACTCTTCATATTTGATCCTTTCTCCATACACCAAGAAAACATCCATTGTTCCCTTTAAGTATCGCAAGATCCACTTTACAGCTTCCCAATGAGTCTTCCCTGGATTACTCATAAACCTGCTAATTACACTAACTGCATGATCCAAATCAAGTATGGTACAGACCATAACATACATGAGACTTCCAACAGCACTTGGGTATGGAACCTTGCTCATGTACTTCCTTTCTTCATTAGTAGTGGGTATAGTGCTTGGACCAAGTATAAAGTGAGCCGCCAAAGGAGTTCCAACAGGCTTGGACTGATCACAATTGAAGGATGGCAGAACTTTCTTAATGTACTTTTGTTGAGAAATACGTAATCGCCCTGATCTTCTGTCCCTTTGGATCTCCATCCCCAGTATCTTCTTTGTTGCACCCACATACTTCATGTCAAACTCATTCTTCAAGGTCGCCTTCAAGTCATTTATTCCATCCATGTCTTTAGCTGCGATGAGCATATCATCAACATATAGCAACAAATATATGTAGGAATTTGGTGACAATTCCTTGGCGTAAGCATAATCTCAAACTGGTTCCGAGTGTAGCCATTCAATATCATGAATGAATCAAATCTCTTGCACCATTGTTTTAAAGACTACTTCAAACCATATAGAGATTTCTTTAGCAAACATACATGATCCTTTTTGGAATCAAAGAACCCTTCTGGCTAGGACATATAAATATTCTCTTCTAAGTTCCCATGATGAAATGTGGTTATCACATCAAGATGTTCAAGCTCCAAAACGCACTCACAATGGCCAAAGGAACCTGAATTGTCTTCTGCTTCACGACCAGTGAGAACACCTCGTGATAATCCATTCCTTCTTTCTGAGAGAACACTTTTTCCACCAACCTTGCCTTGAACCTAGCTGGTTCAACTACTGGTATCTCTTCCTTCGTCTTAAAGATCCATTTGCATCCCACTGGCTTTGCTCCCTTTAGTAATGGAACAAGATCCCATGCTTCATTCTTCTCTAAAGATGGCATTTCTTCATTCACGGCCATCAACCAGTTATTTGCTTCTTTACTTGCCACAACCTGTTTATATGATTGAGGCTCCTTAGCATTAACTTCTTCTCCAGTTGTTAAAGCAAAAGCAATGGAGTCAAGTTCACATGAATTCACACATCCCACATATCTATAAAGTTGTCGAATGACCCTCTTCGATCTTCTCTTTTTTATAGATTCAGACCCATCATCTTTCCCAGCATCAGCACCACTAGATGAAGATCCCATGGGTTGTTCTTGGGTTTCATCTTGTCCAGGTTGTTCATTGTCACCTTGCTCTTTGTCACTTATAACAACGTTGTCTAGAGTTTGAGTTGAAAAATCCACCTTCTGGCTAGCAGCCTGATCTTTTTTACCTGCTTGACTTGTATCACCTCCTCCCTGGTAACCCATGGCAGATTCATCAAAGGTCACATCTCTACTCATGATAAATTTAGGAGTTCTTCCTTCTTTTGTACACCATAGTTGATAACCTTTTAGTCTTGTCACATATCCTAGAAATATGCACTTCATTGCCCTTGGCTCACTTTTACAATCATTCACATGAGCATATGCGGGGCATCCAAATATACGTAAACCAAAATAGTTAGAGGGTTTCTCGGGCCATACCTCTTGAGGATTCTTCAAGTGAATATTATTTGATGGTGATCTGTTCACCAGATAGCAAGCAGTGTTAATTGCTTTCGCCCAAAATTGCTTAGATAAGTTAGTAAATATTTGTATGCACCTTGCATGTTGCATGAGTGTTTGGTTCATTCGTTTTTCCACTCCATTTTGTTATGGTGTGTGTCGTACATTGCGGTGCCTCACTATACCTTCTGCCTTGCAGAAATTATCAAATAGATTGCATAACTCCAACCCATTGTCATTCCTCAGAGTCTTAACTTGTTTTCCAGTCCTTTTCTCGACCATGGTCTTCCACTACTTGAACTTCCCCAACACCTCATCTTTGGACTTCATAAAGTACAACCAAAACTTCCTTCAATAGTCATCAATGAACGTAACAAAGTATAAGCATCCTCCTTGAGACATCATGGATGTAGGAACCCACAGATCTGAGTAAACATACTCCAGGATTTCCTTGCTTTTCTGTTGACCGGTACCAAACTTCACTTTAAGATGCTTTCCCTTGATTGAAGCATCAAAAAAATTTAACTTTCCAGTAGCTTCTCCACCAAACAATCCTTGTTTACTTAGAACTGACATGCCCTTCTCACTCATGTGCCCCCTGAAGTGTTTTAGTATAATACAACATCCTATGGTGCACATACAACCCTAAATACCTTGGATCTATGTTTTCACAAGTTATACATGCAAATGGTTTCCAAGGCATTAAACATATAACTAGCATGCATTTGATATAAACCATATAAGATACACATACCTTTTATGTAGCTTGACGTCGTGATGTATTTGGCCTTAAGAGCTTAGCTCCAATAGTGTGGAAGCCTCAAACTAAGTGACAACACATCATGGACAAAGGATGAAACTTGAGAGAGAATTCATACACACCAAAACTGTCCATATCCTCCAAGAATACATTGGTGGTGATTTTGGCTATGAAGTAACATATTTATATGTGGAATTCAAATGGTCATGGGTTAACCCAAACGCATACCCGTGGGTTTATCCCTCCAAGGGTAAAAGGAATGGATAAACTTCGACCCATATACTTGTACTAACTACTTGTTGAATCATACTCAGACCGGCTGGCATTTTGATTTTTGGATGGGTCGGAGGGAAACACGCATGTGTCGATCTTACAGGGGTATCCCCTCTCGTGGGCCTGAGGGTTGGGGGTTTCACAGTGGGACATGCTGCTTTAAAAGCAGCCACAAGCAAAGTCACCAAACATGAGAGATCGTGCATGGAAAATCAACACGTGTTCATACCATTTGCATTTGATACGTTTGGTTTCCTCGCACCAGATGCGGTAGAGCTTCTTAAAAGAGTACAATGAATCATGCATAGTAATGTTATATCCCCTAGATCTTCGGATGTAGTCTTTAAAAGAATTAGCTTTACCATTCAAAAAGGCTTAGCGGCACAGCTTGTTGCCCGTTTGCCATCTCACTCATTGTACGATGACAATTGAACTTGTTGTTTAATTCAAAAAATTTATAAAACAATTCAACGTACAACCAATTCATAGTCAACAACTCATATCTCTAGGTTTGAATAATATAAGATATTATCGTCTCATGATCACTCATGATAAAATCCATGAAGTGATTCAAATGAGCTTGGGTTTAATCCAATACTCGAATCTCATTCCAGGAGCACTCATGTATGTTGTAGCAACTTTTGCTATGTCTAAACACTTTAGACATATACAAGCCCAATTCATGACAGTCTTGATTCATACCTACTTCCAACGTATGATTGATTGTGGAGAGTTTGAATAACCTAGTTATTCAGAAAGTCAAAACATGCAAAGTGAAACACAAGAATAATACTAATCCTACATGGCCCCAAACACTTTGAGAGTAAATAAAACACCTTTTGTTTAATCACCATGTTGATTACTCACTATTCATTGTATAATGTTTTGAATAATCAACTTTATACTTGAATCAAAACAACAGTCATTCCATGCTCCAAGCATGCACACAATGTTTGTCCAAACAATAGTTATGCCATACTCCAAGTATACACACTATGTTTGTCTATGATCCTTACTTTGTGAAATAGACCAATTGAACATGATTCTAATGATTCTTATTTCACAATCCCAAATGCTTTTCGTAAGCGTAAGAATTCTAAATTCCTGCCATTTACCAAAATCTTATTAGATTCTAAACTTATATGCCTTGATCCTCTTGTAACGACTATGTACAAAAGTCACAAAGACTTGGCAACACACATTACAAAGTAATCCAATGGAGATCAATTCCATGGTAACGAAGTCTCAAATTCAAAGTACATTCCTTTGAACATCCTTCTTGCATTAATTTTTCTAATCTTACACAGATTTAATGAATAACTTCCATCTATGGAAACATTTCCATATTCCATTTTAACTATCACTTCTGAACAAGAGTTGACTCTTTTTAGAATATGTCAATATGGTCCTTCCAAAATTAACATTATACTTCTAATTGTCCATCATCACCGAATCTTTGGTAAAGCTCAGATTGTCCTCGACAATTGCTTAATCATTTTAGTCATATCCAGTTCTAGTCCATTTTCCCTCTTAATGCCCTAGGCATTTGGAAAATTTAGAACGGAATATTATAGCACATGCAATCTATCCGATATCTGAAGCATACAAGACACAATTCATGATGTCTCACATAAAGACATGATACTTGACCAGTATTTTGCTACAATGTTTCTTATAATTTGTCATGTTCTCATAATTCGAATTATGAAAAGGGATGTTGTAATCATAATCGAATTTTAGAACGCAAATAATGTAATCATGACTAAATTTGATTAAAATCTCACAATCTAAGCTTTTAGATTTGAAATGAAGTATAATTTCCTCTCCCTTAATTATAGAAAAATAACATTTCCAACCCTGCGAAGTACATTTTTCATATTGAACCTTTTGTTTTCTATAATTAACATTGCTAACTCGCAACACCTAACATAATAATCATGCTCCCACTAACATGATAATTATTAGCATAACACTTATGCTCCCACTAACTTTGACATGTATCTAGAAATCAACTGAATTTCTAGAAATCAATACTTTATTGACTTTCTTACCAAAGTTCAGATTTCTAGTATGAGATGCTTTGATAAGACTTTATCAAAATCATACACCTTTTCTTAGATAGCTCACATGTGTATCTAAACAATTTTTAGAACTATGAAAAGGGATGCCGAAACCATAGTCTCAATTGTGTAGACCATTTCCGTTTCTCACAAGTCCATGTTAATGTGTCAGTTAACCACACACACTCCACTAACGACTTTGAGAATGCAAATATCACAATATCTATCTACTTAATCTATTTAGCGAAAGCGTTTCGTTACCATCATTTTCATGAATCGGAGAGAAACCTTATGACACTTAGATTTTATGGTGTATGTGTTCCTATCCATGTGAATTTGTCAAAAACATAACCATAAGAGGAGGTTAGTGGCAAATCCAAACTCATATGGACTGAATTGTTCAATCTTAACTTCTTGCCACCTGGCAGCACAAGGGCCTACCATTGCTTCCAAGTAGTTATGCAAACAATTAAGAACTCATAGAACTCACATGCATAGACAACTTTAACTGGAATGGGCATAGAAATAAGGATATGTCAACACGATAGGTTACAAACCTCAAGTCGTGTGCTAGTGATAAACAACAGTTTTATTCTTGATTAGTTCTTGAAACTTTTCAAGACCTTTAAGACTCCCACTGACCTCTTGACATATAAGATTCTCTTGTCAAGAACCATTCCTTGACAAAACAATTATTCAATAGTAAGTGCGGATATTTATCAAGATAAACATTTCACACAATTGGTCTTAGTTAGTCTTTATTTTATCCAAAACATCACAACTTACCAATTTCAAATGTACAAGAGTAAGAAAACATCTTACTCTACATTTGACAAGTGTTATAAACCTTCTTAAGATCATGTCACTCAAATTACAATCTTTGAGTATCACTCTAAGACTCAATTTTGGAACGAACTATGATTTATCTTTTTGATTTAACCAATTCAACAATTCACGATTCCACTTCTTAGTCAAACAAATGCACTAAGATGTCCTTAGAAAATCAATTGTGATATGGTTTAATAATCACTAAGATAATCATAAAACAAGATACTCAAGTACTCTTCCATCTTTTCAGATTGGAGAAACTTTTATCTTTCTGCCTAATTTGATTCTTCTCATTCGTTCTGTCATACATTGAAACTTTTCCAATGTTTCAGAATTACACTTAAAACTTTTAAGTATAACTACATTCACTAATCCTTAATCATGACGAATAGCCTTATCGATCTTTGTGGTGGACCAGATCAGCGCACAAACAAGTGTACCTTATCCTATAGTCCTTCACTTGACTCACAAGAACATGTGAACAAGGAATTAGTCTTAATTTTCCAAAGATGAAAATTTCTCATTTATCATACAATGCAAGTTGCATAATTCCAAGTTTCTATCCAACTGAAACTTGGGTGATGAGAATCTTTCCTTATTTGGTAAATTATGACACTACCACAAACAAAAGAATCA
The DNA here is from genome assembly GCF_002870075.4 of Lactuca sativa. Classification (NCBI taxonomy): domain Eukaryota; kingdom Viridiplantae; phylum Streptophyta; class Magnoliopsida; order Asterales; family Asteraceae; genus Lactuca; species Lactuca sativa. Next base: position 253,937,534 of record NC_056627.2, read on the forward strand.
AATCCATTTTGCAATATTGCTATCAATGGAATCATATAAACAACAATTTTTCACAATTGTAAAGATATTTAAAATAAATAAAATTAAAACTCTTTCTTTTATTTTAAAACTTGCGAAAAAAAAGCTTATCCTTACAATGCAAATGCATATCAAAACAATGTTGTTATTTATTCCTAGGAAATGTATCACAACTCTTAAGCAACAGCTCACAATTCTGATCACCGAACCATGCGATCGAAATCCATCTTCGCGATTAGAATCAGCATATCCTTACTTGAATCTTCCTCTCTTTTCTTTGATTCTTAAAACATCAAAATGCAACCTAGTCACATCATGTAATAGGAATCTCCAAATGGGAACTTAATAGAGTTAGATAGTGTACTTTACCCGAAGTAGAGTCAAACCTTTTGACTTTACCATCCTTATGATCTTTCAGGTAAATAGGGCAGCTTCGCAACTGATGCCCCTTCCTTTCGCAATAGAAACATATGGACTCTTTGGGAATGGTACACGAGACTATCTCAGACTTAGCCTTTCTCTTTACCATTTGGTCAACCGAGTTGACTATGGCCGATCCTTTTGCATTGGGAAGAGAAGACTTTTCTGGACTTCTAATGTTACCATTGTCAATGTCCATGGAAGTTTGGGAAGTGTATCTTCCAATCAAATTTGCTTTACTAGTGCTCCAAATCATTGTTGATTCAGCAGCATCAAGCAGATAGGTAAGATCATTAAGGGTCATGTCATGGTCCGTCACATAGTAGTCCTTAAAGAACTCACTATGTGACTCAGGAAGTGATTGAAGAACCTAGTCAACAACCAACTTCCTTAAGACTTTGACACCTGACTCTCCTAGCCTGTCTATATATGACTTCATCTCCAAGATGTGAGCACACACATACTTTGATTGTCGATAGGGCTTGAGTGACCTTGAACTTGTGGGTTAGGGAGAATAAATGGAGGAGGTGGAGGAAGTGTAGTATGATTTCCATGATCCAACCACATGACATCGTCTTCATTGGTAATGCTTGTTTCAAGAGATTTAGGAAGATCATAGTTGTCTGAACCAGACATCTACAATGGGAGAAATTCAATTTAGTTTATTTAAGTCCTTAGTATAACACCCAATATGAAATATTAAGTCTAGGACCTAACACAATATTTTATAACTTGGAAGAGGGATGTCGTAATCTAAGCTATAAAATATTTGAAGGTAGGTAAATGACAATCTACCAATTTCCACCACGAAAAACGAAAAAGAATTTTAGGTCTTAAGTGAATTGAAACTCCTAGATCCTTTGAGATTCATTGAACTTTTCGATGGCATGTTTAAATCTCGATTGTTCTCTCTCAAGTTTGTGACTGGGATGCCGAGGATCACAAACAAGGTGTGAATAATCATGCAAATTAACTTGGTACCCTTAATTTTCTATCACCTAATCGATATGCCGGTTACCCACACGCGCTCCACCAATCTATGATAAACATTAAGTTACCCTTTGCCACTCTTCGTAGTCCATGTTAGCGTGTCGGTTACCCACACACGCTCCACCAACGACTTGGTAAGGTACAAAGTGTAATTTCATGGGTTAGCAACAAATTCACATTTTCCTAAAGTAACTAAGATAGGGAATTTAATAAGGTTTAGTTACTTTATATTTATCATTATACTTTTTATGAAAGGAGAATTAATGTCCTATCAAACACGTTCAGCTAACGATCCTCCACCAGTCAAGGAAGCGGTGGGTGAGAGTGGATACCCATTAAACTGCCATTTTATAGGCAGTAACCTTATACCCCCTTATAGACCGGCTTCGTGAATAAGGCCTACTAACGCTAAGACTGACATACTCTTATATATATATATATATATATATATATATATATATATATATATATATATATATATATATATATATATATATATATATATATATATATATATATATATATATATATATTAAACCCATAATATTATAATAGTATAAGGGTTGAATTTTAACTTTTAAAATTCTAAGGGTTTAACTTGGAATTAAAGTACTTATGGGGGGAAACTTTACAAATTCCAAAACTTGAGGGCAAGGTTTGAACAATTCAAAAAACTTTTGGTTTCCATAACCTATGAGTTTAAAGTAGTTTTAATGAAAAAAATTCTTCAAGTTCCATAACTTGAGGACAAGTTATGGAAGATTTTAAAACATTTAAAAAAAATGAGACTCTTCATTTTCATAACTTATGGAAATCTTATGAGTTTTACAAATCATAAATAAGACTTTTCATATAACTTGAGGACTAGTTACAAAAACACATTTTATGAACTTTTAGATCAATTTGGATCGAAAACAAATTATCACATAATTCTTCTATTAATCTAAACTAACTCATAAGAACAACATAATTCATATCATCAATCTTCAAGAAATTAGCATGAACATATAAACTAATACAAATCTTGAAATTATGACAATTATCTATGAAATTAGATTTGTATGATCATTACCAGATCAAAAACAGGTTTATAAGTTCAAAAACAGTTTAGGGTAATGATCCTAGTCCAATTCCAGCCTTAAAAGGTTAACATCTGCCCTCTGGAGCACCAAATCGTCGAGTGCAGGAACTCCTCTCCTTCAAAGCCAAAAGCTAAAAAGAGAACCAAATTCGGTTCCTCCTCTCAATAGGCAGGAACCAAAGACATTCCGGTTGACTCTAGCCATCCACTCACCCTTCCTACCCACTCTTCCGAAGTAACCTTCGTCGTTTCAGAATCACAATCACACACTCACGAGGATCCTCCACATAATCCACCCTCACATTCCCAACAAGGTGTTCCTGGTGTTGAATAAAGTTCCTTAAACCCCTGGAACAAACCCACGAGTCAACTTGGAAACCCTCTTCTTTCATCACAAGAACAGTCCAAGATTCTTGTCTCGAACCCTAAGCTTTCTCAAGCAGGAGTTGTCCCTCCTACCTCGGAAGCTACAACTGGTCTGATAATCGGTAAGGGTACAGGATGACCATTCGTAGGCATCCTGAACTTACACAATCCCAGGTTGAATCAATTTTCATTTTGATGAGAAACAAGGCCATTCGTAGCAACTTACCCTTTGTTGCTCCAACTGATGATATCACTGATTTAGAGTTCGCCTCAGGAGAAACACAACACAACATCGTCTCGGACGATCCTCCAAAGACTCATCATCATGACGCCTTGCATCTTGATCCCGATGAAGAACGATCAGATGAAGTTTTGTTTAATGACGATAGCACCTCTATTGCTACTCAACCACTGTTTTCATCACGTCATCTCCTCACCAAGCCATCTTCTTCAAGGGAAGTGTATGATTTTGGGCTCTCCTCCTTTTCTTCCGAACCGGTCGATGAAGAGATAAGAATTGACTGTGACATCCCCATTTTTCACGGCCAGAAAAGACCGATTTTACTTATGCTTTGTTTTATAAAATCAGAGTAATCTTTTAAAGATACGGTTGCGGAATTTGTTCCCAAAACAAGATATGATAATAACTTATCAAATCATTTCTCAAAAAGAATGTATTTTCATTCAATAATAAAACCTCGGGGTGTCATGTTCTGATACAGACATATAAGCATAAGCAGAACTTACATTTAATTACACAATTGATTTATATCCCCTTTAAATCTCTCTGTGAAATATGTCTTCGTATTTAATGCCTGTGATACAAAGAAAACTGAGTGGGTCAGGCTTGGGAGCCTGGTGAGCATATGGGGTTTTCATCCCACAATGTTATATCATATAAATATATATATATATATATATATATATATATATATATATATATATATATATATATATAGAACATCCAAAATTATATAATTTCACCATATAAAAGCAACTCTTATCCCACCCCCATCGATCCTCACAACGACACGATCTAAACTCTCGTATTTAAACTTTTCCTCTTTATCTGATCCCTACTCACGGATCTAAACTAATCTCTCCACCTGATCCATACTCTCAGACCTAAAACTAACCTCTTGGTTTAATCCATACTCCCGGATCTAAACTAATCTCTTGGTCGGATCCATACTCCCGGATCTAAAACTGTGCCCAATCCATACTCCCGGACTAGGGACAATTAACTATGTCTTAATCCATACTCCTGGATTAATAACAAGTTTACCTATTGGTCTGATCCATACTCCCGGATCTAAAACTGTGCCCAATCCATACTCCCAGACTAGGGACAATTAACTATGTCTTAATCCATACTCCCGGATTAATAACAAGTTTACCTATTGGTCTGATCCATACTCCCGGATCTAAAACTGACCTCTCGATCTGATCCCTACTCACGGATCTAAACTAACCTCTTGATCTGATCCCTACTCACGGATCTAAACTAACCTCTTGATCTGATCCCTACTCACGGATCTAAACTAACCTCTTGATTTGATCCCTACTCATGGATCTCATCTACCCACGTCCTACCCAACATATTTGTAGATATAAAATACATATATAGTTTAACTCATTAAAAATCTGTATAGTTCATCCATTCCATTAATACCTCAATTAAACAACAATATATAAACACATAACACGTATTTCGTAGCAAATACTTCATACTTATGTGTTAGAAGAAAGTAACCACACACTCACACATATAAATCACAATATACTTAATACACTCAAACCATACTTGTATTATTATCGTGTTTATGAAAGGTAGTATACACTCACACATATAAATCACAATATACTTAATACACTCAAACCATACTTGTATTATTATCGTGTTTATAAAAGGTAGTATACACTCACACATATAAATCACAATATACTTAATACACTCAAACCATACTTGTATTATTATCGTGTTTATGAAAGGTAGTATACACTCACTTGATCAGAAGATGATCGGACAGCACTACGACTTGCAGAAGTAGTAATCCTCAGCAGATCTGGAAGATCTCTTCAAAAATCGAACTTCTCGCGGGCAGAGCTTCGGCTCGGGAACCGCACTTCTCGGGATCTTCGGGATCTCGGGACTTGCCTCGAGGCTAGAGAATAATACCGGGGCTTCGGGGTATTTCTGGCATGCAAATCGATGCAAAACGGGAGAGAGAAGAGAGAAAATAACAATCCTAAACGGCTGGCCCTTCAAATCTATTTATAGGGCAAATTTGGCCCTTGCCACGTCGTGGCAACCTTGTTCCACGTCGTGGGCTTGGTCGTCACTGCATGCGTCATCCCAAGTTGCATCTGGGGGCCTCCCGGAGGTGTTAGGACACTTGCCACATCGTGGCAACCTTGTTCCACGTCGTGGGCTCTGACAGTTTTGGGGTTTTGCGCCCCGAACTTCAGAAATTCATAACTTTCACATACGAACTCCGTTTTCGACGTTCTTTATATCGCCGCGAAGGTGAGATTATGCTCTAAAACTGTCGTTTAGACTCCATTGGCTAATTTTGAATTGATTTTTAATATATTATAAGTATATTACTTATATAGTATTTTTAGTAGGCCGGGACAGGAAAACTTCGTTCGAAATTCATAACTCCTTCATCTGAACTCCGTTTTCGTCTGTCTTTTTATCGTTGGAATACTATCGAAGAAATCTTCGACTCTCGTTTAGATTACTAAGGATAGATATCTATCTACCTTAAATTCACTATTTACGTCACGCTGGTTCGCGCTAGATCGTGTCGGTTCTGTCGCGAAACTTCGACAAGTCATAACTTCTTCGTTATAACTCGGATTTTGGCATTCTTTATATGCACGGAAACCTTGTGACATATAATACAACTTGTTTAAGATTAATCCTTCTAAATAATCTTCCATCAAAAAGTCATTTTGATGCTTATCGTCTCTAAATCGACTAGCCCTGATCTACGGGCGTTACAATTGACGATCAAGCTCATATGCACCTCAGAGATGAAACGGAATCTACTTCTCACAAGGAAGACAATACAATCAATGTAACTCATGTTGGCCCCTCCAAACCACCTGTCAACCAAAAAGATAATAAAGTTAAGTCTCAGACCTCCACCTCAGACACAGGATCATTAGATGGTAATTATGTTGATCCTTTTGCCCTAATGGAACTCCGAGACAATGTCTTTGATGCTATGAAGAAGGTCAAGTAACTTGAAACCATTGTGTCCAGACTCAATGCCAAGCTTGATGAAAAGGTTTCTGGTCTAGATTCTAAGCTCGACGTAATTCTTCACTCCTTGTCCGAAACCAAAACGTTCGGACCCACAACTGCTGAAAGGGAAGTCCAGCTCTATCAACTTATTTCCCTTTGACTCAAGAACACTATAGAGGAAGTAAAACAAAAGTATGATGCCTCTCTAGATCACTACCTCAACTCCATCACCAAAATGATGAATGTTCATGATGACTTGATTGGTGCTACAAACGAGCTCATCAAACAGACCCACATCAGCCATGAAAAACATATCCAATGACTAGAGAAGGGGATCCGAAAAAAAAAAGATGAAATGAACCTGATCATACAAAAACTTCTTATCAAGCTTCTCAAGGCATCTTGGAACATTGTGGATGTTCCAAATAATAAATTTGATGAGATGCTCTTGATTCTAGGCCAACTCTTCAATCATCTCAAAGCTCAGGCTCCCACAGCTGAAGCTTATGATGCTCTGACTCTACAGATGAATAAGAGTTTTAAAAAAGTGTTTGACAAGGTCTCGGATCTCAAAGCCTCTATGTTGCTTGCACCGGTTGCAGGGTCATCCGTTGCGAGAGGGGTAGAAGGACCTAGCTGAAGAACTCAGCCCTGGAAACCTATCTCGGAGTTCAAACTCTGAGATGAAAACTCTGATGATTCCTTGTAAGTTCTTTCAGTTTCTCCAGATGATGATGAGCATGATGAGGATGATGATGATGATGATGATGATGATGATGATGATGATAAGTACATCTCCGATGCCATCATAGGGATTCCAGCTCCGACAAAGTTCCCAGCCAAGGTGATTTTCAAGGAAGAGAAAAGAATTTGGTCAGTAGTCTCATGGCCATCAACCCTGGCTGATGTTCTTCAAAGAAGCCTAGAAGTGGCTAAGGCTAAAACTAAACTAATAGTGGATGCCTTCGAAGCTACCACATCGATGCTACCTCTGATTCCTTCACCCATAATTGCTCCTATCGATGAAGGATCTCCTCTTTGGAAGCCTGATGATATTCCAAAAGAGCCTATGCCCTCCTCTCCTCCAAAATTTGTTGTTGATGAAAACATGCAACACATTCTCTTAGTCCTCAACAAACAGCAATACAAGGGAAAGAAGCCCATATTGGAATTTCCCTACTCCGGAACTCCCATGAATGAGAGAAGTGGTTGGTCCCATGAAGAAATAAATTAAGTTCTTGAGGAAAGCATCCAAATCCAACCTCCCAAAGATGATCATCATATAATGTTAGGGCTTTCCCCTCTTTGCAGAGAAGAGAAAATACATGATTTGGACATAGTACCAATTATGTACTATGATCTTCCTCACCAAGATTCATACCAGATTGATCTGCCTCTCTCTCCATACAGCAAATTCTACACAAAATTCACTCCTCTCCATCCGGAAGATGATCCACAAATGATCATCAGAACTGAACTTGAAAGATTGAAGACCTTTTACTCCAAGAACGCACTTCCCAAAAAAGAAGTATGGTCTCAAAAAAGGATCACCAAGATTTATGCGTTTGGAAGGAAAATCCTAACCAAATTTGAACTGAACTGTGTGTTGTGCCGATACCACATATTCCGAAACATACCAACTCAAAAAACCATCACTGGTGTTGACTTCCCTGCAATCAATCCAAATGACATCCTGGCGATAGATACACATTTTAGAAGCCACCAAGTCGACGATCTTAGCATGGGAGCTTACCATGCTGCTTTGAGTTTCCTCAAAGATTATGTCGCTGAATTTTACCGGTGCGGCTTTGAATTGGCCCACTTGTTCGGAATCGAAAAATATCTAGCAAATATTGACTTCACGTTGTCAGATGCTAAGATATTGGCAGAGGGTCCAATTGACGAACCAGTGTTAGTATTTGTCTATCTTCAAAGAAAAAAAACAAGAAGGACTTCTTCTGAGTCCTTGACAAACATCTGGTTCCCACCAAGGCCCTTCGGAAGTTGATCAATCGTGCATCAAATTTCGACGCACTAGAGCACGTGAAAGCTAAATTCATAAGCCAGTTGCAGTGGTACATCGAAGTCATAGATTGGTTGTACTGGGCGTATGTGTTTATCACGGAAGAATCGAACTAAGCTGACTGGATTGCTAAGTTCACTTAGGGGGAGATTGTTGGAACCTGAAAGTGAACCTCTAGCAATCTCTAACCCTTTTAGTTCTGAAGTCAGGCTTGAGTACGAAACGTTTATGATACGAGATGGTGCTTGAAGTCCATAGTGGAGTTTGTGGTACGAGCTAAAGAAATGTTCTGAGATAGTGTGTCAGTCTATGAATTAATTATTCTTGTTTTTATTTTTTGTAACCTTACATAGGACTAAGTCTTTTTATCAATTTGGATAATCAGAGTGTCATATGTAACTTTTTTATCCAATCCTTTGTATGCATTTTGGTTTGTAAGTTGTACCTCTTTTTCCTATATAATGTGTGGTTAATGACAAGAATAAAAAAACGGGTTGTTGCTCTAAAGATAGTTGATCTTAATAAAAAAATTGGTCTAGCCAATCTTGACTGGAACACATAATAATAAGCAGACGTTGATCTTAAGCATTAACTCAAGGTTTGAGTTTTCAAACCTTGTCCCTGCGCATCGTATATCTGTTCTCACAAAGGGACGGAATTTCAATTTAGAAAATAATTAATTCTAATTAAACTAAGAAAACAAACATTAATTGAGGGGTTTTATTCATTTTGCAACTTCAGTAACTTAATTCAAATTACGACCAAATTAACAACTATTAAAACTAAGCAAACAAGAAACAATTTTTACTTCAAGATTAAAGAGTACTTTCGTTTAGTTCTGATTTCCCCCCTTTTCCTATGGTTGATTTCTAGTGAATAGATTATATTAATTACCAATTCTCTAAATTACTAGTTATTATGATCAAATATCTAGATGTACCAATTTATGAATTACCATGCAATGATCAAGCACAAGTTAACACAAAATCGATATAAGCACGAATTGGACTATGAATGAGAAATCTAAGAGTTACTTTCTTATGATCAAGTCAAGCAACCAAGCACATATTATGATTAATTATGCCTTTAACACAGTTAAAGTTATTAGCTTTTAATTACTTAACCCTAGGATATGATTAATCACTAGTTCTAATTATTTAATGATCGTAAACACTTAGGTACAAATTCATGTAATATGAATGATCATCTATCATACATAACTTGATTAATAATCAATAAAAACTAAAACTTCAACATGTTAGGGTTTTGATTATCAATTACAAGTGAAATCCAGATAACGCATACATAAATCAAAATCAACACATAAGATCTGGGGTTATCTTCACCAAACAGAAGTATGGGGTGATTAGCCTATAAATAAATCAAAAACAAGCAATAAATCAAAGTTAACTAGAAAAGACATGGTAAAATATAGCAAACCAAATGATTTAATGATGATCTTTCTTGAATTCTCTTCAAAGCTTGAGTGTCAATCGGAATCTTCACTTCTGGAGGTTTTCTAAGGGTTTTTAGTCATAAACCTTAGCTTAATCCTCAAGACAACCTATTGAGTTTGACCTAATGTTCGGATATATATAGTTTCCTAAAATATGATTGCCACGGCATGGGGATGGTGCCACGTCGTGGGCATCATTTTAATCTCGTATGCGGCAAGTCACCAGAAGCTTCTAGGTCAGGACAGGTGGCCATGTCGTGGCCTTTAGATTGCCACATCATGGCATGCAAATCTGCACAAAATCTCTTCTTTTTTTCCATGCTACTGCTAGCTTTGTCCGCCAAGTCTCCAAGTTTTGTCACTTTTGGTCCTTTTCCTTCAAGAATGTCTTTTTGGCTGCAAAATGTAAATTAACTTAATAAGTACCAAATATCTTTGCATTTTACCAAATTATAGCTTACAAGTATTAAAATAATGCCTAAATATATATATATATATATATATATATATATATATATATATATATATATATATATATATATATATATATATATAGATATGGCAATATCAGAAGACACTGCCTTTCTTTAAACACTTAAAAATGTAATAGACATGAAAGAGTTTAAGTGGATAGAGGAAGCAGACATAGCACTAAAGAAAATTAAAATAGCGTTAGAGAATTGCCATCCTTAGCACCACCTATCCCAGGAGAAACGTTAACAATATATTTATCTACATCCAAGTTAGTGGTAAGCACGATACTCGTTGCGAATAGAGATTCTAAACAAGTGCCCATATAATTTGTAAGTCGTGGTCTACAAGGAGAGCAAATCGGGTACTCGAACATGGAGAACTAGTTTTATCCCTCGTTAACACAGCTAGGTGATTATGAAGATATTTCTTAGAACACCCAATCGAGGTATAAACCAACTCACAAACAAAAAAGTGCTACTTAAGCCAAAAAAGTAGGAGGCTTAGCCAACTGGGTGGTAGATCTCGCAGAACACAAAATCGATTTCTGGCCGCAAACAAGTATCATGCCACATGCATTAGCAAACTATAGACTTGGCAATTTGAGACACGAATACACGAATCTATGAGTGACACGACACGAATAAATCTTGAAAATTAAGATACAACTTATTTCTCTTCGTGTATTTGTATCGTGTAAATGTTGTGGCTAACACATTTTCATTACATGAATTGTCAAATCTTGCAGACTTTATAACCGAAATCACCGGTTAAGCCGAGGTTGCATTTTTTAATGAAAACAAATAATAAAATAGGTAGGTTGAGGAGCTAGACAAAGATGAGTGGATTCTACATATAAAAGGATCTTCAAGTGTAGATGGAGCTGGAGATGGGAAAATTTTAACTAGCCCAACATGAGAAGACATCACATACGCTCTAAGTTTTGACTTTAAAGCGTCAAACAAAAAATCTAAATATGAGGTCCTTATAGCAGGCCTTCAACTAGCAATCAAAGTAGGGAGCAACAACATAAAAACATTTGTAGAGTCCATGATCCTGGTCAACCAAATAAACCTTCTTCACGAAGTTTGAGGATAGAACTTAATGCAATACACAACAAAAGTTAAATTACTCATTGAAAAGTTCAAAACTTTTAAACACCAACACATACCACGATCCAAGAACAAGAGGGCAGATGCATTAAGTAAGCTAGTGTAATAAACATTCTCACATTTTGAAAAACGGGTTTTAGTCGAAATATTAAAAGCAAAGTCAATAGATGAGCAACCACCAAATTTAATGATTAACGTAACGCACGATTCGCACCCAATAACAGAATAATTTTCAAAAGGGAAGTTGTTAGAAAATGATAAAACAAGAAAGAAAAATCTGAATCAAACATCGACCTCTCAAATTAAGAGTTGACCACTATATAAGAAAGGTTACTTGTCACCTTGGTTGAGAAATGTGAACCTTGCCAAGGCACAATACCTAATAAACGAAGTCCATTAAGGATTAACCAGTTCGCATGAGGGCACAAGAACAATCATCCAAAAGATTCCTAGATTAGGATACTATTAGACAACAATGTATCAAGACACAAAAGTGAGATATACAAGTGTGAAAAATGTAAAAAGCAAGCTCCAATACCAAAAAAAGGCCTGCAACCCCCATGATAAGCATCACAAGTTCATTGCCTTTAGCTCAATGAGGTATTAACTTAATGGTCCCTTTTCCCAAAACGACGGGAAGTAAAATTCCTAATCGTAGAAATTGATTATTTCACAACATGGGTCAATTTTGAACCGCTAGTGTAACACCCGTTTTCAGCTTACAAAATAAACGACTAATTACGAAATCCAAAGTATTGGTACATTACTTTTCAGCTAATGTATTCTTAACGAAAGATGTTGTAGATGAAATTATGAAAGTGTGCATATAAAGATTGCTTAAATCTGACTTCACATGAGGAAGTTATGATTTTTCAAAGTTTTGGTGTGACACATGAAACTGAATTAAAATCGGTTGATCGTTAACCAAAAAAATGTAAATGACGATTGATTATCTCGTAAATACAAATCTGTTGATATAAAGGCATTCGAGAACGGAGTTCATATGAAGGAGTTATCAATTTTGAATGGTCTTTTATAGTGTAATCTTCATACACTGTGAAATTACAATAGAGTAAGATTTAGCTATTAGAATTTAAAGGAAACTTGTAGTACTCATATTTATCTACGTGTAGATCAAACGAACGTTGAAAACGGAGCTCGTATGCGAAAGTTTAGATTTTTTTCAAATATTAAAAAAAAAAATGTCAGCGAAGCTATGATGTGGCGACACCAGAGTGCGTGTAACATCCAGATTTCCAGGTACATTATTTATTCATTTATTTTGGAGATTTGGAGGGACTCGGCGAGTTGATGCTTAGCCTCGCCGAGTAGGATCGTGAATTCTATCTGAGTTAACGACCGGACTCGGCGAGTCGACTAGTGGACTTGGCGAGTCTGCGCTGTTTAATGAAACCCTAATCCCCAGGGTTTAGGACTTATTTAAAGGGGCTTATAGCTGCCATTTGCGGCTACCAGACCCCTGAGCAAAACCCTAAGAGATCTAGAGCGTTTGTGAGGAAGACGAGGCCATTTTTGATCCTTGTGTGGGTGTTTTTGCAAGAAGAAGGTGACCAAGGCAAGAGGGAACTGAAGAGGGTGCTATTCTATGGATTTCAGAGCCTAGGGACTTCATATTGAGGTACATATTCGATCCTTCTTCAGTTTTGGTGTTAATCTTTGAGAGTTAGGGTTTCTAGCCCCTTTAGAGTACGAATTGTGAAGCAATTGGTCCCTTCTTGTGTTGAGACTTTGGATCTGGATCCAAAGAGGTCCAGAGACCTTAACTACTTGATCTTTTGGGTGTTATTGGGAGATATGAGCTTAGGATGGAGTTTTGAGGCCATTTCTTCAAATAGAGCCATTAGGTCCTTGCTTGGGCATCCAGATCCAAACTTTACGTGCTTATCTTGCTTAAGGAGGCCAGATCTATGGGTTAGAGGAACGGATCTGACCTCAGGAGGTCATTTGAGTTTGAGCATGGCATGAACTCGCCGAGTCCAAGAACAGACTCGACGAGTAGGATAGTTTTCCCCCATGAATCACATAGTTGGTGAATCGCTGAGTTGGGGAAGTGACTCAGTGAGTCATTGGGGATTTTGAGGACTTGAGTTCGCGACCGAACTCGCCGAGTCACAATTGTACACTCGACGAGTCTGCTCAAAGAGTTGACCATTCACTTTTGTTGACTTTTTATGGTATGGTCAACAATTGGACTTGTGAAGTGTTTGAAGGGTAAAATGGTCTTTTAGCCTTCTTAGAGGACGTGTGAGGATTTAGTCTAGCCTGGAGAGTCGTTATTAATTGGGATGATCGTTTATGTGTTTAGGCAAAGGCTAGATCAGTGTTACGCGAGCGAGATATTACCGAGACATCTGAGGTGAGTCTTTTCACTATACTTTACCTAGAGTGGTAAATAGAGTTATATGATAGAGTATCTTGTATGCAGAGTTATATGACAGAGTATCATGTATGCTATTTATGTGATGTGTTGCACTTCATTATTTCTATGTGATTTATGTCGTGTGTATATCAGAGTATATCAGAGTTAGAACCGGAAGGTTCACAGAGCTAGGACCAGAGGGTCTACAGAGTTAGGACCCAAGGGCCCGTAGAGTTATAGCCTCGAGTGGCTAGTATGTGTTATGTGTGGTATTTTAAGGAACTCACTAAGCTTCGTGCTTACAGTGTTTTGTGTTATGTGTTTCAGGTACTAGTGAGGAGCGCGGGAAGGTGCCGGCATGATTCGTACACACATATGGAGTTTTGTGTATTTTAATCTTGGGAAATGTTTTGTGGAACAAAGATATGATATAATGAGATTTTATTAATAATTGTGAATGAAAAATGTGTTTTGAAAATGTGAAAAATTGTTTTAATTTTTACGGTGTTACAAGTTGGTATCAAAGCCTTGGTTTGAGGGATTCGGATGCACCTTTGGGCATATCTGAACTCAAACTGAGGATTTGAAAAAGTTTCGATAATAAAATAATTTTCAAAAGAGTAAAAAGAGCTTTTAAGACAAACAGAGCAGAGCCGTGTGTACGAACAGCCAGCGCCCGAACGGTGATTTCCTAAAATACCATTACAATAAGTGTTATGAGATATGATATGCTATGTTATATGATGAGTTATATTATGCATGCTAGAGTAGACTACGTATTGTTATTAGGACTAGAGTGGTCTGATATGTGATGCCTTACTCTAGGAGTTTTGCTGCTAGGGATGCTTGAGAGTGTTTAGATAGCAGCGAGGAGCTTATGAGAGATTTCCTAGCTAGTAGCATATGATTAGAAAGAGTAGAGTACTTGGGATTTGGGACTCTGGGAGGAGGACTTGGGGTGAATGCTGATGCGGTGTGGACGGTAGTATTAGGCCCGTACTACTGAAGACAGCGGGTCAGTGCACAGTCCAAGTAAGAATCCATAGAGTACCAAGGAACGAGTAGGATGGAGTATTCGAGTGTGAGTATACTCGAGCGAGTCCCTGATATTTTTATGTTGTATTTCATAGAGAGAGAGAGAGAGAGAGAGAGAGAGATCATGGTTGGGACACGCCACACACCAGAGAGCAGCGGTAGTAGTGATGAGGAGATCCGTAAGATCATTCATGAGGAGGTGGTTGTGGCCATCAGGGCAGAGATACCAGAGATGTTTGGGTCTATCAAGACCACGCTGATAGAGACTTTCGATGAGCGATATGATGCTCTTTCTGATGCTGCTGTTCCTGCGGCCACTGCAGCTGTAGCTGCAGCTAGACCGCAGGGTGGTGATGCGTTGCTGTTCCGGGAGTTCAGCAACACAAAACCACCAGAGTTTGATGGGACGTAGGATCCGATTGCGGCGACGAGGTGGATTTCAGACATCGAGGGGTGTTTCTTTACGTGCTCTTGTCCAGAGCATTTGAGAGTCCGGTTTGCGCTGAACCAGCTTCGCTTGGGAGCGAAGGACTGGTGGAAGTTTGTGACGGCACACTATTCTCCTGCTGAGCTTGCTGCAGTGACCTGGGAGAGGTTTACTGCTATGTTCCGAGACGAGTACGTTCCCTAGGTGGAGAGGGAGCATTTGGCCCAGGAGTTTCTGACCCTCAAGCAGGGTACTGAGTCTGTTATAGTGATTACGAGGATGTTCCATGAGCGGGCGATGTTCTGCCCAGAGCACGTGTCCTCCGAGCAGGCAAGTATGAGCCGATATCTGAGCATTTTGAGGAGGGATATACAAGAGTTCACGGCGAACTCGTCGTACCGGACATTTGCCGAGCTTCAGGAAAATGCTCAGAAGAGGGAAATAGAGCTGGAGACTCAGGCTAAGGAGGAGGCGGAGTCTCAGGGGAGGGATCGGCGACCGACACAGTCTCAGCCGGCAGCCAAACGGGCCAAGCCCGCCGATCCCAAATTAGGGAACCAGAAGGGCCGCACTTGTGGCAAGTGCGGAAAGTGTCATGATGGGGTTTACAGAGCGGGGTCTTGCTACAAGTGTGGCAAGGAGGGGCATATGGCCATGGATTGCCCCAAGGGGTTTGCAGTCTGTTTCCACTGCAACCAGACCGGACACCGGAAGGCAGAGTGTCCCCAGCTGCGGGGATCAGCACAAGGAGCACCTCAGGGATCTGCCCCTGCTGCTATCAAAGCTATCGAGAACCGTCCAGTGAAGGCCGAGGCACCGAAGGCACGAGGGAGAGGCTTCCAGTTGACAGCGGAGGAGGTCCGCGTTGCGCCCGATGTTGTGGCTGGTATGTATTCTTTCTCATGTTTATTCTGAGTTTATGATGATATGCTCATATTATGATATGCGTAGGTACATTTCTTATATGTTTTGTGCCTGCTTTGGTGTTATTTGACTCGGGTGCAAGTCGGTCTTTTGTATCTTTAGCCTTTAGTCAGCACATCAGTATTATTCGAGAGGCATTGATTCGACCTATGAGAGTTTCCATAGCTGACGAGAGAGCAATATATGCCACTGAGATGATTCGAGGATGTGTACTCGAGATCTTTGGCATTGGGTTTCCTATTGATTTGGTCCCGATTGTGATGGGGGACGTCTGTGTTATCGTGGGCATGGATTGGTTGAGCAGATTTGGAGCGGTTATTGACTGCGAGCGACAGCTGGTAACCATATAAGACCCTAGTGGGGGAGTTCTTACGATGTACGGCGAGGGTACACGTTCTCGATCGTCACTTTGTTCGGCCGCTAGAGCGAGACAGAGTCTATAGCAGGGATGTAAAGGGTTTGTGGCGTATGTGATGGATACGAGGGTTGATACAGAGAGACCGAGGTCAGTTTATGAGGTTCCGATAGTCCGTGAGTTCCCAGATGTATTTCCAGAGGAGTTACCGGGTGTGCCTCCCGAGAGGCAGGTAGAGTTCCGTATCGATTTGGCTCTGGGGGCTGTGCCTATCGCCAAGGCGTCCTATCTCCTTGCGCCTCCAGAGATGCAGGAGTTATCCTTGCAGCTTCAGGAGCTGCTGGGGAAGGGGTTTATTCTGCCGAGCAGCTCGCCATGGGGAGCGCCTATCCTTTTTGTCCAGAAAAAGGATGGTTCACACCGGATGTGCATTGATTACCGGGAGTTGAACAAGTTGACGGTCAAGAACCGTTACCAGTTGCCGAGGATCGACGATATGTTCGATCAGTTACAGGGATCATCTTGGTTCTCCAAGATCGATTTGAGGTCTGGATATCATCAGGTGAGGGTGCGAGATGAGGATATCCAGAAGACAGCGTTCAGTACTCGTTACGGGCATTACGAGTTTGTGGTGATGCCTTTTGGGCTAACCAATGCACCAGCGGTGTTCATGGATCTCATGAACAGAGTGTGCAGGCCGATGTTGAATTGCTCGGTGATCGTGTTCATCGATGATATATTGGTGTATTTGAAATCCAAAGAGCAGCATGAGGAGCATTTAAGGGAGATTCTTGGAGTTTTGAGATCGGAGAGGCTTTACTCCAAATTCTCCAAGTGTGATTTCTGGTTACGAGAGGTCCAGTTCCTTGGGCACCTCGTTAACCAGAATGGGATATTGGTAGATCCGGCCAAGATTGAGGCAGTGATGAGTTGGGAGGTGCCGAGATCCCCCGCCGAGATCAGGAGTTTTCTAGGGTTGGTTGACTATTATAAGAGATTCATCAGGGATTTGTCCAAGATCGCCGTGTCACTCACCAGATTGACCCGGAAGGGTGTTGCTTTTTCATGGGGCCCAGAGCAACAGGCCTCCTTCGAGACACTTCGCCAGAGACTGTGCGTAGCCCCGGTGTTAGCCCTTCCGGAGGGGATGGAGGACTTTGTGGTGTAGACGCGTCGATATCGGGGCGGGGAGCGGTGCTGATGCAGAAAGGGCATGTGATAGCATACGCATCGAGGCAGCTGAAGCCTCATGAGATGAGGTATCCCACCCACGATCCGGAGCTGGGGGAAGTAATGTTCGCCCTCAAGATTTGGCGTCACTATCTGTATGCGGTTCGGTGTACCATATACACGGACCACAAGAGCTTGAAGTATTTAATGGATCAGCCCAACCTGAACATGCGCTAGAGGAAATGATTGGATGTGGTGAAGGATTACGATTATGAGATCATGTACCACCCGGGCAAGGCTAACATTGTAGCCGATGCCCTGAGTCGTAGGTCGGAGGGCGCCCCGATACGAGATGTTTGTATGAGACTGATAGTGATGACTCCAGTGTTTGACGCCATTCGAGGGGCCCAGGATGAGGCCGTGAGACCAGAGAATTGTAAGAGAGAGCGAGTTATCGGGCAAGTATCGGAGTTCGTTACCAATAGCCGAGGGCTTATGACCTTTCAGGGTCGGATTTGGGTACCGTTTGTGGGCGGAACGCATACCATCTTGATGGAGGAGGTGCATAGATCGAGTTTTTCGATCCATCCCGAGGCCACTAAGATGTATTTGGACCTGAAGAGAGAGTATTGGTGGCCCTGTATGAAGAGGGATGTTGTATGGTTCGTTGAGAGGTGTTTGACCTGTCGCAGGGTTAAGGCCGAGCACCAGAGACCGCATGGTAAGTTGCAGCCGTTGGAGGTTCCCGAGTGGAAGTGGGAACAGATTACCATGGATTTTATCACCAAATTGCCGAGGACTACAAGGGGCGTCGATGCAATTTGGGTGATTGTGGACAGGTTGATGAAGAGCGCTCACTTCCTTGTTATCAGTGAGAGCTCTTCCGCTGATAGGTTGGCAGAGTTGTATGTGAGGGAGGTGGTATCACAACATGGAATGCCGATCTCGATCGTCTCAGATCGAGATGTGCGTTTCACTTCCAGGTTGTGGAAGAAATTTGATGAGGAGTTTGGTACTAGGCTGCATTTTAGCATCGCATACCACCCACAGACCGACGGGCAGAGCGAGCGGACGATTCAGACGCTCGAGGACATGCTTCGGGCATGTGTATTGGACTTTGGAGGGAGTTGGGACACGTATTTACCCTTGGTAGAGTTTTCCTATAACAACAGCCATCATTCGAGCATCGGTATGCCACCCTTTGAGCTGTTGTATGGGAGGAGGTGCCGGACTCCCATTTTCTGGGGAGAGGTAGGGCGACGTGTGATGGGTAGTACAGAGATTTTGCTTCAGACGATAGAGCATATACAACAGGTCAGACATAGGTTGTTGACAGCTCAGAGTCCCCAAAAGAGCTATGCGGATAGGCGACGATCTGAGCTCGAGTTTTAGGTTGGTGATTTCGTTCTCCTGAAGGTATCCCCTTGGAAGGGTGTGATTCGATTTAGGAGGAGGGGAAAGTTGGAACCCCGATATATTGGTCCTTTCAGGGTGACCGCGAGAGTAGGAAGGGTAGCTTACCGGTTGGAGCTACCTGCAAAGTTGGGCCAGATTCATGACACCTTTCACGTATCACAGCTGAGGAAGTGTATAGTTGACGAGTCGGCAGTGGTACCATTAGAGGATATTCATGTGGATGCGAGCCTGAACTATGTTGAGAGACCGGTTGCGATTATGGATCGGAAGATCAAGGTTCTGAGAAACAAGGAAGTGCCCCTGGTGCAGGTCCAGTGGCAACATCGGAAAGGATCCGAGCTGACTTGGGAGCCGGAGCGAGAGATGCGTGAGCAGTATCCAGAGTTGTTTGCGGAGTAAGACTTGGAGGACGAAGTCTAATTCTAGTGGGGGAGAATCGTAACATCCGGATTTCCAGGTACATTATTTATTCATTTATTTTGGAGATTTGGAGGGACTCGGCGAGTTGATGCTTAGACTCGCCGAGTAGGATCGCGAATTCTATCCGGGTTAACGACCGGACTCGGCGAGTCGACTAGTGGACTTGGCGAGTCTACGCTGTTTAATGAAACCCTAATCCCTGGGGTTTGGGACCTATTTAAACGGGCTTATAGCCACCATTTGCGGCTACCAGACCCCTGAGCAAAACCCTAAGAGATCTAGAGCGTTTGTGAGGAAGAAAAGGCCATTTTTGATCCTTATGTGGGTGTTTTTGCAAGAAGAAGGTGACCAAGGCAAGAGGGAACTGAAGAGGGTGCTATTCTACGGATTTCAGAGCCTAGGGACTTCATATTGAGGTACATATTCGATCCTTCTTCAGTTTTGGTGTTAATCTTTGAGAGATAGGGTTTCTAGCCCCTTTAGAGTACGAATTGTGAAGAAATTGGTGCCTTCTTGTGTTGAGACTTTGGATCTGGATCCAAAGAGGTCCAGAGACCTTAACTCCTTGATCTTTTTGGGTGTCATTAGGAGATATGAGCTTAGGATGGAATATTGAGGCCATTTCTTCAAATAGGGCCATTAGGTCCTTGCTTGGGCATCAAGATCCAAACTTTACGTGCTTATCTTGCTTAAGGAGGCCAGATCTATGGGTTAGAGGAACGGATCTGACCTCAAGAGGTCATTTGAGTTTGAGCATGGCATGAACTCGCCGATTCCAAGAACAGACTCGACGAGTAGGATAGTTTTCCCCCATGAATCACATAGTTGGTGAATCGCTGAGTTGGGGAAGTGACTCAGCGAGTCATTGGGGATTTTGAGGACTTGAGTTCGCGACCGAACTCGCCAAGTCACAATTGTGCACTCGGCGAGTCTGGTCAAAGAGTTGACCGTTGACTTTTGTTGACTTTTTATGGTATGGTCAACAATTGGACTTGTGAAGTGTTTGAAGGGTAAAATGGTCTTTTAGCCTTCTTAGAGGACGTGTGAGGATTTAGTCTAGCCTGGAGAGCCGTTATTAATTGGGATGATCGTTTATGTGTTTAGGTAGAGGCTAGATCAGTGTTACGCGAGCGAGATATTACCGAGACATCTGAGGTGAGTCTTCTCACTATACTTTACCTAGAGTGGTAAATATAGTTATATGATAGAGTATCTTGTGTGCAGAGTTATATGACAGAGTATCATGTATGTTATTTATGTGATGTGTTGCACTGCATTATTTCTATGTGATTTATGTTGTGTGTATATCAGAGTATATAGAGTTAGAACTGGAAGGTTCACAGAGCTAGGACCAGAGGGTCCACAGAGTTAGGGCCCAAGGGCCCAAAGAGTTATAGCCTCGAGTGGCTAGTATGTGTTATGTGTGGTATTTTGAGGAACTCATCAAGCTTCGTGATTACAGTGTTTTGTGTTATGTGTTTCAGGTACTAGTGAAGAGCACGGGAAGGCGCCGGCATGATTCGTACACACACATGGAGTTTTATGTATTTCGATCTTGGGAAATGTTTTGTGAAACAGAGATATGATACAATGAGATTTTATTAAAATTGTGAATGAAAAATGTGTTTTGAAAATGTGAAAAATTGTTTTAATTTTTACGGTGTTACAGTGCGCCACTTGGAAGAGGCAGCGGCCATATCCCCTGATGACATGACAACGTGTGAACGACGTGACCCAACGACAGCCAGACATGTGGCACCTCATAGGACGGAGACATCGCCAAAGCTTGTCGCGCTCTTATCCTTAGGCATGGCGCATCCCCTTGAACTGCCTATAAATAGAAGCCAAACCTCTCCTTATTTCTGGCCCGTTTTCTATATATTTTTCTCTTAAACTATCTCTTAAAACTTTTGGGGTTCGACCTCTAAGTCTTGGGCATTTTATCGAAGCACTACAGCATTGGAAATCCCAACGAAAATGAGTATTCGGAGTCGAAGTTCTGTCTGCAACCTTTCTAACTTTTGATAAGAAACTATGTAAGTTAAACTGCACTTACTATGCTTTAAATGTAATTTATATTTATATTCATAGTTATTATTATGAATTTATAAATAAGATTTATTAGTAATTCCAAGTCAAATATCGATTAATCTACTTAAAGTGGATTTTCTAAACCGTATACTTTGTATACTAAACGGATCCTACATCTGATATGTATTTTTGTTATTTTTGTTTACACGCATAGGCATCATGTTTTCTGCATAATTTGATTATGCTCTAGTTAAATTGAATAAATAAATATGAAAATTTTCGTAAGAAAAATCGGGATGTTACACCTAGCAATGATTACTGGGCAGAATATAATAAATATGATGGCGGAGATTTTGGTGGTGACAGTGATGGTGGTGGAGGTGGTGGTTATGGCGATGGCGGTGTTGGAGGTGCTGGTGACAGAGGAAGTTGTGTTGGTAGTAGTGGTAGTGGTGACAGAGGCGAAGAGGGAGGTGGTGGCAGTGATGGAGGTAGTGGTAGAGGTGGAGGTGATGCTGATGGAGGCAGAGGTGGTGGCATTGGTGGAGGTGGTGGTAGTGGCGGAAGTCGTGGCGGTAGCGATGAAAGAGGTAGATGTGCAATAGTTATGAGAGAGGTTCTTTTTTTGTTTATATTTAATCATTTTCTTTTTGTATATTATATATCATCCAATTTGTTAAAACGGTTTTTATATTACATTTTTACCTACAGTAGCACAGTATCAATAGAATGTTACAAGGATAATATATAAACATGTTCAACAAGTTAGATGATATATAATATACAAAAAAATGATTAAATGTGAACAAAATGTAGCACAGTATCAATAGAATGTTACAAGGATAATATGTAAACATGTTCAACAAGTTAGATGATATATAATATACAAAAAAGATGATTAAATGTTAACAAAATCAATAATTCATTACCCTATAAGTATTATATTTACAAAAAAAATCAAAAACCTTAAACTGACTTTTGCCTCTTGTTTCTCAATAAAAATAGATATTGACTAAAACATAATTTTCGAAATAATATATCAAAAATAAATGAACTATAAACTATACTTCGACTTTAACTATAAACTATAAACTTGATTTTGAGACAAAAATAGATAAATATTTCAAACGATATGTATCATACTTTGGACATAAAAAGATATAAAAAGTATAAATAGACATCAAACTTCCAAGACATCTACCCATATACTCACAAAACAAAAAACATAAAACATAAAACGTAAAATAAACAAAATAAACAAAAAAATTAAAAAAATACATAGAGAGAAATAAATAAAAATAAAGAAGCTGCTGCCTTTTCTCATCCTCTTTATTTATTTATTTATTTATTTAAAACTTATTTTTAAGCTATTTTTTAAACCAATGATATTTAAGGAATCTCACCATATAGTTTTATAAAAATTACAAAACAAGCACCAGATACATAAAAGAAACAAATACAAGCTAACAGAATTAAATTTTAACTTATGTTTAGATCATAAGATAAAATATCATCAATTCATTAGGCATAGATGCTAACGCAACAAACATTACGGAAAATATTATAAAGTATATCAGTCATATTTTGAATTTTAAGAAGTACAAGATACAAAGCTTTCTATACAAATTAATTATACATAAATATATCATTAATATTTGCTAAAAGTTTAAAAACTTGAATTAAGGAAGGTTATTAATAAATTTAATTTCAAGAAAAATGAAAAGTTTAAAATATTAAATTCATGTATATAAATTAATTTATATTTTCTTAAACTAGACACTGATATTATATAATTTATATCAAATGTATAAACATGCAATATATAAATATAATGTAACATTCCAAAATTTAAGATCAAAAATTTCATTTTTAATTAAGTAATTATAAAACTAATAGTCTAAAAACATTCATAGTGTCTTCCCATGTCAAAACCAATATGTCAATAATCAAAACATGTCATAATAAAACAACATCAGAGTATAACTCCCAAAGATCTCATGTGCGGAAATCATGGTGTGATGCACTGCAATCATGCCGGCTCCTTTCATTTCGAAGAAGAAGTACCTGAAACCAAAACTAAAAGTCATAAGCAGAAAGCTTGGTGAGTTCCCCCATCATACCACGTAATCACATACTGTCAGGCATATTTGGGTGCCGACCTACCCTGTCAAGCATATATGGGTGCTTGACCTACCCTGTCAGGCATATATGGGTGCCCGACCTACCCTCCGGTATATTTCAACCGGTTATGGGGTCTATTTCACCCCTACCACTACCACATAATAACATATCATAAACATACTATCAGGCATATTTGGGAGTCCGACCTACCCTCTAGTGTATTCCAACTGGTTACGGGGTCTATTTCACCGCTACTACTACCACATAATAACATAGCAATAAGCACATAAATCATAACAGATAGTGGCATACCAGACAATTATCACAAACACAATCATATCTACTATAAACAACTACTAGTGGGCCAGCATTGGTGCCTTCGACCCACTCATACAGGAAGGTAACTCACCTCAACTATGTGTACCGAAATCGTACTCCTCGTATGGCTCGGGACTCCTCTCCCTAAATCAATTCAAGTCCCTTAGTTAGTTGTTGGGCCTAAGTATGACTGCCTTATGGCCAACTCCTAATTCATGGTCCATGTCAAGGTTCCCTAGTCTTTTCCCTAATGGGCCTTTTCCCCTAAGGTCCAATCCATAATAAGTTTAACGCCCAAGTGTTGGGTTTTGTGTACTATAACACTCCTATGGTGCACATACAACCCTAATAGCTTTGGATCTAAGTTTTATCTAACTATACATGCAACAAAAATTTCCAAAGCTTGAAACCTACAACTAGTATACAATTTGACATATGAATCACAAATGTAAGTTAGAAGATTACCTCTTTGTTGTAGCTTGTAGGAATTGGTCTTTCAAGAGCCTAGCACCTCAAGTGTGATTCCTCAAATGTCTTATAACAAACCAAGAACAAGAGGAGTAATTTGAGAGAGAAGTAAGGAGACATAAAATCGGTTATGATTCTCTTAGACTCATAGAGTGCCGATTTTAGCAAGCTAGGGATCATATTTATAGTTTGGAATCCTTAAGGTTTAAACTTAAAAACCTTAATTCACTTGGGCTTTTAATCCAATAGCCTTATGGACTAACTCTTCATGGATCGTCATAAAGATTTAGTCCATTTCTAATCAACATGGATCATTAGCCCAAACTACAAATAATACTGATTTACCTAATCAGTCCCTGTAAATTTAATTAGTCTCTTTTGATCACTAAATTATTTCCAAATTAATTATTGATCAATACTAATTAAATAATATGATTCCTCAATTAATATATTATACTTATATATTAATAAATCACAAATAACCTCTTTCTCAAATATTCATCCTATCAAATTGTTCCAGAGTGTTACAACCCAAATGGACCATGTTGTATCGGGTAAAGTACATACCAATTATATTTATGGGCTTAGACACATAATCCGACACCAAGTCCATTACTTTAAACTTTAAGGCCTAATAAGGCCCAATACCACAAATCCCAGTTTTAGGCCCAGAGGCCTTACTCCCCAGTGGACCATGAGGCCCAACAAATTCAGGCCCAATCTTCTATGGCCCAAAAAACCCATGTTAACCATTCTATATGTGTACGCGTGGCGTACCTGGCATGTACACCTGCCATACACTGGCCTTGACCAGAAGCGAGAAACTGACCCAAAACATGCAGCGTACTAGGGGGTACGCCCATCGTTCCTGCCAGTCACCCTAAATTTCTTCTTTTGACTTAATCCATTAAATCCTAACGTCCAGAACATAGATCTAGGATTTTAACAACATTTTAAATCATAAAGTTGTGAACTTTATGCTTTTGCATGCATGGATTGGGATTAAGACGCACATTAAGTTCTTAATATCACTTAGTGGTCATCTAGCACTTGCATGGTTGAGGCTAAACCATCAAGATTTGATTTTTATGGTACTAAACACCTCCAAGAGCCAAAAAGGATAACTCATTTGCATATAATCTTCTAAAACTCAAAGTACCTTAAGTATGAGACCAAAATGTGACATAAAACACCCCCAAAAGCTAGATCTAAGCATGCAATGATCAAGTTTAAAGCTTTATACCTCTAATGGGTCAGAAATGATGCCAAACTTCTAGATCTACAAGCCTTCTCCAATCTCTTGCTCCTTCTTCAAGCTTCTTCTTCAAAACCACCAAAATGCTCAAAGTAAGCTCAAAATACATGCAATGGGGGTTAGGCTTCGAGTTGGGCACTGAGAGGATAAGGGTTTGAAGGGTTATAAGTTGTTTAAATAGGGTGCAAACCCTAAAACTTAGGGTTTGCATCTGATCACCTTACGCCCAGTGTACGCATTGGGACTCCCCGATTCGCGCCTCTTATATGTACATCGTGTGTACACCATGTACGCCCTGTACGCCCGGCATACGCTCCGCCCCAAAATCCCAACATTACATAATTAACTTGAATGAAAAGCAATATAATCCCTGACAAATCCCAGACCTTACATATAAGGTGTAAACATAAATATTTTATTTAAAAATAGTAATTTTTTATTACATAGTAACTAATAATGAAATCTAATAATTATTTCCCCATAAGAAAAAATATTTGTTAGAAAAAACTATTTATCGTCGCTGCTTTGTACAACATATTTCTAGTTATCAAGTAATATGAGAATGAATGCAATTTCTATAATATTTGTATTAACTCATCCTATGCATTGCATTGTGTAATATTTACTATAACTAGACGGGTAAATGTCACTGAAGCCCAACCAACTATCAGGTTTTGTTTTAAATGGTCCCTTATGTTTTTTCTTGCATTTAAAGGGCATAAAATTCATATTAACCTGTTTATTAAGGACCTAAGACCTTTTTTAACCAGTTACCATGCCAAATCAAATGCCACGTATATAAAATTTAAGGCACCTTCACCTTCAATGCCAAATAACCATTCAATCGTCCCCATCATAAGTTCTCCTTTATCTGTGATTTTTTTTTTCTTTTCCTCTGAATCACAACTTATCTATTCAGTACATCGATTTCTCCATCTCTTTGATTCAAGAAATATTTGTGCTATATCACATTCTCATCTGATTACATCATATGGATTTATTCATGATTTAGATGTTCTTCAACACATGTATGTGGAATTCAAACTCCACCAACAACCATCTCCTACTATCAGATCCCAACATCGTCCGCCTACCACCGATCATCAACATCGTTCACCTACATGGGATTTGAAAAATGATTTAAAGCACAACATGGTAACTCTTACAAGAGGAGTGATGCACACAAGACAAAAGGTTGAAGGGAAGAGGTATAAGAACCATCGGTTGCAGATTTGAAGCAACGAACATAGATCAAACGCCTGTTCGGCATCACGATATGTTGTCTTCAAACCCAATATTTTTCCAAATTTCCATATTTAGGTTGTGACTGAGCTGAGAAATTCAGGGATTCTAGGAAGAGCCGTCGTCTTTAAACATCGTGAAACTGATGGGTTACATTTCAAGCAAAATTGAAGAGGTTAACTCGATCTTCTCTATCAATTTTAGGGCTTCTAAAATGTCTTCTTCACATATCAATTTGAGAACCCTGCAAACTACAAATCTCGACTCATTATGAAGGAACTAGATGAGACAAGAGGCAAATTACATGCTTTTGTTACAACTGTAGGGACAGGTGGCACTATAGCCGGTGTTTCTTGATGTTTAAAGGAAATGATGTAGGGATAAAGTGTTATCTTCTAGATCCTCTTGGTTTCGGCTTGTTTAACAAAGTGACAAGATTAGTGATGTACACAAGAGAAGAGGCTAAAAGGAAGAGGTTAAAGAACCCATTTGATATAGTCAATGAAGGAATAAGGATTAATAGATTGACTGAGAATTTCAAAATGGCTTAACTTGATGGAGAGTTCTAATATTTTTGTTCCTTTTATTCGATTCCTTCTAAGGAATGATGAACAAATTATTAGAAGTTCTTCAATAATGAAATGTGTTGGTCGTATGTTACTGGTGGTGGTACTGTTTGTGATGCTGAGAGTATAACCCACTATTGCTGGTGTTATTGTGACTTTTATTTAGTTTGAAACACAACATTCACATACATAATCAGATAGCTACACTAGTTGTTAAAAGTCAATACGTAGGCGAAATAAGAGAGTATATGGCATAATTAGACCATATGTGGAACATAAACTGGATAAAAAATGTTAAAGTGCCCAAATTGGCCGGTAATAATCAAGTTCATGTCCTTATAATGCAAAAAAATTAAATGAGGGACCTTTTAAACCAAATCATGTTAGTTTATAGGGTTATAGTGACATTTACCCTAACTAGACTCATTTACGCAAATTGCATAACTCCACCACGGGCGTTGGGGTTCCCCCACAACAAAAAAAAAAATTAAAGAAATATGTTTTCTTTCAAAAAAAAAAAATATTTTGACGGCATTCAAAACTCTTCAAAAATATTTTTCGCTTAAAAAAGTTAACTTATTTTGCACCCTCTATGAAAAATTCATGGGTCTGCCCCTAAACTTCACCCTACGTGAGTATGCTAGATATTATTACAAATAAAAATTCTTAAAAGTGATATAGCGTTTCACAAACTAGGAATGTTGCATAGGCACCAAGAAAAAGTAACCAAGAAATCGATTTCTAAAGGTGAGAAGAAAGTGATAACAAAAATGCATGAAGATGTAAATGATCCTGAATTTAAATGGAATGCTAAAATGAAAAGGTTAGAAAAAATAAAATAAAATCTTTTGGAAATTTTGAAAGAAAAAATTGTTTAAAAATACACTAAAATGAAACCATACAACCTAAAGAAAATTGTATTCAAACAAAAATTACCCCACCTTAACCATAGAAATAAGCATTATATTCAATACTAGTTGTGAAACCCGTATATTATACGGGTTGATTAAAACAAAATGTTAAATAGAAACGATTAAATGAGAAATTTATTTGAATTTGAAATTTGAAATAAATAAAAATTATGAGAAAAAAAACATGCAAAAAATAAATAAATTAAAATTATTGTTTAGTTATCAGACCCGTATACTAAACAGGTTAATTATAACAAAATGTTAAACACAAAGGTTTAAACTGTAAATTTATTTGAAATTGAAATTGAAATTTAAAATTTGAAATTTATCATTATGGTAGGTTTAATTTATGGAAACTAATTAATAATATATTAGAAATGGAAAATAAAATAAATGACAAGTGGAAAATAAATATATCTCTAAATTATGACAAAATGACATGTGGCAAATTGAATGAAAGAAAGACATGTGGCAAAATCATTCTTATTTATTAGGGTAGATTTGGGGAAAAAGAAAAAATTACTACATGGAAATATCGGGTTGGGATGAGGATACTGATTAAGTGAAGCCACGAGTGGTGTCATGCCCACATTTGGCTAACTTGCCGTTGCATTTATGTGGAAGGTATTGAGGGAAAAGCGTTTAAGGTTCGGGATCCTCCTCTCTCTTATTTGAGGCGTCAAACTCCAATATCCAAACCTTTTCTGATGACGGAGGGGGTTTGATGTATAACCTCATTTGGGAATTCTTTGTGATAACATTTTGATTTAGTTGTAGTTTTGGTTATGTTTGACGATGGTATGGCTAGTAACTCGACAATTATATGGTTTATGTACTTGCGATTTTGTACGAACTCCTTTATTTTTTTATGTCATTGGGTTGTTATTTAGAACAAGTTTGTATTTGGGTTGTGTTTGGTGCACCACAGCTAGCTGATAAGCTATCTTATTTTTTGAGCTTTTTTATGTTGTCGTGTTTGGTAAGCTAAAAAGTAGCTTATAAGCTAGCTTTTTGAAAATATATTTTTAGAAGTTTTTTTAAAAATTTTCAAATACACTCCTTAATTAATTATAGAAACACATATTCTTGCATGTCCTTTTATATAATTATATATGTTTCAGCTAGATTTTCAGCTAGTTTTACCAAACTTTATTTTTTATCAGCTAGTTTTTCAGGTATCAACTAGTTTTTTATTTAACAGCTAGCTTTTCAGCTAACAGCTAGCTTTCCAGCTAGTCAGCCAAACATAACCTTAATGTTGTTGGAATTTCTTTTGATCGATTTAGATTTGAATAAAATTTTTCCTAACTATATACACGGAGTGGTACTTTGATTGTTGGAAATCGTTTAAGTTTTTACTTTTTCGTAAGTTTTAAATGAATTGGACGCATCCTCACTTTTATTAATCATCATTTAAGATTTTTCTAAGCATGCATCATGATCGACTAGTTTCCATTTTAACATTCTAAATCAATTAAGTTTTTTCCATGTACGCATCCAGTTTAACCATAATGTCACTTTCAATGCTACAATCAGTTATGATTTTCTAGGTGTGCATCCATATTGAGCGGAGTGCTACCATCAGAGTTATAAATCAATTAAGATTTGCTGAGTATGCATCCGGATTAATAGGACTATGCATATTATAAATCAATTAAGTTTTTTTGAACATGTATCCGGTTCCACTTTCAGTATTCAAAACTAATTAATAGTATCTTTTAAGTGTGCATTCATATTGACAAGAATGCCACTATGAATGTTATAAATCAATTAAGATTTTATGAATGTTTATCGGGGTGGACTTGATTGCCACGTTCAACATTCTTATTCAATTAAGATTTTTTAAGATTTTTTAAATGTGCATCCACATTGACGGGTGTGCCACTACTAATCTTATATACTCGTATCAGTTAAGATTTTATGAACATGTTTTTGGATTGATCGGTTCAACATTCTAAATCAATTAAGATTTTCAAAATGACTGTCCGGATTGATTGAAGTGCCACTACGAATCTTATAGATAAATTAAGATGGTTTTAATGAGATAGTCACACAAGCATGGTTGGAATTTAGAGGTTACAGTACTCTTGACTCCTATCTGGCGGCTAAGTTAAAACATTTGAAAAACAAGATTAAGGCATGGAGGAGACTGGATTACCCCAAGGAACTAGCTGATCTTAGAAAGATTAAAGATCGTTTACAAGAGCTAGACTTAAGTGCTCAGTCTAGAGTTCTTAGAAATAATAAAATCTCGAAGAGGAGAAACCTATTCCAAAAAATTGTTGAGACGGAAAAAAATAATGCCCAAGACTTAAAGCAAAAATCTAGAATAAATTGGGTTGTGGATGGGGATGAAAATTCTAAATTTTTTCACGCCTTCTTCAACAATAATAAAAGGAAAAACAGAATAAATGGGCTGCTAATAAATGGTGAATGGAAAACAGAACCAGATGCAATATAAGGCGAAGTCTTCTGATTCTTCAAAAACAAGTTCTGTGAACGATGACATCTAAGACCTAAGCTTACGAATGAAAACCTCAAATCCATATCATCCACTGATGTTAGTTTGTTGGAGGCTCCCTTCTTAGATGAAGAAATTAAAACAACTGTTTGGTCTTGTGGCAGTGAAAAGGCCCCTGGTCCCGATGGGTTCACGTTCAAATTCATTAAAACTTATTGGGATTTGCTAAAGAAGGATATAATTGCATTCGTTAAACATTTCGAGTGGCATGGAGTTTTAGCTAAAGGTTGTTGCTCCTCTTTCATCACGTTGGCTCCAAAGATCAAAGATCCTTTGAAATTGAATGATTATGCGACTCAGAGTGGTTATAGGAGTATCATTGGAGAACAACAAACAGCCTACGTGGACAGAAGAAACATTTTGGATGGTCCTCTTATAGTGAATGAAATATGTTAATGTTCGAAGAAGTCAAAGAGGAAAACATTACTATTTTAAGTCGATTTTGATAAAGCCTTTGATTCGGTGAGTTGGGAATATCTTGATTCGAATCTAGCACAAATGAATTTTGGTCACAAGTGGAGAAATTGGATTAAAGGTTGCTTGCGGGCTTCGAGAGCTTCTGTAGTCGTGAACGGGTCCCCGACAGATGAATTTGATATTACTAAAGGCGTGTGACAAGGGGATTTGCTCTCTCCTTTTTTTTGGCTATGGAAGGATTAAATGCGGTAACGAAAAATGCAAGTGCAAAAGGCATTTTTGATGGAGTACAACTTCCTAACAATGGACCAATGATTTCATATCTATTCTGTGCGGATGATACGTTATTCATTGGTGAATGGTCTAAAAGAAACATCATAAATTTAGCTCGGATTCTTAGATGCTTTCATGCTGCCTCTGGTCTAAAGGTAAAATTTCATAAGTCTAAAGTCTTTGGGATTGGAGCGTCATCACAAGAAACTTCTATATGGGCACATCTACTTGGATGTGAGCCTTCTCCCATACCTTTCAATTATTTAGGTGTTCCTGTTGCAGCGAATATGAATATAAAGTCAAACTTGAAACCTATAATTGAGAGATTTCAAGCAAAGCTCTCGGACTGGAAAGCTAAAAATCTCTCTTTTAGAGGGCGCCTATTATTGATTCATTCGGTGTTCGGCAATCTCCCCACTTACTATCTTTCTCTTTTTATTGCCCCTGCAGGTGTGATTTCACAATTAGAGAAGCTTAGATGTAGATTCTTATGGGGAGGCTCGGAAGATAACAAGAAAATCAGTTGGGTGTTGTGGAGTAAGATCACTAAGGATAAGGAGGACGGAGGCCTTGGTGTAGGTGCGATAGAAGGTTTCAATATATCTCTAATTTTCAAATGGTGGTGGAGACTGAAGATAGAGAAAGAGTAATTATGGAACAAAGTTATCTCAAGCATCCACAACTTGGGAATGAGATCGGCATATGAGCTATCTAACAAATTTACAAGAGGAGTGTAACAACCCAAATTTTTTTTATAACCATACTTGCATTAACCACAAATCTCATCACAACTATTTTCAAATCCATCTTTATTACATTTTGTTTAAAAACATCAAAGTGTCCCAAAAGGTAGTAATAAAAGAGAGATAGAGTGCACGTCGCGCCATCACGCCTTGCCCTTGCCCTTGGGCTCAAGTGTACCTAAAACATATCCACAAACGGTAAGCTTGAAAGCTTAGTGAGTTCCCCAGGGCACACCCACACATAAGCAGAAAGAATCTTATACATACTAATCGGCCATACAAACATATAAACCATGCAAACAACCACATAAGGAAGCCCTGGAAACCCTCCAGGATCTTACTCCGGGTGCCATAGGAACCCCCTCATGGTCTTAGCCCAATGCCTCGGGAACCCCCCGCCCCCCCCCCCCCCTGAGGTCTTTGACCTAGGA
Organism: Lactuca sativa; assembly: GCF_002870075.4. Classification (NCBI taxonomy): domain Eukaryota; kingdom Viridiplantae; phylum Streptophyta; class Magnoliopsida; order Asterales; family Asteraceae; genus Lactuca; species Lactuca sativa. Next base: position 253,970,148 of record NC_056627.2, read on the forward strand.
CGCCAAGGAAACCCTCCCAGGTCATATACCTAAGTGCCACAGGAACCCCCCGAGGTCTTCCGTACCAACATAATCACAACACATAGTTTCACAGAATTACTAACACGTAACACATCTCATATAATGGGTCGGCCTTGGTGCCTTAGACCCATGGGTATGGTGAGGGGACTCACCTCCGTTTGCCGAAAACCAAAGCTGCACTCCTAATGATCTGGAATCTCGCGGGCTGGATAATAGTATTAAATAATATTAGATCCTTAAATTAATCAGGAGGGAAAAACCCAAGCCCCAATCCTATTCATGCGGCCCAATTAATCTTTCTTTGAAAATGGGCCCAAAGTCCAAGTCCAAAAATAACTAATGGCCCTCTTGGCCCAATAAGGCCCTCCCAAAAGTCAATGACCCAAATCTAAAGATATAGCCCATATTTCATAGAATGCAGTCAGCCCAAATACCAATTTGAGGCCCAAAAGTCGCCAGCCCCAAAGCAGGAACGACCCAATCTGTCTTGCGTACGCTCAGCGTACCTCTTTAGTACATGCTGCGTACTGGGCTCCCAAAGCTACGCGTAGCGTACACTAACTACGCCCGGCGTTCACCCGAGTTAAGCACTTTCCCATTAAGTGCTTAATATCCCATTCTTCTACGTCCAAAAGCTAGATCTGAGTTCTTTAACACGTCCTAAGGCATAAAGTTGCCAACCTTTTGTCTTTGCATGTCCCTTATACTTCCAAAACCCTCATCAAGACCTTCCCAAGGTCTTTAACTCATGCTCAAGGTCAAGACTACCACCAAGATCCTATTTTTATGCTTCTAGATGGCTTAAGGATCCCATATCTGACTTTTTAACCCATGGGGATGACCAAGCCAACAAATGAGGTCCAAGGCTCAACAAAAGGACCAACTACAAAAACCCTAGCAAGATCTAAAGAAATAAGAGGAAAGGTGCAAGATTTTTACCTCCAAAAGATCTGAAAGATGATTATGATGTAAGATCCAGAAGCACCCACTTGATCCAAGCTTTCTTCACCAACTCCTCCTCTTGAAATGGGCACTAAAGACCACACATACACACTTATAAGGCTCAAAGATGCTCTCTCAAAGTTTCCAGAGGTGTAATAATGTTTAAGGGCAGTGGAGGCTCTCTGGGGTTCATTCCAAGGAGCTTAAGTCGTTTATATAGGCCTCAAGTCCAAGAATTAGGGTTTTGCTTCTCTGGCACGTACGCCCCGCGTAGCTCATGGTACGCCCAACGTACCCCCCAAACACCCGCGACTAGAAAGGGACGTAGTACGCTAAGCGTACACTTAAGTACGTTCAGCGTACTAAGGGACCATTCATGCCAAAAATTCTTACTCAAAGGTTCCAAGGCATACCTTTATTTTTCTCGGATGTAACAAATCTCCCCCACTTGAATTAGACTTTGTCCTCGAAGTCTGCGGCTGCGAATAGCTCCGGGTAGTGCTCCCGTATCTCCTCCTCTGGCTCCCAAGTCCATTCGGAGTCCCTCCGGTGCTGCCATTGCACTTTTACCAATTTTACCTCCTTGTTCCGTAGTCCCTTCATCTTCTGATCTATGATGGCGACTGGTCTCTCCACGTAATTCAAGATTCCATCCACCTGAATGTCATCCAAGGATATAACCGCAGACTCATCAGCAACACACTTTCGAAGTTGAGACACATGGAAGGTGTCGTGAATCTGGCAAAGCTCCTCCGGCAGCTCTAGACGGTAAGCCACCTTGCTAACTCGGGCCATGATCCTGAACAGGCCTATAAACCGAGGGCCAAGCTTGCCCCACTTCCGAAATCTGATGACCCCTTTCCAGGGCGACACCTTTAGCAATACAAAGTCCCCCACTTGAAATTCCAGATCTGATCAACGACGATCAGCATAACTTTTCTGACGACTCTGAGTGACTCGCAATCGCTACCGCACCTGCTGAATGAATCCAGTCGTCTTGAGCACTACTTCCGTGCTCCCCATGACCCGATGTCCAACCTCATCCCAACACACCAGAGTCCTACACCTCCGACCAGACAACATTTTGAAAGGGGCCCGATCAATACTGGCATGATAACTATTATTGTACAAAAACTCGGCCAGTGGAAGATAAGAATCCTAACTTCCTCCAAAGTCTAGCACGCAGGCACGAAGCATATCCTCCAACGCCTGGATTGTCCTCTCACTCTGACCATCGGTCTGAGGATAGTATGTCGTACTGAAATGTAGTCGGGTGCCTAGTTCCTCGTGGAACCTCTTCCAGAACCTAGATGTAAACCGGACATCCCTATCGATACCACTGATACAGGCACCCCGTGCCTAGCCACCACCTCCCGAACATAAATACCTACCAACTTCTCTGCGGATATACCCTCAGAAATCGGAATGAAATGGGCACTCTTCGTCAATCTGTCCATGATAACCCAAATAGCATCCACGCCTCTCACCGTCTTTGGAATCTTTGTAATGAAATCCATGGTAATCTCCTCCCATTTCCACATAGGAACGGGCAGCGGTTGGACCTTCCCATGAGGTCGCTGATGCTCGGCCTTGACCTTCCTACAGTTCAAGCACCGTTCCACGAACCCGGCAATCTCCCGCTTCATGCAGGGCCACCAATAACTCAGTCTCAAGTCTCTATACATCTTTGTAGCCTCGGGTGTATAGAGAACTTATACTTGTGCACCTCCTCTAACAATCTCTGCCTTACTCCCCCTGACGCAGGTACCCACACCCGACCACACTGCGTCAAAAGGCCCCGGCTGTCCTTTACAAACAAAGGATATTGCCCCCGAATTCTCTCTATTTTCCAATTTTCCTTCTTTACCCCATCGACCTGAGCCTCCCTAATCATATTCAATAATGGCGAAGTCACAGTCATCCTCAAACAGATGTCCTTGATCGGGGATCCCGTTGCCTTGCGGCTCAAGGCGTCTGCCACCACGTTGGCCTTCCCTGGATGATATAAAATCTCGCAATCATAATCCTTTAGTACATCTAGCCAACTCCGCTGACGCATGTTGAGGTTCTGCTGGTCCATCAAATACTTCAGACTCTTGTGATCGGTATAGATAGAGAACCGCACTCCATAAAAATAATGCCTCCATAACTTGAGAGCAAAAACCACTGCTCCCAACTCCAGTTCATGCGTAGGATAATTTGCCTCATGAGGCTTCAACTGCCTCGAGGCATAGGCGATCACATGCCCGCTTTGCATCAACACCGCCCCCAAACCCGAGATCGATGCGTCACGATATACCATTAAATCACCCAATCCTTCCGGTAGAACTAAGACCAGAGCCTCACACAACCTCTACCTCAGGGTCTCAAAGGCTATCTACTGACCCTCACCCCATTGAAAAGGGACATTTTTCTTGGTTAAGCAGGTTAATGGCACTGCAACCTTGGAAAAGTCCTGGATAAATCTCCAATAATAACCCGCTAAGCCCAAGAAACTACGGATTTCTGATGCATTTCCTGGTACTTCCCACCGCATCACCGCCTCTACCTTGGCTGGGTCAACTAAAATTCCCTCTTCATTAATGACATGCCCCAAAAACTGAACTTCCCTCAACCAAAACTTATACTTGGAGAATTTCGCATAAAGTTTCTCGGCCCTCAGAGTCTCTAATACCTCCCTCAGATGCCGCTCATGCTGCTCCTTGGTCTTGGAATAGACCAATATGTCATCAATAAAGACGATCACTGACTGATCCAACATAGGTCTACATACCTGGTTCAAGAGATCCATGAACGTTGCGGGGGCATTGGTGAGCCTAAACGGCATCACCACAAACTCATAATGCCCATAACGGGTCCTAAACGCTTTCTTCGGTATATCCTCGTCTGATGATACCACGACTGAAGATCTATCTTAGAGAACCAAGATGCACCTTGAAGCTGGTCAAAAAAGTCATCAATCCTAGGTAAAGGGTAACGTTTCTTCACCGTTAGCTTGTTCAACTCTCTATAATCGATGCACATTCTGTGCGATCCGTCCTTCTTTTTCACGAACAAAATTGGTGCTCCCCACGGAGAGCTACTCGGACGGATGAAACCTCGGTCTAGCAACTCCTGGAGTTGCGTAGATAACTCCTGCATCTCCGGGGGCGCTAATCGGTATGGTGCCTTCACTATCAGGGCAGCACCCGACACCAAATTGATGTGAAACTCTACTTGCCTCTCCAGAGGCACTCCTGGTAACTCTTCGGGAAAAACGTCTTGATACTCCTGAACTACCGGCATACTATCCACACCTGCCATTGTCTCCACCCTTGTATTCGAGACATAAGCCAAAAATCCTGCGCAGCCCTGCTGCAGAAACCTCCTAACCCGTTCCGCTGAACAGAGAATCGGTCCTCGCGAGGCCTTTTCCCCCTGTATAACTAGTTCTCCCCCACTTGGGGTTCGAACACCGATTGACTGGCTCTCGCAATCTATCATAGCCTCGTGAGCTCCCAACCAATCCATGCCAATAATCACCTTCAATCCTCGCAATGGTATCGGGACTAAATCGACGCGGAACCTCTCGCCATGCATATTCATAACACAACCTCGATACACCCTTGCAGTACTCACGGTGCGGTCGTCTGCAATTTGCACCTCAAGCGGGGAATCCAAAGACCCCGAAATTTCTTGCTAAGCGCAAGAGATACAAATGATTGGGTAGCTCCACAGTCGAACAAAACATGGACTGACATACCATTGACCAAAAAGGTCCCTAAATCACAAGAATACACAACCAAATAAGAATAAGAAAATGAACATGGAAGGAGAAAATAAGCACGTACCAGACACAACATCCGGTGCTTGCCGAGCCTCCTCGGTAGTCAGCTGAAAAGCACGGCTGTTAGCCGCTGAGGCGTCCGCCTTGGCAGATCGGCCATCGGTGATCCTCAAAGTAGCGGGCACAGGCGCTGCTACCGCTCCTCCTCCTCCCTGCAACCTAGGGCAATCGGCCCGCTTGTGGCCGGTCTGGTTGCAGTGGAAACATATCAAGCCCTTCCTGGGGCAATCCTTTCTCACGTGGCCCAGCTAACCACAGGTATAACATGTCGTGCCTTATCCCTTACATATCCCTCCATGTAACCTCCCACATTTGGCACATTGGCCCCGGCCCTGCTGGCTCCGACTAGACGAATCCGAGATCTTAGGCTTTTTAGCCTGTCCTACTGCTGCCTGGGCCTGCTCCGGCTTCCGCTTCGTGCGGAAGTCCAACTACATCTCCCTCTCGCGGGCCTTATCCACCATCTCATTTAGGGTCTTACACCCCGTAAAACTCACAAACTCCCGAATGTCATCTCTCAGCATGGAATGATACCGAGTCCGTCTCATATCCTCGTCAGTAGCATATTGTGGTATCAATAGAGCCCGTTCCCGAAACTTGGCGGTGATCTCCGCCACCGTCTCGGTGGTCTGCTGCAAATCGTGGAACTCCCGTACCAGCCTCTGTACCTCAACGGGGGGTGCAAACTCCTTATCAAAATGTCGTACAAACTCGGCCCATGACATTTCGGCCACTCCGGCCGGCCCCAATTGGCTAGTAACCTCGCCCCACCAATCCCGGGCCCTATCCCTCAGCATACATGAAACAAACCCCACCTTTGCTGCATCCGAGCAAGAACTCGTACGCTGGGCATTCTCAATATCCGCTATCCAATGCCGACTGAGAATGGGGTCCCTGGCCCCGAGAAACTCCGGCGCTCCACACGCCTTGAACTCTCGAAACGAGGGAGTTTGGGCCCCAACCTGGCCCACTGCAACCTCAGCCCTGAATGATCTGAGTCTCTCCTCTATAAGATCCATGATACCCTCCTTGACCGTCCCGAAGATGATTGGGGTCGCGTCAAGTATGCCCTTGCTAACCTCGGCTGCAATAAGCTCTCGCAGCCTCTCATCAATAGCATCAGTAGTGTCTCCTGATCCCGCCCCGAATCCAGATCCAGGTCCTGATCCCCCTTCTCCAAATCGAGTCACCACCATGCTGAACTGAAAAGCCATAAAACATAATGATCAGTATGCCTATAACGAGAACCCTCCCAACCGGTTCTCCTCCTTAGAGTTCTCAGGTACAACATGAGTTTGGGTACAGGTCCTGTGCTTCCAGTAGTACGGGCCCAATACTACCTTCCACACCTACCCGTACCTTTCCCTCGATGTCCCACCTACTAACTCCAACTTTCCCCGTCCCTCACACCTCATGCAAAAAAAAAAAGAATCAAGCCTTAGACTGCCCTAGTAGTTGTTCTACTAATACCAAATCATCATAACAGGTTGCCTTTATGCATGCAAATTGTACACAAAAAGGATCAAATAGACCTTCAAATAAAGATTCTACCCTAAGACCACATCCACACAAGGAAAAGAAATTAAGGTCAAATCAATCATTTTGAGTCTATAAGCTCCTAGTGGTATACAATTTAAAAGCATACACATAACAAGTTCCAAATATTCACATAGCTTTAAAAATAGCATAACATGGCCATCATACAAGGGAATCACTTACTTGGCTCGGCTGATCACGCGCGTTGCACTTTTATTATTATTATTTTTTATTATTTTTATTTTTTGAAAACAATTTTTTTTACCATTCCATTAGTTTGAGTCCCGACACACCCGAGAGTGTGCCCGAATCCCTCAAACCAAGGCTCTGATACCAACTTGTAACAACCCAAATTTTTTTTAATAAACACACTTGCATTAACCACAAATCTCATCACAACTATTTTCAAATCCATCTTTATTACATTTTGTTTAAGAACATCAAAGTGTCCCAAAAGGTAGTAATAAAAGAAAGATAGAGTGCACGCCGCGCCATCACACCTTTCCCTTTCCCTTGGGCTCAAGTGTACCTGAAACACATCCACAAACGGTAAGCTTGAAAGCTTAGTGAGTTCCCCAGGGCACACACACACATAAGCAGAAAGAATCTCATACATACTAATCGGCCATACAAACATATAAACCATGCAAACAACCACATAGGGAAGCCCTGGAAACCCTCTAGGGTCTTACTCCGGGTGCCATAGGAACCCCCTCATGGTCTTAGCCCAATGCCTCGGGAACCCCCGGAGGTCTTTGACCTAGGACGCCAAGGAAACCCTCCCAGGTCTTATACCTAAGTGCCCCGGGAACCCCCCGAGGTCTTCCGTACCAACATAATCACAACACGTAGTTTCACAGAATGACTAACACGTAACACATCTCATATAATGGGTCGGCCTTGGTGCCTTAGACCCATGGGTATGGTGAGGAGACTCACCTCTGTTTGCCGAAAACCAAAGCTGCTCTCCTAATAATCAGGAATCTCGCGGGCTGGATAATAGTATTAAATAATATTAGATCCTTAAATTAATTAGGAGGGAAAAACCCAAGCCCCAACCCTATTCATGAGGCCCAATTAATCTTTCTTTGAAAATGGGCCCAAAGTCCAAGTCCAAATATCACTAATGGGCCTCTTGGCCCAATAAGGCCCTCCTAAAAGTCCATGACCCAAATCCAAAGATATAGCCCATATTTCACAGAATGCAGTCAGCCCAAATACCAAGTTGAGGCCCAAAAGTCGCCAGCCCCAAAGCAGGAACGATCCAATATGTCTTGCGTACGCTCAGCGTACCTCTTTGGTACGTGCCGCGTACTGGGCTCCCAAGGCTACGCGTAGCGTACACTGAGTACGCCTGACGTTCGCCCGAGTTAAGCACTTTCCCATTAAGTGCTTAATAGCCCATTCTTTTTCTTCCAAAAGCTAGATCTGAGTTCTTTAACACGTCCTAAGGCATAAAGTTGCCAACTTTATGTCTTTGCATGTCCCTTATACTTCCAAAACCCTCATCATGACCTTCCCAAGGTCTTTAACTCATGCTCAAGGTCAAGACTACCACTAAGATCCTATTTTTATGCTTCTAGATAGCTTAAGGACCCCAGATCTGACTTTTTAACCCATGGGGATGACCAAGCCAACAAATGAGGTCCAAGGCTCAACAAAGGGACCAATTACAAAAACCCTAGCAAGATCTAAAGAAATAAGAGGAAAGGTGCAAGCTTTTTACCTCCAAAAGCTCTGAAAGATGATTATGATGCAAGATCTAGAAGCACCCACTTGATCCAAGCTTTCTTCACCAACTCCTCCTCTTGAAATGGGCACTAAAGACCACACATACACACTTATAAGGCTCAAAGATGCTATCTCAAAGTTTCCAGAGGTGTAATAACGTTTAAGGGCAATGGAGGCTCTCTAGGGTTCACTCCAAGGAGCTTAAAGTCGTTTATATAGACCTCAAGTCCGAGAATTAGGGTTTTGCTTCTCTGGCGCGTACGCCCAGCGTACCCCCCAAACACCCACGACCAGAAAGGGACGTAGTACGCTAAGCGTACACTTAAGTACGCTCAGCGTACTAAGGGACCATTCATGCCAAAAATTCTTATTCAAAGGTTCCAAGGGATACCTTTATTTTTCTCGGATGTAACAAGGAGTATGGAACAATATTGCTAGAATGAAGGTTGTGTTGGCTAAGCGGGGCATTCCAATAAGTACTATTATCAAAAGAAAGGTTAATTCTGGAGAGGATACACTATTTTTGAAGAATGAATGGATTTGTCACAAGTCACTGCAACTTGTTTTTCCCGATTTATATTGTCTAGAGTCGCATAAGAAATGCAAGATCTCAGATCGAATATATGATGGCGGGATTTCATGGTCTTGGTATATCCAACCCGATCCGTATCATGTGAACCAACTAAGTCAAATATTTCAATCAACCTGCCTAAACTCAAGCAATGATTCATGGTCATGTGAATTAGATTCAAATGGGCAATTCTCTGTTGCAGCATGTAGAAGTAGGTTAAAATTGGATCGGATGGTAATCCCTTTCTGTGGCTGAAAGAAGTTCCTACAAAAGTTTCGTGTTTTGTTTGGAGGGCAGTTCAAAATCACATCCCCTCTGCATTGGCTCTCAAGAATTAGGGAATCAATATTACATCGATTACGTGTGGTGAATGTAATTTAGCAGAGGAGTCAACTGAACACCTACTGTGTGTATGTCACTTTGCCAAAGCTACTTGGGAATGGATATTTAGATGGTGTGGTATTTCGATGCCCTCATTTGATAAGGTATCTGAACTTCTATAATTTGTGGCGACATGGAGGAACTGTCCAAAAAAGAAAAAGGTCTTGGTGGGTATATGCTATGGTACGATGTGGTGTCTGTGGAAAGCGATAAATGATAGAACCTTCAATCAATCAAAGATTGCATCTACAAAGGTTGTGGACATGGTTCTGTCATCGGTGTTCATGTGGTTTAAGCATAGAAGCAATAATAAAGTTTTAAATGGATAGATTGGTGCATTAATCCATTTATGTAAAGAAGTATAGGGGAACTTGATATTCTATATTATGGTGACAACTATTTTTCTATATCCCTGCCTTGATATGTGAGGCTGGGTTTTCTTTTTTCTTAATAAAATTTGTCGGTTCAAAAAAAAATTAAGATTTTCTACTCGTGTATCCATATTGACCAGAGGGCTCCTTTCAACATTTTAAATCAATAAAGATTTTCTAATTAAGTGTGCATCCAGATTGACCGGAGTACCACCTAGCAATTTACAACCTATTATTGAAAACATTAAGATCTTGTTCTCAGTGGCGAGTCTATATTGTATATCCACATGGTTCACTATTTAAATGAAAACGATAAGAATTGAAAAAAAAAATTCAAAAAAATACTAATTGCGGGTTTGGATCGGGTCGTATAAACAATTTTTTAAATTTATTACAATTGTATCCAACAAAGAGGTTGATAAGGAAAGAGTGGGGAGTGGGCGACTACTGGACGCTGTAGCGGAGGGGCAGCTATCAGCGGTGACAAGTGGCAAGTGGCAAATGGCAACCGACACACCTGATCGGTTGATCGTCAATTGTGATGTAGTGCACCGGATAGTGATCGACGATTGTTTAGCGGGAATTAAGGCTTGAAGAAGGAAACGACGTTGAGATTGAATATTGATTAACGATTATTGTTCATTTTTACTTTTTCTTTTTTTAATTTAACTTGTAGTGGGCTATTCATATTGGATTATATCTTAAAAAATTTGACCTATTAAAATATAGAATATGAGTTGCATTTGATTTTTTCTTGCCAAAGATATTATGGTAGTTCACTAGATATATCTAAGATAGGTCACAAATGTAATAATACATAACTTGTTATATATATGAAAAAAATAGGTCGGTAAAATGACCCACCTTGGTTATATGTACATTTGCCAATGCTTGTTCTTAATTTTTTGTTTCACATTCCTTGATAAATGTCATCCAGGTTTGCTATAATGGTGTTAATCATGTTGTCTTGATTTTTTTTCTAAAAGTGAAATCTACAAAGATTTTTCATGTTCCATAAATGTGGTGTTGCTTCGTTGTCAAATGTTTCAAGTATGTAGAAGCCATCTCAATTGGCTTCGACAACCTTCTATAGTCCTTCTCAGTTACGGCAAAAGCTTTCCTTGCTTAACTTGTCGACTTATTTCATTTTTTTTAGGACCAAATCTCTAACCTTGAAAAAATCGTTTTTAACTCGTTGACTATATTACTTTATATAATGGTTTTGTAACATGTTTTCCTAATGGATAAGATTTCCCTCCTTTCATAAAATAACTTGAGGTTTGTCTAGATTTGTTCATCATTTGCAACCAAATTCTGAACCTAATTCCATGCATTGGGCATGAATACGTCTGGTGGTATTTGTGCCTCCGGTCCCTCGACCAAATTGAATGTTGTGTCTTGTGTTGTTGTACTTGTTCTCCAATATGCCTATAAAACATTGGGTAACTCCTTTACCAATCGCCCTTTTGCTTTTCTAACCTTGTTTTCAGGCCATGGACAATGGTTTTATTTGTCACTTCAGTGTGCTCGTTGGATAGGCCACTTAGGTGAATTTTTGCTTGATTTTCAGCTAGGGTGAGCATTTTGACCTCTGGACCGGACCAGGAACTAGATCTAGACCTGATAAACTTCAACATGTCTGGTCTAAGGTCCACTAATATCTGCCAAATCAGTCCGGTCTGATCCAAATGCTCGTCCCTATGTCCATGGGACCTGAACCTATACCCGATAAGGCTAAACAGGTCCAGTCCAAGATCCACCAATTTTTGCCAAAGTGGTCGGCCCAAATGCTCACCCTTATTTTCAACCCTTCATATTATTCCTTGAATGGGTTGTTGGTGAATTATTTTCCATTGTCTGAGATGAGACGATTGTAGTTGGTAATCCGAATCAACATACTATTTGTTTCCAAGAAAATGTAACCATATTCTTCGCGATTATTGTTATTATTAGGGTTTTACTTCAACCCGTTTAGTAAAATAATCGACTACTACTACTACCAAGAACTTGACTTTACGAGGTGCTTCTCGGAAAGGACTAACTATGTCTATGCTCCATTGTATGAAAGGCCAAAGGATGGATATTCTTACTAGTGTGGTTGCCGACAATCATGGAATAGGTGCGTGATGTTGTCATGTCTCACACGTTGATATTGTTTGCTTAGTATCTCGATACATGGTTGGTCAGTAATAACCCAACCTAGCTATTTTATCTATTTTATGGGCCTACATGGGTCGCGACTATCCCTTCTTGGGTTTCCATGATGACGTATTTGACTTTGTTTGTTCTAACATATAAGCCATGGTGATAGGTATCCCTATTTTTATAAAACTTTGTTTCACGAGGTGTACTTTGTTGCCCTTTGTTATTTACCTTTCTAGCTTCTTTTTCATCATCCGGCACCATGAAGCCTTTGAGGTATTCGATAATTGGGGTCATGTAGCTTCTCCCTTGTTTGTTGGTGTCTTTTACCTCATTTTCTTCAACAATTTTGGTGGGGGTACTTCTACGAACACTTTTTAGTTATATATGTGAATATCGATGATGCCGATTTGCTCAATGCATTGGGTATTTTATTCTTGGATTTTGGTATCTTTTCGATTCAAAATTTGTCAAATGATCGCGCGAATTGTCGACATTAAAAAAATGATTGAGTTTTTGTCAAAAAAATTTCTTGGATTTTAACGTGTGCTCTTCCGACATTAAAAAATATTGAGTTTAAAAATACAGAACAAAGTTTTTTTCTTTATAAAAAATATATTAACATCGAAATACTAAAATTATTTTGTCAACTCCAAGATAGTTGGAGTGCATTTAAATTCCTTTCCTACATTAAAGGGTATCCTTAGGCATATATTTCCACCTTTTTGGCAGCTTCTCTTTATCAACTGCTGATCTAGCCCACAATTATTTGCCTAGACTATACCCACAATTGACCTCTAAACGTCTAAAGTCGTCTCTCGTTTTTTTAAGCATAATGCCTACAACAACGATCAATGGCGTCCAACAAAAAGGAAACCATAAATCTTGTCTCATTGAACGGAAAATAATGTGATAGATATCATAAAACGACTTTTAAAGGCTAATAATATATAGTTTGAAGACGACAAACAGAGCCTTTAAACTTTAAAGTCCTCTCATGAATCAAAAACCAAACAAGTCGTATGCCCCTCGCCACAACTTTGGCCTCGCCTAACATGCGCATTATTCCACCAAATCCAAACAAAATCTTAGGTTGAATTTTTGACAACTTGAGATGAATTCTGAATGACTTAATTGATCACTGATTCAGCATAGGAAGTTTACTTCATCCCCAACTTTAGGAGTTTTGTATAGCCAATTAAATGCACAACATTTTAACTTAAGGTGTGTTCGGCGCGAAACGTTTGGGAGTGTTTGAAAGGTTCTAACTTCTAGCGTTTGACAAAACCCTCTATTTTAAACAGAAAGTCTCGTTCGCCACAACAAGTTTCTAGCGTTTAGTTTAAACAAAACGCTTCAACTACAAATACTACTTCACGTAGCGTTTAATAAAATGCTACCAACTAAAAGCTACCCGTTGCCAGTTATTTTGCCAAACACACCATTATTATTAAACACCCTACAAAAAAAATCAAGGAATCTTACTTAAAAGGTTTGTAAGATCCCAAATTTTACATGGAATGACTACAATAAATATTAGTATTCCTCGAGATCATATAAAAAATTGGAGTAATAATGGTGTCGACAAAGCATAACCAAAATGATACCAAGCTATTATATGTATAGGTGATATGAATATCAAAACTATGATAATTTTCATTAGGTTTTACCTTTTTCCTAGCTATTAGCTCAATAATCTGCGTCATAACGCAATAAAGGGCCCCTTGACACATTATTTGGGTGTCACGCTTAACGAACTCGCCTTCTATGTTTTCCAAACGGCTACACCACATATTGCAACATGACACGATTTGGCGGCTTGGCGCGCGCCATGACGCGCCTTTTAGAGCCATGGTTCTAGGTCTACAAGATTGCATATACCTTAAAATGAAAGGTGATCGTATATTATTCATTTTACTACAAGAAATACAAGCAATAGGGATGACGCTTATGGCGGCAACACCTTGCCAAACACGCTTGGTGTTGCCCTTAAACCCTCGTTGCTATTGCCCAAAACTCCCGATCTATGTGCTTTCGCTAAAATAAATCTAATCCATCCATGTGTAGATCGATCCAGTTGCAAAAAATCATCCTTGCAACACCAATTGTGGTGGCATCAATAGCAACGATATGTTGTCACCGATAATACTCACCAAAATAAAAACTAGGGACACCCTTTAACACTTCCTTTCTTTCTCTTTTTTTATTACGCGCCCAGTAAAACCCCTTCCCTTTTGTTGTATGTGACTGAAATCCTAAAACTCTGGTGGTTTTCGATGATCACAACCTCGCCTTTGTTGTCGACGTTCTTCTTGGAAACGTTCCTCAACCACTTCTAGTGGTGTTACTCAGTCGGCTTTTTTGGTTTTCAGTTTAATTGGTTCGGTTTTTTATTATATTAAAAGTTAAGACTAACCATAACCAAACCGAATAAGGCTTGGTTTAATCGGTTATAGTTTATTGGTTAATCCGAATAAAATTTTACATGTAAAAATAAATATTAAACTAAAAGAAAAAAAACATACTAAACGTTTACCAAATGAAAAAAAAAAATACACTAATACATAATATATTATAAATTTAGTCGTATACGAAGAAGAAAGATGTGACCAAAAGTTAATAAACATTTGACAAATTGATTGTTGTTTTTAAGAGAAAATAGAAACAATTAAAAGTTATAATGGTTAGTAATTAAATAATAAGTTATGAAAAACTTTTCTTAGCAACTGTTTGATTTTTTATTATATTAAAAGTTAAAACTACTTATAACCAAACCAAATAAGGTTTCGTTTAATCTTTTACATGTAAAAATAAATACTAAACTAAAAGACAAAAAAAAACATACTAAACTTTTACCAAATGAAAAAAAAAAAATACACTAATACATAACATATTATATTCAGCCTTTCAAATTGTTTTGTCTTAAAAGTGTCGATGCAACCACACAAATTATATAAGTTTGTAAATATAGATTTAGTCGTATATGAGGAAGAAAGATATGACCAAAAGTTAATTGGCAATTGACAAATTGATTGTTGTTTTTAAGAGAAAATATAAACAATTAAAATTTATAATAGTTAATAATTAAATAATAAGTTATGAAAAACTTTTTTTAGAAACTAATCTATCAATTAAAATATAAAATGTTAATTTATAGATATAAACTATAAATATTTATATTAATTAAATAACTTATTCCGGTTTACGGTTTAACAAAAATAATGAAAATTATACCAAAACCAAACCGAATAAAGTATCATTATTCCGTTAACCAAACCGAATTAACCGAAAACCTAATAACCCAAACCAAATAAACCAAACATTATTTGGTTCAGTTCATTATTCGGTTTTAGTTTTTTATCACATCCTAACCAGATCACTTTTTTTCACTAAGGTACACAACCAATTTTTTAATTTTTTTAGAGATTTCATGAGTTTAGGGATTAGATGATTTTCTTTCACATATGTTATGATGTGTTTGATGCTATAATGTGTCTAGGCATTGTAATAATTTAATTAGATAATCCTTAAAGTGTTTTTGGTTATGACTTCATTGTATTTATGTTATGATGTGTTTAGGTTGTTATTTATTATTATGATTTCATTTGTGTAGTAATTGTATTGACTTAATTAGATTGTAATGACTTAATTGGATAATCTCTAAAGTGTTTTTTTATGTGCCTTAACTTGTAAGGACTTAATGTATATGATGTGTTTGATGTTATGATGAATTTGCATTGTTATTTGATATTATGATAAATGTGGTGGATGTTATGATGTGTCTAGAGACTAATTAGTTAATTAAATATGGCATAAACTGTGTTTTTGTTGTGATTTAGTTGTTACGAAATTAATTCAATTCTTAGGTAATGAATCATGAGCTTAGATTGTAATGACTTAATTAAATAATCTCTAAATTGTAACGACATAATTAAATAAACAAACATTCCCAAACAAAAAATCCACAGCCAAATATAATATTTGGGTTTTCATCAAAAAAACAACATAATATTTAAAGTACAATGCAATAATAGAAGAAAAGCAAAATCGATAAATGTAAGGTGGTTCTTCTTGCATTCAAATCATAATATTATATACCATTTAATAAGTGAATTATATAAAGTACAATGCTATAATAAAAAAATAGCATGCTAGAATTCGCAAAAGTATGAATATACTAAGAAAATTAAATTAAATGGGACATTATTTGAAGTCAATGTAACAATGTCACAGATTTTAGGTTCACTTAATGTAACATCCATCGCTTGAGGTAATAATCATTTAGTATTTCTTTAATTAATTGTTGGGCTAAGAATTTAATAGATGGACTATTTAGTGGACCATTAGTAAGTGGGTCGTGTAGTTGGGCTGCCCAGAAGACGTACGATGGGCGTAAGCTTGGCGTACGTGGGGTGTAGAGGAGCTTTGGATTCAGGGTGCATGCACGTACGCGCAGCGTTCGTGAGCAAACTCCAAACCCTAATTTTTAGGGTTTAAGCCATATAAATACAACATTACGTCCCAAACCCTAGCCTCCTTATCAGCCACCTCGATTCAAAAACCCTAGAAACCCTTTCATACTTCATCCTTGTGTGTTTTGGCCTTGTGAAGCTTATTTTGGTGATTTGGAGCTTGGAAGAAGAAAGGAGAAGTTGGAGAAGAAGAACTTGAGTATCTTGAGCTCAAGAATCCGAGCTTTCACCACCATTTGGCACTTATTGGGGTTATAAAGCTTTCAACTTGCCTCATGAATGCTTAGATCTATGTTAATGGAGTTTTGGACCTCCTTAAGTCCCAAGAATGGATTTTTATGATTCAACTTCATTTCTAGGCTTAGGTTTGCCACCCTTAGTGCTAAATGTGTCCCTATGTCAGTAAAGTTTTGATCTTTAATGCTCTTTTGTGACCATGCATGAGTTCTAGTCATTTCCATGGAAGTTAGTTGCTATATTCCAAGTTTGGATTCATTTGGTGGGTTGCAAGCCACTAAGTAGTCGAATTTATGAGTTAAGACATGCTAAGGGACTTAGATCTGTAATATGGGCTTAAGGTCTTAAAGGAATAAGCACTTTTGAAGTTTATAGCTTAACAGGGTAATATGCTCGGCGTACGAGCCAGTACGTGCAGCGTACAAGCCATGTAGCAGTACGCTTAGCGCACAGAGGAGTACGCCCAACGTACTCTCAAGTTTTAGGCTTTGCGATGTTTGGACCTCGGTATGGGCCAATCTTTAGACATAGTAGTTATTGGGCCTTAATAGGCCATCAAAAGTTAGATAATAGACCAAGGACATGTCTGGGATTAAGGGAAGGCCCATTTGATAAGTTGGGCCCAATTTAGAAACTTGGGCCATTAGTGGGATTAGGAAGATTAGATGGAATTGGGCCTAGGTTATGGTCCAAATTAAATCAGAGGGCAAAATGGTCATTTTATCCTAAAAAGGATTATTGGATATTGACTAAGTGTTATTGATGATAATGATAGTCGGGGACTCGCGGGAGCAGCCGATAGAGATTCCTTACCGAGAGATTCAGCAGCCAGCTTTGTAAGGTGAGTTTCCTCCTGTGTGAACGGGTCGAAGACACCAATGTCGGCATGTATATGTATGCTAGTATGTTATGGGCTTAGGTCCGATGTCGGGGATAGCCCGATGTACGTTTATATGTTTCCGGACTTTGGTCCGATGCGGGGGAAAAGCCCGAGGAACGTTTGTATGCTTGATGTCTTTGTGATTCCTGCATGTGCTTATATGTTATGTTATATGTTTCCGTTTTTCGGTCCGATGTCAGATGAGGCCCAAGGAATGTTTATATGTTTATGTTATGTGTTTATGTTTATATTTATTTTGTTATATGCTTATGTATATCGAGCTTTGCTCGATGTCAGGCGGAGCCCGATGCCAGATTTTGGCCCAATGTCGGGCAGGGCCCGATGCCGGAGTTCGGTTCGATGTCGGGCGGGGCCCGATGTAGTGGGCTAGGCCTAATTTATGATGTTATGTGGTTATGTGAGATGTGTATGGTATGTGGTAGTTTAGGGAGATGCTTCATGCTTACAGCTTTCAGTTTTGGTTTCAGGTACTTCCGCTAGTAAGGGGAAGAGCTCAGGATAACTGCATTGCACATAACACAGCGTTTAGCCTGGGATGATTTACTCTGATATTTGTACATGTGATTTTGATATAGTATTTTGATATGATGCTTTTGAGATACTATCACTTATGTTCTTATGAGATGATTTGGGTTACTGTGGTGTTATTTATAAATTAAAAATGAAATTTTTGGACCGTAATTTTGGGTTATTTCAAGATGGTATTAGAGCCTTGGTTTGAGGGATTCAGGCACACTCTCAAGTGTGTTTGAACTCAAACTGAGGACTTATAACAATTTTAAAAGAAAAATCATTTTTTAAAAGGATTTTGAAAAGAAAAAAGGGTGTGGTGCATGCAATCAGCCGAGCTCAAGTAAGTACTCCCAAATGACTCATACAAGTTTATGTTATGATATGCTTATGATAACTGCATGCTAGATTAGGGCTAAGGATCTAGGATGGATGCCTTATGTGCCTGTTATATATGTATGAGCTTTATGAACTACATGATAGTACTGATTAGTCAGTGATATGATAGGCTGAGTAGAATATGTTTGATTATGTTTACTCAATGCTCAAATGTTGCTTGCTTTGTGATTTTAGGAGTTCTAGTTATCTTTAACAAACTAGTAAATTAATACATTAAGTTACATATTATGAGGACTAAATAATTTCAGAAGGTTAGGTTCAGCTCTATTTCGCAGCTCTTGTCCGAGTCCAACCGTTGTAGGGTAAGGCCTCTCATTCGAAAAATTATCTGATCTTAGTGATATGTAATAGTATTCGCAAGCTAGTTAGGGGGAGATAACAGGGACTTCTTATGCAGCTGATGGTGGAGATTGGATTGGTGATTACCCTAGGGCAAGCCAAGGATGAGATTAGTGCGTAAAGTAGTAGTAGTCGAAGGGATTTGATAGAGTCAAGGCAGTTCTTGAAGAAAGTACGGATATATGTGGAAGGTAGTATGGGCCCGTACTATTGAAAGCAGAGGATCCATACTCGAATCAAGGAAGGCTGAGATGAATCCATGAAACTTGTAGTGTGTGAGATCCCTCGAGTGATGATATGTATACTGATGTTTGTTATGGTGTATTTTCAGTATGGTGACGCTACGCACTAGACCAGTTGGCACTTCAGGTGCTAGTGAGGGATCAGGCTCGGGCTATGGAGCCAGGCAGCTAGATGAGCAGATGAGAGAGTTCATTTCATCTGAGGTAACGGTGAAGAACTGTTACCCCCTCCTGAGGATTGATGATTTATTTGACCGGATTCAGGGTGCATCTTGGTTCTCTAAGATTGATCTGCGATTGGGTTATCACCAGATACGAGTCAGGGATGACGACGTGCTGAAGACAGCCTTTCGGACTCGCTATGGTCACTATGAGTTTGTGGTGATGTTGTTTGGGCTTATCAATGCTCCTTCCGCATTCATGGATCTCATGAACCATGTGTGCAGACCGATGTTGGACCGGTCTTTGATAGTCTTTATAGATGATATCTTGGTTTATTCCAAGACCCAAGAGCAGTATGAGGAGCACCTAAGGTAGGTGCTGGAGACACTGAGGAGAGAGAGACTTTTTGCAAAGTTCTCTAAGTGTGAGTTCTGGTTACGTGAGGTGCAATTTCTGGGGCACCTTGTCAACCAGAAGGGCATTCTATTCAATCCGGCCAAGATAGAGGTCGTGATGCAGTGGGAGGTTCCGAGGTCTCCATCTGAGATTCGGAGTTTTATTGGTCTAGCAGGTTACTACCGGAGATTCATACAGGATTTCTCCAAGATCGTTCTTCCTATGACCCGACTGATCAAAAAGTCGGTGACATTTTGCTGGGGGCCTGATCACCAAGCAGCCTTCGAGACTCTCAGACAGCGGTTATGCGAGGCACCGATTCTAACTTTGTTGGAGGGCGTCGATGACTTCGTGGTTTACTATGATGCTTCGATCACGGGTATGGGTGCAATGTTGATGCAGCGGGGTCACGTGATAGCATACGCCTCGTGGCAGTTGAAGCCTCACGAGGCGAACTACCCAACACACTATTTGGAGCTAGGGCTGTAGTTTTTGCCCTCAAGATTTGGTGGCACTACCACTATGGGTTCTGTTGTATCATTTACACGGACCAAAAGAGTTTGAGGTACCTCATGGATCAGCCGAATCTGAACATGAGGCAGCGTCGGTGGTTAGACGTAGTGAAATATTACTACTGTGAGATCCTTTATCACCCGGGCAAGGCCAATATGGTGATCGATGCTCTTAGCCGCAAGGCAGTGGAGGCTCCAATTCGATACATATGTCTGAGGATGACAATGATTACTCCGTTGCCGAAGCAGATCCAAGAGGCGCAGGTCGAGGGTATGATGGAGGAGCGCTGGAAGTGTGAGCGGATCATAGGCCAGATGGCCTCATTTGATTATGATAGTCGTGGGTTGCTAACCCTGCATGAGAGGGTCTGGGTTTCGTACTGGGGCGGTGTACACCCAGTTCTGATGGATGAGGCTCACAATTCGAGGTTCTCCATCCATCCCGGGGCGACGAAGATGTATCGGGATCTTCACCCTGATTACCGGTGGCCTTGCATGCAGTGGGATGTACTGTGGTACGTGGAGCGGTCCTTGACTTGCAGGAAAGTCAAGGCCGAACACCAGCGACCACACGACAAGATGCACCCGTTAGACATTCCCATGTGGAAATGGGAAGATATCACTATGGATTTCATCACGAAGCTTCCCAGGACCGTACGTGGAGTAGATTCGATATGGGTCATCATGGATCAGTTGACCAAGAGTGCTCATTTCATCCCGATCTAGGAGAGTATATCGGCTGAGAAGCTAGCCGAGATCTATGTATGAGAGGTGGTGGCATGTCATGGAGTGCCAGTTTCGGTAGTGTTGGACCGAGACGTCCGTTTTACTTCCATATTTTGGAAGCGGATTCACGATGAGATGGGTACTCGTCTCCAATTTAGCACCGCTTGCCAACCTCATATGGATGGACAGAGCGAGAGGATGATTCAGACCCTCAAGGACATGTTGTGCGCATGTGTTTTGGATTTCGGTGGCAGTTGGGATACGTATATTCCGTTAGCGGAATTTTCGTATAACAACAGTTACCACGCCAACATAGACAGACCTCCCTTCGAGATGCTCTACGGGAGGAAGTGTATGACCCCAATCTGTTGGTGCGAGTTCAGTATGCGAGTCATGGGGAGTATTGAGGTAGTCCTTAAGACTATTGAGAGAATCCAGCAGGTCCGGAGCAGACTCCAGACTGCTCGGTTAGCAGAAAATCTATGCCAACCATCGCCGTTTAGACTTAGACTTTTAGGTGGGTGACATGGTCCTCCTGAAGGTGTCACCTTGGAAAGATGTCATCCGGTTCAGGAAGCGGGGCAAGCTGGGCCCCAGATACATCGTTCCATTCAGGGTTTTGGCTCAGGTGGCCGGGTTACTTACCGTTTTGATCTTCCAACAGAGCACAGCCAGATCCACAACACTTTCCATGTTTCTCAGTTGTGGAAGTGCTTAGTGGATAACTCAGCGGTTGTGCCTTTAGAGGATATTCAGGTTGCTGACAGCCTGAATTACATCGAGAGACCAAGAGCCATCCTAGACAGGAAGACGGAGGAGCTGGGGAGCAAGAGGGTCGAGTCGGTGAAGGTGCAGTGGCAACACTGCAAGGGCTCGGAATGGACCTAGGAGCCCGAGGAGGAGATACAGAGCACTACCCGCAGTTATTTCCAGAAGCAGCAGACTTCGAGGACGAAGTCTGATTCAAGTGGGGGGAGAACTGTAACATCCATCACTTGAGGTAATAATCATTTAATATTTCTTTAATTAATTATTGGGCTAAGAATTTAATAGATTGACTATTGAGTGGACCATTAGTAAGTGGGTCGTGTAGTTGGGCTACCCAGAAGATGTACGCTAGGCGTAAGCTTGGAGTACGTAGGGCATAGAGGAGCTTTGGATTGGGGGGGAGGGCATGCACGTACGTGCAACATACCTGAGTAGACTCCAAACCCTAATTTTTAAGGTTTAAGCCAAGCCATATAAATAAAAAATTATGTCCCAAACTCTAGCCTCCTTATCAGCCACCTCAATTCAAAAACCCTAGAAACCCTTTCATACTTCATCCTTTTGTGTTTTTGGCCTTGTCAAGCTTATTTTGGTGATTTGGAGCTTGGAATAAGAAATGAAAAGTTGGAGAAGAAGAACTTGAGTATCATGATCTCAAGGATCCGAGATTTCACCACCATTTGGCATTCATTGGAGGTATAAAGCTTTCAACTTGTTCATAAATGTTTAGATCTATTTTAATGAGTTTTGGACCTCCTTAGGTCCCAATAATGGATTTTTATGATTCAACTTCGTTTCTAGGCTTAGGGTTTCCACCCTTAGTGCTAAATGTGTCCCTATGCCAGTAAAGTTTTGATCTTTAAGGCTCTTTTGTGACCATGCATGAGTTCTAGTCATTTCCATGGAAGTTAGTTGCTATATTCCAAGTTTAGGTTCATTTGGTGGGTTGCAAGCCACCAAGTAGTCAACTTTATGAGTTAAGACATGCTAAGGGACTCAGATCTGTAATATGGGCTTAAGGTCTTAATGGAATAAGCACTTTCGAAGTTTATGACTTAACAGGGTAGTATGTTAGGCGTACGAGCTAGTACGTGCAACATACAAGCCATGCAACAGTACGCTTAGCGTACAGAGGAGTACGCCCAACGTACTCTCAGGTTTTGGGCTTTGCGACGTTTGGGCCTCGGTTTGGGCCAATCTTTGGACTTAGTAGTTATTGGCCCTTAATGGGCCATCAGAGGTCAGATAATGGACCAAGGACATGTTTTGGATTAAGGGAAGGCCCATTTGATAAGTTGGGCCCAATTTAGAAGCTTGGGCCATTAATGGGATTGGGAATATTAGATGGAATTGGGCTTAGGTCCGATGTTGGGGATAGCCCGATCTAGGTTTATATGTTTTTGGACTTTGGTCCGATGCCGGGGAAAAGCCCAAGGAATGTTTGTATGCTTGATGACTTCTCTTGCATGTTCTTATATTTTATGTTATATGTTTCCGGACTTTGGTCCGATGCCGGGTGGGGCCTG
Source organism: Lactuca sativa (assembly GCF_002870075.4). NCBI lineage: Eukaryota > Viridiplantae > Streptophyta > Magnoliopsida > Asterales > Asteraceae > Lactuca > Lactuca sativa. The sequence goes on from NC_056627.2 coordinate 253,992,859, forward strand.
AAGAATGTTTATATGTTTATGTGATGTGTTTATGTTTATATGTATTTGTTGATATGCTTATGTATACCGAGCTTTGCTTGATGCCGGGCGGGGCCCGATGTGGGCTAGGCCAAAGTTATGTTGTTATGTGGTTATGTGATATGTGTATGGTATGTGGTAGTTTGGGGATACTTACTAAGCTTCGTGCTAACAACTTTAAGTTTTGGTTTCAGGTACTTCTGCTAGTAAGAGGAAGAGCTACGGATAACTGCATTGCACACAAGACAACGTTTAGCCTTGGATGATTTACTCTAATATTTGGACATGTGATTTTGATATAGCATTTTGATATGATGTTTTTGAGATACTATCACTTATGTTCTTAGGAGATGATTTAGGTTACTATGGTTTTATTTATAAATTAAAAATGAAATTTTTGGACCATATTTTTGGGTTGTTTCACTTAAAGTAAATAAAAAAACAACATGTTGATTAAAGTATAGTGTTGTAATAGAAAAAATCAAAATGTAACATCCCCCTCTGGTATGTATCATAATATTGTCCATTTTGGGCTCCCGACACGAAAACTTCCCAGGGAGGTCACCCATCCCTAGATTACTCTCGCCTGAGCATGCTTAACTGCAGAGTTCTTATGGGATATGTTGCCCTCATGGCTTACAAACGTGTTGTTAAAAGGAATGTATCCACACCCCTTATAAGAAAATGTTTCATTCTCCTTCCAAGTCGATGTGGGATTAGGTGCAACCCACCTTCACCCCCCCCCCCCCATTATAGGTTTCGATGTCCCCATCAAACACATCGACCCGTGCCCTAGCTCTGATATCATTTGTAACATCCCTCACTAGCACGTATCACAATATTGTCCGCTATGGGCTTTCGACATGAAATTTTCCCAGGGGGTCACTCAGCCCTGGATTGCTCTCGCCCGAGCACACTTAACTACAAAGTTCTTATGGGATCCGCTGCCCTCACAGCTTTAAAATGTGTTGTTAAAAGGAAGGTATCTACAACCCTTAAAAGAAAATGTTTCATTCTCCTTCCAAGCCAATGTGGGATTACATGCAACCCAGCAACTAGAAGTGCGATTTGAACCCACACCCTCTCTCGAAGACTAGAACTTGAGTCTGGCACCTTAAACCACTCGGCCATCCTCACTTTTAATTTTTCAAGTATTCACTATTGAACCTTGGGTTATTTGTTTCAGAAAACGGTCCATGTTGACATCTTTGTAATTTTGGGTGCAGCATGGGTACGTTGGGCGTACCTGGTCTTGTGCATGTATATTAAGCGTACGTTGGTATACAGAGTGTGACATCCCCTAATTTCTCGGCCAGAAAAGACCGATTTAATTTATGCTTTTTAAAATAAAATCAGAGAAATCTTTTTAAAAGATGTTGTGGAATTGGTCCCCAAAATAATACATGATAAAAGTTTATCAAAATCTTTCCTTAAGAAATGTATAGTTTCATTTCATATAAAAACCTCAGGATGTCATGTTCCGATACAGATCAAAAGCATAAACAAGACATTATAAGCCTTTCAACAGTTATTTACAACTACTGGCCTATAATCAAAAATCTCTCATCAACGTCCGACTATGCTTGGGGTCCACTACATGTAATCATAAAAACTGAGTGGGTCAGGCTTGGGAGTCTGGTGAGCATATAGGGTTTTCAACCCACAATAATAATATACTTATTAAGTTCACCAATCAACAATAACCCTGATTATCCGTTCCCGTTATCCTCACTTTACGTCCCTAAACACTTATCACAAGGGACCTAGCCTAAAAAATATTATCGGGATGGACACTACTGCTAAGGGGTTTCCTCAGCCATACATGTCCTAAAGGCAACCATGAGGGGGATGGAGTACACCAATGAACAATTAGTTCATCAACACCTACAAGTTGCGAACCTGCTAGTGTTCCACTGGACTGTCTAGAAAAGTCTTTGGTCGTCATCTATACTCCGCTAGATGACAACAACAACAACATCGAGGCCTCTCACCATTTTAACACACATCAACTATTTCATCTAGCCATGTTCTGCCCAACATATTTTGTAGATAAAATACATATACAGTTTAAAACTTGTATAAAACATTTATTCAACACTCACCTCAAATAAACACTTAATATAATTACGCATAACACGTATTTTATAGAAAATACTTCATATCTAGGTGTAAGATGAAAGTGACTACACACTCACTTGATTTGATGATAATCGGGCAGCAATTCGTTGCTTAAAACGATCGTTTCTAATAAAACTGGGAGTTTTATTGAGAAACCAGGCTTTGCGAAGGACGGGCTTCGAAACCGAAAAGATAAATTTTCCAGGCTCCTCGGGCGCTTCGTGGAGTATTCCGGGCTTTGGAATAAGTACCGGGGCTTCGGGGGATGTTAAGATGAAAGAAATATGAGAAAAGGGGTGAACATGGACAATTTCTTGAAATTATTCGAGAACGCTAGCAGCCTTCTATTTATAGGGGGAGGCTTCTGATCGGATGGCTGAGAAGAAGCAACGCGTAGTAGATCCGAGGGCTCGCACATGGTCTGCGCATGCGAGGGGCTCGCTGTCAGCCTGTGATTGGACCGAGGTCTAGGTCCGAAGTAGGGGCATCCGTGGCATGCTGCGAGGGTTCAGACATGTGCTAAGACGGTACGTGTCGCACCGCTATTGGACCACTTCGGATAAGGTCAGGTGCTCGGATGACTTAGCAGCATTTTTGGACACGTGGCGCATTTTGAGTGAGGGTGACGTGGCCGAAGTCCACCCATGCGAATTTTCTCGGTTTTTGTGCAAAAACTTCTAAAATCCATAACTTTCGTATACGAGCTCCGTTTTTGACGTTCTTTATATGCACGCGTAGGTAGAATTACGCTCTACAACTTTCATTTAGACGTCGTCGGCTAATTTTGACTTTAATTTTTATATTATTATTTTTAACAGACCGGGACAGGAAATCCGTTAAAAATTCATAACTTCTTCATCCGACGGCCATTGTGCTACTAATGACAAAACCTTCGATTCTCGTTTAATTCGTGTCGGCTAAAAATCACTCGATCTAAAATTCAAGTTTTTAGCTGTCTACTGCTAAGCTGAAACTTCGAAAAATCATAACTTCCTCATACAAAGTCAGATTTGGGCGTTCTTTTTATCGAACTTCTTGGTTTAACGAATACTACGACATTAGTTTAGATCACTAAGGCTAAAAAGTAGTTTATCAAAACTCACTTTTTACGACATTCAGCACCGTGCCAGTTTTGTCGCGAAACTTCGACAGGTCATAACTTCTTCGTTATAACTCGGATTTTGGTATTCTTTATATCCCTGAAATTCTTGTTTCTACCACTACAACTTTATGTAAAGATATCGGGCTTATCTCATACTTTAATTTTGACGCTTATTTTTATTCTTAATTAATTAAACCCTAATAATTAAGCATAAAACACATAATTCACATAATATTCACATAATTCCTTTTCTATTCTTCAAAATGAGTTACAAAGGTTAACCTAGACTATCACCTCAATATAAATGCCTAGGCTAGAAACATGTGTGTTATAATTCTCTCCCCCTTAGGATGATTCCGTCCCCGGAATCATATATCACCAAACAACTGCGGGTATCGACTTATCATGTCACTCTCCATTTCCCATGTGAGATTTGGTCCATTCGTATGTTTCCAGTGCACAAGCACTAAATCAACCATCTTGCGTCGCAACTTCATAGTCTTACGGTCAACGATTACCTCAGGTTCTTCGATCAACCTCTTGTTTTCATCTAACCTTAACTCAGAAATCGAAATTATGCCGGGCACATCTCCCGTGAACTTTCTCAAATAACACACATGAAAGGTGTTATGAATACCCTCCAATTCTTCCGGTAATTCTAGCTTGTAAGCTTGATTCCCGATCTTCTGAAGAACTTTGAATGGTCCAATAAACCTTGGACTCAACTTTCCTCTTTTACCAAATCTTATAAGTCCCTTCCACGGCAAGACTTTAAGTAAAACCGAATCTCCAACTTCAAAGGTTATCGGTTGTCTTTTCTTGTCAGCATAACTCTTTTGTCGATCTTGAGCAGCTAACATCCTTTCCCTTATCACTTTCAACTTTTTAGCAGTCTGATGGACTATTTCAGGTCCCATAAACTGCTTTTCCCCACCTTCCAGCCAACATGATGGCGTTCGACACTTTTCCCCATACAAAGAGTGATAAGGTGCCATCTTAATGCTTGAGTGGAAACTATTATTATAGGAGAATTCTACTAGAGGTAAGTGTACATCTCAGTTACCTTGGAATTCTAGGGTACATGCTGTCAGCATATCCTCCAATGTTTGAATCGTTCGTTCACTCTGACCATCGGTTTGCGGATGGTAAGCTATACTCAAACACAACTTGATACCCAATTCCTCTTGTAGACTCCTCCAAAACCTTGAGGTAAAACGGCTGTCACGATCGGATACAATCATTAACGGAACACCGCGAAGCCTCACAATTTCCTTCACGTAAGAATTCGCAAGTTTATCCATAGACCATTTCTCTTTGGCTGCTATGAAATGCGCACTCTTAGTGAAGCGATCAACAACCACCCAAATCATGTCGTGACCATTCCTTGTTCTGGGCAATTTAGTCACAAAATCCATGGTGATGTCTTCCCATTTACCCATGGGTACGGGTAAAGGTTCTAAACTCCCATACGGTTTCTGATATTGTGCCTTAACCCTTGCACAAGTTACACACTCGGCCACATACTTAGCAATATCGAGCTTCATCGTCGGCCACCAATAATAGGGCTTTAGATCCCTATACATTTTTGTACTGCCGGGATGAATCGAGTACTTGGTCTTGTGAGCTTCTTCCATCAGAAGATCTCTTACTCCTCCCGTCTTAGGTACCCAAATCCTATCTTGGAATACCTTCAACCCTTGGTTGTTTGTACCGAATACTAACGTTTTTCCCAAATGTTCTTCCTTTCGGTCATTTTTCTCTAAAGCTTCCTCTTGAGCTTTCTTTATACTTTCCACAATTTTCGAGACAACTTCAATTCTCAACGCTCTTGGCCTTTTCTTTTCAAGGCTTACCTTCCGACTGAGAGCATCAACAACAACATTTGCTTTACCAAGGTGGTAAAGTATCTCACAGTCGTAGTCCTTGAGTAACTCTATCCAACGTCACTGCCTCATGTTTAATTCCTTCTAATTAAAGAGATATTGGAGACTCTTATGATCAATGAAAAGTTTGCATTTAGTACCATAAAGATAATGCCTCCATATCTTTAAGGCAAATACTACCGCTGCCAACTTTAGATCATGAGTGGGGTATTTCTTTTCATGCTCCTTCAATTGCCTCGATGCATACGCTGTCACTTTATCCCTTTGGGTCAGAACACAACCTAAATCAACTCCAGATGCATCGCTATAAACAGCGAAGTCATCAATTCCTTCAGGCAACGAAAGAATCGGTGCTTCACACAATCTCTTCTTCAACTTCTCAAAGGCTTCCTTATGCTTCTCATTCCAAGAATAAGTAGCTCCTTTGTGGGTCAAAGCTGTTAATGGAGTAGCAATAGAAGAAAAGTCTTGGATAAAGCTTCGGTAATATCCAACTAATCCTAAAAAGCTTCGAATCTCTGTAGGACTTTTTGGTTGTTCCTACTTCATTACAGCTTCAATCTTCGTTGGGTCAACCATTATCCCTTCTTGGTTAACCACATGACCCAAAAATTGGACTTCTTGAATCCAAAAATCACATTTGGAGAACTTTGCATACAACTTCTCCTTCTTTAATACATCTAAAACTTCTCTCAAGTGTTTGCCATGCTCCTCTTGGCTTTTCGAGTAAATCAGAATGTCGTCTATGAACACTATCACAGATTTATCTAGGAATGGTTTACAAACCCTATTCATCAAATCCATGAAAGTTGTTGGGGCATTGGTTAATCCGAATGACATAACCAAAAATTCATAGTGTCCATATCTTGTTCTGAACGCAGTCTTTTCGATATCCTGCTCTCTCACCTTTAGTTGATGGTATCCTGACCTAAGGTCGATCTTCAAGAAATAGCTCGAACCCTGTAACTGGTGAAACAGGTGATTGATCCTCGGAAACGGGTACTTGTTCTTTACCGTCGCTTTGTTAAACTCTCTATAATCGATGCACATTCTCATGCTCCCGTCTTTCTTCTTTACAAATAACACAGGGGCTCCCCATGGCGATGAACTAGGTCGAATGAAACCTTTGTCCAATAACTCCTGAAGTTATGCCATAAGTTCTTTCATCTCTGTTGGTGTAATCGATATGGTGCTTTTGCTATCGGCGTCGTTCCTGGTAACAAGTCGATACGAAATTCTACTTGTCGATCAGGGGGCAATCCGGGAAGATCTTCGGGACAGACTTCCGGATAATCACACACCACTGGAATATTATGTACCTCCTTCTCTTCCTTCTTAGCATCGATCACGAACACTAGGTATGATATACATCCCTTGGCCAAACATTTTCTGGCTTTCATTAGGGAAATGATTCCAGAATTTACTATGCGTTTGTCCCCATACACCATAAATGACTCTTTCCCTGGCGGGTTTACTCCTACTATCTTCTTCCTACACAATATTTCGGCATCATTGGCACTAAGCCAATCCATTCCTAAAACTATGTCGAATCCATTTAACTCGATAGGCAATAATTCCTCGTGGAACTTATTCCCATCCAAGTCAATGAGGATGTTTTTCATACGATGGCTAACAGGTACAAACTTGCCACTAGAAATCTCGACTAATAAAGCATTAACTAGCCTATATACAGGCAAAGCTAGTTTTCTACCAAATTCATGCGATATAAAGGAGTAATTGGCTCCAGAAAACAAAATTTGGGCAAACAATTCGTTTACGAGAAAGGTACCTGAAGCGTCATCGGCTTCTTCTTTCGCAGCTTTGAGTGTCATCTGAAAGGCTCTCGCCTTCGGCGGTGGTGGAAGATTGGGTTCTGTTGCGTCCTTCTTCTTTGGGCAATCCCTCAAAATATGCCCTTCTTCATTGCACCCAAAACATACGTTCTTATTGAAGGTGCGTTCATTGGCATAATGCCCAGGCTTTCCACATTTGTAACAAATGACTTCCACGCTGCACTTCCCAGCATGTTTCTTCTTACACTTGTCACACCACTTGGCTTCGGCTCCTCCTCCAAATTTTCTCGAACCACTCTTCGAGAATTTGTTCTTTTTATTGGAACCTGAAGTTCCTTCAAACTGTCTCTTTTCGCCAACTTCAACCTTGCTGGGGGCTCTCCCTTTTATCATATCTTCAACAGACTTGGCAGCCCAGATATCTGCCTCCAAAGTAAGTGCCTGACATACTGGCACCGTGTACTCCCATGGAAGTCCCTTTGTGTACCTGTCAATATTTGCCAACTCATTTGGGACAATACGCAAAGCAAACTCCATTTTGTCTGCGAAGTTATTCGGGGTCCACTACCTGTAATCATAAAAACTGAGTGGGTCAGGCTTGGGAGCCTAGTGAGCATATAGGGTTTTCAACCTACAATAATAATATACTTATTAAGTTCACCAATCAACAATAACCCTGATTACCCGTTCCCGTTATCCTCACTTTACGTCCCTAAACACTTATCACAAGGGACCTAGCCTAAAAAATATTATCGGGATGGACTCTACTGCTAAGGGGTTTCCTAAGCCATACATGTCCTAAAGGCAACCATGAGGGGGATGGAGTACACCAATGAACAATTAGTTCATCAACACCTACAAGTTGCGAACCTGCTAGTGTTCCACTGGACTGTCTAGAAAGGTCTGTGGTCGTCATCTATACTCCGCTAGATGACAACAACAACAACAACAACAACAACATCGAGGCCTCTCACCATTTTAACACACATCACACATCAACTATTTCATCTACTCATGTTCTACCCAACATATTTTGTAGATAAAATACATATACAGTTTAAAACTTGTATAAAACATTTATTCAACAGTCACCTCAAATAAACACTTAATATAATTACACATAACACGTATTTTATAGAAAATACTTCATATCTAGGTGTAAGATGAAAGTGACTACACACTCACTTGATTTGATGATAATCGGGCAGCAATTCGTTGCGTAAAACGATCGTTTCTAATAAAACCGGGAGTTTATTGAGAAACCGGGCTTTGCGAAGGCCGGACTTCGAAACTGAGAAGATAAATTTTCAGGGCTTCACGGGCGCTTCGTAGAGTATTTCGGGCTTTGGAATAAGTACCGGGGCTTCGGGAGATCTTTAGATGAAAGAAATATGAGAAAAGGGGTGAAAATGGACAATTTCTTAAAATTATCTGAGAAGGCTCGTAGCCTTCTATTTATAGGGGGAGGCTTCTGATCGGATGGCTGAGAAGAAACCACGCGTCGTAGATCCGAGGGCTTGCAGGGAGGGCTCGCACATGGTCAGCGCATGCGAGGGGCTCGCTATCAGCCTGTGATTGGACCGAGGTCTAGGTCCGAAGTAGGGGCATCCGTGGCTTGCTGCGAGGGTTCGGACATGTGCTAAGAGGGTACGTGTCGCACCGCTATTGGACCACTTCGGATAAGGTCAGGTGCTCGGATGACTTAGCAGCATTTTTGGACACGTGGCGTGTTTTGAGCGAGGGTGACGTGGCCAAAGTCCACCCATGCGAATTTTCGCGGTTTTTGTGCAAAAACTTCTAAAATCCATAACTTTCGCATATGAGCTCCCTTTTTGACGTTATTTATATGCACGCGTAGGTAAAATTACTCTCTACAACTTTCGTTTAGACTTCGTCGGCTAATTTTGACTTTAATTTTTATATTATTATTTTTAACAGACCGGGACAGGAAATCTGTTAAAAATTCATAACTTCTTCATCCGATGTCCGTTTTCGTCAAACTTTTTACCATTGTGCTACTAATGACAAGACCTTCGATTCTCGTTTAGGTCGTGTCAGCTAAAAATCACTCGATCTAAATTTTGAGTTTTTAGTTGTCTACTGCTAAGCTGAAACTTCGAAAAATCATAACTTCCTCATACGAAGTCAGATTTGGGTGTTCTTTTTATCAAACTTCTCGGTTTAACGAATACTACGACTTTCGTTTAGATCACTAAGGCTAAAAAGTAGTTTATCAAAAACTCATTTTTTTAGAACATTCAGCACCGTGCTGGTTTTGTCGCGAAACTTCGACATGTCATATCTTCTTCGTTATAACTCGGATTTTGGTATTCTTTATATCGCCGAAATCCTTGTTTCGACCACTACAACTTTATGCAAAGATATCGGGCTTATCTCACACTTTAATTTTGACGCTTATTTTTATTCTTAATTAATTAAACCCTAATAATTAAGCATAAACACATAATTCACATAATATTCACATAATTCTTTTTCATTTCTTCAAAATAAGTTACAAAGGTTAACCTAGACTACCACCTCAATATAAATGCCTAGGCTAGAAACACGAGTGTTACACAGGGCATACGTGGTTTGGACCAAACCCTAATATTTAGGGTTTGTGCATTATATAAGCACCATTATAGCCATAAAACATATCCCCTTAGCAACCTCCATCCCTAAAATATACCCACCTTGCAAACCATAATCTATTTTGAGCATTTTCAGCTTTTGAGTGAGTTGTGGGCTTTCTTGTTTGTGAAGGAATATCATCAAGGAAGTGGTTTTGCTCTCAAGAATTTGGATCCAATATTTTCTCTTCATTTTTCACCATTTGGAGGTATAAAGCTCCAACCTTGATGAGTATTTCATATGGATCTAGTTCTAGCTTAAACTTGGCACCTTTTTGTCCCTAAACTTGATCTTTGTGAGTATGGATTACTCCAAGACAATTGAGTTGTCCTTCCAGATGTTTTAGGATGTTTTATGTCATAAAAATGTGATCTTGGACTTTAGTTCCTTCCCATGCATGGTCTAAGTTGTCTTAATGGTTCAAGAAGTTAGGATTTTGTTCTAAAGGTCTTACTAGCCATGCAAAACCATAAAGTTGGAAACTTTATGGTTAATATCACCTTTTAGGGTCTAGATATGGTATTTTGAGGAACTCGCTAAGCTTTGTGGATACAGTCTATGTTATGGTTTTAGGTACTTCAGGTTCGAAGGGAAGATCCCACCGTGATGACACAACATCCTCTGATGTTTTGAATATTATGACTTGGTGTTGATTTTGAACAATTAATGAATGATTTCATAGACTTTAAAAATGAAAAATTTTAGTATTGTTTTCGGGTCATTACACAAAAGTAGGATGCAATAATTAACAAAAATATGAAAGTACGTTGAATCATCTATCTTTAATTTAGGTGTCTTTTTTTAATCATCATAAGCTTAAAAATACACACCTGAAACTGATTTAGAAATTAAGTTTGGGTTTTCCCATTTTGGGACTGTTTTGTAGTACTTTATCTCATTTAGGATGCGTGAATGGGTATTAGATGATTTTTTTTAAAAAAAAAATATTTAGTTGTCATTTTCTCTTTTCACCTCGTGTATATATTTTTATATAGACTTAGGAGCTAAGAGTAAATGTTGCCAAATTTTTCTTAAGCAAACAATAGTGTAATATGTTCACATATAAGAAGAAGTATTTAAAAATTGGTCTAGAAGCCTACCCTTGTGAATACTCTTTTTGATATGAAAATTCTATCCGATTTTTAGTTCTCATAGAGTAAATTTTGTACCCTAAATTATGTATCAGTTGCATCATGCATTTTGATAAAACCTGGAGTAATATTGAAAATTGTAACCCAATCAGTAAGGACTCGAATCTTTTATCAAAAGATCCAAAACAAGCGTCGACGACAGAAGTCAAATCAAACGTGTACAAATTCTAAAAATAATAAATTTAAAAAATGACAACAACGAAATTACATATACGTCAAATGGTTTCATTGGTTGTCTGATGTTTGGTTAATACGGGTATTCAAAAACGAATATCCGAAATTTCAGTACTGGATTTTAAGTATCTGAATCTATATCCAAAATTCAGACACAGATTCGGATACCAAAATCGATATACGAAATTTTATGATTTTAGTCATTATTAAAAATCAAATTAATCAAATAAATGTTGTTAGCAATAAATAATAATTAATTACTATTAATAGTATATAAGATAAAACTCAAATCAAACAATTAAAAAGCCATTAAAATATATTAGCGGAAAAGAAGATGATATTCATGCTCTTACATTGGCTTAAATACCAATACCTCAAAATAATAAACACTAGAGCCACTAACATAATATCAATGCTCTTACACTAACTTAAATATCAATACCTCAAAATACTAAAGACTAGATCCACTAACATGGTATCAATGGGAATGACATTTACCCATCTATCTATATATATATCATACTATCATACTATACTTATAAAGGAGACATTGTTTCTATCACCACAATCATTTGAAACTTCCATGTCTTTTCATATTTCTTTATAATAATGATTTCATAATATCTATTTAAACATAAATAACTTTTAATTAGCATCTAATTAACAACTACCACTCAATAGTTTTTTTAACTTATGACACTTAATGGTTCTTATGACACCAATTGATTAACATTGATATATATATATATATATATATATATATATATATATATATATATATATATAGTTCACAATGATAGAGTGAGTCGTTGAGAGGTAGATTAGAAACTCCATACAAAAATATTATTGATGGAGAGCATAAATAATAATAAACAGGAAGATGATGATAAGAAAGAAATATGAAAGTTTATGGGAAGAATTATTGCTTAATTTTCTTCTTTCTTATTATCTAAGTTTTTACTATATTATTATGATTTTGATTGGAATGAAAAATATTATATATGAAGATGCTCTAATCATTGTCTCTAGATTCACATGAGTAGCAAGACTACTTTACAACAATACAAAACAAGAATGGATACAACTAGCGTAGTTCATGGTTCTTGATTATAAATTTTGGTGGTTAAATTTATTTTAAAGTTTTCCATTTTTTTCATGAAAGTGATAATCATGTTCATCCGGGTCCCAAAAAAAAGCTATGCAACTCACCGTCTAAAGTCTAAACCCAACGGTCCATGTTGTATAAATTGTAACGGAGTTTGCAAGAGGATGCAGGTTAATGTTCATTCCACTTCAAATTGTATAAATAGACTTTTAAAAAGATTCATTAAGTGTAATTTCTAGGATGATGTAATGGAGTGCATGTTGGTGTTTAATTTTATAGGTCTTCATGTTGTGTTGGATGTTCACAATCGCTTACATGGAAATGGTCCTATGATGACAAAACTATGTAGTTAATAAAGCTTATTAAAATTGATTTTGTTATATTCCATAAAAATGGTAAATTTGATTTGTTTATATATTATTACAAGCTATTATTTGATTGTAAATCATTTAATCATTCAAGATCTTCTTAAATGAGACGTTTATGATTTAACCGTAAGGTAATTAAAAGTGAAATAAGAGTTAGCCATTGCAATTTGCACCTCTAATTTTATGTTATGCTGATGAAAAGCACAATGGTACGAGACTCTCATCAAATACAAATTGTTTAATTGTTATATAACTTATGTTTTCTAATAACATATGAGGGATAAAAATCATTTTGGGTTTTATAATTATTATTCGTCTGGTTGAAATCTATTAGAGAATATTTTGACATCAGTTATAAACATCTTTTATTTATAATTTTAAGAACAAGTTACATGAATGGTCCTTAAGGTTTTTTTCCCTAAAGTAGTCCCTACGAAACTTTTTTCCCTCATATGGTACTTACGGAGCAAACGTTGCACACAAAATTCCCCTGTGACTAACTTTGCTAACAGATTCTGTTAAGTTTTGTTAAATGACAAAAACACCCTTTGTTTTATGCACACAGATGGTCCTCTCTCTCTCTCTCTCTCACACACACATACAGAGAGATCCAGGTAAAGGGCAGACAAGATCACCACCAAATGCCTGATTATAAACTACCCTTCTGTAAGACATAACAATGGCCTTGTTCTTTATGAAATCAATGTCATCATGTTCATCGGTAGGTTCTAAAGCCAACTCCCTTACAAAATCAAGAGCCAATCTTGGTTGGAAACTTTCCCTGGCTTTCTTAATTGTGTTAATTAAATATACAGCTCTAGGCTCATAATCCACCACATCAACAACATAAAAAACGTGTGCATCGGTTTTCCTGAAATTCTGCTTATTCCGACACATACAAGACAATCCAAGATCACTCCGCCTCTTTACTTCATCTATTGCCTCCTCCAAAGCGTTAACAAATGTTCTTGAATTAGTCTGTAGAGAATTCTCGGCAAAATTGGAATAAAATGGTATAAGTTCTAAAGAATCAAACCACCCATAACTATTGTCCCTAAAAAACGTAACCAACAATAGACCTTCCTTTTTTGATCGACGGATTGAAGGGGTTGCAAGCTCTTCATTGTACACATGGCCAGGCCACCACAAAGGATGGGATTTCACTTTTCCCCAACCCATATCCCCTACTTCAAATCCATAATCAGGAGATACTTGTATCGAATCCCCAGCTCCTCTGTTGTTTACATTACCGATATTTCCTTCCTGCAAGACACTACCCATGCTAACACCGCAACACACCAACATATACTTCCATGTCGTTGTCGAAGGAGCCAATTCTATATGCCAATGATGATTTTACTGTACTATCAGTGCTGCCATCAACATCAGATTCTGATTATGTCAAGGGTTTGTAATTTGTATGATCGTTTGATTCAAGATCACAAAGAACAATTACAATGATGAAGAATAAAGAATAAGGGATAGAATTGGTAGAACATAGAAGCGACAACGGTGGAATATGTGCAACCATCGGTGGGGATGTGTGGTTATCAAAACCCTAGGAGAGACTTTTCAGAGCTATAATTGTGAGAAAAGAGAATCTAAAAAAATAAATTGAAACTTGATGTTGATGTTCTTAATTTGAAAGTAGATTATTGCTTCTGAAAGATCTAAATACATATTTGATGAAGATGAAATTGAATCTATAATAATCGAATATGTGCTTGCATTCTGATGCTTAGATAAAGATTATAGAGAGAGAGAGAGAGAAAGAGAGAGAGGACCATCTGTGTGCATAAAACAAAGGGTATTTTTGTCATTTAACAAAACTTAACAGAATCTGTTAGCAAAGTTTGTCACAGGGACCTTTTGTGTGCAAGGTTTGCTCCGTAGATACCATCTAAGGAAAAAAAAGTTTCGTAGGAACTACTTTAGGGGAAAAAACAAAACCTTAAGGACCATTCGTGTAATTTGTTCTAATTTTAAATTTTCCTTTAGTTCATTGTATTTACGTTATCAATAATTTATATGGTTAATTTTTTTTCATATGTTGTAATAGTCAATCAATTTATCCCGTAATAAAAAATTAGAACCTCAATATCGACAATTTTAGAAGTAGTTTTGGAATATTAAAAACCGACATAACATGTTCCAGGATCAGTTCCAATATTCTAGGTTCGTAGGTTCCAATTTTAATAGGCTTATATATAAAAAATTACCAAAAACCATGGATAAAATTATAAATTTCAACATATTTTAACCATATATACACCTACTATACTTATAAAGGAAACATTTTTTTTTCTTTCACCACATTCATCCGAAACTCCCATGCATTTTTTCTTTCACCACATTCATTTGAAACTCTCATGACTTCTCAATTTCTTTCTAATAATAATTGTAAGTTGGTTAATAAGGTTAAAATATATATCAAAACTAAAGTGTAATCATATAGAAAGTAAATTTCAATATTAAAATAATATATTTATTTGTACTTATAAACTTATGTTTTTTAACTTTTAACATATTATACTTAATCTCTTAGTTTTAAGAATATATTCTAGGATATAAACCATTATCATTTTAAAGATACAATTTTGGATCAATTTGTATAAAACACTTAAATTATTAATTTAAATATAAGATTACAGGGTCAACTTAAATATAAATTTTTGTTTAACTTAAACAGCCCAAAAAATATTTTATAAATAGTTAAAAATGATAAATTGTAGTGTCTCTCTAATAATGATTATAAATTGGTTAATAAGGTTAAATAAATATCAAACCTAAAGTGTAATTATAAAAATAAAAAAAATAAAAAAATAAATTTCAGTTTTAAAATAATATCTTTACTTCTACGTATAAAATTATGTCTTTAACTTTTAACATATTATACTTAATTTATTAGATACAAAAGGTTGTTGTATGTAAACCATTATCAGTGTAAAGCTACACCTTTTGAACAGTTTGGACAAAATACTTAAATTGTTAATTTAAATATAACAGTACAGTGTCAACTTAAATATAAATTTCAGTTCCATTTAAAAAACCAAAGAATATTTTGTAAATAGTTAAAAGTGATAAATGCAAAAACTAAATTGTAATCTCAATTTAACTAAAATATTTCTTAAAGATATTTTTATAATCGTTAAAAATTTTCAAATAAGTAGCTTAAAATAACTTACAATAACAACAGCTAAAAATAACTATATATAAATAATTGTATTGTTACCTTTAAAATAAAAAAACAATGTTTGATGTTTTAAATAATTATAATGATAGAAACTAAAACATTAAGCAAATAAATTTTAAGAAATTAATTAAATATAACAACAAATATAAATACCATTAAACCATATGTTATATTTAATTTTATTCATGTGTAACTCGCGGGTAGAAGTCATTCAAACGATTGAGATTATGCAGTTATAATAAATGTGTATATTATCATATAATTCAAAATAATCAATATATTATATCAATTTAGTATACGAATTAGTATATCAAATTTAACAACAATGTTATTGTTATATTTAAGAAAACATATATTTGTAAAGACTGTAACTATATATGTGTTTCTGTGCAACGCACAGGCATTCGCCTAGTTTGAAATAAAAGAAAGATAATTGATTTAATAGATAATAATAGCATCGTTTATACGTAAATAACAATTGTGAACTAGAAATAAAAAATATAAATGGTATAAACATAATCACTTGCAAAAAGAAAAAACCATGTGAAGAGTTATATGCATAAACATAAAGGCTAAAAGTTCTGTAAGTTTCATTTTAATAAATAGAACAACTATAATAAAAGAAAGTAAAATTTTATATTTTTGGATTTCGGATATCCGAACTATCCGAAAATTTAAAATATCACTATTTGTATCCTGTATCCGAATCCGAAAATCCGGATATCCGAAATTTCATATTTGGTTTTCGGATTCCGATAACTAGATATAAAATATGTATCAAAGTTTTAGATTTATAAATTTTATTTTATCACAACTAATTTATAAGAATTGTGTCTGATCGTATAGCAATGTAGTTGAGGTAAGACCAAGTGTCGAACATAGGGAAAATTAGAATGATTCAGATCAAATAATCCAATTTCTAATTAAACCATAAATAGTAAAGTAAATGGAGGATTTTTTGAATTAATTAAACTAAACTAGAAAGGGAAACAAAATTAGAGATTAAATTTAGAGACAAGAGAGATAAATATGCTTTCACATAGATTCAGTTACGCCTTCCAGTTATGGGTCATTCCAATATAGTGTAATGGATATGAGTAATATTCATCGATTTGTAAAGTAGTCATTTATTTTGGTCCAATTAACTAACATTATAAGTACTAGGACAATTAACATAATGGTCATGCAATTAACTACATAAAAAATTATTATTAAGTTCGTATCATGAGAGATTTGATTGAGTCAAATGATCCCAATGGTCATGGTAATCAATTTGGTGCATAGATTTGGTTTTCTAATGCATGCTTACACATTGAAGTTAATTAGTTTATTAACCTAACCATATGATTTGGTCCGTCTCTAGTCATAACTGCTAGTGGTTATTAACAACTACAATTAAGTCAACAAAGTCATATTGGTCCTCTAAACTCTATTAACTCGGCTATAGCAAATAAAGATATCAACAAAAACACATATGGATCTTTAAGCAAATAAACATGATAAATTAAATAAAACTAATAATCCGATTAATGGGATTACACAAAATCTCTAAGGTTACATCTACTCTAGTGAAAGCAAATGGGTTTTACCCCATAACTAGAGAATAAGAACATACAAACGTTAAAAATGATTTGCTAAACATGATCATAAATCAAAATGAAGTGAAGCCCTGATGCTCCTAGCTTCCGATTCTTTAAATCTCCGTCCAAGGTGCTCCTCCAACGTTGAAATCGACCCAAAAGGGTTTCGGACAAATATATTTTGTATGATTTATCTCTGGTATATTACACTTGACTAATCCAAGGCTACATCTTAATTTATGGAAAATCATTTGTGTATATATAGAAACAACGCATTCGTGTCACGAGTCGCATGTATCTGCATTGGTCTCGAATACTTCACCCAGCTAGCAACACGAATGTATAGTGTATACATTGTGAATGTCAATTTTTTGGCAGATTTCACAATTGAACTTTATCAGATCCATTCTTGTCCCAATCCCTTCCTTTTACTCATCAGCTACGATTTTTATCTATATTTATCCAATACAAAGAATTATCAATACATTTTATCTTAATGTATATCAATTTAGTGCATGAATATTAAGAATTTCCTAAAATATATGTATAAATATGGTCATATGAACGTTATATTACATGAGTCTATCATGGTGAAAGTAGAACTCCTCTTACTATAAATGGTGTAACTCCAAGTAACAAGATGGTTAACATTATCCTTGCAGTTATGAGGGATTGAGAGAAAAAGATACCAACCACACCATAGGTTTTCTTCCCTTGATGTTTTAGCAGTGTCGTAGAGGTGTTGATGATGGATTTCATAAGATGTTAGAGGAAGTCTGATCATAGTTATATTTTTTTGTACTTGGTTTTCTTCCCTTGAAATTTTAGCAAAGTCGATGTATATCAAGGCAAAAAACAAATGGATTGATAGCTCATTCAATCATCTCATCGAGCTGTTGCAATCTGCATTTTCAAAAGAAAATAGGGTTCCCTTTCACATTATGTAGCCAAAAAGAAATTAAAAGAGATTGGTTTATGTTATGAGTCAATAAACATGTGAAAAATGACGAATTTCTCTTTTGGAAAGAACGCAAGTAGCAGTAGAATTATCTGGTTTGTAATGAGAGTTTGTGTGCCGATAAAATCACAAAGAATTTCATATATTGGATGATTAAAAGAAGGTACGATGCGTCATCATGTTCTTGGATCTTCATGGAAATAATTTCATATAAAGTATCCTAACTTCTTGATGGAATCTTAAAATGTATGCCTAGGTCTTACAGCTGACGATTAATTGCTTTGGTAACATGTGTAATCCTTATAGTACATGGTCAATGGTACTCACCACATACAATTTTCCATCATGGCTATGTACAAAACAATCCTCATTCATGTTTTTCATGTTGATTCCAGACCCTAAATCACATGGGAAGAAAGTGGATGTTTTCCTTAATCCATCGGTGGTAAATCTTGAGCATTTGTTGTACTCATGCATATGTACTAAAGACACAATGACACACACATTGTTCATTATGAAGTTGTCACACCCCAAAACCGGAACGGCGGAAACGTTCTGGGGCGGAGGACGTCATGCGTAGTATCACAACAATTATATCATAGCAAGCATAGTAAACACAACCAAACATTGAATACATATATGAATAAGGTTTACATTGTCTTAGTACATAGTTTTGTTCATATCCAAAGTAACATAGAAAGATGTGACTCTAACGCTTCGACTTCTCTAATCTCGGGAAAGTACCTGTCTACTAATCCCCTGAGAATACAAGCAGTTTTGAAAGAATATCAGCATAAAGCTGGTGAGTTCATAAGCATTTAGTTTTGGTGGAAAATGTTTCTTTGATCCTTTTGAAAAGTGTTACTCAATAAAATCCTATATTTTCTTATGAAAAGCGTATTTGAGAACCCATTCCTTCCATGACTTCCCGATTCATACAAGGTATGTACAATCCAAGGAGTCGTGGAATGAATATGAATATCCGTTGGTTACATGTAAAAACAAATACGTTAATGAAAAGCCGAGTTATCCCGGGAAAATCATATATTTTCCCTAAAAACAGGTTATCCGTCCTAGAGGTAAAGATGCAAGTCTAGAAATCCCTGATTACTATCAGTGTGTTTATGAAAATAGTTTTATTACTCAAAATAAAACAATGAAGAGTAGAGTCTGTGAACCAAAGTTAGTTTATACTTATTTGCGAGTCGTATAACCATACTTGATATGACCGAGAGACCTTTATAACGTTCTTCAGGCGTTAAGCTAAATGACATTTGTCCCCATGGGCATCCCTGCCTAACTGTAGCTAGCAGTTATGGTGTGGGATTGTCAGTCCCGAATAGATCTATTCACAAATATCACGCTCTCCCTCCAGGATACTCTGGTTATACTAAAAGGATTTATCCCTGTACACCTAAGGGTACAGTATTGAAGTAGCACCTCACAATTCTATATAATCTAGTTCACTAGCGGGAAAACAGTATAAAACAATAATTATTCTTGAATAATTGTACTTTATACTCCTGAGAAAATATATATAATAAACTAAATCTGCCATGGCTTATACATATTCATTTATGAAGTCTGATTTGATAGAGACTGCCTAGAGTGTTATCCCAAACTATACCCATTATTGTCTATTAGATTTGATATAGAAATTCTTTTGTAAAAACCTTTATGAAAGCGATGAAATTAGGTTTCCAAATTAAGAGTTTCCCTTATGCTCAACATATTACAAAAAGGGATAAAATATCTGAATATGTTATTAAATATGAAAATCATTAACTGTATTAATAAGTTTAAAACTTAATAAAATACTTTGAGTTTGGCTTGTATTCC
This sequence comes from Lactuca sativa, assembly GCF_002870075.4. Lineage (NCBI taxonomy): Eukaryota > Viridiplantae > Streptophyta > Magnoliopsida > Asterales > Asteraceae > Lactuca > Lactuca sativa. Next base: position 254,012,772 of record NC_056627.2, read on the forward strand.
CCCTTGAAAACATTAAAAACATGGAAAATGTAAGGGTATGAACTCACCGTTTGACGTGTGATTCGAATGTAGGATCGTTAGGGATATTGAGTGTCGAGTGCAACCTCGAGCACAAACGGACCCTATTTAACATATAACGATGTATGGACATAATTAGTGTATAATATAACTAATCATGATAAGCGGCACCCTACGGGACTAGGAAACACTTGGGACAAGGGTTACAATCAGATATGATTGTATAAAGGGAGTGTAAGGCCATACAAAAGAGTGGGTGGTCGGAGTGTGTGGTCAGAGTGTGCAGTCAGAGTGTGCGGTCGAAGTGTGCGGTCAGAGTGTGTGGTCGACTTTAAGGTGAATCAAGACTCAAATCATGAAGTCTTTCAAGTATAGCAAGCTAAAAGGATGGACTACTTACGTTTTTAAGCCTTAGAAGTGTTTGTGGTTGATTCAAGTAGAGAGAGAGAGAGAGGTATGTACGGTTGAGGAGAGGGGAAATGAAGTGAAAATGAGCCTCATTTCTATATAGATAATGGGTGTGCGGCCACACACTTGGGTGTGCAGCCACACACTCATGTGTGTGGCCACACACTCCTCTAGAGGGAGTGTTTGGCCTTTTTGCAACCCTAGATCTTAAACCAACCCATCCCTAAGTCAAACTTTGGTTGTACGAGGCTTTATATCATCCAAACAAACTCAAACAATGCTAAAAGATAGCTGAAACGAGTTTAACATTGATAGTATTGAATAGGTCAACAAGGTAGAAGTTCCGGGGTGTCACATCATCCCTTCGTTAAAGGGAATTTTGTCCCAAAATTCAAGGATAAAGTACAAATCATGAACTTGGAAAGAGGTGAGGGTACTTCTGTTTCATTGATTCCTTGCGCTCCCAAGTGAATTTAGGTCCCCGCTTGGCATTCCAGCGAACCTTCACTATCGGGACGCGACTCTGCTTCGTACGTTTGACTTCCTGGTCCATGATTTCAACAGGTTCTTCCACAAAACATAGACTTTCGTCTAGCTCAATCTCGTCGAGAGGAATCACAAGAGTTTCGTCGGACAGACACTTCTTTAGGTTCGACACGTGGAAGACAGGATGGACGCTGCTGAGTTCTCGTGGTAATTGGAGTTTGTATGCTACATGATCGAATGGTCCAATGTACCTTGGATTTAGCTTTCCACGCTTTCCGAAACGTATCATGCCTTTCCAGGGTGATTTTAGGACTAGTGAGAGTACTGTCGTGGACTTGACTCTTGACTAGTTCCATGTTGCCCACCTCAGCCCAGCACAGAGGGAATCTATACTTACGGCCATAGAGGGCTTCGAACAACTCAGCCTTGATGCTGGAAAAGGTCACCGTTGTTGCAATAAAGTCCCACTAAGGGTAGATGAGTGTCCCACGATGTAGCTACAATTATCCGGATTGTTCTCTTACTTTGTCCATTTATTTGTGGGAGATACTCTTTGCATGAATACTTTCGGGTTTCGAAGAGAGAGAAATTTTTTAAGTTCACATCTAATTTTTCAGGATTTTTGCGATCGAACGATTTAAGATGCGAGGGTTTGGTATAACATAGACTCAGTCGGACTAAGCGGGATGACGTCGTAGAGTAGCACGGTAAGCTAGTTTAGAAGGATCGGTTAAGACATTGGTGCCCCTAGGTAATTGTCTCTGGTCTTTTCTATGCTTGACTCGAAGTTAACATGTACCACTAACACAAGGGTTTTGATCTTTTGAAACTATGAGCTTTCATTAAATGGTTCTTACTAGATCTCTCTATGATCGTTTGGTGTACACATGTTGTGTGTAACTACAACTAACCCTAGCGTATTCACTTATGCTATCATGATTTGCTTATTAGGTCCTTAAATCTAATAAGGATTACATGATTCAATCCGGACGAGAAAGTAATCACAATTATTGGGATTTTCGAAAACATACCAAAACAAGGCAGGTTCCTTCGATGCTTCCTCCTTCTCTGAGGTCAGACTCCTCCTGTTTTCTCATTGTTCTTCTCTGTTGGGAAATCTCTTTTGAAATGTCCTACACTTCCGCAGAGGTAACAGGTTGGACTTGTCCCAACGTTGGTAGTTGGAGTGATGAACTTGATTAGGGTTCTACAACCGCGAGAGGTGTGCCCCTGCCTGTTGCATCTAGTGCAACACAACACTCGGCAGACTCCATGATGATGGTAGTTGCATTTGCTGCAGTGCGGGAGATTTCCACAGTAGGGTATGGTTGGTGTTGGAACAGCAGGGATGACTGGGGTACTGACTGTCCCAAATCGTTGCCTCTCAGTAGGTCTTTGGGTTGAACAACTTCCTTTAAACTTTCGTATTAGAAGGATAGGTGTGTCCTTTATAGTAGGCACTTGTTGTTGAGATTCGTTAACACCAAGATTCGGATTACCGTTAACACTTCCACCCACATTCGTGTTGTTAGCGTTAAGAACAGTTAGGGCGGCTGTCACCGCTGCTGTGACAGTAGCTTGGAATGTAGCTGAGTCCATCAGGAGGATTGACGTCTTACCTGTGGGTTGATTACGTTTCTTCAGAGGCATGATTCTGCTATATGTCATGAAAAGAAGCTTGTAAACAACAATGGTTTCCCCTGGATGTATCCTAAATGTTTATCTATGCATTAAGATTTCCTGTTTTTGCTATTTGACTCTCATTGATTCGTCCCACATCCCCATGATGTGGTCCTAGCAAGAATAGATAAAGATTTGATTGCAATAAAGCTCGCATACAATAAACCTTCGAACTCCTTGTTGTTCAGTGCATTGCGCTGGCTGGATAACTCTCATATTTTCGTCGGCTCTAGACGTTAAGGAGACTTAGCTATAAGAGTAGTTACGGGGATCAAGTCGACACGGTATTTAACTTGATGCTCGGAAGAAATCCCTGGAATGTCTTCGGGGAAGACATCAGGAAAGTTGCCGACTTCGGGGATGCTCTCGAGGTCTATAACTTTTTGTGTCTCATCAGCCACATGAGCCAGGAATGTATGGCATCCCTTTCGCAGATACTTCTGGGCTTTGGCGTAGGAAATGATACGAAGGTTTGAACAAACTTTATTACTATAACCAGTGAGGACTTCATCAGAGGAAAAGATTGAAATGAGTCGCCCCTTTCGAATGCAAAGGACATCAAAACGATTTGGGGCTCAACCATTCTCATGCCGATGATGACATCGTAGCTTTTTATGGAGACTAATATGAAATTGATGGGGAAAGGATTGATCGTCTAAGTATATCCTATGATACATGTTTTTGAGGACAAAACAGTGATAGGAACTTGATACAAAGATAATCTTTAACTGGAATATAATTGTTGTCATCATAATTGAAACTGAGATTACACATATTTAGAACCCTTGACTTGAAAATAGGTCCAAGTCATTCTAACAGGGAAAATTCCTGGCAACATGAAGGACAAAGATGTTTAAAGAAGAGAGCTACTTAGATCATAAATATGAAAGTTATTTCTTAGAAAAAAGGGAGGGATGAGTAGAGTATTCTCCTATTGGCGATGGGCATTCCTTGGACGGATCCTTAAGTTAGCCAGCTGGCACTCCATGTCAAGCAGGCGGCTCTCGTATACTATTTGGCATGCTCGGAGCTCCATGACCTCAGCTTGAGTGGTAGCTAGCTCTTGTTGCAGAGCTTCATTGTCCCTCATAGTTCTCCCATGACCAACTTCGAGATTGTGAATGTTGTTTGTGTTGGCATCCGAGTCTGCCTCAAGCTCCATAGTTCGCTGAAGGGTTGCCACACTTAGCTCCACATTGCGAGCCACTCGACAGACTATGACCGAAAGGGCTCTGTCTACGGAGCCTCCCTCGTTCACATTGTAGAAGCGACAATCCCCTTCGTACGGGCGGGGTTGGCCTTGTCCGTGACTCCATCTATCCAAGCTTCCGACCCACATAGGTGTTAGGCCTTCGAACTCAAGTCGGGGGTTAGGATTTGGTATCGGGGCTACTGGAGGTAGGTTCTCGACTTCAGGTTCTGGGTCGGCCTCTTCGGTGAATTGTTCTGCGAAGTCATCATCCAAGGGAATTTCGTGATTTTCTTCTAGCTCTGCCTCGAGCCATCCAGCATTTCCTTGGTTGGGAAAATATGGGTAGCCAGGGAGATGGAATCCGGCCATGCTATCTACGCGAGATAAGGGGTAAAGGAATAGTTATTAGACATCGGATATAATAATACTTCTGATGTATTATAGTTTCATAATTGATTCTCGAGGGATGGATTCCTGGGTAAGTTTCTGGTTCGGTCGTTATAGCATCCTAAAATACTCCTATAGTATTTTAACCCTTATGTTTGACTCTAGAACTTTTCTAGTTACCTAAGTAAGTTTTAGACTTGCTGCGACACCACAGTCACTCCCAAGCACATGTTGGTCATGTCTCGAATGAATATAATTGATCAGGCTATATTGACCCTAGACATGATTACATAACTACCCAGGTTGAACCACGATGTCCAACATCCAGATACTTTTGTTTTGTTCTACTTATGACACTGGTTCGGGTACTTAGGTATACTTGTATAATTTTTATAAAATACTTATATTTTTGAAAGTATACTTTTAGTTTAGAGAACTTAGGCCCCTTAATGTTTATAGTTGTATACCATGTATGGTTCGGTATACTTAGTTCATTATAAACAAGAGCTCTGATACCAATCTGTCACACCCCAAAACCGAAACGACGGATTTTAAAAAGAAAGTAGGGTTCCCCTTCACAACTAATTTATAAGAATTGTGTCTGATCGTATAGCAATGTAGTTGAGGTAAGACCAAGTGTCGAACATAGGGAAAATTAGAATGATTCAGATCAAATAATCCAATTTCTAATTAAACCATAAATAGTAAAGTAAATGGAGGATTTTTTGAATTAATTAAACTAAACTAGAAAGGGAAACAAAATTAGAGATTAAATTTAGAGACAAGAGAGATAAATATGCTTTCACATAGATTCAGTTACGCCTTCCAGTTATGGGTCATTCCAATATAGTGTAATGGATATGAGTAATATTCATCGATTTGTAAAGTAGTCATTTATTTTGGTCCAATTAACTAACATTATAAGTACTAGGACAATTAACATAATGGTCATGCAATTAACTACATAAAAAATTATTATTAAGTTCGTATCATGAGAGATTTGATTGAGTCAAATGATCCCAATGGTCATGGTAATCAATTTGGTGCATAGATTTGGTTTTCTAATGCATGCTTACACATTGAAGTTAATTAGTTTATTAACCTAACCATATGATTTGGTCCGTCTCTAGTCATAACTGCTAGTGGTTATTAACAACTACAATTAAGTCAACAAAGTCATATTGGTCCTCTAAACTCTATTAACTCGGCTATAGCAAATAAAGATATCAACAAAAACACATATGGATCTTTAAGCAAATAAACATGATAAATTAAATAAAACTAATAATCCGATTAATGGGATTACACAAAATCTCTAAGGTTACATCTACTCTAGTGAAAGCAAATGGGTTTTACCCCATAACTAGAGAATAAGAACATACAAACGTTAAAAATGATTTGCTAAACATGATCATAAATCAAAATGAAGTGAAGCCCTGATGCTCCTAGCTTCCGATTCTTTAAATCTCCGTCCAAGGTGCTCCTCCAACGTTGAAATCGACCCAAAAGGGTTTCGGACAAATATATTTTGTATGATTTATCTCTGGTATATTACACTTGACTAATCCAAGGCTACATCTTAATTTATGGAAAATCATTTGTGTATATATAGAAACAACGCATTCGTGTCACGAGTCGCATGTATCTGCATTGGTCTCGAATACTTCACCCAGCTAGCAACACGAATGTATAGTGTATACATTGTGAATGTCAATTTTTTGGCAGATTTCACAATTGAACTTTATCAGATCCATTCTTGTCCCAATCCCTTCCTTTTACTCATCAGCTACGATTTTTATCTATATTTATCCAATACAAAGAATTATCAATACATTTTATCTTAATGTATATCAATTTAGTGCATGAATATTAAGAATTTCCTAAAATATATGTATAAATATGGTCATATGAACGTTATATTACATGAGTCTATCATGGTGAAAGTAGAACTCCTCTTACTATAAATGGTGTAACTCCAAGTAACAAGATGGTTAACATTATCCTTGCAGTTATGAGGGATTGAGAGAAAAAGATACCAACCACACCATAGGTTTTCTTCCCTTGATGTTTTAGCAGTGTCGTAGAGGTGTTGATGATGGATTTCATAAGATGTTAGAGGAAGTCTGATCATAGTTATATTTTTTTGTACTTGGTTTTCTTCCCTTGAAATTTTAGCAAAGTCGATGTATATCAAGGCAAAAAACAAATGGATTGATAGCTCATTCAATCATCTCATCGAGCTGTTGCAATCTGCATTTTCAAAAGAAAATAGGGTTCCCTTTCACATTATGTAGCCAAAAAGAAATTAAAAGAGATTGGTTTATGTTATGAGTCAATAAACATGTGAAAAAATGACTAGTTTCTGTTTTGGAAAGAACGCAAGTCGCAGTAGAATTATCTAGTTTGTAATGAGAGTTTGTGTGCCAATAAAATCACAAAGAATTTCATATATTGGATGATTAAAAGAAGGTACGATGCGTCATCATGTTCTTGGATCTTCATGGAAATAATTTCATATAAAGTATCCTAACTTCTTGATGGAATCTTAAAATGTCTGCCTAGGTCTTGCAGCTGACGATTAATTGCTTTGGTAACATGTGTAATCCTTATAGTACATGGTCATTGGTACTCACCACATACAATTTTCCATCATGGCTATGTACAAAACAATCCTCATTCATGTTTTTCATGTTGATTCCAGACTCTAAATCACATGGGAAGAAAGTGGATGTTTTCCTTAATCCATCGGTGGTAAAGCTTGAGCATTTGTTGTACTCATGCATATGTACTAAAGACACAATGACACACACATTGTTCATTATGAAGTTGTCACACCCCAAAACCGGAACGGCGGAAACGTTCTGGGGCGGAGGACGTCATGCGTAGTATCACAACAATTGTATCATAGCAAGCATAGTAAACACAACCAAACATTGAATACATATATGAATAAGGTTTACATTGTCTTAGTACGTAGTTTTGTTCATATCCAAAGTAACATAGAAAGACGTGACTCTAACGCTTCGACTTCTCTAATCTCGGGAAAGTACCTGTCTACTAATCCCCTGAGAATACAAACAGTTTTGAAAGAATATCAGCATAAAGCTGATGAGTTCATAAGCATTTAGTTTTGGTGGAAAATTTTTATTTGATCCTTTTGAAAAGTGTTACTCAAGAAAATCCTATATTTTCTTATGAAAAGCGTATTTGAGAACCCATTCCTTCCATGACTTCCCGATTCATACAAGGTATGTACAATCCAAGGAGTCGTGGAATGAATATGAATATCCGTTGGTTACATGTAAAAACAAATACGTTAATGAAAAGCCGAGTTATCCCGGGAAAATCATATATTTTCCCTAAAAACAGGTTATCAGTCCTAGAGGTAGAGATGCAAGTCTAGAAATCCCTGATTACTATCAGTGTGTTTATGAAAATAGTTTTATTACTCAAAATAAAACAATGAAGAGTAGAGTCTGTGAACCAAAGTTAGTTTATACTTATTTGCGAGTCGTATAACCATACTTGATATGACCGAGAGACCTTTATAACGTTCTTCAGGCGTTAAGCTAAATGACATTTGTCCCCATGGGCATCCCTGCCTAACTGTAGCTAGCAGTTATGGTGTGGGATTGTCAGTCCCGAATAGATCTATTCACAAATATCACGCTCTCCCTCCAGGATACTCTGGTTATACTAAAAGGATTTATCCCTGTACACCTAAGGGTACATTATTGAAGTAGCGACTTACAATTATGTATAATCTAGTTCACTAGTGGGAAAACAGTATAAAACAGTAATTATTCTTGAATAATTGTACTTTATATTCCTGAGAAAATATATATAATAAACTAAATCTGCCATGGCTTATACATATTCATTTATTATTATACATATTCATTTATATATATATTTAATAAACCTCGGGTTGTGGTGGTCGATGGCGGCGGCCACCACCTTACGGTGGTGGTTATTATTATTTTTATTACTAACCAAAGCTAATTACAATTACAATGTTTAACCCAAACATAAACACACACACACACTAACACACACAGCCACACCATGGTGGGCGGCGGCGGTGCTTGGCGGCAGCCACCACCTCACGGTGGTGGCGATGACTTCTTTTCAGATTCTGGCCAAAGATTCCTCACTCACACACTACATCACATACACAATAAAATAAACACCCACTGGCAGCCCTTCATCGATCTTGAAAGAGGGAGTTCACAGCGACAACAGCCACCATGGCCGGCTGCCATGGTGGTTCCTCACGGTGGTCTTCAGCTTCACGCAATATCAAGCAACGGTGGATGGAGCGCTATCGACGATAGCAGCAAACCTCTCGGCAGCTTCTTCTCCACCGGTTGTAGACACGGTGACGGTGACAGGTCTCAGCGGTCTCCCAGCCTCAGCATCGTGGCAATGTAACAACAGCCTTCGTCGACAGCAAGGCTATGGTAGCATTTCTATAATGAGGCAGCAGGTGGCGGTGACAACCTCAATGGGGTGGCGGAGCGGCGCCAGAAGTCGCAAGAGTGTGGAGGTGGCAGAACCAAGCTGTCGGACTAGGTGTTGCTCCGGCGGTTGATGAGGGTTTTCTTGGTGATGGCGATGGTAATAAGAGAAGGGGAGTATGTTGGTTGTAATAGTCCTTAGGGTTAGGGTTTAGTTAAACCTTTATACTCGACTCCACTCCATAATTTTCCATAATGGCAATAACAGCCCCTCCATGCCCCTTTTTATTCAAACGTAATCCAAAAGTTACCATTTAAGTCCCTGCCCATAAAACTCTTTACAAGTTAAATCCGAAATTTACCAACAACCCCCTTACTCCATAAAATCTCTTCAAATTAAGCCCCAAAATTACCATTAAGCACCTGGCTTCATAAATATTTACAAAACTAATCTGGGACTTACACTTTTAACCCCCAACTTCTAAAATTCTTCACAAATTAGTCCGAGACTTATATTTATTAATTTATTTAAATAATCGGGGCATTACACAAAGTAACATATAAAGATGTGACTCTAACGCTCCGACTTCTCCAATCTCCTGAAAGTACGTGTCTACTAATCTCCTGAGAATACAAACAGTTTTGAAAGAATATCAACATAAAGCTGGTGAGTTCATAAGCATTTAGTTTTAGTGGAGTACATCTGGTGAGCACACAGTTCAAAAGGGATTCCTCAGCAATAAATGTCCTTAAGGCAACCATGTGGGGGATGGAGTACATTTGTTGAGCACACAGTTCAAACAAACACACAGTTCAAATAAACACCTACACGTTGCGAGTCTGCTAGTGTTCCACTGGACTGTCTAGAATAGTCCGTGGTCGTCATCTATACTCCGCTAGATGACTGGATCATCAATAACATCTATAACGAGGCCTCTCATTATTTTATTTTGTCACACAACAACTATTACATCTACCCATGTTTTACCCAACACATTTTGTGGATATAAAATACATATACAATTTAAATCATTGAAAACATGTATAAAACGTTCATCCAGCATAGATAGCAAGTATTCAGATAATATGCACACATAGCACGTAATTTATATAAAATACTTCATATCTATGTGTAAGCTGAAAGTAACTATGCACTCACTTGAAAAGGTGGTGAATCCGAACTCGGACAGCGCTTCGCTTCTTAAAAATAATTTCCTTCGACGAAACCTAGTATTATTACCACTAGAGTTTAGTTTATTATTCGCCGAGACTAATTAATAGTCTAGCTATTATTACTATTATATAAGCGTCAAACAATACTTATATAGCCCATAATAATAGCCCAAGTACTTATTATAAGTTCCTAATAACGTTACTATAATTAAATAAACGATATATTAAAAATAGCGTAGGCGTAGCTCACTTACAGCGGGTTTTATAGAAAACCGGGCTTTGCTTGGAGCAGCGTTCCCGAGCCGAAAATCACTTCGTCTCGGAGCCTTCGAGCACTCAGGGGCTTCCGCCTCGTGCTAGGGAGGCTCCCTAGGCTTTTCGGGGGGGTTTCGGGGCTAGAGAGAGGTTCTAGAGAGAGAGTAAAGAAAAGAAAGAATGAGAAAGGTGTGAAGAAAATGAGGGTGGGAGAGGTTCTATTTATAGGATGAAAATTGTCTGAACTTGGTGCCACATGTCACCATCTAGTGGCAAGACTTGGGGAGAAAGCAATGGCCAAGATTGTGTCACATCACCCATTTTCGCACAGCACACTTCCGACTTCTAAAATCCGTAACTTTCACATACGATCTCCGTTTTTGACGTTATTTATATCCACGCATAGGTAAAAATAATATCTACAACTTTCATTTTTACTCCATCGGCTAATTCTCGACCGATCTTAAATTTAACAGTACAAGGAGATTATACTGTTAAACGTCCGCGTAAAATTCATAACTTCTACATACGGACTCTGTTTTCTTTTGTCTTTTTACCATTGAGTTCCTATTAATGAGATCTTCAACTCTCATTTAGGTCGCATAAGTCAAAAACCGCTCGAACTAAAATTCGAGTTTCGGGTCGTGCACTGCTAAGCCGAATCTTAGAAAAATCATAACTTCCTCATACGAAGTCGGATTTGGGCGTTCTTTTCATGGATGTTCTCGATTTAACATATACTACAACTTTAGTTTAGATAAATAAGGCTAAAAAGTCCTCCATCGTAAATTCACTATTTACGTCTCCCGGTGTCGTGCCGATTTTGCCGTAAAACTTCGACAGGTCATAACTTCTTCGTTATAACTCGGATTTCGACGCTCTTTATATGTACGGAAACCTTGTAACATATACTAAAACTTGGTTGAGATTATTTATTATTAATAATATTTTGTCGAAAAGTTGTTTTCGACCCCTATTGCCTCTAAATTGACTAGCCCGGATCTACGGGCGTTACAACGACACCCTACAGGACTAGGAAACACTTGGGAAAAGTGTTACAATCACATATGATTGCATGAAGGGAGTGTAAGGCCACACAAAAGAGTGTGTGGTTGGAGCGTGTGGTCAGAGTGTGTGGTCATAGTGGAGTGTGTGGTCGGAGTGTGTGGTCAGAGTGTGTGGTCGGAGTGTGTGGTTGACTTTAAGGTAAATCAAGGCTCAAATCATGAAGTCTTTCAAGTATAGCAAGCTAAAAGGATGGAATACTTACGTTTTTGAAGCCTTAGAAGTGTTTGTGGTTGATTCAAGTAGAGAGAGAGAGAGAGGTGTGTATGGTTGAGGAGAGGGGAAATGAAGTGAAAATGACCCTCGTCTATATATAGATAATGGGTGTGCGGCCACACACTCCTCTAGAGGGAGTGTTTGTCCTTTTTGAAACCCTAGATCTTAAACCAACCCATCCCTAAGTCAAACTTTGGTTGTACGAGGCTTTAGATCATCCAAATAGATTCAAACAATGCTAAAAGATAGCTGAAACGAGTTTAACATTGATAGTATTGAATAGGTCAACAAGGTAGAAGTTTTGGGGTGTCACAGAAGTGGTGTTGTTATAGACAATAAACATCTTTCCAACTCATAGTAGTCTATCAAGTTGGAGTGGAAAAGATTATAAACGATGCCCAACTTGTAATGAAGACACTCTTTCATACCGTGTAATAAATAAAGTCATATGCGTTGGTCGCCATTGATTCTTAGATCGCAACAAATTATAGACGAGGAGTTTGGGTTTTAATGAAGAACGTGAGACATGAGATGCTCCAAGACAATTTAGTAATGAAGAAATACGAGCTGAAATAGATCATTTTCTAACTCGAAAATTGGGAAAACATGTTGGATTTGGATGTGTTAAGAGAAAGAATGAGGATTTCGAGTTGAACTTGTACAAATGAAGCATATTCTTTGAACCTGAGTATTGGTCTTCTCTGTATCTGAAGTACAACTTAGATGTTATGCATATCGAGAAAAATATGTGTGACAGTTTGTTGGGTACTCTTCTGATGAATGATAAGTCCAAAGACACATCAAATGCATGCGTTGGCTTGGAAAAAGTATATAACCGAAATGCAAAATGGTTGAAAAAAGAGGCAACAAGTTCTTTAAACCCCATCCAAAATCCTCATTCATGAACCCTGATAAAAAAAGTTTGTGTGAATTTACTAAAGATGTTAAACCTCTAGATATGTTTGGATCTAGCATTAGTAATAAAGTGGCACATAACAATACTAACATGGTTGTGTTCAAATCTCATGCTTGTCACCTTTTTATGGAATGGTTGATAACAATTGGAGTTATAGATTTTTTGTCCAACAAGGCTTATAACGTAATTGTAGAGCTACAACATGCATGGAAGAGTTTGTTAGTATTATGTGGGACAATTTGACGCAAATTTTAAGGCTTTGTTTTGCTAATATGTTATAATATATTTATGGCTTTCCGGTTCTAGTGAAATCATGAGACAAAAAAGCAATCTTATGTAGTTTGAGGGATATAAAAAGTTTTACATTTTTTGCTTAAATATACGCCAAAAATTTTATTTAGTCATTACACATTAGACTAATATATTTAATCAAAAAAGGTTGAGATTAATTTTCCAAGCTTAAGCGTATTTTTTTAGTTAGATTTTTAGATGAATGAAAAAAGTGAGTTATGGAAAAAAGAAAAAAAAAAGTGAAAAAGTTGTGAAAAAGAAAAAAAAAGAGTGGAGAAGTCATTGAATCAATAAGATCTTACAAGAATGAAGATCAAGAAATTATGAAGAAAAGCAAAATCCAAAGTCAAAGTTCCAAAAGTCACAAATTCCAAAGGCTTCAAGGAGAAAAGTTGTAATTTTTATTTCTAGATTATTTTATAGTATGTATGCTAGAGAAGATAACAAAAATAGATTGAGGTTAAGAGAATTTTTGAAGGGTATATTTGAAGGGATGCAGAAATGAATATTGTTCAAATAAGTAAGGCACATTTATGAGGATTGTGAGTATTTACGACTTAAGAAGTAATTAAGATCATAAACATAAATATATGCATTGAGGCGAAACATAATTGACGAATTCAAATTAGGTTATTCTATATGATGTTGGTGGGAAAGGTTTTGATGTGTGGTATTAAAATGAAATCAATTGATTGTTAATATGATTAATTGAGATTGATTTTTATTTGTGTTTGATTGATTGTTAATCTTTCATGTTAAAGTTATGGTTTTTATTGCCTATTGTTGAGTTATGTGTAGTTTAGAGGACCAGTATAATTACATTAAGTTGAATCTTAACTAGCTTGTGATCATAAAATTATTAGGACTAGAGATTGATCAAATCCTAGGTTTATGTAATATTAATCGTTAACTTGACTGTGTTAAAGAGTCATAGATATTCATACTATGTGTTGATTTATTATCATGATAATTGATAAGAAGACGTTAAATCATATTGTACATCGTAAGAATAAATTTAATTAATTATGGTTCACTAGTTGCATGATCTTTGTGTTAGTTGTTCATTAATTATTAGTACTCAGAAATCTAACCAAGATAACTAGTAATATTATAATTCGGTAATCAACTCATTAATCCATTGTGCTTCTAATAACTTGAAAATAGAAAGTTGGGGGATTTGTATTCTACTAGATATACTTCTTATCTATTATATTTAATCTAGTTCTTTACTTCGTTAGTTTAATTGAGCGTTAAACTAGTTTAATTTGATTTAAACACCCCCCCCCCCCCCCACACACACACACACACACCCTCCTTTTACTTTACTATTGCCAGTTTGAATTATTTGATCTAAACCATTCTCATTCCCTTAGTGTTTGGCAGTCTTTCTTACCACAACTATACTACTATATGATTAGGTTCATTGCCTAGTGTATGCATCAGTTTAGACATGATAAATTAGGATTTATAAATTTAAATCTAGTGTATAAATAACACATCAACCACTTATATACATTTTGTTGAACCTACTTTTGTTTAAAAGTACACTTGAGTCAAACATTTCAAACTTGTGAACTTGCTAACATTACGTTGACACTCTTTCAAAACACATGTATTCTTAGGGAATTAAGAAGATGGAAGTTATTCTCGGAATAATCATGGGATTGCAATCTACCTAGTATAGTATAATATCATACTTTCATAGTTTCCTATTGTTGAGGCATGTTTTATACTTTTTAGATTTTCCTATACCCCTAAACTGGGGATTATGTAATTTCCCTTTTCAGTAATAAAAGTTTCCTATTTCATGATATATGGTTGTATTGATCTATGTATGCAAATGATCGTGATCCATGATGTCGTCTCATCGCCCAACGTTTCCACTGTCGGTTGGGGTGTGAGATTTAGACCTTATTAAATGTTAATAATGTTGGTTAAGTGATTTAATCCCCTAAAAGTATGAATTAGAGCCAAGGGGTAAAACGGGAAAAGTGATATTTTGACTCTTTTCATCAATTAATGAATTAATTTTGGTATTCATTAAATCAAAAGTAACTAGATAGAACTGTAAGGCTTGTTAATACATTCGTGTACATATAAAGATCACCAAAAACATATTTGGAATGAAAAAGTTATGATTGTTTGAAGTTGAAATGGAAATCTAAGAAAGTCACAACTACATGGTGAGTTGTGTAGCACAAGCCCATAAAATTAGGGTTCACCCAATATTTAAAGGTCATGCCTCCGTGTTTTAGGTCATTTTTCAGCCTCCATCAGATCAAGAGCTCTTTGGGAGCAAACCCAAGCCTCCTCCTTCATTGTTTGATGTGACATCCCCAATTTTACGGCCAAAAAAGACAAATTTGTTTATGCTTTAATTGAAAATCAGAGTATATTTTTGAATAAATATATTGCGGAATTTGTTCCCTGAAAAACATGATAAATATATTATCAAAGCCTTTCCGAAGAAATGTATTTTATTCATATTAAAACTTTGGATGTCATCGTCAATACTGAAACATAAGCATAAACAGACCTTACACTAATTTACACTAGTGATTTACATCTCCTTTAATCTCTCAGTGTAAAGTAGCTTCGTATCGACACCTGTGATACAAATAAGCTTGAGTGGGTCAGGTTGGGAAACCTGGTGAGTACATAGGGTTTTCAACCCACAATAATATAATTATTATGTTTAGTCATCAAACAATTAACCCAATTACCCATCCCCATTATCTTCATTTAATCTTCCCTAAAGATATTATCCTAAGGGTCATCTCCTATATCATATTTGCCTCTCATCTCCTTACATCTTATTTCCTTATATGTTTGTTCCTAAGAACTTTTCCTAAGGATCATCGCCTACATCGCATAGACAATACTAATTCGGGGATCACTCCCTCAATATGTGTCAAGTAAGGGTTAGGGTATCATCGCATGATTACACAGCCATAACATCGCGTGGACTCGTAAATCATAATAAGGGGTTAGAGTATCAACGCATGAATACGTAGTTACAACATCGCCTGAACTCATATTCATCACCTACAGGTTATGAGTCTGCTGGTGTTTCCACGGGGTTGTCTATAATAGTCCGTGGTCGCCATCTATACTCTAGTAGACGACTACATCTCCAAATTTCCGGACAAGGTTATAGTATCTTTCATCCTACATCACCGACTCATCATCACCTATCTATCACCCAATTATCATCACCTTCCTATCATCACCTATCTCTCATCATTTTATTTCATCACACACCAACTATTGCATCTATCCATGTTTTATCCCAACATATTTGTAGATATAAAATAAATATATATTTTAAATCATTTAAAACATATATAAAATCATTCATCCAGCATAGACAGCAGGTATTCAAATAATATGCACACATGGCACATAATTTATATAAAATACTTCATATCTATATGTAAGATGAAAGGGACCATGCACTCGCCTTATTAGCGTGAGTTGATAGAATCTAACTACAAACAGTCGGCGGCTTGTGATTAATGGGCTCGGGATGTAGAAACGGCCTTCAGAAACGAGAGAGATAGAAAAGAAATGGTGTAAGGAATGAAAGGGCTGAACTTGCTATTTATAGGCTGTTCTGGGCCATTTCACGTCGTGAACAGTGCTCCCACGTCGTGGGCATAAACGTCATTGAATGTGTCATCGGTCCACTTGCTTTGTCAGGCTCCAGAAGCATCAGAAGTCAGTTCACATCATGTACACTGATTTCACGTCGTGGTCTCTGACAGTTTTGGGGTTTCGCGCCCCGAACTTCAGAAATTCATAACGTTCGCATACGAACTCCGTTTTCGACGTTCTTTATATCCACGCGTAGGTAAAAATAAGGTCTACAACTTTCATTTAGACTTAGTCGGCTAATTTTGAGTTTAATGTTTATTATATTATTTTTAGTAGGCCGGGACAGGAAAACTCCGTTATAAACTCATAACTCCTTCGTTTGACGCCTGTTTTCATCTGTCTTTCCGTCGTTGCACTACTATCGATGAAATATTCGATTTTTATTCAGAAAGTTTTGGCTAAATATTGCTCGATCCCATATTCGAACTTCGGGTTGTACACTGCTAAGCCGAAACTTCGAAAAATCATAACTTCCTCATATGAAGTCAGATTTGAGCGTTCTTTTTATGCACACCCTCGGTTTAATGTATTCTACGATTTTCATTTAGATCGATAAGGACAAATATCACTCTAACGTAAATTCACTATTTACGTTGCGTTGTGTCGTGCCGGTTCTGTTGCGAAACTTTGACAGATCATAACTTCTTCGTTATAACTCGGATTTCAGCATTCTTTATATATTCAGAAACCTTGTCAAGACCACTAAAACTTAGTTAGTATTATTCATTCTAAAAAATATTCTATCAAAAAGTCACTTTCGACACTTATTGTCTCTTAATTGACCAGCACTGATCTACGGGCATTACAATTATCTCCCCCTTAGGATGATTACGTCCCAGAATCATCAACAAAACAGGGCTTGTATAATGACTCCATGCATTATCTTCTCATCCTAGGTAATAACCATAACTTCTACATTCCTTCAAATGAGTATCTAACTCTTCGACGTCTTGACTGCAGGCGGCGCTCAATCTTGCACCCGCTCTCCATCTCGTGTTGGACTTTCAATCATAACCTTCAAGTTACAAAATCAATCGTTATTGAAGACTCCTTCTTCTTCTTAAAAGACTTAAGTAATTTCTTTCCTTTATTAATCGTAATAGACCAATGGTTCATGTTCTAATGAACTCTCATCATATGATGAAACTCTTAGACTCAGGTCTTTTAGAGTCAATTTCCATAACGGAATATACTTTTCTTCATGTTCTAATGTGATATAATCACTTTCTAGCATGTAGCACTGCTAAGTACAAGCTTCTTTCTTTAACAATGATCGCGATACTTCTATTGATCGCTTTGATTATCTTTTACATCAATCTTCTGGCTTAAGTCAGATGCTACATCGAACATGGTCCTCTAAACCACGTAGAATACAAATCTTAGTCGGACTCGATATGAGATGACCACTAGGGTCGGAATAATAATCATCTTCTTAGTCATTACCGAAATGATGGTAACGACATACTTGAACAAAACAGAATTAATTACTAGCTTCTTGGTAACCTTGTGACTTTCCCTAATCCAAGTGTGAGTCATGTGCTTCCGGTAGTATAGGCCTTTACTACCATTCACACCTACTCATACTCAGGGGCGGAGCTTGAAGGATTGACTTGGGGGGCCGAAAGTATTAAAAACTAAAATTAACGTTTTTATACATGAAAAAACCAAAAGAAAAATTAGCAATTAAACACCAAAAATACCTAAAATTACTTCCAAAAAATACCTAAAATTACTGTTCTTACACATAAAAAGAAACCATTTTTTTCAATAATTAAACACCAAAAATAACTAGAAGAACAATTACAACTCAGCCCGACGACCTTTAAGGTCTTTAAATTCATCAATTACTGACTTCGTATCAATGTTTTCATCAATTTCTCTTTCTATGTAAACCACCAAGTTGTTTGCGAGAAAGTCATCTGACATCTTATTGCGAATGCGGTTCTTGAATATTTTCATTGCTGAAAATCCCCTCTCTGTTGTTGCAGTAGAAACTGGAAGTGTCAAGATTAACCGAACCACTCTATCAAGCAAATAATACATCTCACGTTTCTGAGTTTCCACAAGACCCTTGCATAGCTCAGCAATAGTTGATACACAACTTAGCTTAGGATTCTTTGTCATATCGATATTAAAAATATCCAACTGATATCATAATTGAATTCTCTCTTGCTCCGTAAAATCTTCAAGATAATACTTTTCAACAAGAAGACAAATCTGATCAACGTTAATCATTTTAGGTTGTTCTTTTGAAACTAAAGTAGAACTAAGACTTAACAACTCCATCGCCTGATCATTGAATCTACTATTCAACTCATGTAATTGTTTGTCCAATGTGGATGTAAACAAATCTACTCGATAAAAATGTTCAAAAGTAAACTGATTATCGTTTTTTCAAGGCCGATATCGAGTAGAAGTATATGGAGCTTTCATATCCGGCATATCTACTTGATGTTTATCAATAAAATTTTTTACCTGTTCAAGTAAAGAATCTCATATGTTGTTCCTGAAATCATTTAGACTCTCCTTTGTTGCTTAAACTAACTCCATGGCATTAAGAATATCTTGGGGTTTCTTTTGTAGAGCTTGAGAAAGTATATCAGTTTTTCCCATTACTTCTTTCATCAAGTGAAGAATAAACACAAACTCAAATGGTTTCAGGTAACAGTAAGCTGCATCAGCATCTCCACATTGAGAATAAATAGGAGATACATCATCAATTATTCCTTGGATAACAACACGAGTACAATCAAACATGTTAAGTAAATTGCAAACGGAACGAAAATGAGAACCCTAACATGTATCACCAGCTCTTCTTAATGTCCCAACTTGATTCAATCCTTTACCTGATTCGATTTCACTAAGTTCCAATAAATGTTCAATCTCAGTTGCCTTTGCCTTTTGTAACTCACCATGACGCTTACTGGAAGCACAAACTACATTAATTGTAAAAATTAAGTTTGTAAAAAATTGGTGTATAGGAATAATTTCCCTTGAAGCAGCCACCAGTGCTAGTTGTAATCTGTGAGCGAAGCAATGTACATACTATGCATAAGGACAATCCTTAATAACAAGTGCCTGTAATCCATTCCATTCCCCTCTCATATTACTAGCACCACCATAACCTTCGTCATGGATTTTGCTAACATCAAACTGATAGTGCAAAAGTTGTCTCCACATATTTGTTTTCAAGGTTAATGATAAGGTATCCCTAACATGAACCAAATCCAAGAACCTTTCCCGTATGATCCCTTCTGCATCAACAAATCTCAAAACTATGGCCATTTGCTCTTTTTTAGACTCATCTCGTGACTCATCAACCATGACACAAAAGTATGAATCCCCGACTTCACTACGAATATGCTTCCTAACTTTATTTGCAATAATACTAAGAATTTCTTTTTGAATATCTCCAGAAGTATATTTTGAATTATAAGGAGCATTCTCTAATATAACATTTGCAACTTCATCATTATAAGATGCTAGAAGTTTTAGTAGTTGAAGAAAATTACCTCGATTTTTGAATTAGGCGTTTGATCATGTCCTGGTAAAGCACAAGCTTGGAATGTCAACCAACGAACCATGTCAATTGAAGATTTTAATCGTAAATGGTTCTTCAATATTTGTGCTTCATTTTGCTTCACTATGATATTTTCAATGTGTGTTGCTTGGTTCATCAAGTTTTCAGCAAATGTAACAGCATTTCTATGTTGTGAATAACCAATGTGCTTCAAGAATGCACATTTTTTTCCCATCGTTAACTTTTTTCCAATTGTCAAATCCTTTAACAATAAACGCATCATAACCATGGCACACACTTGGTTTATCATTAAATATATAACAAATAAAACAATAAGAAGCATGTGTTGTTGGAGAATACTCTAACCAATTAGGGAAAATGTTAAACCAAGAATATTGAAATCTACGAGGATGTTTCTTTGAACCTTTAGCTTCATATTCTTGAAGACGTATTTGGAAAGGTCCTAAAGTCATATAAGCTCGTCTTACTTGTTCCCTTAAATTAACTGGATATTCCCACATTTGTTTTCGCTTAGCGGGATCTCTTTCTAGATGCTTAAGATCCACTTCATTAGGATTTGATTGTGTAGCTTCAGCAATATCATTCTCTTGTTGATTTTCATGTTCTTGCGGTTGCGGCTCACCTATTGCAGCTTTGTGGCGTTTACTCTGTTGATTTTCATTATGAATTTCTTCATCGTCATTCTTTCTTTTAAAAAAAAGAATCAATAGTTTTCATCTTTCCCATGAAATTGTAAGATTTTTATGATTGTATCTGTAATAATCAAAACTATAATCATAAGCTTATAAACCAACAACCCAAATTATGCAAAAAAAATATTATTTCTACAAATCTTGTTTTTGTAAAATTTTGCAAAATTCTAAAATCAGTTAATTAACAATGCTTCAAATTCTACTAATATTATTTGTAAGAAATCATTCAACTAACATTCTAACAATACTCCTAACAATCAAAAATCTAAATCAATTAACTAGCAAAATAACAAATAACAATTGTAAATAGTTAAGCATTGTCTACACTGAATGAGTCTTTGATTCTGATTTCTAAGATAAATAAATAATTGAGATTTTGATTTCTGCATTCTGAAAAAAAAAGGAAAAAAAAACCTCATCATCAATTGATTCCAGGCTTCCAGCAAGATTTTAGAACTTCAGACTTGGAGAATAATTGAATAAGATAACTGTGATAAGTTTTATTTAATGATCACTGATCTTCTGATCAGCAAGACAACAATGACGTCAGCGTGACAGCAAGCAACAACAACGAATGCAGGGTTCTTCACAAGGGACGAATGAATGAGATCAATTTTTTTGTTTGATTTGGACAATTGGAAAGCGCAGGAGGGGCCAAAGCCCAATTTTTTAATTTCTAAGCCTAATATGGATAAAAAAATATACGGACTATTAGCATTCTAATGAAAAAATCAGGGGTGGGGGGGGGGGACACAACCCCTCCTGGCCCTTTATATACTTCGCCCCTGCTCATACTCATCCCAAGTATTGTCTCACAGTCCCAAAGTCCTAAAATCACAAAACAATTTAACACATGCGAATGTGTCCAAATAATCATAAAAATTTCCCTAGACTCTACTAGGACTTCTTCCATGCGTATCTTCAATCATCAATTCTGCTTCAACTCGGTTGGTGATAGAAATTCCAAACCATGGGATAACTTTATGGATTATACCAAAAATTCTTTCTTTCTGCCAACCGAAAGTGTACTTCTACCATAGTAGACGTATTATTTATTAGACGCATTCGAAAGGCAAGATACCTCTCTTACGATATCTTCCGATAGGTTTCATTCACTATCATAAGCCTTTCATTTACTCCATCTACTCAATTCTCTACAAGTCTTCACCATAACGTTTTGTACACCCAAGC
Source organism: Lactuca sativa (assembly GCF_002870075.4). NCBI lineage: Eukaryota > Viridiplantae > Streptophyta > Magnoliopsida > Asterales > Asteraceae > Lactuca > Lactuca sativa. Next base: position 254,034,394 of record NC_056627.2, read on the forward strand.
AGACGTTCGGCGTACTAGGCGAGAATTTAAGATAGGAAAGCTTTATTTACGATAGACGTATAAATCTCGTTATCACTCTGAAACGTTACATGCTAGTTCTAATTTCGTAGTCATACGCTAAGAATCCTAAACACATAAGGTTTCCAGATCTGGTCGGCAACAGACCATAGATCCGAACAAATAACATCATATATGGCAAACATATAACATTTAGCACATAAAAACATTTTAGGCATCATTCCTAAAATATAATAGTGCTTGTGTCAATTTAAGTGTACTATCTAACATATTTTAGACATACTCCTTACGATCATTACTTAGCATTCTAAGTTTAAGTCTAGAAATCCTACAAATTCTTAGTTCGCTTAAACTAATGCTCTGATACCAACTGTGACATCCCCAATTTTACAGCCAGAAAAGACCGATTTGTTTATGCTTTAATTGAAAATCAGGGTATATTTTTAAATAAATATATTGCGGAATTTGTTCCCAGAAAAACATGATAAATATATTATCAAAGCCTTTCCGAAGAAATGTATTTTATTCATATTAAAACTTTGGGATGTCATCGTCAATATTGAAACATAAGCATAAATAGACCTTAAATTTATTTACACTAGTGATCTACATCTCCTTTAATCTCTCAGTGTAAAGTAGTTTCGTATCGACACCTGTGATACAAATAAGCTTGAGTGGGTCAGGTTGGGAAACCTGGTGAATACATAGGGTTTTCAACCCACAATAATATAATTATTATGTTTAATCATCAAATAATTAACCCAATTACCCATCCTCATTATCTTCATTTAATCTTCCCTAAAGATATTATCCTAAGGGTCATCTCCTATATCATATTTACCTCTCATCTCCTTACATCTTATTTCCTTATATGTTTGTTCCTAAGAACTTTTCCTAAGGATCATCGCCTACATCGCATAGACAATACTAATTCAGGGATCACTCCCTCAATATGTGTCAAGTAAGGGTTAGGGTATCATCGCATGATTACAAAGCCACACCATCGCCTGGACTCGTAAATCATAATAAGGGGTTAGAGTATCAACGCATGATTACATAGTTACAACATCGCCTGAACTCGTATTCATCACCTACAGGTTATGAGTCTGCTGGTGTTTCCACGAGGTTGTCTATAATAGTCTGTGGTCGCCATCTATACTCTGGTAGAGGACTACATCTCCAAATTTCCGGACAAGGTTATAGTATCTTTCATCCTACATCACTGACTCATCATCACCTATCTATCACCTAATTTTCATCACCTTCCTATCATCACCTATCTCTCATCATTTTATTTCATCACACACCAACTATTGCATCTATCCATGTTTTATCCCAACATATTTGTAGATATAAAATAAATATATATTTTAAATCATTTAAAACATGTATAAAATCATTCATCCAGCATAGACAGCAGGTATTCAAATAATATGCACACATGGCACGTAATTTATATAAAATACTTCATATCTATGTGTAAGATGAAAGGGACCATGCACTCACCTTATTAGCGTGAGTTGATAGAATCTAACTACAAACGGTCGGCGACTCGTGATCGCCGGCCTCGGGATGCGGAAACAGCCTTCGGAAACGAGAGAGAGAGAGAGAGAGAGAGAGAGAGAGAGAGAGAGAAAGAAATGGTGTAAGGAATGAAAGGGCTGACCTTGCTATTTATAAGCTATTCTGGGCCATTTCACGTTGTGAACAATGCTCCCACGTCGTGGGCATAAACGTCATTGCATGCGTAATCGGTCCAGTTGCTCTGTCAGGCTCCAGAAGCATCAGAAGTCAGTTCACGTCGTGAACACTGATTTCACGTCGTGGTCTCTGACAGTTTGGGGTTTCGCGCCCCGAACTTCAGAAATTCATAACGTTCGCATACGAACTCCGTTTTCGACGCTCTTTATATCCACGCGTAGGTAAAAATAAGGTCTACAACTTTCATTTAGACTTAGTCGGCTAATTTTGAGTTTAATTTTTATTATATTATTTTTAGTAGGCCGGGACAGGAAAACTCCGTTATAAACTCATAACCCCTTCGTCTAACGTTCGTTTTCGTCTGTATTTCCGTCGTTGCACTACTATCGATGAGATATTCGATTCTTATTTAGAAAGTTTTGGCTAAATATCGCTCGATCCCATATTCGAACTTCGGGTTGTACAATGCTAAGCCGAAACTTCAAAAAATCGTAACTTCCTCATACGAAGTCAGATTTGGGCGTTCTTTTTATGCACACTCTCAGCTTAATGTATTCTACGAATTTCATTTAGATCGCTAAGGCCAAATATTGCTCTAACATAAATTCACTATTTACGTCGCATTAGGTTGTGTCGGTTCTGTCGCGAAACTTCGACAGATCATAAATTCTTCGTTATAACTTGGATTTTGACATTCTTTATATATTCAGATACCTTGTCACGACCACTACAAGTTAGTTAATATTATTCATTCTAAATAATCTTCTATCAAAAGTTGTTTTTGACACTTATTGTCTCTTAATTAACTAGACCTGATCTACGGGCATTACATTTGCGCATCTCCTCTCTCCTCTTACACTTGTTGGTTTGTTTTTGTTTTTTTAGGTGATGCTTTCATGCAATATTGGGTATTAGAGCTTTGCATAAGAAGATCTCAACTTTCATCTATTTTTGGACCTTTTTAAAGTCACAAAATTCCTTGTTTTTTGGTATTTTGTCTTTGGATCTTGAATTATTATGAGTTTTAGTCCATGAAATGATGTTTTGGTCCTAAAAAACTTTGTGGTCTTGGAGTTTTGATGAACTCCAAAACTTGTAAGTGATATATTTAGCTTATGGATCTTTGTCGATGAAGAAATAGGGTTGCCTTGAGTCCATGCACAAGTGTATGACCTTTTGGTGAGGTTTTTAAACTGAGGGTTTTAGATCTAGGTCTATGGAGTTGTTTAGATGGATAAAGTTCGAAATTTTATCGATTAGGATCCTTAGAAGAATAAGATGTGAGCTTTTGAGCTCTGGAGATTAAGGATTAAGTGTTTAATCCATTAAGCTGTTTTTTATGATCATCACGGTGTCGTGAGATGTGGTTTGTGGCATGGTGGTGGGTTTCAGTCGCGTCTATTTTGTCACCTTGTTGCCACAGGGCAATCATAGGGTTGGCCATGGCACGGTGGGTCAACCGTTGACTTTTGACTAATTTGACTTTTGGTCAAACTTTGGTAGAATTTAGTATCTGACTAAGGATTGGTCTCGGTTTGGCTTTAGGTAGCTTGGGTTAGTTGTTATGTTGCTGAGTTTGCTGTTAAGCTTCTGTTGAGTAGTTCATGTGAGTTTTCTCACTATATCATGTAGGATACTATGTGTCAGGATATGTTGTTTGTCTTTGTGGCTTACATGAAAGACCATGATTTGGCTCATAGCACTTGTATACAAGACTATGGGGGACCACAGCAGGAAAGACTGCAACGAGGTTGTAGCAATAAAGTGATTGTAAGACTATGATTTGACCCATAGTATTCACATGGCTTGAAATAAACTTGTTGGCTGAAATAGGTCATTGGGTTGAAACAGAACCGTTAGCCGAAATAGGTTGTTGGATTGAAACAAACATGTTACTTTATGTATGTTTATATGTGGTATCTTGGGGAACTCCCTAAACTTTGTGCTTACGGTTTTAAGTTAAGTTGTTTTAGGTTTTCTGGTAATGGAGGAAGGGCGTGACTTGATTGTATCGTATCCATTGGAGATTCCACACATAATAATTCTTATGTCTATACTCTAATAAATATTTTGTATCAGATGGTTTTATTTAGATCTTTGAAGCTATAATTTGAACAAATGTTTTTAATATTAAATGAAAATTTTGGTTTGAAATTTTGAGCGACACAAAAGTGTTTGAGGGCGAGACTGATGATGGTAGTGACAATGCTAATTATGATAGTGAAATGTCTAAAGGAGAAATTAAAGTTTCTACAAAGTACTTTTAAGTTAATTGATCATGGAAGTTGGTTAAAAAAAGACGGTTCAAAAATTGATCATCGGAGTTACAAAAATGTCACCATTTAGCCATATCAACGTTCAAATCGTGATAACCAAGCCATTGAAAGGGAAGAGAATTTTATAACCTTTTAAAAACTTTTAAAGCTTTTAAAAAAGTTTTACATGTTTTTAAAATTTGATTTATAGTTTTATAAAAATCTTTTTGTACTTGCATACTAACATTTTAAATGGAAATATTTTGAAATGTTTTAAACTTTTTTTAAAATCTTTTTAACACTTTCATACAATTTTTTTACAAATTTCATATCAATTTTTTCGAACGGTTTTTACAACATTTTAGAACTTTTTTTATATACTTTCTTTATAACATTTTAAAATACATTCGATTAAAATTAAAAGTAGTTGTACTAAAATGTAAAAAAAAAAATAAAAACTTTATGTCAAAGCATATAGATTGATGGAATTTTTTATAAATCCTTTGTTACCTTTCTACTAAAAAGTTGTAAACTTTTTTTCTAATTTTTATATATAACTTTTTTTAACTTGTTCTTATAATTATTTTAAACCTTTCTATACTGTCATACAATTTTCATATGTTCATATGATTTTTTTTAATCGACAGTACTTTAAAATGTTACAAAGAAAGTATACAAATATTGTAAAAAATTTATGAAACATTTTGAAAAAATTGAAAAAGAAGTTGAAAAAGGGTTATATGAAAAAAAAAACTAAAAATTAAAAAAAAAAAAAAAAAAAGCTCATAACAATTATTAATAAAAAGTTAAAAAATTTAAGATTTTAGAAAAGGTTGTATGACAAGTTATAAACATATAAAAACTTATAACGTTTATAAAAGAATTTTAAAAAAAAAGTTGTAAATAAGTATAGAAACTTAGAAAGTTGTAATAATTTATAATTTTTTTTAACAAAGTTGTAAGATTCATTTTGGACTTCACTAGCATAATTTTTCATTTTCGTAGGTCAAATTTGTGTTTTTCTTAGAATCGATTTTGTTTTGGTGATTACCGTATGCCAATTTCACACATGAAGCCTTTGTGGTTTAATTATTGTGCTTTTCTCCTTTTTAAGCACAAGAAATGAAACCGCAAAATGTGTTTAATTAATTAATTGTTTTTAAACAATAATTTAATTTTCAACATTATTTTTTGTGACTCTGCCCCAAATGGTTGTTCGCATTTGCAAGTGGTAGGTTTTTAACCCCTTATTTATCCTTTTCTTAGTTTGATGGCAATTCAACACAAACAACATACAATATGTCACAATATATAATATCTAAAAGAACATATATTAGTCGAACTAGTTCTTATTATAAAATTTGAACTAGTTTTTATTATGATGTTTCTCAAATAAGTCATTTTGATGATTTTTCGAACAAGTTAATTTTCAAAGAAGTTCTTATGAAGATTCTCTAATATAGGAAGAGTTTTTTTTTTAAATGCTTTGAATGTTTTATAAATAATATGAATATGTCCTAACATATAATAAAAAAACTTACTCAACAACTCAAACTCGTTCTTCATATATTTTTTCGGCAATCTTCTTCATTCTTTTCGAACATTTTTATTTCTTTTGAACAAAAAATTTTGCAAAATGGGTACCCCCTTTAATAACAATTTCAACCTTTAAATAGGGTAGCCTAAAAAATGAGTTCGAAAATACCCTTTTTTGAATATGGTGGCCATTTAAAATTTTGCAAAATAGATGGTTATTATAAACTATATGTTTAGCAAAATACGGTCATTTGGATAGATATTCCATAGTTCTTTTTTTTTTTTGTAAAGTATCCTTTGATGTAATGCTCTTTTTGAAAGGTTTATATGTTAGCATTTTAATTATGCATTGCATACATGATGTGTATGTGTATGATTGAATGTATTGAAAGCAAAATATATTTAGGGTGTGCCCAAGCGTACATAGAATTATTGTATGAATATCAATTGCATTGGTTAATTTTGAATAACGTGTAGACCGAAATAATATCTTTTAATTATCATTGCCAAAATCCAAACCACCTGGGCCTATTCAAATTTAGTCCAAAGTACAGGGAGTCTAAGTGTAAAATAACCTTATCCTCACCCTTCTCCCTAGAAAATGTATGTGGTGGGAGTAGCAGCTTGCTAAAGATGATGCTCATTTTGTGCAAACAAGGCTATGGGTTGTGGCCTTCATCTCCATAACACCCCGAATTTCACCAGGCATGTTCCACTTTCTGTACTTGTTTTTCTCTCACACTAACTGTGCTTATTCTTGAAATACTATTTCTCTTCATTTTGTTTTAAATTGCGTGAAATAAATTTTTGAAAAAAAAAATAGGTGATTTTAGACATATAAATATTGGTTTGGCATTTCAATGGTGTTTGTTGAGAAACTTAGGCTCTCTTTCATGGGCGGAGCTGCCATTACAAAGTCGATCCATAACCCACCGTCCACCATTTCTGGATACCATTTCTTCATATATGTCCACCATTTCATCATATTATTAAAAAAACCTATTTTAACTTGAAAGCATATATTAATTCATTTGGAAAATGTATTATTAGATTAATTACTGGATTAATAATATTCTAGGATATAACTATATAGTAAATGGCAATTGAATTGAATCCTTAAGAAGGTGTTTTATAATAGTATCTCAATAGTAAATTACTTATATATAATCATTTTCCGTTTCAATAGGGTTTACCCCATAGTTTCACTATCGGGTAACTTAAAAACTTCATCATGGTGTTGTGGCCTTCATCTCCATAACACCCCGGACTTCAATGGGACTCATATAAGACGCTTGAAGCTCTATCGAGAAAGAAGAAGAAGAAGTCAACCAACTTCCATCAAAAGTCAACCAGATGATCCCGCCACCATTTCTGTTCATGCTCATGAAGATGAGATACCTAAAGCAACATTAGTATGGAGAGCAATCAAATTACCAATCTATTCCGTCGCACTGGTTCCCTTGACCGTAAGTTGCTGTTGTTCCAAGAAGTTGCATTCTTCGTGCACTCCAACTGCTCGATGAAATGACATGACATCGTTTCTAAATAGGTTGGAACTGCAGCAGCTTATCTTCAGACAGGCTTGTTTAAAGCCAAACAATATGTTCTGCTTTTGGCTTCATCAGTTCTTATAATCACTTGGCTCAATTTAAGGTAACAACAACACCACCTAATTCATGAAAACCTTTTTCTCTTATATATAGCAACTGCATTCATGTTCCTGTATCATCTGGGCAGCAACGATGTGTATGATTTTGATACAGGAGCAGATATAAACAAGAAAGAATCTGTTGTTAACATGATCAGCAGGTAAATTACATTAATCTCCCTCTCTCTCTCTCTCTCTCTCTCTCTCTCTCTCTCTCTCTACATCTTTCTCTCACTAAATTTTTATGTATCATGCCTATGCAGCCGATCCATGACCCTAACTGCTGCTTTGGTGTTTCTTGGTTTGGGGTGTATGGGGATTCTTTGGGCATCCATGGAAGCTGGAAATGTGAGGTCAACCTTACTACTTGCTTCTGCCATCACTTGTGGATACATATATCAGGTACTAATTCAACACGTAAAAGTAACTGAAAAGTTCCCAAAATGCATTTCTTGATTTCTACCTCAAACTTTTTTCAACTACAAAATTACACAACAATGGAACAATTATGAAACTTGGTTATTTTAATGACATTGTCCCTAAAACGCTATAACTAATCCCTTACAGTGTCCACCTTTTCGGTTGAGTTACCATGGTTTGGGAGAACCATTGTGCTTTGCAGCATTCGGTCCGTTTGCAACCACGGCCTTTTACTTGTTGCAGGGTGGCGGCATAAGGGCGGAGATGCTACCAATAACCACCACAATTCTATCTGCTTCACTCCTTGTTGGCATTACCACATCTCTTATTCTTTTTTGTAGTCATTTTCACCAGGTATTGTTTTGTTTTCTTTTTTTGCATTGTTATCTTCATCCTTCTTAGTTCTCTGAAGTTTTCTTTATTTGAAAATTCAGATTGCAGGAGATAAGGCTGTAGGAAAGCTCTCTCCACTAGTAAGTAGTTTGTCTTTTTATCACTCACTCATGGCCTCATGTGTAGTATTAGTATCCTTTCAAAAAAAGTCAATGGTTTGACTTTATACAGGTGAGGATTGGAACAGAAACAGGTTCAAATGTGGTGAAAGTGGCTGTGATTTCTCTCTATTCACTTTTGGTTCTTCTTGGCATATGCAAAGCTCTTCCAATTACTTCCATTGTAAGTTTTTAAAATGAGCATTGCTATTTCTTACACTTAATCTTATGAAAACTGACATGAATTTTGTGGGTTAGTTTCTGTGTGCACTTACAGTACCCATGGGAAGGATTGTGGTCAGCTTTGTTGAGGATAACCACCAGGTTAGTTAGTTACAAAATCACAGAAAAAGTATTGATAAATTATCGAAGTGGTTTAAAAGATTTATTTATTTTTTTATTACAGGATAAAACGAAAATATTTATGGCAAAATATTTTTGTGTTCGATTGCATGGGTTATTTGGAGCTGCTTTAGCTGTTGGAATGGTAGCAGCCAGGATCCTAACGAGAAATAATGTACCCCAACCATTAATTTCTTAATTAAAATATAAAAACTTTTTCTGTAAGTGTTACCTGAGATATGAGTGAATGTACAACGGCTTTGAACCTCTTATGATTATAATTATAAGATTGAATTAATAAAGATAATGCATAGTATTATTTTTAATTGTTAGAGGATATTTTAGACATTTAACTAATAGTTTGATGTTACATGTTAACCATGTATAAGAGGTGATTGGAGTAATTTTATAACAATACTATAAATGAAATTCAAATAAAATAAGTGGAGTTTGGTACTGAATGAATCGAGGAATAAATGGAATGATTCATTTTATTGTAATGAAAAAGATGTTTTTTTTTGTTTGAAGGCATGGAATGGAGTGTTCTTGAAAGAACATGATTTCTTTTGTTTTTTTAGTTTTCAATGTTTACATAGAGGGTGTTTTCGTCATTCCATCATTTAACCGATAGAAAAGTGCAATATAATTATTTTATTTATATAACGTATTAAATTTTTATTAAAATCTTATTTGCACTTTTATGAGATTTTATTATGCTTAATTTGTATTTTTGTAAGGAAAAAGCTCGTTAATTATAATTAAATCATGTATATGGCAAGAGTTAAAATCATATACATTGTGTTTATAATATAATATAAAAAGTTTGTATCAGAATTTATTCTCTTTTTACATTCCAACAAAAAATATGACCATGAAATGTAATGACTCGTTTCATTACCTTGTTTATTCTTTTATTTTGTCCATTCCATTTTTTCGTCGTTCCATTCCATCTGACCAACGGAAACAAATACATATATACAAAACAAAAATATCTACTTACATAGTTACATTGAACTTGAGAATCAATATAGCCCCAAAAACTTCCACCAAAAACCGCCAACAACCCCCCATATCACACCATTAACACACGCCATAACAAACCCAATTCTGAATATATCCGGGAGGTCTACATAACCAGCTGTCGACACCAAAAATAAATAAAAAATATCAGTCCTAATTCATTCATGAGAAACAATTTGCAACAAAATTATTTTTCCAACAAAATCATGTGACATAAGACTCCACTACCCACAAAGGGCCCGGTTCACAATGGAACTGAAACTCTCACACTGTAGCTGGTGAGATTCGAACCCTGACACTGATAAGTTTGAGGAAACAAAAAACACACCTCCAAAGTAGACGGCAGCCTGGCCGCTACTATAATGTGTTAAAGCGCCAAATAAGTTTGTATTAAAAGCAAGAACAAGTGCAGCCATCACCCCAGGCACCCCGGCTGCCAAGTGCATGGCTAGAAAAGCGGAATATAAGGCTCCCACGTGACCTGTTTGACTTGCAAACATGTAGTGAATCAAGAAGTAAGCTGCTTGAAGAACACAAAAAGCTAAAGGCCAACTTAATGAGAAAGATTGCAGAGAATTAGCAACATAATTTGATATCCATGTTACTAATCCAAAGTTGGTCAATTGACTAGCCATGCCCACAAGCACTGCAAACCAAGCCAAAGTGTCCCATGCCGATTTTTCATTCAAGCAGTCTTCCCATTCAAGCACTCCTAACAACAAAAGTATTGATAAACTCAGCATTGCTGTTACAACACTTGATATCCCTATTGCATCCCTGTTTAAAATATTGATAAACGGAAAATGTCACTAAGTAGTAATCAAGTTTCACATTTGTCGCTAAATAGAAAATTTTAGGGCATACCCAAATACCCATAGAGAGACAGCAAGAAGCATGGTGAAGATCATCACCCATTCATTAGTTGTGATTGGACCCATAAGCTCGAGCTTTTTGGCAGCCATGGCAGGGGCTTCTGGTGTATCTTTGGTTTCCGGAGGGTAAATTTTGTATAATATATATGGAGTAAGAAGAAGAGAAGAAAAAGCAGGTACACTCGCCGCCGTGAACCAAGAAAGCCATGGGTCTGCGACCACCACCCCGAGTTCCGCCGCTAATTGCAGACATAAGAGATTTTGTGCGGCGGCGGTGAGGAAAAGAGCGCTAGAATTACTAGTACACTGTTAGAAAAGACCACCAGATTTCAAATTGAATGCAAATATGATCAGATAAATTCAAGATTTTAGTCATGGAGGAACCTGGAACTGTGACTGAATGAGATAAGAACCAAGCTTCTTCGAAGAGGGGTCATTGGGTTTACTCCCGGCTGACAGAGACAACGACTTAATAATCGGCAAGAAAACGCCACCGGCCCTGGCGGTGGTACTAGGCATCGCCGGAGCAATCAGAGCCTCGCTTAACGTCAATCCGTAAGACAACCCTAATGTACTCTTCCCTAACCATTTGACGAAATAGGTGGCGATTCTTTCACCTAATCCAGTCTTAACGAACCCACGAGCGAAAAAGAAGGAAATCACAATCAACCAAATTACTTCATTGGTGAAAGCACTGAACGCCGTTGAGAATGATAAGGTTTTGGTTACGATGGTGGTGGTGAGGCCTAGAAAAGCCCAAGCGCCGACTGGCAATGGCGATAAAACGAGCCCGGCGATGGTGGAGAGGAATATAGAGAAGAGTTGCCATGCTTCAGGCGTGACTTCATCAGGTTGTGGGATGAAGAAACGTACAATTAAGCCAACTCCTAGTGAGACTACTAAAGGTACGATCTTTGCGCCTTGTAATTGGAATTTTGGGGATTCTATGATCGATTTGTCATCATTCGACGACGATGCTGAAAAGGGTCTGATGGGTTTCGGGAGTGGAGTAAGGATGGAGGGATTGGAGGTGGTGAAGAGGAAGAGACGGTGAGGAGTGGAGGTGATTGGTGGTGGTAATGATCGGAGGAGGGGAAGAAAGGTGCGTTTTGCGGTGGGGCAAATGAGGGGCAATGGACGGAATTTGAAGTGTAAGGAGGCTCGTGAAGATGGGGAGACTACAGCGGAGTAAACTGCAGAGCTCCCCATAACCAATTGGAGAAGAAAATGGCGGAAATTTTGAAATTGATTTATAGAATTGAACAGGCGAGTGTGTGTGATTCACCGGAACTACGAACTGAATCCGCCACATATTCTGTTTGGAGCTACATGACATGACAGGAGGGTGAATTGCATAATTTGTGAAAGGTCCACCATTTCACCACCGGAAGTAGAAGACGCTCGTGGTTAAATGGGTAAGGAGCATGTGTGGCTGTGCATGGTCACCTTTCAATGTCTTGTATGGTCCGCATGCCAAGATAGGACATCCTTTTTCCAACATTATTAAAAGAGTAAACTGCAAAATTAGTCCCTGTCGTTTTGGGATTGAAGAGTACCAAAGAATTAGCGAAAGCCTTGAAAAAATCCAAGAAATCTTTCATCTAGGTGATCAAGCCTGTAAATCCGGCATTCAATGTTCTTTCCAGGCAAAATGAATGAAATTTTCGAATCTAGACACAATGAATCTCTATTCCTCTGTTGGATTTGGGTTTAATTTCAAGAATCCAAAAACAAAATATAAGGTTTTTAATAAATGGTTGCAGGTATAGATTTAAGAAAATCCGTTTGTAGGTTTAAATAATTAAATTATTGTTATTCATTATAAGTTCAGATTTATTATACTAGATCAAAAAAGTTGCTAAATTGTATCACGGGTAAATGCCACAAAAAACACTCTTTTTACACAGAAATTCGATTTTGACACTGTGTTTTTTCTTGTGTCAATTTTGACACTGTGTTTTCCAATTTGTTACAATTCTGACCACTTGACCGGTTAACCAGGTTGCATGCTGACGTGGCATGATGACGTGTCAGTTTTGATGACGTGGCATGCTGACATGATATGCTGACGTGTCAAAATTGAATTTTTTTCTCACAAAAAACACTAAGTTTTCATTTTTTTTTATTTTGACACTACGTTTAATTTTTTCTTTCAACTTTGACACTATGTTTTTTTGTTGAACATCATTTTTTCCAATTTTGTTCAATGTTGACAATTTTCTATTTGAAACCGTATAAATATTTTTTAATACATTTAAATCGTATAAATATGTTTTTTTTTCATTTAAAAACCATAGTTTTGTATAAATACATTTTTTTACACTCAAACCATATTTTTATGTATAAATATGTATTAGCTATATAAAAACTGTATTTTATATTAATATGCAACTTTAAAATGTGTTTGAAGGTTTATAGACGTGTAGTTAATCAAAATTTGGATATTAAGTTTGCAACCCATCAAATTTTTACATCTTATTAGAAGCTTATGGTTAGTTTGATTCTCATGATATAACTAATGCTTTGAATGTAAGAAAAAAAACACATTGTATTTAAATAAAAATGTGGTTTTTAAACGAAAAAAATATGTTATACGGTTTAAAATGTAATAAAAAAAAATATATTTATACGGTTTCAAATGGAAAATAGACAAAATTGAACAAAATTCGATAAATGATGTTTGATTGGAACAAAAAAAACATAGTGTCAAAATTGAAATAAAAAATTAAACTTAGTGTCAAAATAAAAATAAAAAGTGAAAACTTAGTGTTTTTTGTGGAAGAAAAATCAATTTTGACACGTCAGCATATCATGTCAGTATGCCACGTCATCAAAACTGACACATCATCATGCCACGTCAGCATGTAACCTGGTTAACCGGTCAAGTGGTCAGAATTGTAACGAATTGGAAAACACAGTGTCAAAATTGACACAAAAAATAACACGGTGTCAAAATCGAATTTTTATGTAAAAATAGTGTTTTTTGTGCCATTTACCCGGCTCTTGATTGACATTTCTAACAACATTATTTTTGCGATTACTATGGACATATGCAATCTCAATATATGATAATATGAGTGTATTAACTACTATCATTATCAAACCACTTAGGTGTGATGATTTGGTAAGGTAAATGGAAATCCATGACATGAGACGTAACCTCATGTTCAGTAGAGCTCACCTAAAAAAACCCTAGTCCTTATTAAAAAAAAAACTACTATCATTATTAGACATAAAATTAAACGTCATATTCGACTTTTTATTTTTATTTTGTGTATTGAAATCATAAAATTAAAATTATTATTAAATAAAACAATTAATCGTTATATATATTGCTATTACTGATATATAAAGTATATCAACCAAGTGGATAGTCGAGTAAATTCCACTACCAAAACTTATCTTGCCATTTCCGGATAGCCATCCTGAGCTAGTGAGCTTCCCTCGCCTTTGTGGTAATCTTGATGAATAAAAAATGGACCATAACGATATGTTGAGCCCATGAAATGGGTTTCTTACAGGTCCATTTTTAAAGAATGGGGATGTTTAATTTTATGTATTATTTTTGATTATTTTGATTATATATTCGTGATAAGTTGAAGTAAAATTACTATAACAGTCAACCCTTGTAAAATGTAATGGTTTTTTTTTCAATACATTTTGTAAATGATATTTCGTTTGGTTCATGTCTTTAATATTTCTCAAATAAACATAAAACTATTATGGAAGTTTGTTGCTTGTCAATATATTTTGTAAATTATATTTCGTTCGATTCATATTTTTAGTATTTCTCAAATAAACATAAAACTATCTATTATTGAGGTTTGCTTCTTTCCACAATACATTTTGCAAATTATATTATTGATGTTTGTTGCTTTCCAGTACATTTGGTAAATTATAGTATTTCGTTTGATTCATGTTTTTAATATTTCTCAGATAAGTAAAGTGATAATTCAAGGCTATAAATTGCTTTTTTTTATGCTAGTTAAATAATAATTTTATGTTTATGTAATTAATTTTAATTGTTTTATTAAAAATGGTTTAAAGATGAAAAAGATGACCTGTCTATTTCTGTGTATTTAGAGATGTGATGGAGGTAGATAGAAAGATATATACTAAAAAAAACTAATGTGCCGTTTATGTGGTTTTAAGGATACGAGGAAAAATAAAATAAATATCCACTACCCTAATTACTAATAAAAATACATATACAAACAAATACAAATGAAAAGATCTTCCAACATTCATAAGTAAGAAACGAGAACTCTATGGATCGTTAATTGAACTTGTAGTTTAAATTAGCTGCCTCACGAATTAATAACATGAAATTTTACTTTATAAGAAAAAATAACATGACTTAAATCCAAATTCTTGTGTTCTGATAAGACGTACAGCGTATTGTTTATCCGTGACAGAGCTATTTCGGGACGACCCGTGAGATGAGCAAAACCGCAGTAACCAAGCAAAAATCGACACGTGGATTGGGAGTTTGGGGGAAACAAGAGGCTGCTATATTGTGGCCTGTGGGGATGGATAATCATTAAAAAAACATGCAATGTATATGCTATATACCAACCTGGATTTGTGTTCTATCGTGGCATGCTCTGACTTTGACTTTTTTGTTTAGTCAATCGTTGGTCAGCGTTATCTTTTCCTTTGAATAAGTTGTTTAACAAGTTTGAATACGTTATTCACACATAATAATGGTATTTGATCGATATTGAGTTCGCTGAATTTTATTGATGGGCTGATGGCAACTTAGCTCTTAAGTTAGGGAGATATTTTTTATGACAAGCATGATCATTTATTTGTAGCAGTTTTTTTTAAATAAAATAAAAAAATTAAAAGATCATTTATTTCTAGCTGTTTAAAATAACGGTGACTATTCGAGACTTCGTTTTTTTTTATGACAAGCATGATCATTTATTTTTAGTGCAATTCAAAAATCAAAAGACCTCTTGCTGAAGTCTGACTATTCGAGACTTTGTTTTTCAACAGGTATTAGTAATCGAAGGTCTTCAATCTCCTCGTAACTTATGCTTTAGCTTCACTCACAACCCATTTTTTTTTTTTTTTTCAAATTAGCCATAAATGATTACAACCCCAAATCAGTTAGATTGAAATATGCTTCAATAATCTTGTTTTACTCTTATTTGTTTGTTAATCGATCAATTTCTTAATTAGATATCAACAAAATCAATATCATTAATAATTTTTGAGATTATTATAAGGCAACTACTGTCGATTTCTTAATGCAAAGCCGCCGAAAAAATGTAATTATCTTTGCTTGTTTTGTTTCAATTAGTTTATTATTTCTTTCGGAATTCCAATCATTCTTCGTTTCAACGTAATATATATTGTCAAAACCCTAATCTTGGAAATTTGATGAGTTTAAATGTTTTGAAATTAATTTTTCACTATGTTTATTTTTTCAATATATGTGTGGCGTTTTTCATTTTTGTAATCATCATTGCAATAGGTAATCGGAAGTAAAAGAAACATAATAATAATAATAATAATAATAATAATAATAATAATAATAAGTGGTATGTAATAACCATCTTGTAATAATTTTTTGGCATTTTAGACATAATTAAATATAATATGAATATGATTTTTCATGTATATATGTCTTTATGGTTGTGTTCTTTTCTTATCTTCTTGTTTTTTCTTATAGGTTGGAGTTTGGTAGTGATAGATTGCACTTGTAGTGAACTCATTTCTCGGCTAAGGAAAATGAATTTGCTAAAGATGTCGATTTGATAACTCTAATATTCATCATAAAAACGAAGTATATTGTTATTGTGGGTAAAACATTATAAGTTCATTGTTATATTTGTTTTATTATAGGCGAAAAATATTATAAGTACGTTGTTATTTTTTAGAATAATAATAAGATGTATAGTGCTACATAGTTACATAAACTGTGAGGCTCTCGTAGCATTTTTAGAAGAAAAGTTGGTCACTGACTCTTCATAATCAATATTTTCCAATACGTTATTCTCAATAACTAGCATGCCAATTCATTATGCATTCTTCGTGACATTGTGGATCGTAAGTATGACTTTAATGACCCCAGTTTTGATCTCTATTAACACCCCCATTATCAACATTAATATCACCATTATTTTGATTATGAGAAGAAACTTAAGGTTTTTTTTCGGATAAATATATCAAGAGCCTTACTTTGAGACTTGCTTAATTCATCATATCTTTTCCATTTTTACGTTTTTCACTACCTAGTAGATGCCTATGAGACATAATTTTTGAAAATTATATATGAGATAACATTAACAACAATGTAAAAAATCATAAACATTATTCTAATCAGCTAAGTAGATGCCACAAAACAAGAACATAATTACATAAACTAGAAGGATAAAGGATCTATAAATTATAGGAATCACTAAAAACATAAATCAGATTTTGTAATGCACTAATGTGGAGTCAGAAATTCAGTCATTCAAAATATGTATGTTAGTGTGTTACTTCGTTAAACGAGAGGTGATTAGATTAAAAAAATCAAGAATAATGGAATACTTGTTAAATTCAGTCGGCGATAAAAATGAGAGTGGGGGTGCAATAAAAATGAGAGGCAGTCCAGTGGGCTCAAAAAATCAAGAAGCAAGAAACATCGCTTTTGTAACACCCAAGTTTTGGTAAGTTTCCCTTTTAAGTCCCTAATGTAAAATTTCTTTCGATTTAGTCCCTTGGTTAGTATGTGGGGCATACTCATTGAGTACGTTTAGCGTACTAGCCACATAATTGGTCACAAATATTAACCACGTACGTTGGTCGTACGTGGAGTACACATGGCATACGTATGTATGAGCTAAACCCTAGTTTTTAGGGTTTGCACTCTATTTAAGGACCTTAAGTCCCCCAAGTCCCTTACCTTTTTCAGCCTCCATTGCCCTTGAAGTGAAAATCTAGAACCCTAAGCAACCTTTAGTGAATTTGTGAGCTTCTTGAGTTATTTTTGGTGTTCTTTAGAGCCTTTGAAGAAGAAGGAAGCTTGAGAAGAAGACAGGACGTTGGAAGAGCTTGTAGATCCAGAAGTTTGGCACCATTTCTGACCCATTGAAGGTATCAAGCTTAAAACTTGACCATTGCATGCTTAGATCTAGTTTTAGGGTGGAAAATGTCATCTTTTGGTCCCATAGTTTGGATTCTTGGAGTTAAGGAACTTCATACCATATGAGTTGTCCTTTTGAGCTCTTTGAGGTGTTTTGAGTCATAAAAATCGGATCTTGATGGTTAAGCCTCAACCATGCAAGTGTTAGGGGCCATCCAAGTGTGCTTATAGACTTGATTCATGTTTTGAACCCCGTCCTTGCATGCAAAATCATAAAGTTTGCAACTTTACGGCTTAGGACATTTCTAGGGATCTGGATCTAAGTTTTGGATGTAAGGTCTTAAAGGATTAAGACATGGAAGTAAGATTGGGTTGGCAGACCAGTACGTCGTGCATACTCAAGTGTATGTTATGCGTACTAGGTTAGCACCTCGACCCCTGGTCAACACCAGTGTACGTTGGGCGTACAAGCCAAGTACATCGCACATACACAATATGTGGGCTTGGAAGATTTTGGGGTTGTTTGGTGTTGGGCTTTAGACTTGAAAATTTTGGGCCTTGAGCCCACCCGAATGTAGAAAGTAATTTTTGGGCCTAAGGCCATGTTTGGGGTCCTTGGGCCATATTGGGCCTTAAAGGCCCTATGGTGGGCTTGGATGCCTTTTTGGATTTTTGTGGATTTGGGTCTGGGAGAGAAAGAGGCCCGATAAGGCGAAGGTAAAGGAGTCTTTTTGCCTTAAGTCAAGAATTAGGGTTTTGGACTTTTGGGTTAGATTGTGACCTAATTTCTAATTAGGGTTTTATGCTTGTGCGGTAAGGAGAGGAGTTCGCGAGTCATCCACTGAGTGCGATTTGATACCCACAGTCTGAGGCGAGTGTTCCTTTGCAGTAGTCATTGGTCAAAGGAACCAAGGCCGACCCACTAGTTTATGTTATAACATGAAGATTGTCTTTGTGATAATTTCCAGTTATGTCTAGGGATGAGATTTAGAACCGGAAAACCGTAACCGGAACCGTTAGAACCGGAATATATAGAACTAGTTCCGGGTTTAAAAATTGGCTTTATCCGGGTTCCGGGTAATCCGGGTTTGGGTACATCGGGTCCGGGTAAACTGGGTCTAAAAACCGGAACCGATGTTTGGCACTACTTTTAGGGTCGGAACCGGATTTTATGAAACGTTTAAAAGATGCATATCTCATTTGTTTCAACTCCGATTGACATGCGGTTTTTTCCAACATGTAGTTTAGAGTTTGTACATGATTTTAGACTATAAATTTGCCATTTTTAGTTTTATATTCATTGAGTTACAGTCCCTCAAAGTCGAGATATCAAAGCTGGAAGTTTTTAGTTTTTCAGTTTTTTTGTATTCAGTGAAAGTTTTAAAACATGCATATCTAATTCGTTAGAAATCGGATTGACATGTGGTTTTCTCCAACTTGTAGTTTACAGTTTATACATGAGTTTAGACTATAATTTTGTCATTTTTGGTTTAACATTATATGATTTATAGTCCTCCGAAGTCGGGATATCAAAATTGAAAATTTCCAACTTTTCAGCTATTTGTTTTTGTACTTTGTATTATGTGAAAATGTTAACACATGCATATCTCATTCGTTTAATGTCGGATTGACATGCGGTTTTTTCCAGAGTGAATTTTAGAGTTTGTACATGATTTTAGACTATAATTTTGCTAATTTTGATTTCATATTCAATGAGTTACAGTCCCCCAAAGTCGGGATATCAATATGAAAATTTTCAAAGTTCAACCCACTAAGTAATAAGTAATTACAAAAAAATTCCGGTTTTTCCGGGTTTTTGGTTCTAAACCCACTTTATCCTGTTCCAACCTACCCACTTTGATGTTTCCGGGTTTTCCGGTTCTAGACCCACTTTATCCGGAACTGGTTCCTATATACCGATCCGGTTTTCGGTTCTACAAAATCCCGTTAACTGGTTCCGGGTTTTCCGGGTCCGGGTCCATATAGTCCGGGTTTGGACCCACTTTCATCCCTAGTTATGTCTATATTTGCTTGATGAATCTGTGATTACTGTTATGATATTATATGGTAGTAGTATGGGGTGAAATAGACTTGGTATCCGGTTGAAATAGATTGAAGTGGTAGTAGTATGGGGTGAAATAGACTTGGTATCTGGTTGAAATAGACTGAAGGGATAGGTCAGCACCCAAATATGCTTGGCAGTATCCGGTTGAGATAGACCGAAGGGGTAGGCCAACACCCAGATATGCTCGGTAGTATTCGATTGAAATAGACCGAATGGGTAGGCCAACACCATATATGCTTGGCAACATGTTTGTTTAGTATGTGATATGTTGGGGGAACTCACTAAGCTTTGTGCTTACAGTTTTCAGTTTCTGTTTCAGGTACTTCCAGTTCGAAGGGAAAGGGCTCGACTTGATCGCACCACATCACTCTATGTTTTTCCACACTTAGTAATTTTTGGATTTGTCCTTTGATAATATGATACAATGTGACTCTTTTGAATATTTTGGTATTTGTTTCTTATGAATTGGATGAATTTAAAAACAAAATTTTATCTGTATTTTTGGGATGTTTACAGCTTCAGTTTTATAGTTGCCACAAATTTGGAATTTTGGAATTTGAACAAACTGTGAGCACTTGCTTGTCGAAAATCTGCATTAGCCATTATTATACCAAATGAAATTTTTTACTTTAAGCCTACTTTTTAAATATAAGTTGTTACAATTTTAAATGTAGTGTGGTCTCTTGGAATTGAAGGGTGTTTTAGATTTCATTTAAAAATAACTTATTGACTTTATAGCTATTTGAAAAGTTAACAAGTCAAAAAAAAATGTTTGCCAATGTGAAAGATTTTTAAAATAACTTTTCATCAACCCTTTAAAAAAGAAGATTTCAGTAAGTTAGAATTTTAAACTTTTCAAAACTCCTTATGACTTTTTGGGTTGTAAAATCTAGAATACCCCTTACAAGATGTATAAGTTAAGAGAAACACTTTTTAAAAAATAACTTTTTGACTTGTTAACTTTTCTCACTACAAAAGTTAATCCAAATGTTTTTTAAAACTCATTTTCTTACAACCATAAGTCAATGAGTCCTTTCGCGTAAAAGTCCTTTTGAGATTCAAAATGAAATTCCAAACACCCTCTTGGAACAAAACATGATGGTATTTTGTCTTTGGGATTACCAGTTTGTCGGTTATTGGACAATGGACAATGGACTGAATCATATGCCAATCTATCTCATCTTATCCATATGTATCTTTTCTTCTATCTCTTCTTATGCCTTATCATTCTATTATCTCATTCTTATACTCTACTATTTACTAATCTTCTCGAATAACATACACCACTATTCTTCCCAATCATCTAACTCTTTTATCTGTAACGCCATGTTACGAATCGTTTCCTAATGCGGGGTGGTGACCCAAAGACCGAGTATCATCAGGATTAGGGCCTTTGAAGAAAAGAGATTTAGACCCATTTGGGTATGGGTAATGTAATTTGGATGATCTAGGAGTTTAGTTTGTGTTTTGGAGCCAAGGGGTATTTCGGTAAAGTGTCAGTACGGGCATTTATGGAAATTGGAATTTTGTTTGGGAAGATTTTATGAGTTGATAGAAGTGTAGAGCTTCTCATTACCTATTCGTGGATATAAGGATCATCGGAAACTGACTTATAATGAAGAAGTTATAGCCTTCGGAAGATTCATGGTTTTATGGTTAAAGCAAGTACGTAGGGCGTACACATGTGTACGCATGGCGTACTAGTTCTAAGGCCGGTACGCGAAGCGTAAAATGGTGTACATTGGGCGTACAAATCATTTTGATCGCGGGTGCTCTAGGGAGTACGTTGGACATACCAGAAGTATGTTGGGCATACTCCAGTCAGACACAAACCCCAATTTAGGGTTTTGGACCCTATTTAAGTTCCTTAACTCACCACCAAACCCTATTATCTTCATCCTCCATCCCACCAAACCATAGAACGAAACCCTAGCCCCATTTGAGTGATTTTTGAGCTTTTGGTGGTATTTCATTCTTTTTGGTGTTCATAGAGGAAGAAGGGACTTCTTAGAGAAGTGTGGGATTGCTTGAAGCTTTTGGATCCAGGCTTCTTGCATTTTGATCTACACTTTGGAGGTATAAAGTTTCTATCTTGATGTCTCTACGTGTTAGATCTAGTTTAAGGAGTAATTTGGGTTCTTTTTGGTCCTTAGATTAATCCTTGTAAGTATGAGTTACTCCAAGAGCTTATAATGATAGATCTTGGCCTTTAGGAGATCCCTTGTTCATAAAAATGTCATCTTGATGAGTTATTTTGGAACATGCATGATTTTGAATGTTTATTATGGATGTTATTAAGGATTTGGTCCCATTAAGCCATGCAAAGGAGTAAAGTTGCCAACTTTACGTGTTAAGACATCTCATTAGGGTCACATCTAAGTTTGGAAGTCATTAGCTTAACCATTAAGCGCTTAATATGGATTTTTGGTCCCTGATGAGTACGTTGGGCGTATGCAGGAAGCACGCTTAACGTAATGAAGGTTTTGTGCATCATCCGTTTGTACTCTATGCTTTGAGGGTGACTACTCCCTAGTTTGCCATTTTGGGCTTTTTGAGATTTGGGCCATTGGACTTCTGACTTTGGTCATGGATGAACTTAGGGTTTTATTGGAAGTAGTTCCATGATGGTTTTGGGTCCTAATCGGGTTATTGGGGCATAATGGGCTTTTGTTGCTTTTGATTTGGGCTTTGGATTGCCATTTTGGGTTTTAGGCTTTTTATGCATTTTGGGTTGGGACTTGGTTACGGAACTAGTAAGAAAAGGGTAAAATGGTCATTTACCCTTTAGGAAGTTGGTTTATGGAGTGGGCCTCGGATTTTCGGTTATCTGGTTAATTATTGATTAAGGTTGTATTTATTGTTAGTTGGTGCGAGGTTATCCGGTTCAGCGGCCCGAGTAGTTATTTGATTATCAGCAGATTGAGGTGAGTCTCCTCACTGAGTTTAGTGGGTCAAAGGCACCAATGTCGTGTAACATCCCAAAATTCAAGAAAAAAAAATTCATTTTTAATATGACTAAAAGACATTTTTAACTTTGTTCACACACTGAAAAGCATTTAAAATAAAACATTTATCAGAGTGCATTCCTAGAAATCACACATTGCAGAAAACATGGGTATATGCGTTGCGATCATCCCAAGCTCCTTTATTTGAAAGCCGAAGGTACCTGAAACCAAAACTGAAAACCGTAGGCACGAAGCTTAGTGAGTTCCCCAAATACCACATACTATACAATTAACATACTGCCTAGCATATCCGAGTGCTGGCCTACCCTTTCGGTCTCTTTCAACTGGATACTGCCTAACATATCTGGGTGCTGGCCTACCCCTTCAGTCTTTTTCAACCGGATAAGGGGTCTATTTCACCCCTACCCCTACCACATAATATCCTAGCATATAAGCATATAAATCGCATACTGTCATACATAACTGTGAGCCATACATATCATTCATATATCATAATTAATAAAGGTGCTATGTGTCGTACATAGTATTGCCATTATGCCACGGGCCGCCTTGTGGTCTTTCTTGCCAAGTCTGGGGCCACTCCCTGGGTCTTATAGACAAGTGCCAAGAGCCACCTCCTGGTTTTCCATGCAAGTATCACAAAGACAACTAACATATATATTGTTCTACTTAGCTAATTAGCATATAGTATGCCAGGAGCCACCTCATTGCCTTTCATACATAATGCCTAGGGCTAACCCCTGGTCTTCCTACAATACATAAACCAAATGGGCCAACATTGGTGCCTTTGATCCATACAATCAGTGAGGAGACTCACCTCGAACGTCAAAGCTTACTGCACGAAATCCTTAGTTGCTGCCCTGACAATCCCCCGAGCTATCCATACCAAAACATCACCTAATTAGTAATTAGGTTCCAAACCAGGATCCATAATCCTTACTTGGGGTGAAATGACCGTTTCACCCTCGACCTATCAAGGCCCGAATTATAAAATCCATGAAAGCCTATCAATGGCCTAATTTTCCAAATTAGGCCCAACCCCTACATGGAACAACCCTTTTGAACCCATTCCATACTTCATAACCCTACAGGGGTCAACCTTGGTCAAAGTCAACATACTAGTCAAAGTCAAAGTCAACGGTCCGAGTTGACTCATATAAGTATGAGTTATAGAGAACAGTTATTTCCAAAAGAGACATGATATATTTCAATATACATAATTGAGGTTTTATTTAAAGTTGAAATTAACAAAATACCTTATCTTGAGGATTTTGATTTCAAGAACAGAAAAAAAATGTTATGTTAACATTTAAAATCTTTTTAAATAGTGCAAGAGATGTTAATTTAGCTATGACAAGGTTGTTAAAATGACAAGAAAAATACTTTTCAAACATCAAATATCTTAACCCATATAAGATGCCCCTAAACCCTTGTTACAATGTTATTGCAGCTAAAACAAAAAGAACAAAAACACATGTAATCATATTGTGATATATGATGATTTTGGAGTCCTTGAATTTTTGTACAAAAGATCTCTTAGGAAGAGAGGTGAGACTCCAATATCTCACATGGTATCATAACCTAAAAACTCAAGACACGTCTAGTCTAATCTCATCATTCATCAAGACTTATTGAAGTCCCACATCGACTAAACACAGTCTTATCTACCTCTATATAAGTAGGTCCATGATGGTTTTGGGGCCGAATCGGGTTATTGGGCCATAATGGGCTTTTGTTGCTTTTGATTTGGGCTTTGGATTGCCATTTCGGATTTTGGGCTTTTTATCCATTTTGGGAGGGAAAACGAAACATTTCCTTATAAGGGGAGTGGATACCTTTCCTATCACAATGTGTTTTAAAACGATGATGGTAGCAGATCCCATAAGAGCTATGCACTTAAGCGTGATCGGGCGGGAGTAGTACCAAGATGGGTGACCCCCTAGGAAGTCCTTGTGTTGAGTAGACGAGAGCGGACAATATTGTGATACATTACAGAGGGGATGCTACACCTGGGATGAGTTTGTGACCTGATTTAGAGTCGAGTTTGCACCAGCTATTGAGGTTTAGCAAGTGGTGAAGGAGTTTTCAGGACCTGCGCCAGACGATTGAGACAGTGGTAGAGATCATTGCCAAGTTCCGGGAGAGAGCTTTATTGGTTTTGCAGTATGCTGCGGGCGAGGAGATGAAGAAAGTGAGATATCATGACATGTTGAGAGATGAAATTAGGGAGTTCGTGAGTCTATCAGGGGTATGAGACCCTGAATGATATGATTGCTAGAGCCCGAGAGCATAAGATTGATTTGGAGCAGCTCGGGAAGAGGAAGCCAAAGAAAACTCAGATTTCAGTGGGTAAGGTGAAGAGGTTTAGGACTCAGGATTCACGTTCGAGAGGCCATCAGGGTCGGGGACGTTGTTCCAAGTGCGGGAGGACCCATGAGGGTAGGGAAGGAGCCCCAACAGCGAGGATTCGATCATTTCAGTGTCAGTCAGGGGAGGCTAGAGTTTCAGCATATGTTATTGCAGGCATGTTACCATTTGCTTTCTTCATGCTTATTATCAGTATTTATATTGCTTTAGAATCTTGTATTGGTTTGGGTAAGCATTATCTTTGGTTTAGTTCTCTGTTATTGCCTGGGTTATATCATCAAGAATTGTTATATTCCATTTTGCATGCCAAGAGTCATTTGTGGGACATATCTTGCTGAGTGGGTTTCAGTTTGTCGGATTATTGTTCCGGTTCCTTGATGGGGTCAATTCAGGGGTATTATTTGGAAGTTCTATGGTTGGATTAGCTGGTTAGTTCTCTAATGAAGTCAGAGTTCAATCGTATTAGCATTTGATCTGGTAAGATCGACATTCATCTATAAAAGAACCTTTGGGTTCAATCACTGCCGTTGCTAAGGAAGGAACGGTAGCAAGAAGATGAAGGTGGAAACCGCATGAGTTTTTTTTGTTCATTGGAAATGTCAGGGGAATTTTATTATCACAAGGGTTGAAGATGGTTAAAATGCATATATTATTTTGAGGATGGGAAGTTGGAATGAAGGTTTGCCAGATTCAGAGCAAGGGTTATGGTTTTCTTCACCAGCATAAAGGACTTAAGGATTTGGTGTTGTTTCATGGGAATCGATTTGGGTTATCGGGTTTGCTAAGATTTCGAGGAGTATTCATCCAGATTTCAAGAGTTGTGCAATCATCAATATTGGCTAGTAATGGAATGCTAGTTCTTAGTAAGCTCAGGTCGTCGACAGTTCGAGTTATAAGGAGGTAATATGGGTTGGAAATCCATCAAATTTTTTGGTTTGGAAGAGCTTCGACTAATCCAAGTGGGGGAGAATCGTTCAAATTTCTGGAGTTGAATAAGGTATGAAACTAGGGTGAGTTTCACATCCCAGTCAGGAGGGAAGACGAATCAAGTGGCCATCTGGATTAAAGATTGTGTAAGTTAGGAGTTCAGGAAACTTCTAACAGCGAGTTGGCGTCTTCTTTGTGATGGATAGCAGGCGTATGGATGGATCTAGGTTGAGGGTTGTGTTAGAGCCACGCTACATGTTCTTGTCTGATGATGACTTTGGGGTTCGAAGCATGACCCGAACACCTGATTGGGATTTATTTTGATGTGGGTTCGACTCAAGATGATTTTGGTTGATATGGTAGAGGTGTGGTACGACCATGGGCGATGACCATGGTGAGATAGACGTGTTGCAATACTGCGGGGTGGCCGTAGCGTTCACTGGAGTGGCAGATAATATGGAAGTGTTGTAAGTCTATAGTGGGATCATAGCGTTCACCAGATTAAGGTAGACCATCGTTGGGGTGATCGTCAGTATAAAGGAGGATTAGCTCGTGCCTTGGGCAAGGCGGACAGTGGGGTCGGAGAGCATCTCTCTGTGTTATGGGATGAAGACCATTGGGGTTTGAGGCGAGGTTGGGCTTGTGTAGCTCTCGATGGGGTGAGAGTCGTGGGCATGGCCCATTCATTGGTATAGACTGGGTGAGACTCATGGGCGAGGCCCGTGTGATTATAGCAATACAGGTGAGACCTGGTAGAGACTAGTTTGGGTAAAGGAATTAGATTATGGTTTTAGTAGGATGATTATGTAGTCAGGGTGTGTCAGAGTGTGGTACATAAGCTAGGGTAGCCTTATCGATTGGACTCTCAGGAACCTGGTGGTTGGACCAAGTGTGAGACTGGTAGTTTCAGCGGTGGCTGGGGATTCTTACATCTTGGTTTCGTGAATGGATGCAGTGGATCAGAAGATTTCAGGTGAAATGCAAGTGTAAATCCTTGGATCTTCGGTTATGAGTTATATATTGAGTTGGCCTTGGGTCGAGACTCTTGTGATTATATTTCGGATTGGTTCCACCTATGTGGATGTTAGGCAAGTAATGGGATTTTAGAATTTTCGGAGTATCATGTTGGTTCGATAGTTTTGGGATCCATGTTTTGTTCAGCACTAGAAGGTTTTGATCGGAGCGTTGTTTCCAGGGGGTGGTAAGGACCGATTCCGCGGACGAAATCTAATTTAAGTGGGGGAGATTTGAAATGCCCGGTTCCGAATCGCTTTCTAATATGGGATGGTGACCCAAAGACCGAGTATCATCAGGCTTAGTGCCTTTGAAGAAAAGAGATTTAGACCCATTTGGGTATGGGTAATGTAATTTCAATGATCTAGGAGTTCAGTTTGTGTTTTGGAGCCAAGGGATATTTCAGTAAAGTGTCAGTATAGGCTTTATGGAAATTGGATTTTTGTTTGGGAATTTTTAAGGAAAGTATGAGTTGATGGAAGTGTAGAGCTTCTCAGTACCTCTTCGTGGATATAAGGATCATCAGAAACCAACTTATAACGAAGAAGTTATGGCCTTCGAAAGATTCATGGTTTTAGGGTTAAAGCAAGTATGTGGGTCGTACACATGTGTACGCATGACGTACTAGTGCTAAGGCCAGTACGTGAAGCGTAAAATGGTGTACGTTGGGTATACTAATCATTTTGATCGTGGGTGCTCTAGGGATTACGTTGGGCGTACTCTAGTCAAACCCAAACCCAAATTTAGGGTCTTGGACCCTATTTAAGCTCCTTAACTCACCACCAAACCCTATTATCTTCATCCTTCATCCCTCCAAACCATAGAACGAAACCCTAGCCCTAATTGAGTGGTTTTTGAGCTTTTGGTGGTATTTCATGCTTTTTGGTGTTCATGAGGCAGAATGAACTTCTTGAAGAAGTGTGGGATTGCTTGAAGCTTTTGGATCCATGCTTGTTGCATCTTGATCTACACTTTGGAGTTCTAAAGTGTCTATCTTGATCAATCTAGCTGTTAGATCTATTTTAAGGAGTAATTTGGGTTCTTTTTGGTCCTTAGAGTCACCCTTGTGAGTATGAGCCACTCCAAGATCTTAGAAAGATGTATCTTGGCCTTTGGGAGGTCCATTGTTCATAAAAATGTCATCTTGATTAGTTATATTGGACCATGCATGAGTTTGGATGTTTATTATGGATGTTATTAAGGATTTGGTCCCATTAATCCATGCAAATGAGTAACGTTTCCAACTTTACATGTTAAGACATCTCATTAGGGTCATATCTGAGTTTGGAAGTCATTGGCTTAACCATTAAGAGCTTAATACATATTTTTGGTCCCTGATGATTACATTGGGCGTATGCAGGAAGTACGCTCAACGTAATGAAGGTTTTGTGCATCAGCCTTTTGTACTCTGTGCTTTGAGGGTGAGTACGTTGGGCATACCATTCTGGTATGCGGGATGTACTCCCCAATTTTCTATTTTGGGCTTTTTGATATTTGAGACTTGCTGGGCCATTAGACTTCTGACTTTAGGCCATTGATAGACTTAGGGTTTTATTGTTGTGCCATAATGAGCTTTTGTTGCTTTTGATTTGGGCTTTGGATTGCCATTTTGGGTTTTGGGCTTTTTATCCATTTTGGGTTGAGCATTGCTTATGGAACAAGTAAGAAAAGGGTTAAATGATCTTTTACCCTTTAGGAAGTTGGTTTATGGAGTGGGCCTCAAATTTTGGGTTATCAGGTTAATTATTGGTTAAGATTGTATTTGTTGTTAGTTGGTGCGAGGTTATCCGATTCAGCGGCCCGAGCAATTATTTGATTATTTGCGGATTGAGGTGAGTCTCCTCACTGAGTTTAACGGGTCGAAGGCACCAATGCTAGTCCATTGTTTATATGTTAGGATGTTATATGTATGCATGACTCTTGCATGCATTATGTGATGGTATGCTTACCGAGCAAGGCCTGATGCCAGGCGGGGCATGATAAGTATATTGTGTGCTAGTTATGTGTATGTCTTTTTATGTTACCTAGCAATGCCCGATGTCGGACGGAGCTCGATGACTGTATGTTATGCTACTGTCTTTGTGATTATCTAATGTGCTAGTATGGTTATATGTTTATATGATTATATGTATCGGGCGGGGCCTGGTGATTGATAGATCTATAAACCGAGTGAGGCTCGATGTCAGGCGGGACTCGAGGCCAGGTGGAACTCGATGTCGGGCAGGGCCCGATGTAAGGCGGGGGCCCAGTATGTGTTTATTATTTATGGTATGTGGTATTTTGGGGAACTCACTAAGCTTCGTGCTTACGGTTTTTATTGTTGTGGCTTTAGGAACTTCCTGTTTGAAAAGGGAAGGACCCAACTTGATCGCAACACATCCACCCATGTTTCTGCATCATGATGATTTTGGGATTGTACTTTGATATCTATTTTCTTATAAAAGTACCTTTGAATATTGGATCAAAAGATATTGAATGTTGACTTAAAGATAATTAATTTTTTGGTTGAATTAAAAATAAATTTTTTACCTCAAAATTTTGGGATGTTTCACTATTTGTGTTAGCCTCTTCTCATACTTTCCATATTTTCCATCTTTGTCTCTACCTCTAGCCTGTCTCTACTATTTTGTTAATCTTTCTATCTTCTTCCATAGTTTCTTAATCTTTCTGTCTCTACTATTTTTTGGTTGAGTTAAAAATAAATTTTTTACCTCAAAATTTTGGGATGTTTCATTATCTGTGTTAGCCTCTTCTCATACTTTCCATATTTTCCATATTTGTCTCTACCTCTAGCCTGTCTCTACTGTTTTCTTAATCTTTCTATCTCATTCCATAGTTTATCTCATGTTATATTTCCTCTACTCTTCACTATGCTCTATGCATGCTCTTATCTTGGTATCCCTTCATTTCATACTTCTTATCTCGATCCCTCACGGAACCCTGACACTTTCTTTCTTCTATTGAATCCTTCACAAATTTTTTACTCTTAACCCCTCATAGATTATTTCTAAGTTCTTAAAATAAATCCATTACCGTGTTCCACTCATGGAACCTGAAGGATCCCTTGATCTATGACGATTAACAATAAGGATGAATGAAAGAACACAAAAAATAACACAAAGGTTTTTCACTAAGAAAAATGTTCTCACAAAGAGAACGAACACTAAGCTCAAGGGTTAGATAATCAAATAATGATACGAACCCTAATATATATATATATATATATATATATATATATATATATATATATATATAGTAAAGAAATACCATGTTAATCCATACAAATCAGGGATATCACCTAATTTATGTAAATAATAGAATATATCTGATATCCCTAATATATTAGATCTATTAACTAACTATATATCTATCTTTATATACAATAGATTACATAATAACAAATATCACACTGATGCGGCTTTGCAGACATGACTTTACGTTGGTGCTGGTGATATGTTGTCGCTGATGGAAGTCAACGTGACTGTTATACATCATCAAATTTTAAAGTTTGACATTATAATCTCCCTTAATATAATGATGTTAAAACCCAGACTCTTCTTCTTTAGAACGATGGTAGAACTCATTAACATCTTCTTCAACTTCTGGCTTGACCCAAATATAGTCCGAGACAGAAAGCTCTTTCTTTCTATTGCTCAACTCTAGAGAGATTAAGAAGTAATAATTTTGAGCAAGTTCTTTGAAAACTAAAAACACAATTATGAGATGAGCCAAGTTCTTAATGGGAGCCTTGGTAACATCTCTTCAACGATGGAAGTACATGTAATGTGATTCTTCCATGTAGAAGATGTCATGTTCTGGTTGAAGAATGAACATGTGTTGAACATGATCAACACCTACTGGTAAAGAGTTTTTAATGATCTTTGTGTCGTAAGGAAGTAGAAATCCGACACCCTTAAAGGTTCTTTTCCGAGGCGTTGAAGTAGACAATGAGGATGAGAAAGGTTTATTTTAGGTCTTGGTCACTAAGTAAAGATCCTTAACCTTTGTGATTAGTCTTTCAAGTACAAGTGTCAATTTTTCAACATATTTTCCCTTCTTCTTGTTGACCAACTCTAGAAGCTGTAACCACTCGTTGTACCCAGATTTCACCACATCTCGGGAGGATAAAAATTCAATGTATTGGCCAACAACTTTACCCTTGTCACCATGCCTTATGATATACACTGTAAGTATTTTTTTTAGTTTTGGGCTTAGTACATCCCACTTTGATGATTGGATTAGGGTCACTCCTTATGAAATATCTTGTATACCCAAGAGTCATTATAGAATGATATTGCTAATAATATATGATCATATAGGGTCACACCTTATAGCAAGTTAACCTCAATTGATTATTTATTAGTATAATTTGATTATTAATAAATATATCAACACTTGTATTTAATTGCAAATTATTATTTCATGGAAATAATATTTTACTAATTGGGAATTTATTATTTATGAAAATAATATCTATTGGAGAAATAACAACTCATGAAATATATCATAAAGTATGGTTATTTATAAGTTATATTTATATCTCATTAAACTAGCCAGAGTATATTTATATAAAATGTAGTTTTGTATAAAAGATATATATATATATATATATATATATATATATATATATATATATATATATATATATATATATATATATATCTTAGAGTTACATTATATAATTGATAACCTTTTATATAAAGTTGGTACATATTTATATATAACATCTAGTCATGACTTTATATATAAGACACTCCATACTTTTTCTTTTGTCGCCTTATTGTTGAATTTAATAATGCATGGGCAAAATATTGATTTTCCATTTGTTTATTAAGTTTTGCATACATGTAAGAAAGCCTTTACCATTTTTTTTTCTTTTTGGTCTTTGCTTTTGGTTACATGTCTTGGTACTTAAGGAAGACTTACAAGCATTTTGGAGCTATATTTTGTGCATCATTCTTCTTCTTATTTTGAGGCAAAACTAAGAGCTAGAGAGCTCTAAAGGGGTTGCCATAATTTCTAATTTGGAGCTCTCATTCCCTTCTTCCTTTCTTCCAAATGTTGTTAGATATGAAGAAAAATAAGTTCGTTTCTATTAAGACTTATTTGGATATGTCTTAATAGATTAAAAGTATTTTATTCACAAGTGAAATACTAGAATGTTTTGATGGTTCTACTCTTGCTTTGGTGGATACTTCTAAAGAGCATAATTTAGTGCTTAATGCCACACTTCATCAACTTCCAAACTCACGTGAGGATAAAAGTCATCAAAGGTTGTAACACTTTCTTTCTATGGTTGTTTTAATCTTTCTAAGTCTTGCAAAAAGATCTTTTGGTGGGAATAAAAATAGTTATATTTTGTTCAAATCTCAAGTCTCTTGTTGCATTGTTTATGTTTTTGAAACAATTTTTGAATAAAAACCCAACACCTTCTTGTTAGCACATCTCCAAACATGCTCCATTTAAGTTTGGTTATTGCGCTTTACTAAGCCACTTTCTCTTTTGACATTTTGATGTTGAACTTGTTCAGGCACTCAATCTGATTGATCATGGTGC
Organism: Lactuca sativa; assembly: GCF_002870075.4. Classification (NCBI taxonomy): domain Eukaryota; kingdom Viridiplantae; phylum Streptophyta; class Magnoliopsida; order Asterales; family Asteraceae; genus Lactuca; species Lactuca sativa. Next base: position 254,066,667 of record NC_056627.2, read on the forward strand.
CAATAGCAATCAGCTTTTCTTGAATATTCTTAGAGTCTTTTCTGGAAAACATCCGATCTGCAGACGATGTTGTGTTTCCTAGCAAACTCTCAAGCTTCTTCAAGAGATACTCCCCACGCATTTGCCATTTAAAATACAGTAGGATCCTTATGTTTCATTTTGGATGGATCAACATTTAGAGCATTTTAGGCTTTTCGCTTCATGTTCATAGGAACATCATCTCCATCTGATTCAGTATCACTTGGTTCCCCTTAAGGGGCATGCTGCCCCCCCCCCCCCTCAACATCATCACTAGTAGTGTTAGTGTTAAGGAATACTGTATGTAGAGGTTTTACATCAATAAAATATAATTCTATACAATAGAATTCGTCATCAACATCTGACTGATGAGAAATGTCAAGAAATTCCTCAATATTTACTTCATCATCAGCATCCTTAGTATCAGTATCAGTGCTACTGGTGAACTCCTTAAGTAGATTCTCCCCCTTTTTGGTATCATCAGTCTGAGTATGGGGTACAATGACAAGTAAAAGTGTTTTAGAGTGAGGTTTAGTTGGAGGAGGAGGACTTTTAGGAGGATTTGATGGTGGAGGTGGTGGCAGAGGAGGAAGCAAAGAGATGGAAGGTTCGTTGGATAGATAAGCACCTTTAGAATCAAGAGGTAGTTGTTGGTCATCCCCTGATGTAGACTAAAACCCACCATCCTTAGTTTAAATGTCATCACATGTAACTATGCGCTTGATTTTAGCGATATCAGTCTCTATACAAGACATGATTCATGTTGGTAGTTAGTTGTACCAGAGACTCCAATGTATAAAGAGTTTTCTCCTGGAAATCTTTGAATACAGCAAAAAACTGGCATGTTTATGATTTCTCCCCTTGAACAGGTGCCCGTGTGAGAAGAATTTGTTGAATAGGATGTTGTTCAGGTTGAGTAGGTGATGTAAGATCACATTATACTTATGGGGCTTCAGGAGTGAGAAATAGTGAATTTTGAAAACGAGTAGGAGTAGGTGTACGAGCAAGAGATACATTACCTCGATCATGTGGAGGAGTCTTGGAGAAATAATCAATGTCAACATCATTACATTTCTAAGTTGGAGGAGCTTCAGGGACACCATCCTTTTCTTCTTCCAATGATAGAGAAGACTCAAACTGAATGTGTTTGCTTGGAAGACTTGATTTATCCTCATTGTAATTATGAAAATTCACTTGAGCTTCTTGACCATGATAAATAGGAACCATCTTAGGATCTACACTATTGTACTCAAAAATACTTCCATCATCCAAATTCTCATTGGCAACTTCAATGTCTTCATCAGATTAAGAATGACTCTTAGTGTCTGGTTGTGGATTTGCAAAATCTTATTGGTTTAACACTAAGGGGTTCTCATCTTCCATTACTTCATCCACATAAGGGACTTCAAGAGAAAGAAAAAGTAGTCTTTCACAAACATAAGGAGCCTCTATCCACTTTTGCGTTCCCTTTGTAATGCTCTAATCGTAATCAAGATCTAGGTTGAACAACGTGGAAGAGGTAAAGGAATGAATCCAATCTTCAGCTTGATCTTCAACATAATCGGTACCAACATATATAAGAATTAGTTCAAACCATCTAGGATATGGGACATGAGTGGAACTTTTATTTCCTCTGATAATCTCATCAATTTGATTAAATATTAGCTGAGTAAAGTCTAGCTGCTTATTCTTGATGACAGAGAATAGGATACGTTGTTCGAAGGAATTCATTTGATCAAGACTCCTAATCTTGTGAGTAAGACATTTTCGTAGAAAGCCAGTGAAAAAATTATAGGTAGTAGGAAGATGCAGCCAGAGAACATTGTGGCTTCCTTGTTTCTTAAAATCATAGTCCAATTTTTCTAAAACAGTGCGACATTCCTCCCTAGTATGAAGAAGAAAATATTCACCGCAGATTGGAAGTCATAAAGCTCTTCGTATATCCGTTGCAATTATTGAAAATGTATGATTGCCACCGTCAATTATGCCAACAGTTACTCCAATATCATAGTTAGTAGAAGTATAGTAGAACTTATAAACATGTTGCAGAAGAAAGGGAATAGCAACATCGGCAAGAGCATAGTGAAGCGGACATGTTGTAAGATAGACCACGAAATCTTCAAATCCCTTGTTTTTGTACCTTTTAGGTATTTCACATGAGAATGCAACATAATTGGACATGATAATGATAGAAGTATCAAGAGTTCCAACAACTTTGATGGCATTTGGTGTAGGAGCATAGTGTAGACACGATAATAAAAAGGGATATCAGAGTCTGACATAATTAGTCTTCGATGGCCAATAATCACTCTCTAATGATAATTAGAGACAAATTTTTCTAGTCCATACCTAGTCCTAAAAACCTAGTCCTAGATGGTGGATTTTTTTTTTTTTTTTTTTTTTGTATCCGAGACTGAAAATCAATCTCTAATACATCAAAGTATGGAAAAACGACTTACAAGCGCAACGGGGTTTCCAAACAATAAAAAAACCCCAATAATGTTTTGGTTGTTCAAGAAAACCCAACGAACTTCACATTTTCTCTAAAAAAACCCAACTAACTTACGTTTTTGTTTAATTCTCATTAGGGCCTACCAACATATGTGGGTTAACAGAAGACTTTACCAATTAATGGAAGTCAACGAAGAGAAACATATGAAATGGCTTATTACGTGGAATTAAATATCAGGAAAATGACTTATAAGACCAAAAAAGTTTCAAAATCATTCAAAAAATCCCAATCATCTTTTGTCTGTTAAAAAAACCTGACGGACTTAACCTTTTGTCTAAAAAAAAACCCAATAAACTTACACTTTTGTTCAATTCTCATTAGAGGCAACCATATTCATTAGGTATACAATTCGTCGGCAAATGACATGACATTATATTTAATTCCATGGAATAAACATATTAGAATTTTCATTTATATGTCAATTTAAGGCTTGGAGAAGAGAAAAAAGGAACGACATTTGTGTTCGATCTCTTGTAGTGGATACTTCTTCTTCTTCCTTTCAATCATTGATGTCCAACTCAAGGTGTACAAAGAAGATATGTCACACCCCCAAACCAAGGATGGCGGAAACGTCCAGGGGTGGAGGACTTCATGTTCAGTATCACAACAATATGTATAATAGTGCTCAAAGTAAATACAACCATCATAAATATAATTGAAAAAGTTACACCAAAGTATTTGCTTACATGTTTCAAAATCAATTACAATATGATGACAAAAATAAATTGTTGACGGTTTAACGTCCCATCCTCAAAGCGCTGAAGTTTTCCTGTTTCACTGATTCCCTGAGAATACAAGTAGTTTTGAAAAGTGTCAACAATTAAGTTGGTGAGTTCATAAGAGTTTTGTTTGGAGTAGAAACTGTTTTCCTCTTTTAAAATCGATAGAGTTTGATCTCCAGAAAATCCAATATTTTCTTAATTAAGTGTATATAGAATAATCCTATATGATGCGTTGATGTATTCTAGATTTACCCGTAGATTTCCCCTATAATTGTCCAGCATATATAAGTTATATAAGATTTAGGTTAGATAAAACGTCGAATATAATGGGTCCGCCCTAGGTCCACAACCAAACAAGGAACAGGAGATGAGGCGGGCACCACCAATTCCAAGCCAATCCAGACTAAATTCTTGTATGACTCAAGCATATACGCTCAACGATTATAGTTGAAGTCTAACCATACGAAAATATATTGTGAATATAACCTATACATATCATAGTTCACCGGGGAGTAATAGGGATTAGGGAACCTGAACTATGCATATGAATAGCTTATCAAAAGTGGTGGTGATGGTGAGTGTAACCTATACATATCATAGTTCACCGGGGAGTGATAGGGATTAGTGAACCTGAACTATGCATATGAATAGCTTATCAAAAGTGATGGTGATGGTGAGTGCAACCTATACATATCATAGTTCACCGGGGAGTGATAGGGATTAGTGAACCTGAACTATGCATATGAATAGCTTATCAAAAGTGATGGTGATGGTGGTGAGTTCCTTTCTTGTAATTAAGTTCCTAGGGTAGATGAAACATAAACTATACCTATTATAGTTTATTACTTTGTTTGTAATATGTATTTACCATAACTATACCGATTATAACTAACGCGTTCGTTTGTGGGGGTATAATGGCTTAACTATACTTGTTATAGATTATCTTAATCGTCCATAGCGGCAATAACTCTTTTGTAAGTGTAAGACCTTTAATATTGTGTTTGTTATATGAATAACCCTAAACTATACCTATTATAGTCTATCGATTGATTTCGTGGGAAATGAGCATAGGCCTTACTTGTCATAATTTATCAATGTTTATATTTTAATGGATATAGCCTCGTAATATCGTGTGTATATATATATATATATATATATATATATATATATATATATATATATATATATATATATATATATATATATATATATATATATTTGTCATACTTGTGAAGGTGTAAATCCATTTGTTTTCTGATGTATGTCTATGTAAGAATACAAAATTTGCCATATATTGCAATTACACATAATCACATAACGATGTATACCTTGCTCAACATGTTACAAGGTGGAATGAAATTTATTGTGTTTTTCTGTTAATAATATTTTCTGTAACTGTTATTGGAAAAATTGTAGAAAAATCATAAAATGTCCAAATCAGGTTCTGTAACTTCTGAGAGTTTGGAAAATGAGTCTAGTTTGTTCATAATTTTTAATGACCTCTAACTTGGGTGAAAAAGTCCATAATCACAGACTGGTCCGGATTGATGTTTGAAATGATAGGCAGTTTTGTAAAAATCACCATAAATTGTAGAAAAATCGTATGGAGATGTGCAAGTAGTCATTTTAAAGCTAAGAAGTGGAACTACATGCACCTAAAACAGTTTTGAAAACAAAAATATTTAAGATGTCCAAAACAGTCCGTGAATGGAGTGAAACTTTTCTGATGAAAGCTGTTAGAAAAATGTAGTTATGTTCTAAGTATTTTAACTTGTATTCCCCCCCCCCCCCCCCCCCCCCCCTAAAAACTTGAGAAAACATGAAAATATAGGGGTATGAACTCACCTTAAGTGTTTTCAGTAGGTAAGTGTTGAAGAAGAGAAGTGTTCAACCCAAGAACACTTGAAGAATCACTTGAAGATTCGAAGCTCTAACACAAGTATATTGGAGTTTGTGTAAGATATCCATGATTTGAGTGGAAATCATTGAGATAAACATAAAGAGAATGGATTATGCTTACCAAATGTGGAGGAAAGACTCAAGATCAGCCCTTGAATCTCGAATTTCTAGAGAGAGAAAGTGAGAGAGAAAAGAGTTTGATCTTCTTGTGAAATGAGAGCAAATGAGAGAAAATGAGGAGAGAGGATGATTATCCAGCTCTCAAAAACGTGGGGATGGCTTGTAAAAAGGGGTAAAAGGTACAAGGTATGGTGGGGAGGAGTATGGGTTGTCATGGAGTGGGTATGGGGGTTGCTTGCGTCATAAAGTAAAGCAAAGTCAACACTCCATCTCTTTGTACTTTACCCACTTGCTTTTAATATTTAAATAAAGATTTTTATGAAAATATGATTAAATTGTGAATATTTAGGGTTTATTATGTTAAAATATGATTTTGGGTGAAAACCCCGCGTTAAAATAATTAAAAACGGGCCTTAAACGTAAAACTATGCGAAAACCGGGAGAAATTGAGCTTCCAGCGAGACCTCTCGGTCCTAGGCCGAGGTTCGGTCCCTAGGCCGAGGCTCGGTCCATGCTGATGCTGAGTCGGAAACGAAGGCGCGAGCCAGAAGAAGGAGCGAAGGCGAAGGGCGAGGGTCCGATCCGAAGGCTCGGTCCGAAGGGTCAGCAGGGAAGCTTCGGTTCGGAGTTAAGAAGCGAGAATGGCATAACCGAACGGACTGTAGTGAACAGTAATGAACAGTACCTTCGGTTCGGATCAGCAGCCTTCTTCATCAGGAGGGTTTCGGTTCCTAAGAGGGGTTTCGGTTCCTAAGGTCCGTTTTTCGCGTAGACTTCCGTTTTTGGGCTGATTTCGCCAAATTCGAGGGTCGGGATGCCCCGAGTGATTAGAGAAAGTTGGGAGAGATTTCGAGAGAGATTTGAGAGAGATTCCTCGTTCTCAGAGAGATTTGGGAGAGATTTGACATACTTGGAGAGATTTCACATACAAAGAGATATGTGGGAGAGATTTCACATACTTAGAGAGATTTGGGAGAGATTTGACATACTTAGAGAGATTTAACATACAAAGAGATATGTGGGAGAGATTTCACATACTTAGAGAGATTTGGGAGAGATTTGACATACTTGGAGAGATTTCGCATACAAAGAGATATGTGGGAGAGATTTCACATACTTAGAGAGATTTGGGAGAGATTTGACATACTTGGAGAGATTTCACATACAAAGAGATATGTGGGAGAGATTTCACATACTTAGAGAGATTTGGAAGAGATTTGACATACTTGGAGAGATTTCACATACAAAGAGATATGTGGGAGAGATTTCACATACTTAGAGAGATTTGGGAGAGATTTGACATAAGAAGAGATAGAGTGAAAACGATTGAGAGAGGTTTCATTGGTGACCTTTTTGAGTGTTCGGCTTTGCAATGCAGGGTCCGTAAGCCCCGTTACGCCTTGTTTAAGGATCTTGCATACTCCCGATGAGTATGCGACATTGTTTTATTGGTTTGGCTCGCCACGTACCACAGTTTTAGGTTAAGGAGATCTAGATGTACGCACTTTTTGATTTAGGATCTCTCGTTAGAATAGAGAGTTGTTTAGGAGTTACTTAACGTAAGCTCTAGTACTCATGGCAAAATGAGTGGACCGGTTTGACTTGTTGACTTTCGTTGACTTTGACTCGACTGAAAATTGACGGTTGTCACATCATCCCCCCCGTTAGAGGGAATTTTGTCCCGAAATTTGAAATCAGGCAAGTAGTTTGAAAATGACTAAGGTCGGCTCTACATTATTTTGATTCTGACTAAGAGATGAGTTATTATACATGAAAACTTAGCTTATACACGTTATGATATAACCAATACTGGGCGGATAGTAAAATGTGTGATTCTATTTCAGTTTCACATCCCAACGAGGAAAAGAAACTAAGTCAGAATTCTCACATTCTATTATCTACCAGGTATTCGTTATATATAACTGGGGAATGTATAAGTGAGGAAATCATAACAAATAACTTAGTAATCCTTCTTAATGAATTAGAGTTCCTAGTCAGGGCTAACATTGTACCTAGATGTATTTCGACCGCTCACCTATAGAGTGGAAGCATGTTCTCGGAAGTTTGACCTACATCCCTATGATGCAGTCCCATTGTGGAGTCGAAGCAAATTCATAGAATGGTCTTATGACGACCTTGGAATTTCCTATTGTTTATGCTCTCAGTTTAATTTTTGGCATTACTACTATGGATGCTTTAATCGATGCTAGAGTTAATCAAATAAAGAAATTTGGAATTTAAACGTCGGTGTTAGAAACACGTACTAATATTTGCGGGCAGTTCCGGGGTGGTCTCTCCTTCGGTGATCGCAAGCACCCTTCCACCACCACTGGCATCTCTTGCTCTTGGGCAGTTTCTTTTAAAGTGGCCTGTTTCTCCACATTTGTAGCAGGCTGGGCTTACTCCAGATCCGGGGAACTGGTTGATGGGTCGTACCGGTGCCTTACAGAAACGGGTAGTGTGCCCTTTTCTATTGCAGTTCATGCAATGCAATTCTCTACAAGCCCCAGTGTGATGGAAGCTACACTTGTTACATTTTGGAAGGGTTCCAGCGTATTGCTTTATGGGAGTTGGCGTGGTGAGGGTTGTGGCAGCATGAATCGCAACAATTGGCGTGGTTGTCGGAGTGTCACGGCTGGCACGATGGTCGATGAGTTGTTGTGCCAACTCCTTGGCGCTGTCGAAGGTAGTTGGTCTTGAGGCCAATACACTATCATGGATCTGCGATGATAGCCCCCAAAGGTATCGTTCTATCTTTTTCTCCTCTGGGGTGACCATTGCAGGACAGAGGAGTGCTAGGTCATTGAATCGGGCGGTATAAGCTTCGAGATCCATCCCCGACATTTTGAGGTTCCAGAGTTCCTCTTCCAGTTTTTGCACTTCGCCTCTTGGGCAATATTCCTTCAGCATTAAAGCTTTTAGATCCTCCCAACTTATAGAGTTAGCCATTGCAGGAGTAAGTGACTTAACTCGGCTATTCCACCAAGTAAGAGCTTTTCTTGTAAAAGTGAATGCCGCATACTTGACTTTGCTCGCTTCGGGACAAGCGCAAATTTCGAAGACTGCTTCGGTCCTTTCAAACCATTGCATCAGCGCGATGACGCCCCCGCTTCCGTCGAAAGGATCGGGTTTGCCATTTGTGAAGTCTTTGTAAGAACACTCCTTAGTGCGTCCTGTGCTGTCCCCCTGATTCGAGTTAGTATTCCCGGATCCGAAGCCGCCGGAACCATTTGTACCCATTTGCGACATTACTGCCGCCACTGCTGCTGTTACGGCCGCTTGAAACATTATGGGATCAAACTGCGGAGGGGGCGGTGCTGTGCTCCCGGAGGGTCTGGACTTTTTCTTTGGCGGCATAGTCCTGTCATAAGTTGGTAAAGACGTACAAACGATAAGTTTTTAATAGTAGTGACAAGTCAGATGTTATCAAGCCAGACTTGTCTGTATTATGTTTTGATTTAAAAGTATTTTGTATGTAATTCGCAACAAAGTCCTTATGAATGAATTTTAGTGGTAGTGATTCAAATGCAACTAGTGATTTGTTTCGCCTGATCCCTTTCTAAAATTACTTGGTATATATTAAGAATTTCTTGGAGTTACCATATGTAAATTGTTTGTAATATAGGGTTCGAGGAAAATAGGTCTACATCTTATTAACGTAAGGAAAATTTTGGGCAATGCTACGGTTCCCTTGAATAGTGTAGTTTCCGAATTCTGAAGGATTCGAATGTCTCCATTTAACAATCTAGGTTGGTCGTGTTCTTCGTTCCAGGTTTCCAAGCATTCTACCCAAGGAGGCGTTGGGCCTTGAACAACCGGACGAGGGTTAGGATTCGGAACAAGGGCCATCAGGGTAGGTTCTCCACTTCAGGGTCGGGGTCAGGACCATCAGCAAAGCCTTCAGCTTGGTGACCATCCAAAGGGATTCGGTAATCATTCTCTGGCTCCTCTCCGAGCCATTCAGTATTGTCGTGGTTAGGGTAGTACGGGTCGTCGTGGAGAAGGAATTCAGCCATAATATCTTCGCGAGAAATGGGGATATAAGAAATAACTAAGTAGACGTACTAGTTAGATAATTATAAGATGATCTTTACCAGGTACTTCAATATATTGTTTAGTGCATACTAGTCATATGTATTTGGGACAGGATAGACCTTCGAATAAGCGATCCTAACTCTAAATCCCCAATCCAACGAGAACAGGAAGTAAAGCAAAGACCCACAGATTCTAAGTCTATGACGTCCTGGATACATATAATTTTAATGTATCCACTAGGCAATTATTGACCTATTGATAAAAATCTATTTAGTTCTCAAATAAGTAATTATAATAACACCAAATACCCCTATGGTATTTCGTTGTGGTAGTGTTGGTAAGTTTTTAGACTTGTTGCAACACCTACGACCATTCCTGGGCATATGATAATCATTTCTGGGTGAGACATAGTTGATCAGGCTATGTCATTCCCAGTCCTGACTATACATCCCCAAGCCTACTCGTATTGTTCAACAGTTACTACTTTTGTCCCATCCCACCGTGATACTGACCCTAGTGTGTGTGCACATGCTCCTACTTTTACCGAGGAATTATTTGTTTCTAAAAGTATAGTTGTTTTGAAAACTTTAAATCAGAGACTTTCGGTCCCAATGTATTTATAGTTTGTATATCTTATGTGGTTCGATATACTGAGTTCATTATAAACAATGCTCTGATACCAATCTGTCACACCCCCAAACCAAGGATGGCGGAAACGTCCAGGGGTGGAGGACTTCATGTTCAGTATCACAACAATATGTATAATAGTGCTCAAAGTAAATACAACCATCATAAATATAATTGAAAAAGTTACACCAAAGTATTTGTTTACATGTTTCAAAATCAATTACAATATGATGACAAAAATAAATTGTTGACGGTTTAACGTCCCATCCTCAAAGCGCTGAAGTTTTCCTGTTTCACTGATTCCCTGAGAATACAAGTAGTTTTGAAAAGTGTCAACAATTAAGTTGGTGAGTTCATAAGAGTTTTGTTTGGAGTAGAAACTGTTTTCCTCTTTTAAAATCGATAGAGTTTGATCTCCAGAAAATCCAATATTTTCTTAATTAAGTGTATATAGAATAATCCTATATGATGCGTTGATGTATTCTAGATTTACCCGTAGATTTCCCCTATAATTGTCCAGCATATATAAGTTATATAAGATTTAGGTTAGATAAAACGTCGAATATAATGGGTCCGCCCTAGGTCCACAACCAAACAAGGAACAGGAGATGAGGCGGGCACCACCAATTCCAAGCCAATCCAGACTAAATTCTTGTATGACTCAAGCATATACGCTCAACGATTATAGTTGAAGTCTAACCATACGAAAATCTATTGTGAATATAATCTATACATATCATAGTTCACCGGGGAGTAATAGGGATTAGGGAACCTGAACTATGCATATGAATAGCTTATCAAAAGTGGTGGTGATGGTGAGTGTAACCTATACATATCATAGTTCACCGGGGAGTGATAGGGATTAGTGAACCTGAACTATGCATATGAATAGCTTATCAAAAGTGATGGTGATGGTGAGTGCAACCTATACATATCATAGTTCACCGGGGAGTGATAGGGATTAGTGAACCTGAACTATGCATATGAATAGCTTATCAAAAGTGATGGTGATGGTGGTGAGTTCCTTTCTTGTAATTAAGTTCCTAGGGTAGATGAAACATAAACTATACCTATTATAGTTTATTACTTTGTTTGTAATATGTATTTACCATAACTATACCGATTATAACTAACGCGTTCGTTTGTGGGGGTATAATGGCTTAACTATACTTGTTATAGATTATCTTAATCGTCCATAGCGGCAATAACTCTTTTGTAAGTGTAAGACCTTTAATATTGTGTTTGTTATATGAATAACCCTAAACTATACCTATTATAGTCTATCGATTGATTTCGTGGGAAATGAGCATAGGCCTTACTTGTCATAATTTATCAATGTTTATATTTTAATGGATATAGCCTCGTAATATCGTGTATATATATATATATATATATATATATATATATATATATATATATATATATATATATTTGTCATACTTGTGAAGGTGTAAATCCATTTGTTTTCTGATGTATGTCTATGTAAGAATACAAAATTTGCCATATATTGCAATTACACATAATCACATAACGATGTATACCTTGCTCAACATGTTACAAGGTGGAATGAAATTTATTGTGTTTTTCTGTTAATAATATTTTCTGTAACTGTTATTGGAAAAATTGTAGAAAAATCATAAAATGTCCAAATCAGGTTCTGTAACTTCTGAGAGTTTGGAAAATGAGTCTAGTTTGTTCATAATTTTTAATGACCTCTAACTTGGGTGAAAAAGTCCATAATCACAGACTGGTCCGGATTGATGTTTGAAATGATAGGCAGTTTTGTAAAAATCACCATAAATTGTAGAAAAATCGTATGGAGATGTGCAAGTAGTCATTTTAAAGCTAAGAAGTGGAACTACATGCACCTAAAACAGTTTTGAAAACAAAAATATTTAAGATGTCCAAAACAGTCCGTGAATGGAGTTAAACTTTTCTGATGAAAGCTGTTAGAAAAATGTAGTTATGTTCTAAGTATTTTAACTTGTATTCCCCCCCCCCCCCCCCCCTAAAAACTTGAGAAAACATGAAAATATAGGGGTATGAACTCACCTTAAGTGTTTTCAGTAGGTAAGTGTTGAAGAAGAGAAGTGTTCAACCCAAGAACACTTGAAGAATCACTTGAAGATTCGAAGCTCTAACACAAGTATATTGGAGTTTGTGTAAGATATCCATGATTTGAGTGGAAATCATTGAGATAAACATAAAGAGAATGGATTATGCTTACCAAATGTGGAGGAAAGACTCAAGATCAGCCCTTGAATCTCGAATTTCTAGAGAGAGAAAGTGAGAGAGAAAAGAGTTTGATCTTCTTGTGAAATGAGAGCAAATGAGAGAAAATGAGGAGAGAGGATGATTATCCAGCTCTCAAAAACGTGGGGATGGCTTGTAAAAAGGGGTAAAAGGTACAAGGTATGGTGGGGAGGAGTATGGGTTGTCATGGAGTGGGTATGGGGGTTGCTTGCGTCATAAAGTAAAGCAAAGTCAACACTCCATCTCTTTGTACTTTACCCACTTGCTTTTAATATTTAAATAAAGATTTTTATGAAAATATGATTAAATTGTGAATATTTAGGGTTTATTATGTTAAAATATGATTTTGGGTGAAAACCCCGCGTTAAAATAATTAAAAACGGGCCTTAAACGTAAAACTATGCGAAAACCGGGAGAAATTGAGCTTCCAGCGAGACCTCTCGGTCCTAGGCCGAGGTTCGGTCCCTAGGCCGAGGCTCGGTCCATGCTGATGCTGAGTCGGAAACGAAGGCGCGAGCCAGAAGAAGGAGCGAAGGCGAAGGGCGAGGGTCCGATCCGAAGGCTCGGTCCGAAGGGTCAGCAGGGAAGCTTCGGTTCGGAGTTAAGAAGCGAGAATGGCATAACCGAACGGACTGTAGTGAACAGTAATGAACAGTACCTTCGGTTCGGATCAGCAGCCTTCTTCATCAGGAGGGTTTCGGTTCCTAAGAGGGGTTTCGGTTCCTAAGGTCCGTTTTTCGCGTAGACTTCCGTTTTTGGGCTGATTTCGCCAAATTCGAGGGTCGGGATGCCCCGAGTGATTAGAGAAAGTTGGGAGAGATTTCGAGAGAGATTTGAGAGAGATTCCTCGTTCTCAGAGAGATTTGGGAGAGATTTGACATACTTGGAGAGATTTCACATACAAAGAGATATGTGGGAGAGATTTCACATACTTAGAGAGATTTGGGAGAGATTTGACATACTTGGAGAGATTTAACATACAAAGAGATATGTGGGAGAGATTTCACATACTTAGAGAGATTTGGGAGAGATTTGACATACTTGGAGAGATTTCGCATACAAAGAGATATGTGGGAGAGATTTCACATACTTAGAGAGATTTGGGAGAGATTTGACATACTTGGAGAGATTTCACATACAAAGAGATATGTGGGAGAGATTTCACATACTTAGAGAGATTTGGAAGAGATTTGACATACTTGGAGAGATTTCACATACAAAGAGATATGTGGGAGAGATTTCACATACTTAGAGAGATTTGGGAGAGATTTGACATAAGAAGAGATAGAGTGAAAACGATTGAGAGAGGTTTCATTGGTGACCTTTTTGAGTGTTCGGCTTTGCAATGCAGGGTCCGTAAGCCCCGTTACGCCTTGTTTAAGGATCTTGCATACTCCCGATGAGTATGCGACATTGTTTTATTGGTTTGGCTCGCCACGTACCACAGTTTTAGGTTAAGGAGATCTAGATGTACGCACTTTTTGATTTAGGATCTCTCGTTAGAATAGAGAGTTGTTTAGGAGTTACTTAACGTAAGCTCTAGTACTCACGGCAAAATGAGTGGACCGGTTTGACTTGTTGACTTTCGTTAACTTTGACTCGACTGAAAATTGACGGTTGTCACAAGATATTTGATTATGCAAGCCCTTGTGGCTGTGAATGCCCTTCTCAGATTTGGACATCTAGAACGGAGGGTGATCCAGAGAAAAAGTTTAGGGCTTGTTCGAACAGATATGTAAGTGTAATTGAAATCTTTATCATGTCCATATCTTATATATTTGGTTGATTACCTAAATAAGTTCTTGTTTTTGAACGAACCAAAAAAAAAGCCCAGTTTGGCAATGGGTTGATGAAGATAATGGTGTCGACTCAGTTGAAGCGAAGATATCAATTTTGCGAAATGATTTTAATGTTTACAAAGTGAAGACAAATAAGGAATTGACATCATTGAGAAGGAATTTATGAATCCAAAAATTCATTCTCTGTATTACTACAAGAGATCGAACACAGACACCGCTCGTTTTTCTCTTCTCCAAGCCCTAAATCGATATATGAAGGGAAATTCTAGTATGTTTATTCCATGTCATTAAATATAATGTCATGTCATTTTCTAACTAGTTTTATACCTAATGAATCTGGTTGCCTTTAATGAGAATTGAAAAAAAAAGTGTAAGTTCGTTGGGTTTTTTTAGACAAAATGTTAAGTTTGTTGGGGTTTTTTAAACAGACAAAACATGATTGGGGTTTTTTTGAATGGTTTCGAAACTTCATTGACCTTATAAGTTATTTTCCCGATATTTAATTCCATGTAATAATCCATGTCATATGTTTCTCTTCGTTGACTTCCATTATCCAGTTGCCCTAATGAGAATTGAAAAAAAAAATGTAAGTTAGTTGGTCTTTTTAGACAAAAAAATTAAGTTTGTTGGGTTTTCTTGAATAGACAAAACATGACTTAGGTTTTTTGAACGGTTTGGAAACTTTTTTGGGCTTGTAATTCATTGTTTATTTGTCTTTGCTACTATCTCATTTAGTCTCTAATATATTTTCTTCAAATCCTCAAATTTATGTCATATCAGTCCTTGATAATATCTTTTAGAGACTAAATGTCAGTCATTTATACTATATCACTTAGTCTCCCATATGTTTATTCAAAATCTTATTATATGTCATGTTAGTCCCTAATACTATCTTTTAGAGACTAAATATTAGTTTTTAATACTACCATCCTCAGTCTCCAATGTCTTTCCTTCAAAGTCACATGTATATCGTATTACTTCTTCATACTATCATTATAGGGCTAAATATTTGTCTTTGATAATATGTAATTTAGTCTTTATTATTATTTTTCAATGATTGAATATCAATTTTGGATACAATTTACTTTTGTAACAACAATATTCTCAATAATAAATAGGCAATTGTAATAAAAATGGTTTAATAGTTCTAAACTATTAGACTAATTAAATACTTGTTGGAGAACAAACACGATACTTAATTCCATATGAACTTTGTAGAATCGCTCCTTTTGTTGATCCAATTTACAAACAATCATAACCAAAGGTGCCGATTTCCCAAGAAATATATTTTCTCACTACAACACATTCTAACAATGCTTGGATACTTAATAGATATGTTAATCCATAAACATTTGCAAAGTCGTCAATTAGGTTAGAATAACCATAGTCTACCTGCATAATTTCACATACAAAATAAATTTCTTATCAGATTATTGTAATCTAACTCACTAACAAAGGCTAGACTTATAAGTTCGAAAATAAAAGTAATTGACATTTATGTTTTCAAAAATCAAACTACTAACATGAAAGAAGAGTCAAATATTCAAAGATAAATAATCAAATACAATCAAAAGAGGCTATGAAGATACCTTATATGAAGAAATAGCATGTTGATGCATCAAATCACAAATGTAAGCGACGATTTTAGGAAAAATATAAATATTGAACATGAAGCGTAATCAAAAAATGTTTATAAAGAACCATGTGCTAATCATTCCATTTGTTTTGATAATAGTTGCAAATAGCCCACAATCAAACAATGTTTATGAATATTTAACATGACATATAATCAAAACATTTTACTGAACTTACCAACCATACCCTCACTATAAAATTATCCCTAAATCCAACATTACCCCTCATGGTAGCTCTGATTCATGTAAGTTTGAGCAATGAATCTACTTAAATTTCATTAGATCCGCACTTCATTATAACAATTTCTTGCACATAAACTTGACATTTTGAATTATCTCTTGAAATACAAAGTTTCTAGCAATGACATATGATGGTGAAACAAAAGGTTCACCAAAAGCATTAAAGAAGCACCCGCTATAAATAAAATTACATATAATTAGTTTATTTATAGACCTACAATAGCTTTAGTCCTTTACTATGAATACATTCTCCCACTTCAATCTTTTCAAATACAAGTAATAATAAGATGATAAATAAACTAAAAATCAATAATTAAATATATTTTAACTTAAAGTGTGCATTAAGCCAACAAATTAATGGTAGTAAAAGTAACAATATGATCATTATCATGTCGCCACACACAAATGTTTTCTATTTCCTGTTCAGATATAAAATCAATAAATGATTGAAGTACATTTAAACACCCTTTCTATTTTATTGTTTTGTATAATCTATATCAAAGTTGTATAATTTTAGAAATCGAGAGACATCATCTAATAGATATTGAATAACTTGCATAAGATTTATTTATCAAGTAAATTTTTTTATACAAATCTATTTTATGTAGCAAAGAAAAACCTATTGCTCAAGAACATACTTCTATAAAAAAAATATCACTATATGCAATTTTCCGGGATTCTAATTTTTTTACTATATGAAATTGATTAGCAGTATTTAAAAATATGATTCATAAGAAAAGAGTGTTAAGAAAATAAACATTTCACACAAACAAAATGAACTTCTGTTCCTACTCCATACAACATTATGAGCATGAGTTTTTCATGTTCTTCACCATCGATCTGTTCCATACAACATAATAAACATGAGGTTTTCATGTTCTTCACCGTCAATTAGTTTTTTCCATGGTTGATGAATATTAAGTTTTTTTCATGTGTTTTAGTTAGTGAATTGAATCACTTTTTAGCATCGCTTTTGTTATTATTAGCATCATTTGTCTGATAAACCCTCAATCATATTCTTATTAACATCACAATCACACACATATTAGACTAAAACCTAATTGGGATACTTTTTAAAGATCAAAAACTATGTGAACCTAATCACTCATATGAAAAAATAACTAAGAAAATACACATTCACACAAGCAAGTAATGCATTCCAAAACAGAATACTCAAAACTATTTATACATCGATTATGCATTTTAATAGTTCTAAGAATAAATTAAAGTCAAATTATATACTATCATATGTAGCATCATATCCATTTTAGAAAATAACGTTTTACCGATCGCTGCAGAATGAGAATAGGAACGCAGCCCGACAAGAAGATGAGTCGAAAAGGTTTTTGAGGTTTTTGTGTGTAACATAAAAGTGGGCCATCCTTATAAAACTGAAAACTCTATCACTCGAGCCTTATTATTTTGGTCTTTGAGTTCCTCGGTAAGAGATTTGACTATAGCCCACAAAATACATGTATCCAAATTTCGTTGAACATCTTTAACGTGAATGCCCTTAAGTTGTCGAGAAGAGGATCAGGACCATCGATCGAAACACCAACAATGTCGGGTGCAGCGATAGTGGATAATGTAATGCCCGCACATCCGGGCTAGTCAATTTAGAGGTAATAGGTGTCGAAAATGACTTTTAGGAAAAAGATTATCTAGAATAAATAATCTTAACCAAGTTGTAGTATATGTAACAAGGTTTTTGTACATATAAAGAACACCGAAATCCGAGTTATAACGAAGAAGTTATGGCCCGTCAAAGTTTTGCGACGGAACCGGCACGACACCGGGAGAGTAAATAGTAAAATTTACGATGAAGCGATATTCAGCCTTAGCGATCTAAACGAAAGTCGTGGAATTCGTTAAACCGAGAGCATCCATAAAAAGAACGCCCAAATCTGACTTCGTATGAGGAAGTTATGATTTTTCGAAGTTTTGGCTTAGCAATGTACAGCCCGAAATTCGAATATTAGATCGAACGGTTTTTAGCCGACATAACCTAAATGAGAATCAAAGATCTCGTTAATAGTAGCGTAAAGATAAAAAGACAGGCGAAAACGGACGTCGGATGAAGAAGTTATGGATTTTTAACGGACCAATCGTGTCCCGGTCTGTTAATTAATATAACTTTTAAAATAAAGTCAAAATTAGCCGACAGAGTCTAAACAAAAGTTGTAGAATACGTTCCCGCCTTCGCGTGGATATAAAGAACGTGGAAAACGGAGCTCTTATGCGAAAGATACGAATTTTTAAAGTTTAGACTCGAATTTACGAAGCCTATTGCTCGATCAATGACGTGGCACAATCTGGACCCTCCATTGCTGACTCGGTACCCGCCTCGGATATGTGACGCGTCACCCCTCGCTACGCCAAACGTCCGAGCTCGGAACGCGCGGCGTACTGTTGTCTTCTGCTACGTCTACGTTATTTTTAATGTAGCTTCTAATTAATTATAGTAACATTATTAGGACCTTAAAATAATTATTTAGGCTATTATTATGAATTGTATAGTGTTGTTTAACGCTTATATAATAATAATAACAACTAAACTATTAAATTAGTCTCAGTAAATATTGAACTAAACCCTAGTGGTAATGATACTAGGTTTTTTTCGAGGGAAAGTGTTTTAAGAGTAACAAAGTGATGTCCGAGTACCGAGTCACCACCGTATCAAGTGAGTGCATAGTTACCTTCAGCTTACACATAGATATAAAATATTTTATATAAATTACGTGCTATGTGTGTATACTGTCTGAATACTTGCTGTCTGTTTTGGGTGAAAGATTTTCATACATGTTTTAAATTATTTAAACTGTATACGTATTTTATATCTACAAAATGTGTTGGGTAAAACATGGGTAGATGAAATAGTTTCTGTGTGACAAAAATAAAATGATGAAGAGGTGATATAGACCATGAGGTAAGGGTGAGAGATGAAACATGAGAGAAGCCTTTTACCCAATTGATGGCCCCGTTATACAGCAGAGTATGTATGACAACCACGGACTATTCTAGACAGCCCAGTGGACACTAGCAGGCTCATAACCTGTAGGTGTTTTGAACTGTGTATTCACCATGTGTACTCTAAAAACCCATCCACATGTATTGCGAGTGGATTCTCGGAAATGATATCGTCGATAAACGAGATAAACCCCATTGACCTGTATTGCGAGAGGAGTCTCGGAAACGATACTGTCAATAAACGAGATAAACCTTGGTAACTATGGATTTAGTGCCTGTTGAGTAAACCTTGGCAACGATGGATTTCGTGCCTATTCCTCAGGATAACCCTTAGGAATAAATAAACGAGGAATAGCTGAATTCTTAGGGTAGAATAAAGAAGATAATGAGGATGGGTAATTGGGTTGATTGTTTAAATGTTTAAACATAATAATTATATTATTATGGGTTGAAAACCCTATGTACTCACCAGGTTTCCCAACCTGACCCACTCAATTTATTTATATCACATGTGTTGATATGAAGTCACATTACACTGAGAGATTAAGGAGATATAAATCACTAGTGATAATGAATGTAAGTTATGTTTATGCTTATGTTTCTGTATTGACCATGACATCCCAAATTTTTTTAAATGAATAAAAATACTTTTCCTCGGAAATCCTTTGATAACGTATTTATCATGTTTTACTGGGAACAAATTCCGCAACATTTTTATTAAAAGAGGTACTCTGATTTTTATAAAGCATAAATAAAAATCGGTCTTTTCTGGCCGTGAAAATGGGGATGTCACAGATAAAATGACTTCCTGATGTTGGTGAAGAGGTGTTGAAAAGTGATAAATAAGAAATCGAGATAAAGGTGTGGTTGGGAGTGCTTTTTAATTTTCTTTAAGAAAAAGTGCTTATTCGCTTATGGAATTTTAGAAAAAAGTTTTTAAAAAGTGTCTGGCTTAGTTTTTATTGTGAGAAAAAAAAATGTCAATAAGTTGGTTTTAAAAAGTGTTTAGAATAACTTTTTAGGGGTAAAATCTAACATCCCAAAATTTTCAAACTTTTTCATACTTTAAACTGCTATGGTTTTAAAAAAATCAACACCTAGTATTAACCTACATTTAACAAAAACCGGTCCCACAAAACATTTATGATTAAAACATTAGGTGTTACCATTAAGCATCATACAATCCATAGCAAGAAAATAAGAATTACATCAATAAAATACATAAGTAACTTAACAAGTTCCACTCCATTGTCTATCTCATAAATTCTACTTCCATCTATCATATTTCTCCTTGAATATAACCTAGGATACATGGCATTAAAAAGAGATACATAAGACAATAACGTCTCGTAAGCTATGCAAGTTTGTGACCCAAAACATTTATCACATTTTCATCAAAAACTTTTCATATTTGCAAAACATATTTCAAGTAGGTATTTCCACATTCCGTTCCATATAAACACATTTCATCTTTGTAAAATATACTTCAAATAGACATTTTTCCACATTCCATTCCATATCAAAACATTTCAGTAGTCATAACATAATTCAAAAGTTATTTCTTTTCACATTCCAATCCTTCTTTCGTTAAGGGCTTATTCTGGTGTGAACCGTTGCCATTTTTATACGTAGGGCCTAGCAATATCCCCAAGCCTATACCAAGGTGAAAAGAACAAAATCAGTCCACTAAGACATCATTTCCATTAGGACATCTATCTCGCAAAGGGGATGCGCCACCCCAATAGATTCCTCTATATCCCGTTACGGGGACATCATGGATCGAGCAATATATTCTTTTCATTACTTTCTAATTCTTTCCATTATATTAATTACTTTCTATTTTTTCCATTCTTTTCATTACTTTCCATGCTTTAAATAATTCATACATTAATATCAAAATAGTCATTTCAAAAGTAAAGCATCCATATTTCAAAACATTTCAAACAAGTTAACAAAACATGCGTTCTTATAAAACTTTCTTTCCTTTCAAAAACATTATTGCCTTTAAGGCGTTATTTTAAAACATTCTTTCCAAAAACATTTCATATATCAAAGCATTACATTTCATTATCATAAAATCATTTTTCCATGTACCCTAAAATGGGAAAATTGCCAACACGTACTCACCTCACTCACACATAGCTTAGCTAGTCATTTTCTAGTTCCTTTCCTTAGAGCAACACTCTAAAACAACACCTATATAACATATACACAAGTCATTAAAATGATCAAAATACCCCTCAAAGGTTCCATTACTAAATTTTATTGTCTCATCTTATTACTTTATGTAAAAATATGAACGTAGACGAAAATCGATCGTAAATTCGAGTTCTTATGCAAAAGTTACAAAAAAATACATGGCATTGATCAGGTTATTCCACGCATGTGGAATGATTTGCCTTGCCATTCCACGGTCGTGGAATGAGGTCTGCACACACAAAATTCTCGTATTTTTAAATATAACACAATACTTTGCATAGTTCTTGAAGACCCCTTTCCCATTCACTTTGTACCATTTTTTAGGTTCTCACACATGATTAGGAGGTGTTTTATCATCCTAAAACACCCCACTTAATTCATTAAGTGTTCATTAAAACCATTTAAGAACATATACATCCTCAAGTTCTACAAGAAGGGTTTACTGGTCTATTGTTCACTTGAATATTCCAAAATTTAAAATGCTTGTTCTTAAGTTATTGAACACTCATATAAATGTGGTCAAGCATATAAAACTATAATAAATTCCATTGTAAGAGTTTAATTTAATCATGGAATCGTCACTTCCATCATTACATTCCAATGCTTATAAACACTCCATTGAAAGGGTTAAGAGCTCTAATTGCCCAATAACATTCTTCAACCTATATAAGTTATTTCCAAATCATTTATTGAATCATTGGGTGTTGTATAATGCATAAAACATGTTATAACACAATCTAATTCCATATTAAGCTCTTAAAAACTGAGGGATTGTTCAATTCCATAGCAAATTCCTAAAATTCCCTTATGGCAAAATACTCCATAATTCAACTAGATATCATTCAAGTATTTATTTCTATGCATTCAAGTCATGTTATTAGTATCAAATCATGTTTATGAGCATCATATAATCATCAATTTCTCATATTCAAAGGATTCCATTGTTTCATCACAATTTCCCCAAAACCATTTAAATCCCATGTTTATGCAACATTCTACCATCATATATGTGTTTGAGCATTCCAATTGGATTTATTGCTCCTAAACATCATCTAGGTCATTGAACATATCTTAATACTAACATAACAACATCAAATCTCCAAGTTGGATTTCTAGGGTTCATGAGGGTTTTCACCAAAATCCTCAAATCCACCATGGAATGAGTGGAGTGAGGTTGATATCATCAAAACTACTCACGGTAGGTTAGAAAACCAAACCCTAACCATTTATTTGTACTAAAAACGATATTGGGGGTTTTCTCCAAGCATTAAACTTGAAATTTAGGAGTAATAGGGAAGATATTATACCTCGTTAGCTTTTAATTGCTTCCCTTCTTACTTGAATGCTTCAAAACATGTTTCATTCAAACCCTAGGAGCTCTTGAGATCAAAATCACCATTAGGGAGTTATTCCTTTGCATAAAACAATCAGAAGAAGAATGAATGAATGAGGCTTGCATCTTATTTCCCAATATTTTCCTAATTAACCCCTCTAGTTTACATCTTTTGGCCAAACCCCACTAAACCATAATATTTGTGACTTTAACTTGAGTTTTTGACATAATAAGTCCTCCCACGTCCATGATATAACTTTTGTAATCCATCCCATTCATTGAGTTAACCCTTTGGTTAACTCACTTTTCTAACTTGACACTCTTGACCCCTTTAACTTTCAAAACGTTATTATTTTCCACCTTTAACTTTCTAAAATTCATATTAACTAATGATATGATTAACCTATAATGATTTAATTATATAAATAATATTTCATTTATTTACTTTATTAATTTAAGAACACAATCTTAAATTTTAGGATGTTACATAAAAAGTGGTGGGAAAAGCTAAAAAGTCAAAAAGCCATAAAAAAATAAGGATATTGTGGCTTTTTAAAACTTCCTTATTATGCCTACCCAAAAGTTATTTGAAAAGTTGTTTTGAACAACCCAAACACTTTTTTAGCTTATTGGCTTTTTGCAAAGCCAATAAGCTAATAAGTCAATTTGAAAAGCACCCCCAAACACCCACTAAAAATGGAGGGATGACAATGAGGAAGGGAAAGAGTCAAAATAAAGATAGTTGGGGACTTAGGAAATTAAGAGCGGGCTACTAGAAATTAAGAGCGGGTAAATCAAATTTGTAATTTTCAGTCATAAAATATATATAATGGCAAATATGTTTCTTTTAAAAACATAATATAGTAAAAAAATAAAAAAAAAATAAAATGGTCTAGAGTGAATTCAGTTTGATAAGAGGGAAATGAAAATTTACGAAATCAATTTCATAAGAGGCAAATGAAAATTTATGATAAATGAAATTAAAATTATTAGAGGGAAGTAAAAATTTAGGAGGTAAACTGAATACAAAATCTATAATGTTATTTTAAAAAATCATAATTTTCCCCTCTTTCAGTAGTAAATTGAAGTCCCGGCCACGATCCATTCCAGCCGGGTCCCCAAGGGTAGTAAGGAATGCAAGATCCATTTGCATCCTTAGTGCACAGTGAGTTATAAGTGTTCATTTGATTGTCAAATAGCGCATGTATATTAGGAACTGAAAGTCAAACTATAGAAAATTTTCCATCAAAATGACAAATTGGTGCAATTGTATCAACGACTAAAATTCAGTCCTAAATTAGCTCCTTACAAAATTGAAACTTGCACTGGTCTATCAGAGACTGAAACTCAGTCCCTCATAACTTTCCCTCCAAAGTGAAAAGTGACTCTAGACTATTCGAGACTAAAATCCAATCCCCATTTTGTTCACTTCCAAACATAAATTGGCTTACACAAACTAGAGACTCAATTTTAGTCTCGAATAGGTTCGATCAATCTCTAATGATTTACACTTCAAAGTCAGTCCTAGATAGTATTCAAGACTAAATCATTAGTCCCATATACATGGTATCCAAGACTGATTAATCAGTCTTAAATATTTTAGTCACAAATGCCCCTTTTCTTGTAGTGAGAGAACATAAGGAAGAGCCATGGAGGTTGCGATTAGGTTTTTTGAGATTGAAGACAAACGAAAGCTTTTGAAGATAATTGAAAGAGTAAAGTGTTGATGATGAAATTGATCCCCTTTTATACCCTAGATAACACCGTTGAGAAGCAATCATAAGAAAGAGAAAAATTCACCCCACATCTCGCAGTTATCTAGGAATGACACATATCCCCAGATTTAAAAAGTTACAGTGTAAGATAAGCTTCTAAGAAGACGGTAATTTGACCCATGAGTAGCATTTAGTAAGGAGAGATCATCAATGACAAAATAATAGTGTTAGTATCAGTGTATGTGACATGCATTAGGAAGATAGGAGGGATTTTGGTGTATCACACTGTTGTATTGTTGCAATAGTAGATCACTTACACAGTGTTGCAAGGTGTCATCAATGTATGATTTTATAAGTTGAATCATTTACCAGTTTTATTAGAAGAATAATTTGGGAGATAATGGGATGATACGTTTAATACATTCCGATACGGAATGTGCCCATTAGTATAAAGTGTCAATTTTTCATCAGTGTATGGCTTATATAATGAATCATAAAATTCTTAATTAGAATCTTTTTAGGGAAAGAACAAGTTGGTGCGTATAATACATCACGATACATAATATACCCATTGGTACAAATTTTTCAAGTACTCATCAGCGATTGGTATCTGATGCTAAATCACAAAAACTTTTAAGAAGAAAAAAAAGGGCAAGAAGGGGTTAGTGTGTGTGATAAACTATGGTACATATCTTAACCATGTAGAACTCGCTACTCGGTACCTGCTCGACCGACTGAGGAGTAGCGAGTACTCGGATTCGGTAATTCATGTAGAAATACTTTTACGAAAATTATATATATTAAAATCATAAGTTAAAAATCATAATTTGATTGAAATATATAATAAAATTAAATACATGTGAATACATAAAAACTGAAAATACACACAAATGTCTCACTTCATAAATAATTACTGAAAATTTAAGATATATATGTAGTAATAATCACATGTGTGTGTTAAATAATAAATCTTTAAGTGTATTATACATATTAATCTTAAAATTCTTGATTTTTTTCTCTTTTTATGACAATTTTGACCCTTTGACTGAGTTTGACCGATTTTGACCGAGTTGGCCGAGTTTGACTGAGTAAGACCGAGTAATACCAAGTAGGCCCGAGTTAGAGAGATATTGACCGATTTTTGACCAAATTTGTCTTAATCTGGTTTTTTTGCCGTGTTCACATTACTCGCGTCGGTGGAGGGCCGATTCCAAGTAATCGGCCGAGTAGGCCGAGTTTTGCAACACTGCCATGAACACATTGTTTTTCACGTTCTCATTAGCTTCTGGTATCTGATGTTGAATCATAAAAATTTTAAGTAGAAAATAGAGCAAGAAGGGGTTGGTGCATGTGATAAAATACATTACATTGCTTAACCATAAGCACAAAATTTCAAACTTTTATCAGTGTATGGTATTGTATAGTGAATCATCAAGTTTTTTGATAGAAGACAGTGAGAGAAAAGGATGTCTCAGTCATACTTTGGTGCAATCAGTGTGAATCATAGATAGTTTCTAACTCATCAGCTAAGAGTGGTTCAACACTTCAACTCTTAGCATCATAGAGTTATGTTTATAGTTTTCAGTCTAGAAATAATGATTCACCATCAGTTCATTTGATATGGTACAAGACAAAATTAAATGAAAATAAAAATAACAAAAATAAATACTCAAAAAGTGGTCAAATGAGAAACTTGCAGCTTTTTCGAAAAAGATAATGACCTAATATATTGTATCTTTTGAATTGATTTCTCATAAAGTATTTCCTCTTTTCAATATTTCTTCCATACCAACTTCTGTGTATAAAAGAAAGACATATTAGCACACACTTCACACCTTCAAAGACATTAAAATATAGATATTAAACATATAATCATGGAGAGAGATGTTCTTATTCTTCGAATATGATATTATTCTTATGGACTCCAAGCTTAAAATCCATCACCATGAGATGAGATCTAAAGAAACAAAGTCTTTGTAACCACCGAGTTAAGAGGTTCTAATCCTTATAACCTTCGAGTTATGAAATTCAGTAGGACAAGACTTGAAGGAGCAAAGGATCATTGTCTTGACAATAGGTAATTTAGATCTTGGATGAGGGTTAGTATAGCTGTGAGGACGTTTATGGAAATTAGTTGTGCCATACTCATTGTCTTCACATGAACATGTCGCAATAGGTTAAGGGTTCAAGAGAAGGCAAAAAGAGCATTCAAAGCATTTTGTCCAGATACAGTTCTTTCTTATCTTGTGTCGAAAGTAAGACGCTTAATGTCTATCACCCTAATCATCATCTTCATGCTGAAGAATGCAGGAAAAGATACAGTACCTTTGAGAATGGTTCGAGAGACCAAAATCAATGATAAGATCTTGCAACAAATGACGTGTGTAACATCCCCCTCTGACACGTATCACAATATTGTCCGCTTTAGGCTCCCAGCGCGAAAACTTCCCAGGGGTCACCTATCCCTGGATTGTTCTCCCCCGAGCACGCTTAACTGCAGAGTTTTTATAGGATCTGTTGCCCTCAGACTTTAAAACACGTTGTGACAAGGAAGGTATCCACACCCTTATAAGGGAATGTTTCGTTCTCCTTCCAAGCCGATATGGGATCAGGTGCAGGTACCACCCACCTTCACCCCCCCCCCCCCATTATAGGGTTCGATGTCCTTATCAAACACATCGACCCATGCCTTAGCTCTGATACCATCTGTAACATCTCCCTCTATAACGTATCACAATATATATTGTCTGCTTTGGGCTCCCGGCGTGAAAACTTCCCAGGGGGTCACCCATCCCTGGATTGTTCTTGCCCGAGCATGCTTAGCTGTAGAGTTCTTATGAGATCTGCTGCCCTCACGACTTTAAAACACGTTGTCACAAGGTATGTATCCACACCCCTTATAAGGGAATGTTTTATTCTCCTTCCAAGCCGATGTGGGATCAAGTGCAAGTACCATCCACCTTCACCCCATTATAAGGTTCGATGTCTCTGTCAAACATATTGACCCGTGCCCTAGCTCTAATACCATTTGTAACATCCCCCTCTGGCACATATCATAATATTGTCCGTTTTGGGCTCCCAACGCGAAAACTTCCCAGGGGGTCACCCATCCCTAGATTGGTCTCGCCCGAGCACGCTTAATTGTAGATTTTTTTGTAGGAAAGTAAAAAGTTTTTTTTTTTTTTTTTTTTTCTGCATACTTTTTGGCGAACAAACAAATGAATCACTAGATGAATATAAAATGATACACAAAAAAATTCACGAAAAAACATCTTGATGATTATTTTTACTATGATTTTGTTGATATTCATTAAAGTTGTCGAGAAAAGTGAATTTATTCTTGATTTACTTAAAAATGAATCATGCAGATGTTTTTTGCGGAATTTTTTTCTTATGAATCATTTTATTTTTGAATCATCTAATGCTTCATTTTGTTCGTTTGCTAAAAAAGATGTATATAAAAAGTTTTCTACTTCCTATCAGAATTTTCCTTCTTATTTGATTTTGATTATATATATATATATATATATATATATATATATATATATATATATATATATATATATATATATATATATATATATATATCAATCACTTTTTATAACAATGGACTTTATGTTTATTAATTTTTATAGAAAAATATTTTTATTTTTATGTCATCTTGGACCATTATGGTTAACCGATATTAACCATTAACAATAACTTAACCGATTAAAACCGTTAACCAAAACTAATATTAACCACTACCCAATGGTTATTGAAATAAATTAACCAATTTTAATGATTATGATTCGGTTTTGACAAATAACCAAATTAAACCGTACCTTACACATCCTTACCCTTAAATTTGATAGCAATGATCAGTTTATCAAATAAATTTAGAAAAAAATGACAAAATTGATAAAAAATTGCAAAATTTGAGTCATTAATAGACTTAGACTTTAGATAAACGGATAAAAACTTAGACTTTAGAATTGCAAATTTTAAGAATTTTATGCATAATAATAATATATAATAATAATAATAATAATCAAAATTTCAAAGCTCTTGTGAGGATTTCAAAGCTATTGTGAGGAATTCCTTCATGGGTCATGGTGAAGTATCACCCGCAAACACCTTCGGGTTTCTACACCCGCTCTTTCCAAGTTGTTACTTCCTCTTCTTCCATTCCACTACTTGTCTCTTTCGTCCTATCTATCATCTATAAAACACCCACCAATTTGGGTTCTTTTTCGCAGCACTTGACTACATCAAATTCCCCTTTTCTTCAATTTAGGGACGCAAACATAATCCAATTCTAGATTCATCTAAAGCAGATTAATGGCTTCCATTAACATGTCTTCTGCATCCACCTCTTTACTTCGCTCAAAGTAAGCATCTCTGTCCGTTTTTCTATCTTCTTATCCTCTTTAATTTGATGCTGATTAATGCGTGCTTCTATTGAAATCAATTGGGAATTTTCTTTTCTGGATTTTAGTTTATTTGCGAGCTTTTTGGGTTCGTTCGAATTAATGTTGATTTGAGAAATTTCTTATCGATTCGGACCACTGGATCTCTGTTTCTATTTCGTAGTAAAAAAGAACCGGTTATTGTTATTTTATGATTGATTTTTATCAATACCAAACAGGTATACGATTTGAGCGTTATAGTTCCAAATACAGAAATATCAAGCTAGTGCTTTGAACATAGAATCCGAGATTTTCAAATCCATTTGAAGCTAATTACGTTCAAATTTCAATTCAAGATGCTTTGATTCCGATTCCTATAGATAGATTCGCAATTGGATGTTCTATAAGTACCAAAAGGCTCTCTCAATTACCCCATGCAATACTTTTTTTTTTTTTTTTTTTTTCCCTTTTTGGTGATAGAGAATTTTCTTTAGTGGCAATACATTTTTTATTTGGTGATAGAGAATTTTCTTTAGTATCAAGTTCCATTTAACATTTTCACCAATCTTCATCATTTCGAAAGCTGCCATTGCCTCTCATAATTGACTACCTATCCTATGCTGCAGGATGATCACAAACTTCAGCTCATACAACAGTCTTCACTCTGTAAATCTTATCTCATCCAATGGGCATACATCAGAGACATTTCTCCATCTCACTACCAAATCATGCTCCAAAACTAAACCTGATGGTAGACTCAGAGCTTCACTATTGCCTCTAGATGGTGGTTTCAATCAAAAAAGCATTAATGGTGTTAGTGTATCATCTGGAATTCTGATACAACCTGATTCAATAGCTTTGGGTACACTAGCAGCTGAAACCACTCCTACCATGAACAGTTTCTCTAATGAAGCTGATGAATATGATTTAGATCAACCCACCACAGGCTTTTCATCCATTCCAGAAGCAATTGAAGATATACGCCAGGGAAAGGTTTGTACACTTTCAATTCCTTATTTAACAAACTATAAATATATCCAATTTCCCTCCAAAATTTCTCTTTATACTGCAGATGGTAGTTGTAGTAGATGATGAAGACAGAGAAAACGAAGGAGATTTGATAATGGCAGCATCATGTGTCACACCAGAAGCCATGGCTTTTATAGTCAAACATGGAACTGGGATTGTTTGTGTAAGCATGAAAGGAGAAGATTTGGATCGTTTGGAGCTTCCATTAATGGTAACTCATAAAGACAATGAAGAGAAGCTCTCTACAGCATTCACAGTATCAGTCGTACGTCTACTTTTCGCATTTTTGTTTCAAAAAAGTAACCCAATTTGTTATTTTTATTAGAGTTCTATTATTGATTTGTAGGATGCAAAACATGGAACAACTACTGGTGTGTCTGCCCGTGATCGGGCAGCCACCATTAAAGCTTTAGCTTCTAAAGATTCACTGCCCGGTGATTTCAACCGCCCGGGACATATATTTCCATTGAAATACAGAGAAGGTGGTGTCTTGAAAAGAGCTGGACATACTGAAGCTTCTGTAGATTTAGCAATGTTAGCTGGATTTGATCCTGTAGCTGTTTTATGTGAGATTGTTGATGATGATGGTTCCATGGCTAGATTACCAAAGCTTCGGGAATTTGTCAAAAGGGAGAACTTAAAGCTTATATCTATTGCTGATCTAATCAGGTAAATGAAATTCTTGCTTTTAATTAATGGACTTAATGAGTCCAAATGTCTAATCATTATTATTAGGCTATGTGTGACAGAGTAGCTGAAAAAACTAACTGATAGCTAAAAAGCTAGCTGGTAGTTGAAAAGCTAGCTGCTAGCTTATAAGCTAGTTGAGAAAAATGACAATTGGTAAAAACTAGCTAAAAGATATAAAATAACATAAAAGGACATTTAGAAGAATATGTTTTTTTTTTCTTTTATAATTAGTTAAGGGTATATTCGGGAAATTTTAAAAAAGCTACTCAAAGTAGCATTTAAGTTCTGAGTACACATGAATAAATTTGTGACATTTATTTAAATTTGCAGGTATAGAAGGAAGACAGATAAACTAGTGGAACGTGCTTCTGCTGCACGTATACCTACTACGTGGGGCCCATTTGTTGCGTATTGTTATAGATCAATCTTAGATGGAATGGAACATATTGCAATGGTGAAGGTAATAAGATAAACAAATAATTAGTTTTGTTTTTTTTTTCAACTTTTTGTAGAAATTGAATAGTAAAGTAATAAAAGATTATGTGGTATGATTAAAATTAAAACAGGGTGAGATTGGTGATGGGAATGAGATTCTTGTAAGGGTACATTCGGAATGTTTAACAGGAGACATATTTGGGTCTGCAAGATGTGATTGTGGGAACCAATTAGCACTTGCAATGCAACAGATTGAAGAGGCGGGAAGGGGCGTTTTGGTCTATTTGAGAGGTCATGAGGGTAGGGGGATTGGATTAGGGCATAAGCTTCGTGCTTATAATTTGCAAGATGATGGTCGTGACACTGTTGAAGCTAATGAGGAGCTTGGTTTGCCTGTTGATTCTAGGGAGTATGGCATTGGTGCTCAGGTATAGTAATTTATATATTTTTCAAAGGGTATTTTAGAAATTTTGATTATTTGTATGTAATTTTGATGAAATCACTTTATCTTGTTTTTTTTGGTGTGTAGATATTGAGAGATTTGGGAGTGAGAACAATGAAGCTGATGACAAATAATCCTGCTAAATACAGTGGACTGAAGGGATATGGTTTGGAAGTTGCAGGAAGAGTTCCTCTTTTGACTCCAATTACAAAACACAACAAGAGATACCTTGAGACCAAAAGAGCCAAAATGGGACACGTGTATGGATCCTCTGGGAACAACAACAATGGTGTCCCAAATCTCATCACTAAGAAGGAAAATCCAACTGATTAAGTTCATCTTCATCAATTGACCTAAATTCTTCTTCTTACTTACTTGGCTCTTTTAAAAACTTCATATAGGCCTCCCTCCAACTAAACTTATAAAATGTAAGATGAAGGTATTAAGAACCTGAGAAAAATTCATTCTTTCAAGTTGATTTTTTTTACATGAATTTGTAATACATGGGAAAAAGATGTTGCGAGTTTTGTTTATGTATGATGTTAACTTAGAACAATAAAAAATGAAGCGACATTTAGATCTTTAGAAGTGTTTTACAATGCAATCAACTAACTTGCTTAAGATTAGAGTGAAGTCATGTTTTGGGAAAACTTTGAAGTCATGTTATTGCAACACAATAGACATGCCCTTCTCTACTACAAATAATCAATCTTCAAACTTCCATATTCACATCAAACTCATCTCAAAACCCACAAAATTTAATCAATCTCATCATAGAAATTGAGAGATTCAACAATGAAGGTCATATTGGTAGTTTTTGTGTCGTTTGGCTGTGTTTTCTTTCTAGTACCCATTTTATTTGCTTTATGTTACATCATAAAAAAGCTTAAATGTAGCAAGATGGCTGAAAAAACTGAAATGGTGCATATCGATGAGCATTTGAAGGTGAGGGAGAATGTTGTGCAAGGTCCAAATGGCATGAAGGCAGTTGCAATTACAATCGATGATGATTTACATGTTGACGAAGAAGAAGAGTCCAGGAAGAAAGAGAAGCTTGGAAAGGAACACCATTAAATCGTTTGTGATGACATTCATGATCAGATTACAACCTCTAAAGCTTTAAATTTGAATTTGATATATGGTGTAAATAAAGTTGTGGAATTTATTATATTATGCAAGGTGATTGCTTTCTTATTTTATTAATCTATTTAACATTTTAGTATAAAATAAATTTAAATGTTACAAAAAGAATATTGACTAGCCTAATATAGCCTAATACTTGGGTGAGTTGGGCTTGGTCCTAAGTCAGTAAAATAGGAGGGTACATAAATTTAGCCCAATATGTTAATAATATAGAAATTATTTTGGCCCAATATCTAATGTCCATGACTCATGGTTCTAGACCGACAACTGTGATTCTAGGCTAGGCTAGGCAAGGGTGCGAGAAATTGAAAAGATGAAATTTGTAATCGCCAAAATCGGTTGCTAGAATGACTAATGCCTAGTTCTCGAGTTTTAGCAAAGGAAAGAAAAGAAGAGAAAAGAAAGTAAAGAGAGAAAAGAAGAGAAAAGAAATAAAAAGAAAATTGTCGTTTTTATTCTTGAGTTGGAGAGAAACGAAAAGAAAATTAAACATTTTATTCTTTTCTCTGAATCCTTCCAAATTAGAAGGAAAGTTATGAGGGAAAATGATTCTTCCACTTCCTTTTTTTTAATGAAACTCGGGAACACTATTTTTTTTTTTTACTTTTTTCTCACTTCTATCAATTTTTGTTCTTTTCTCTCGTTAAGTTGAACTTGGGAAGGGGGTGTAAGGGTCCAAGATGTAGACGATGATGAATCGACTCTCTCCTGTCAATATCTTTCTCTAAACTCCAAATTTCTACCCTCTCTGCCTCTCGGCCTTTCCCATTCGAATTGTATCTCATTAGTCATTCAATTTCTTAAAACTAAACTCCTGATTTCTTGATACCATCTCACAATCGATTTATGTTAATATGAAGAGTGAAAAGTGAAGACAAGATTTAGAGGTCAAAGTTTTCTTCAAACTTTAGGTGTGAATTTCTATTTGATTAATCTGAGTTCTAGTTTCTGAATTTTTGGAATTCATATCTTCAGTTTTGTATCTTTAATTTCATTTGGTTTTTCATTCAGGAGGTATATTTTTCTAATCTAATTTTTCTGAATATCTAGAGACCAAATGTATAATTTTTATGTTATAATATTTAATTTTCTATAATGTTTGTGTTTCAGCTAGTAAGGCTTTCGATCTACCAATTTTGTGTATCTTATCTATTCTTTCCTACCTAAAAGCTTTTGTATTCATGAAAAGGATGCCCTTGGCTTAACCGTCTTAAGATTGATAAAAAAGCTATCATTCTAGAAAATAATCTTTATTGTTCAACGGAGGAGCTTAAAGTGTCCAACAGAATGAATTGAATCTAAACCAGAAGGTAATATAAATAGGAATTAAGAAATCCACAAATAGAAAACTTGAACTACAAAATGTGGTTTTATTTTGATATATATATATATATATATATATATATATATATATATATATATATATATATATATATATATATATATATATATATATATATATATATATATATATATATATTTCATTATTGATTATTTCATGTGATAACATTAGTAGATAAAAATGAGATTTTGCACGAGTAACATGAAACTTGAAGAAAAAAAAAGGATACAATCTTAAAATAGGACATCAAATTTAAGAAACCATGTTACGTTTTTAGGCATTATATGCCTGATGCTAGGGTAGTCTTTTAATTCCATATTTTTCAGTTACACATGAATTAAATTACTTAAAAATTCAATCATAATAAATTTATCATTACCTCTCTTCTTGTAAATTTTTATGTTAGATAAATGCCAAAAAATAAAGTTCTTTTTAACATCTCTTTATTGTGTTATCATAGGACTCAAGTGGTGATGCCATCAAACAAAAAGAAAAGAGGAATTGAAGCAAGTAGGTGGATTTGGTAGGGATTTTTCATAAAAAAAAAAAAATGCACAAAACATTGTTTTTGATGGTTTTTGTGTGTATTAATATGAATTTTATTTTATTATAAAACTTATTGTATTTTTGTCGTTAAATCTTTTTATATAGACAAAAGTCACAAATTGCAAATTTAGTTCTTCTTGTTTGCAAAAAACTTTGGATAGGATTCAAAAAGTTTCCGACTTGCATGGAAGGTCCAAAATTAAAACTTTTCTTTGGTTTTGGTACAAATAAATATGCGAAGACTATTTTAACTTTATTATTTCTTTTTTATATTTTTTATTTATTTCAGAATTTAAATAATTATAAAAAAAAAACTCAAGGATTCCCCGCTTTGCACGATAAAACACAATTTGTACGCCTCTTGCAATTATGCTCCACCTTTGGGGGAATTTTCCCTGAAAATCCCTTTGAGGCTGGGTTTGCCCGTTTTGTGGGGCTCGAATTCGAGGTCTACTCTGAAATATTGGGTAAAGGTTTCTGCTGAATCGTTTGCCGTTTTAAAAAACATAATAATAATAAAATTTATATTTATTATTAATAGTATCATAAATATTAATTATTACATCCAAATTATAACTGATAAACAAAATTAAACTAGAAATGTGTTAACATAAAATGAAAAACTAAATTAACAACCGAAACTTCCACTACGTTAACGGTGCAAATGAATACTATTATTCAATATTTGCAAATTAATAATAATATTCAAGTAACATTATTATTTACACCAAAATAAAGTGAAAATAAAGTGAGGTTAGAGAGCAACAGACGAGGAAATGGACATGTGGGTTGAAAATGCTATCTATTTGTAGATAGCGTGAGTGGGAGGGATGGTGTCCGCAATAAAAGGCAATAACTCAAGGACAATTTTTATTTATTATTATTATTATTATTATTATTATTATTGTTATTATTATTTTACAAAAAACAGAACATGGACTACCTGAAAAACTAACATACCATAAGAACCAACTTTGTGATTTACTTTGGAGAAAATGGTATGACCCTCACCAGCCATAATACCTTTTTATACAAAAAAAAAAAAATGGTATAAAATTGATCTCTACTCTAACATCATTTTTATACAAAAAAGAATACTCGAAATATATTCTTTTTTCTTAATTTATTTATATTTTCAAAAATATCCCTTCTATTTCTTAGCTTTTTTTAAAAACTGTCATCTATTTTTCTTACAAAAAACTTTATAAATTATGTAATTAAATAAATATATTATATATAATAAATTGGAATTTATTGTTATATTGTTACAGAAACATTTTATTAAATAAATAAAGTTACATCCATAACACATTTAGGTAAATCTACACATTTATGATTTATATGTTATAAAATATATTTCCACAAATGATGAATTAATGTATTTGTATAACCATCAAACTTGAAAGACTAAGGTCCCCTTTGATAGTTTCTGTCTGAGAAAGTGCTGTCTGGGAAAGTTTTTTGACTGGGAAAGAAACTATGCTGTTTAATTGTACATTTGATTGACTGTGCTGAATGATGAAAAAAAGTAATAATTCAATAAAAAAATAAATTTAAAAAAAGTTATTTAAAATTAATAATCTAATAAACAAAGAAAGAGGCGAGGTTTGGTGTATAATTGTCTTTCCAGCCCATTCAGCCAGAAAGATATGATTTTGAGGCTTTCTGGGAAAGACATATCTTACCGGGAAAGACCCTTTCTTTTGTGCAAATCAAACAGTCTTTCCGGTCCATTCAGCCAGAAAAATCTGTTTGAACTTGAAAAGATGCGTATCAAACGGGGCCTTAATTGGTATTTAAAACTGACACCAAAAATGTTGTTAGTGAATAGTAATACTTCATCATTGGAGTAGTAATATTTATAACACAAATGCGACCTATTTTTTGGGTAGTATTTTTTATTTTTATCATTATTAGTTTTCCAAATTGGCAACCATGTCCTGGTAATGTTCATTTGGAGCGCATATAATTCTTTAACAATCCACAAGCTGAAAACAATAAAAGAAATATATATGAAATGACATTCAGATCTTCAGAAGTGTTTTACAATACAATCAACAACATGCTTAATATTAGAGCGAAGTCAAGTTTTTGGAAACTTTGAAGTCATATGCTATTCCAACTCAATAGACAGGCCCTTCTCTAGCTACTACAAATAATCAACCTTCAAGCTTCTTTATTCACATCAAACTCTTCTCAAAACCCACAAAATTCAGTCAATCTCATCATAGAAATTGAGAAATTCAACAATGACGGTCATATTTGTAGTTTTTGTATCGTTTGGTTGTGTTTTCTTTCTGGCACTCACCTTATTTGCTTTATGTTGCATCATAAAAAAGCTCAAATGCAGCAAGATGGCTGAAAAAACTGAAATGGTGCATATCGATGAGCATTTGAAGGTGAGTGAGAATGTTGTGCAAGGTCGGAATGGCATGAAGGCAGTTGCAATTACAATTGATGATGATTTACATGTTGATGAAGAAGAAGAGTACAGGAAGAAAGAGAAGCTTGGAAAACAACACCATTAAAGAGCTTGTGATGACTGATGACATTCTTGACCAGACTACAACCTCTAAAGCTTTAAATTTGAATTTGTTGGTGTAAATAAAGTTGTGGAATTTAATATATAATACGTAAAGTGATTGCTTTTTTATTTTATTTAACTTTGTGACATTTAATTTGTTACAAAAGAAAATAATTTAAAATGTTGCAAAATGAATATTCATTTTCTAGCAAGTGTACGTAGTCTCAAAAAAATTTCATGCAAGGTTTGGGTATGGGATTTTTTAGACGCTTATAGAGTTGTAGTACTTCTAAATGGGGTCTATGCTTTTGGTCAAAAGGTTCGGGTCTCTTTAAATTCACCTCACCTAACCCGAAACCCGAATACCCGAAATTCAATTCGGTTCGGGTATCGGTACAGTTTCATTTGATAGTTACCCAAAAACCCCGAAACCCGATGGTTATACCCGAACAACAGACTTGCAACATATAGTTGATGCTAAATCAAAAGAGGATACGATGGTCATCGACACTTAAAAAATCCACCTCAAAGATATACATGACATAATAACGAGTTCGCAACTCAATGGGATCCAGTAAAGAACTAATGAACATGAAAGAAAGCTCAAAGAATAAAATTATTTAAAAATAATTAACATGAAAGTGACTGCAGCTGGAAAACTGGAAAGAGTAGAAGATTACAAGAACATTTCCAAATCAGCCCTACCTCCTAGAACCAAAAACACCAAAACAGGGGATAATTTAGTACAATGCTATTGGTAGCTTAAAATAATTTGGTATCATCAAACCAAGAGCACAATATCCAGACACATCAACATCAGCATCAATGTTTGAAAAGAGAGCCAGCTAAATCAGGAAGCAAACCACCGCTATAAGCAATGCTATAGAATTCCACTTTGATTATAATCAGCAAACCATGATGCCATACAACATCATGAGAGGAGCCACAACTATTGAGTCATGTGATTCAACCACAATGAGAACGGCCACATGGCCACTGATTTTGAGATTAAATTCCAAGACAATTCACAATTTACACGGTTATGTAACAATATTTTTGACCCTAGCTTTTATTACGTGTATAACCACATCACGGAGAATAAGCTTCAACCCACTAACCACAAATGCCTTCCATAGACTTTTGCATATTTACCCCAATGTGAAACTTTTTGCATCCACTTCTCTTTTACCTTTTCTATGTATGTATGCATATCATGAATAATCGAGAAAAAAAAAATCACACACACACCCAAAGACAATATTTAACATGGTTCAGTTAGGTATCCATAGGATAGGAGGAAATATTTTTATTCACGAGCTTGAAAATGATCATACATCACAATTAAAACCCTAGCTATTAGACTTTATATATAGGTGTAAACTAATGAACAAAATATGCAAGGGTTTCGTTATTGAATCATAAAAAAGAGTACTATTACAATAAAAGAGAAAGACAATATAAATATGAAAGCTAAAACCTAGCTATAGGGCTAAAGAGCCAAATAAGGCCCAAACTAGAAAAGGCATAATAACTTTATTATGCTAACATTCCTCTTCAAACTCATAATGCGACAACAATAAACATTGAGAGTTTTTCAGTCAGAAAATGAAAACAAGAAGCTGTCAAGGCTTTCGTAAATAAATCACAATCTGTATAGTACATGGACAATAGTCCGCTGCTGAAAGTGGTGACGAGTGAAATAACAATAATATGTTTTGTACGCTCATGCATGAAATACCAAAGTATTGGCAATTATTATTGCATTATCATTGTCACAATGCAAGGGGGTAGGCTGAGAAATATGAACATCCATGTCCGCAAGAAGCCATCGTAACCACACAATCTCGCAAGTAACAACACCCATATATAACTTGATACTTAGATTTTGTAGATGATCGAGAGAAAACATCTTGTTTCTTACTCTTCCATGAAATCAATGAATCTCCAAGAAAGATACAATACCCAATAGTAGACTTGCGATCATAAACATTGCTATCCCAACCAACATCGCTATAGGCACACAACTCAAGAGAGGAAGTGGAAGGAAACACTAGACTGCAAAACTGAGTACCACAAATATATTTCAAAATAAGAAGAATAGCTCTTCAATGAACCATGGAAGGAGCACTTACAAACTGGCTAACCACATGAATTGCATGAATAATATCTGTCCTAGTGATGGTAAGATGGACCAAACTCCCCACAATGGTACAATAAAGGCTCATATATGTCAAGGGAACTAAGTTGGAGAATACTTGGAAATACTCTATAGAGGGGTATCAACAATTTTGTTATCTGAAAGCAATGTTGTAAAAATCCCGATTAGGTCCCGATTAATCTCTGATTAATCCCTAGGCGCTACTCGACCGATTAGAGAGCGCCTAGCGATTAATCCATGTATACAAAATAACTAAAATAGTAGAACCCGATGAAATTTTAACACTTTGAAGAAGTTATATTTCAATAGAAACTATTTGAGGTATGATGAGTGTTGTATTTATCATATTAACCTATTTTGTTATGATATTAGTGGTATTTTTGAACTTTTATATGATATTAGTCATATTTAATTTTTAAAATCTAACAAATTAGCAATTAATGGTCCCCGATTAATCTCCGCCTAGCCGATTAATCCCTTGACCCCAGTCCACCGACTAGCTAACGTCGAGCGATTTTTACAACCTTGTCTGAAAGTCGTGCGAGTTCAAACAAATATGAGATATACATCGTCTGAGATAAATGATAAACCTTTCGAAGACTGTGCAACTTCAATTCCAAGAAATAGCACAGTAATCCTGTAACAAACGGTAAAAATAAGTCAAAATTCACTGGTCAAACCACCACGAACCCTCTTGTAATAGGACCTATTGTATAGTATTATTTACTTTTGAATGCAATTAAAGTCATTATACTCAAATCTGCATTTGTATTACTACTTTTATCTCTAAATGATGTCAAATGCTAAAGAACGAAACAAAATTTATATAAATAAGTATTATTCAATGTGATAAAAGTAAAATTTATGCATTAAGTATACTTGGAGAAAATTGATGATCAAATTGGATAGGGTATGTTTTCACGACTGTGTGGATATAACGATGTAACGACCCAAAAATCAAGGGTAAAATTTCATTTTTAATATAACTAAAACATTGATACCATTTAATTCAAACATTCCAAATCATAGTTAAGTAAATCATTTATCAGAATTTATCCCAAAATCATTCATTGCAGAAATAATAGGTGTGTGCACCACGATCAATCCGAGCTCTTCTCTTCCAAATCGATGATACCTGAAACCAAAACTGTAAACCGTAAGCATCAAGATTAGTGAGTTCCCCATAGCATACCAGCTATCTCTACCACATACTGTAACGCCCCGACTCTCAGGTGATAATTTTATGGCTTTAATTTTTCATAATTTAAAGGTCTACTCGACGAGTTGGATGCCCTGACTTGTCGAGTTGAAGCGGATTGGGCCACGTGTTTAAGTGACCTACTCGATGAGTCTAAGATAGGACTCGACAAGTATGAGCTAGAGGGTGAAACCCTAAATTCCGGGGTTTTGCACCCTATTTACAGGATCATAAGCCTCCTTTTAGCCCCATTGCAGCCTCTTGAAAGTCCAACAAACCCTAATTCGTGTGTGTGCTCCATTCTAGTGTGTTTTAAGCTTTGGAAGGTGGATCTTAGTGAGAAGAGTTTGGAGAGCAAGTGGCTAGAAGCAAGGAACGTGCGGGGATCTGAAATCTACCTCAGTTTAGCATCATTTGAAGGTATCAAGTTGTTACATTGACCTTCTTTCCTTCTAGATCTTATTTTGTTGAAGATTAGGGCATTTCTAGCATATTATGTAGCCTTTCTTGAGTATAAGCTAGGATTTGAAGTTGCAACTCCAGATCTGAGCTCACCTTGGTCTTAAAGTCCATAAACTCTCCAACTTTAGCAAGTATGAGCCCTTCCTTATGAGTTAAACCCCATTTCAAGCTTGGATTTGATATTCTAAGTCTTTAGAGCCTTGCATGCACGTAAAGTTTGCAAAATTACGTGATAAACATGCCTTGGGAAGCTTGATCTGCAATATGGAGCCTCAGAATGGCTTGCAAAGCATTTTAATGAATAAAGGTCTGAAGGGACTCGGCGAGTTGCATGGGCAACTCGGCAAGTCCGATGAAGATTGTCGTGCAAGGACTTATGCATGGACTCGGCGAGTCAGAGGGTTGTCTCGGCGAGTCAGCTAGGGTTTCCCCGACATTTGGACATGCATGAACTCGACGAGTTGCAGGGAAACTCGACGAGTCTATGGGGGATTTCGCGACTACTCGAGTTCTGGAAGGACTCGACGAGTTAGTGAACTGCACTCGACGAGTCGGGTCAACATGAACTGTTGACCTTGACTTTGACCTAGGGTTGACCAGTTAACTTCTGGGGCATTTTGGGAGAATTAGAAATTTATGGATATGGTTCTATGGTGAACATAGGTGGTGGAGTTTGTGACGGTGATCCGAGAGTTGGGCTTATTTCTTCAGCACGTCAGTTGTGAGGTGAGTTATCCTCACTATATCTAATGGGTCTAAGGCACCAATGCTGGCCCTTGTCGGATTTGTATCCAGGTTTATTGTATGATATGCTTATTGATTTACATCGTGGTAGTTAGGATGGTGATATGCTTAATGACCTGGTTAGGTCTGTACCCTGGTAATAGGATGTTGCTATGATTAGTGATCTGTTAGATCATCTTGACTGTTATATATGCTAGCATATGATATGTATGTGCACATGTTTGTTGATTGAGGGTTGGGTTGAGGCGGTCTTACTTTGTGCTGAAGGCCCTACAAAAGGGTTCAGTTAGGTCGAAGGCTCAACGAGCAGTCCAGATAGGCTGTAGGCCCTACGAGGCGGTCCAGATAGGCTGAAGGCCTGCAAGGTGGTCCAGTCAGGCTGAAGTCTCATTATGCATGCTGTTTGCCTATATGTTTATCTGATATGGTATGACTGTATGACGTTGGTATTTTGGGGGAAACTCACATTATAGTTTTCAGTTTATTGTTTCAGGTACATCAGGGGATTGCGACAAGGAAAAGGCATGATCGTACAAATCCTCATGTTTTGTTTATGTTTTTGGAAAAAAATTCTGATATTATACATTTTGAAAACAAGTTTGTAATGATTTAATGGTTTTGAAATGTTTTTAAAAGTTTAAATTTGGCATGACTATATGGGTGTTACAAGTTGGTATTAGAGCCTTGGTTTGAGTGAATTGGAGGAACATTCGTGTGAATCTAGTCTCAAACCAAGGAAGGATTTTCAAATAGTTTTAAAATGGTTTTCAAAATGAGAAAAGGAGGATGCAGGGTGTACGATCAGCCGAAGCCAGTAAGTAGACCCCAAAATACCATATGATTATTTGATATTGTGATATGTTAGAACAACATGCTAGTACTATGCTAGGGATTTTCAGGAATTGCATGATAGGAATGCCTGATTATATGATGCCTGGTAGCCTAAGGTTTTCCTTGTATGAAATTGACATCATTACTGTAGTTGCTTAGTATGTGCATCAATGGCGTACATAATTAAGATCTTATAGCCTGAGAATGCTTGGTTTGGCCTTATGTTCTGTTCTTGTGTGATTGGGGGCTTAGGGTAGGATCATACATTCGAAAGTCTATACGAGCCTCCAGGTGGCTCGCTTCGCAGGTCAACACGGGAAGGGCAGGTGGCGGTCTCGGATTGGCCGAGCCTTCGGTGCGAGGGGGTTGCGACACGCGTTGCCAGCTGCTCGGATGACTAAGTTGCTTCGAACACAAGGTGGACACGGGGCGAGATCCGGACGAAGGTGACGTGGCCGAACACCAACCATGCGAAATTCTCGGAAATTGAACCCAAAACTTCTAAAATCCATAACTTTCGCATACGAGCTCCGTTTTCGACGTTCTTTATACGCACGCGTAGCTAAAATTACGCTCTACAACTTTCGTTTAGACTTAGTCGGCTAATTTTGACTTTAATTTTTATATTATTATTTTTAACAAACCGGGACAAGATA
Organism: Lactuca sativa; assembly: GCF_002870075.4. NCBI lineage: Eukaryota > Viridiplantae > Streptophyta > Magnoliopsida > Asterales > Asteraceae > Lactuca > Lactuca sativa. The sequence continues at coordinate 254,109,328 of NC_056627.2, forward strand.
ATCCGTTAAAAATTCATAACTTCTTCATCCGACGTCCGTTTTCGTCAGACTTTTTACCGTTTTACTACAAATGACGAGACCTTCAATTCTCGTTTAGGTTGTGTCGGCTAAAAATCACTAGATCTAAAATTCGAATTTTTAGTTGTCTACTACTAATCCTGAAACTTAGAAAAATCATAACTCCCTCATACGAAATCAGATTCAAACAGTTTATATATGAAAGTTGATTATTTTTACGAGTTCTACAACTTTCATTTACATCACTAAGACTAAAAATTAGTTTATCGAAAACTAAATTTTTACGCGACAAAGTATTTTCTGGATTTATCACGGATTTTCGTTTGGTCATAACTTCTTCGTTATAACTTGGATTTCGACGAGGTTTTCACCTAAATGTTTCTAACGAGATTCTCTGCAACATTAAATAACATAATTTCACTTATTTCAAATTTTATATTTTCGCTAAATTTCACTATTTGACTATTAATTAGAAGCTCATAAGACTTCCAATATTTTATGAGTGATTCTAAACATAGTTTACTTCATTTCTAGTAAAAACTATCTGTTAGAACTCAATACTCAATTTTATTCACTTTAAATAATAACAATACACGATTTCAGAATGTGTATGTTACAAATACCTCCTCCTTTTGAGGATTTCGTCCCCGAAATCACATTGATTAAAAAAATTGGGGATATTTCATTCTTATCTTATTCTTATTTTCCCCAAGTATAATTTGGGTCTCGATGGTGTTTTCTACTTGGCATGCACCAACTTCACTTCTTTATTACGTAGATTAGTCGTTCGACGATCTCTTCTACTTAACTTATTATCCAGTTTCACATCGGATAATAGAACCATTTCATCATAAATGTTTAAACATTTACGCAAATAACTTACATGAAATACATCATGTATACCTGATAAATCTTCAGGCAATCCCAAGCAATATGCTTGTTGACCAACTCTCTTAGTAATTTTTGAAAAGTCCAACAAGTCTAGGACTCAATTTCCTTTTCTTCTCAAATTTTATAATGTATTTCCACAGGGTTACTTTCAGTATCACCCACTTGAAATTCTATGAATCGTCTCCTCCATTTCTGCACAGGACTGTTATCGATCCTGGGTTGTTTTCATTCCTTCACGTATAATTTGAATCCTATCAGTAGTGTCTTGAATCATTCAGGACCACCAAGGATTTTCTATTCTTCTTTACACCAACATAGTGGAGTGTGGCATTTGTCCCTGTTACCACCGAACTCCAAGACACATGCACGAAGCATATCTTCTACAGTTTGGATTGTTCTTTTCCTCTGACCATCTTTCTGGGGATGATAGGCTATGCTAAAAACAACTCAAGGTTCCAATTATCGTTGCATACTCGATCAAAAAGGAAGCGAGTATCATAATTGGAACTAATCATTAGTGACACACCATGTCTCGTCACAATTTCGTCTAAATAAATTTGTGCGTATTTCTCCATTGAAGCTGTTTCACATATGACGAGAAAATAGGCATTCTTAATCAGCCAGTCGATAATTATCCAAATGTTATCATTCACAGTTTTCTTCTCCTCTTTCAAGGTATTAACTATATAAGCCGGATAATTAGAATATCTCCTCGATATAATATATGAGTATTAAGAAAGAAATTTATTATTTTCACCGTAGACATAAATAGAATCCTCCTTTTTGATAGGGATGCTCATCATCTCTTCGTAGCACAAGAGTTCTGCGTGATTCTTTAACAATCGATCCATGTCGAGAATAATATCAAAGTTGGGCAAGAAGATAGGAATCAGGTCCGCAAGAAAATTATAACCTTTAATTCCTATGACATAATCTCAATAGACTTTGTCAGCAGTTAATGATACCCTTCCTACGGTATCTACATGAAATAATTGAACAATTACGTATTAAGCAATTTGAAATGAATTCTCGAATCCTTAAGACACGAAAGAATCTGAGACAACAGAATCAAATCTGATTTGAATAGACTGAGGGTTGACGAGAAATGTACCAGTCATAACATTTAGGTACTACCGTATTTCCTTTGTGGTATTCTAATATGTACTATTTTTAACTTTTGATTTACCAATTATTATTAAACTTTTCAAACTTCATAATTAATAGCGGTGATCAAACTTATACCCGCTTTTCATTTTCTATTGAACCTTCAATTCTAATCTTTGAGTTAAAACTCAATTCTCATTGCAGACTTCTGCTCCTTCTTGGTTTATAAACTAAACCCAAGATAAAATCTTTACTTTTATTATAACTATAATTCGAATGGTCATATTCCAATGACTTTCAATTGCATAACGTAAGAAACATACGATAAACCAAACTCTCATCTCTAACCGTCCTTCATGTTCTAATGTAATATAATTACATTCTAGCATGTAGCACTTCATACTACAAAATTCTTTACTATAACATTGATCGTGATACTTCTATTGATCGCATCGATTATCTTTCATTTCAATTTTCTAGATTAAATCGGATGTTACATTGATCTTGGTTCTCTGAACCATGTAACACATTCGTCTATGTCGGACTCGGTTTGATATGACCACTAGGGTCGGAAAAACAATTATTCTCTATGTCATTACCGAAACAATGGTAACGATATACATGAATAAGACGGAATCAATTACTAGCTCCTTGGTAACCTTGTGACTTTCCCTGGTCCAAGTGTGAGTCATGTGCTTCCAGTAGTATAGGCTTCTACTACTATTCACACCTACTCATACTCATCCCAAGTATTGTCTCGCAGTTCCCAAGTTACTATTCAAAAGTTTTCACAAAGCGACTTATCACACATGAATGTGTTCAAACAAGTACATACAACAATTTCCTCTAGACTCAATTAAGGATTTCACGTTTCTATCAAACATATCTTGGATTTCTTATATTCGCCTTCTAGGATTCTTCTCTTGCATATGCTTGATCTAGCATATTTTAATACTTTTCTTAGGTTAATAGGAATCTCACTTCCAAATTCTTCGTATACATTCTTTCTCGGGTAGTGTCTACTCTGCAAGACATGCAATACCTAAATTTACTCTTGTAACACGAAGACAAAGGGTTTCCAATTACCTGCATCATCTTCTAACTCATGCAATCCATCATGCACATTTGTTCATTTCAGCATTCTTCCTTGAAAACGTTATTCTTGTATCTGAGTAAGTCTAAGTCTACTTCATTGGAGTTTATCCTAAAAAGTCTGCATCATAGCTGCATCTCAGCAAGCTCTACTAGATTCAACTTGATTCTATGTCATTCCAGACTACAACATCTCTTCTCATACGATACTATAGGTGTATTTCTTCTTCAATTAAGCATTCTACCTTACTTAGACAAGTAAGTTGCTTAACCATTTACCACTAAATGACTTAATTCACCATCCCAATCTTGTATGTTAAAGTCGGCTTAACACACAATGGAACTTCTATAAGGATGGGATAGAAGTCAATCATCACTTAGTATTATTAAATACTAAATCTGAACATCTTGTATAGGGTTACTACTCGAAACTGTATACTACATTACAATGTTTTTGACAAAGTCTTGGCCTGTTGAGTCTGAAAACTTCATTAGTCCTTCCTTTAATTCTTCTAAATCTTGTACAACATCGATTGAGATACTATCGAAGTATTGACCGCCATCTTCGGTTCTTCTGACTCTCTAAACAATCACTGCTTCAATATGAATAACGGTGGAAACAACTTCGTGGATTTGCACCAACACATTTGTCTCGCCCAAACGTGTTTCAAACGCACATCTTTCTTCCAAAGATGTTATTATATATCAAACATACTTTAGATGCATATTACCACTCTATTGGTATTAATACACTTATTACGATAACAATTCATATTTATTATTTTACGATATCTCGCGATCATTTATTTATAAACTTATCGATGTCAACTATCATAATTCTCTTTATCACTTCGAAAAATTCTATTACGAAAATTCTTAGAATTCTGAACATAAAATTTTCTAAAATAAGGTCGGCAACAGACCTTAAGCTTTCTCAAATAATAGCAATTATAGATAAGCACCCTAAGGCATGCTATATTCATTTATTGTTTAGCATATAATAGAATATAAGGCATATCTCCTCTTAATATTCTAGTGCTTGTCTTCATTAGGTATTCAACCTAAAATATACCAGATACATATCGTATCATCTTTACTTAATAATTCTTGTTTAAGTTTAGAAATTCTTAAAATTTCTAGTTCACTTAAACTAATTTTCTGAAAATTCTAAAGTAACTTAATATCTTAGAATACTAGGGTTTATCACTACCCAATCCCCCACTTAAATATTTCCTATGGTTTGTATTAATATACGTATTATGAATCAGCTCATATATTGAACTTCCAATAGTTTAAGTCTAAATACCAATCCGTGGTATTTAGTTCACTTAAACCACTGCTCTGATACCATGATTGAAAGACCCCAACTTTCGTATTTATGAAAGACCCAAACTTTCATACTATTCCAACATTATTCTTAAGTTACTTCCTCAAAACATGCTACATGCATATTTATAAAACAATATTTTATATTGATAAAGTGATTACAAAAGATTGGATACAAACCGACTAAGTTTTATTACATTTCATATCTACCCAGGAATCTACTATTCATATACATACATGAACATTAAAATACAGAGAAATAGTATTAACTATTCTAAATCTTTCAGCAGTATAAAACTATATTGGATACTCATCACCTGCAATTGTTAAATATTGAGAGGGATAAGCGATAACGCTTAGTGAATTCAATAAATAGATACAATATAATCTTATGCCTTATATATATATATATATATATATATATATATATATATATATATATATATATATATATATATATATATATATATATATATATATATATATATATACCAATATGACAGAAGCAAAAGGGAACAAGAACAACAATAGCATATGCGTATCATATGTCAGGCTTTCAATATCAACTCAAGATTTGATTCAAAGATTTACGATCAATGAGACATAACGATTTCAATACTTGATATGCATCAATAAAGCTTTTGCCCAAATGGCACATAAGACATATAATTTCTGATTAACATTTTGGTAGATTTCAGGCTTGTAGCCCTGTCTAACCATTTGCCAATACCATAGAATAGAGTTCATTCTCTTACGGAGTCATGCTCTACATGGTCAGAGGCCACATACCAGTCCTATATAACCTTCTGCCAATGTCATAGAATAGAAGTCATTCTCTTACAAGACATGTTCTACATGGCCAGAGGCTACATACTAGTACCACCATGAATCTAAGTCCTTTTACTGATCACTTGGTCAAAGGTATAACTTTGCTATTAAAAATAACGAATAAAAATAACACGGGAAAATAACTCAGAATAATAACACTGAAGAGCACATAGCACATATAACACATAACATACAATTGTTCCTATATATTGAACTCACCTTAAAATAATCGGGGGTTAAAATAGTAATTTGAGCAGCATATCGGCTCCAAATATGGCTTTATTCGTTGAAAACCGGGAGAATTAGCTAAAAACCGGACTCTAAAAAGGTAGAGCTTCAAAACCGAAAAGATAAATTTTTCGGGCTTCACGACACTTCGGGGCGTGTTTCAGGTGTTAAAATTGACACCGGGGCTTCGGGGGATGTCAAAATAGTCAAAATATGGAAAAAGGGGCCAAAAATGGCAATTTTCTAAAATTCCTCGGCAAGGCTCGCAGGCCTTGTATTTATAGGGAGGAGATGCGAGGGTTCGACCGAGAATGGGTGAGTCAGCGAGGGCACGAGGCAGCAGGAGGAACGAAGTACGTTGCTCGCATGCGAGCCTCCAGGTGGCTCGCTTCGCAGATCAACACGGGAAGGGCAGGTGGCAGTCTCGGATTGGCCGAGCCTTCGGTGCGAGGGGGTTGCGACGCGCGTTGCCATCTGCTCGGATGACTAAGCTGCTTCGGACACAAGGCGGACACGGGGCGAGATCCGGACGAGGGTGACGTGGCCGAACACCAACCATGCGAAATTCTCGGAAATTGAACCCAAAACTTCTAAAATCCATAACTTTCGCATACGAGCTCCGTTTTCGACGTTCTTTATATGCACTCGTAGCTAAAGTTACGCTCTACAACTTTCGTTTAGACTTCGTCGGCTAATTTTGACTTTAATTTTTATTTTATTATTTTTAACAGACCGGGACAAGATAATCTGTTAAAAATTCATAACTTCTTCATCCGACGTCCGTTTTCGTCAGACTTTTTACCGTTTTACATCACTAAGACTAAAAATTAGTTTATCGAAAACTAAATTTTTACGCGACAAAGTATTTTCTGGATTTATCACGGATCTTCGTTTGGTCATAACTTCTTCGTTATAACTCGGATTTCGACGAGGTTTTTGCCTAAATGTTTCTAACGAGATTCTCTGCAACATTAAATAATAAAATTTCACTTATTTCAAATTTTATATTTTCGCTAAATTTCACTATTTGACTATTAATTGGAATCTCATAAGACTTCCAATATTTTATGAGTGATTCTAAACATAGTTTTACTTCATTTCTAGTAAAAACTATCTGTTAGAACTCAATACTCAATTTTATTCACTTTAAATAATAACAATACACGATTTCAGAATGTGTATGTTACAGCTGTCGTATCAGCTATAGCCGTTGTAACCGTGGCAGGGGGAGGAGCTGGTAGGGCATTCCAGTACCGGGACTTCGATAACACGAATCCCCCTACTTTTAATGGGATTTAGGATCCCATCAAGGCCATGAGGTGGTTATATGATGTGGAGGGGTGTTTCTTCACATGTTTGTTTCCAACTGACCAGAAGGTCAGATATGCCCTGAACCTGCTGAGATCTGGGGCAAAGTACTGGTGGAGGTTGATGACTGGGTCTTATACTGATGATCAGAGAGCTGCGGTTATTTGGTAGTAGTTTAGGGATATGTTCCGCGCACGCTATATTCCACGAGTTGAGTGGTAACAGTTAGCTCAGGAGTTCTTGGATCTGAGACAGGGTACCGAGTCGGTGACAGAGATCACCCGGATGTTTACCGAGAGGGCGATATTTTGCCCGGAGTTTGCTTCTGAGCAGCCTCAGATAACGCGTTATCTGCGCATGCTCAAGACTGATATCCATCAGTTTGTTGCCACCTAGCGATGTGATACTTTTCTAGAGTTATAGAAGGCCGCCAAGCGGCGGGAGCTTGAGATTAAGTTGCAGCTTCGAAAGCAGAGGAAGGCCCTGGCACAGTCCCAGCCGGCGCCGAAGCGGTCCAAGACCGTTGATAATAGGTCTGGAGGGCAGCAGGGCCGCACTTGTGGGAAGTGCGGGAAGGTTCATTCGGGGGTGTGCCGATCGGGTAGCGGGTGCCACAAATGTGGCAAGGAGGGCATCATGCGAGGGACTGCCGCCAGACCGCCCCTGCTCTAGATATGAGGATATGTTATCTTTGTCATTAGGTTGGTCATGTGAAGACCAGTTGTCCGCAGCTCGCTGCTAGGCCGGCGCAGGCTCCATTGTCGGCTACATTAAGGATTACCGATGGGAGGCAGAGTAGAGCATAGCCCCCGAGGGCTCAAGGGCGCGCCTTCCAGCTTACAGCCGAGGACGCCAGAGCAGCACCGAATGTGGTTAATGGTATGTTTGTATCCCTTTGTTGAGTCTAGGAGTTGCGTCATTGGGCTTATGTAGTCGGTCCAATATTTTCACGGCTTGGGCCTGTCCATCCGTGTTTTTGATATTAGGGTTCAATATTTATGGTGCATGCATGCATCGTTATCAGTACGCTTCTTGATTATTATCTGTTGGATTGTACTGTAACCCCAACACACCTCTACAGTAGAAGTTATTTGTCTAGATATTCTGAGGTGTTGCAGATTCAATCATATGACACTTGTTTGATTCATTATGAGTTCATACTTTTATTTACTTTCTGATTTACTTGCTAAGAATTTAAACGATCTTAAAAGAGTTTTCCACTCATCAATTGGTATCAGAGTAGGAAGACTGTGTAATCCATACACATCTCTTTTGTTGAAGATGGTTTTAGGGTTTCCGCTATCATTGTTTTCATTAGAGTCGTCATCTTGTTATTGACGCAAATCTTAGATCTCGATCTTACCCTAACTCAGCTTACTAGTCTGGTTCTTGGCAGGTTATCAAACCGAATCATCATGTCACACCACGATTCTCAATCAAACCCCATCAACATATCCAACAGTATCAGATCTACCACGAGAATCCCGATTTTATACACTCATGATTATGAAGTCTGGACCCATCACTTTGAGGACTATGTTCTTGGTTCGGAGGAAAATGGGTATCTAATATGGGAGGCAATCACCGTGGGTCCGTTTGCTCATTCTGGAACGAGTAAAATCATCAAGACGCAAAAGGAATACAATCAGCTTATGATTGACATAGAGAAAGTGCCTCAAGACGAAAAGGACAAACTGATGAGCAACATCAAAGCTATGCTGATGATCAGATTTGCCTTACAATCAGATACGTTTCGTCTAGTTAGTACATGTACAACAACTAAAGAAATCTGGGATAGGCTTAAGGAGCTATATTCTACAGACGAGGATTTAGAGCACTCAATACAAACTCTTTTGCTCTCTGAGTTCGGTGACTTCAAGCAAAAGCCCGAAGAGAAACTTATTCAAGCGTTTGATCGTTTCAATCATCTTCTTAGCAAGATGATCAAACATGGAATTGGCAGAGAGGTAATTGAGCAGAAGGTCACTTTCATGAATGGCCTGAGACCCGAATGGATGATAGTGGTTTCAACTGTAAAAGCTCGATAAAAGATTAGATATAAAAATTAAAAAAAAATGAAAAAAAAACTAATGAATATAATCTGAATCATGTGCATCCAACCTTTTAATGTGCATTCATTTTTTTTCTAGTTGATAAGATTGGTTCCTTAGTTTATTGATTTAAAATGGTTCTTTGATGAACTTTTGCATATATATATATATATATATATATATATATATATATATATGTGTGTGTGTGTGTGTGTGTGTGTGTGTGTTTGTTATAAGAAATGCAATTCGTTTTACAACCTACAAAACGAGTTAAAATTATATAACTAAAAGCGTCTTTAATGGTTAAGGTATAGTAAGACTTAAAATTAGTGTCATATTATCATTCCAAAAACTTTAACATTTAATTCAATGTTCTCTCTAACGGTTAAACTTTTCTTATAGCTTTTTGTTATAAACAGTTAACTAATTTACCCATATCTATATACAATGTTTTGTAAACCTCTTATTTAATTATTTATTTTTTAAACACAGATCATATTTTAATTTATTAAAAAATATTACAATACATTGTTTCAAAAGAAATATATTATAAAGTATCGTTCGAAAAAATTAATACAAAGTAACTATTACAAAATAGTCATTAAAAAAGATTGAAAAAAAGTATAATCATTATAATTTTATATTTTATAAATGAAAAGTCATTAAATATTTAATAAAAATAATTATTTAGTAAATAATTTTTAAATATTTAAAACTAAAATATATTTAAGAAGATAAAATAAAATATAACTAAAATATAAGTTTGATAAATAACAAAACATAAAAGAATATTGATCATTCAATATATAAATATATATTGAACAATCAATAGAAAAAACCATATAAATTGTACACTCCATTACTAGTAAGTGCTTAATTAAAAAAATAAAAATGTAAAAAATGTCATCATTGAAAATGCACTAACAATGCAAACAAGTTTAATAGTTAAAAAAAATAATAGCTTTTTGTCATGGTTTAATAGACACTATCTTTTAATTCAATTATTTCAAATATTGTTAAACATATAAAACCATTTGTAAAAGAATTATTTCAAATTCTTCCGAAAATTATTTGAACGTATTTTAGTATGATTGGTGGTCATCATATAATGTTTTCATCAACCATCAGTTAAGATGCTTATTTTTATAATAAAATGTCAGATTAATTAGTACTACTTATGTAATAGAGGTTAACGTTGACATATTTTAGAAAGAGTAAATTATAGTTTTGATCCCTGATGGTTTGTGTCAATTCGTAGGTTTGGTCCAAACTTTTGAATTTTGATAGGTCCTATCATTTGGTTTAAAAAAACTGTACTGGCCATCATTGAGGTATATGCCATTTATATTTCATTCATCAAACACCATCACATGAGACACGTTTTTGTCAATTTGATTTTGTCTTCTTCCCAACGTCTATATGAACGCAAGAATAAAAGGTATTTAAATACCATTTCTTTCTCAATAAAGCTTCAAAAAACCCTTCCAAAAATTGAATCAGTGAAAAACCAAAGAACGGTGATATGTGCTTTTGTTCCTCCTATGATTGTACGTACATCGCAGATGTTAATCCAGGTAGCCGTTTTTGGGGTTATGCATCGATTGGCACGACGTCCATTCATCGGCTAGTTTGACACACCGATGTGTTGTAGGTTTGTCGATATCATCCCAGGATTACTGAGGGAAAGAAACAACTTGGAAGCTAGTAGAAGGATTTACAAATACCTCTTTTTCCTGTCTTGGGTTTTTTTGGAGTCATTTTCTTCATGGGTGATGGTAACGATGATATATAGTTGAAATAGGTGCAACTTGTAGTCCGTGTGTTTGTTATTTTGGTGGGATCCCTTATTTTGGTTGTTAGATGTGTTGTTTCTTTTGGTGGGATCTCTAAGTTGTTTTGTTGGCATTAAGTCATGCTTTTAACTGTAATGTTTAAGCAGTAATGTTGTATAATGTATGGGCTTGTTGGATTTTTGACTTGATTTGTAATTGTAATGTTAAAGTGGTCTTTGGTATTTCAATCAACACAAGATCATTAAGATCATTAAGAAAAAACTACATTAATCACACAACTTAAAACCATAAAAGTGCAAGCATTAAAGTTCCTAATACCATCAGTATATGACTTGATCATTACACCACAAAAACGTAGTAGTTCAAAACAATTCATTACACAAAAGACCCATTGTTTTTAGGGAAATATAAAGATAATCTATTGTATCCTTCTCCTTATTCTTGCATCTTAAACTGTTGCACCCTTCTCCTTGCTCTTGCTCATTTTTCCTGCTTTCTTACTAGCTTCACCTTCATCCTATTGACATTTACAACTTCTAGAATTGCGTCCCCTATTATGACACTTACTGCATGTAACCGTGATAAACTTTCTAGTGAGCTTGGTTCCTTGGGACAAAACCTGACTTCTTACCTCATCTACACTCCTAATTCTTTTCTTTTTTGGCCTTCCCATCCGAAAATAGATAAACCTAAATCTAAATATTTGAACAACCATACTCATAAAAAAACTAATCTAGTTTTTAGTTGATTTTACCTGTTTGTGATGAGTTGGTGGGGTGATTGTTGTTGGGCATGCTGATTTCTACCCAAATCTCTACCATTTATAGGATCCACTTTCACTTTGTACACCTCTTGCCAAGTAGACAACTAATAACATTGATGAAACCAATGCTCCACTTTGTCAACAACCTTTCCATTCTATATCATATCCCAAATTACTACCACGACATGTTTACATCGTATGTCATTCAGCTCCCATTTCCTACACCTACAAGATCTTTCACTCATGTTAACAACATACTGATCATTCCATACCGTTGTAACTTGGTACTTTTCATTGCCTGCAAAAAAACCCTCATTTGTTGTTGTTCTTCTTCAAATGTTTCTAGCAATTTTGCCGCAGTAGGTGTTAAAGGATCCATAATTTTATCTATGGCCTTTTGGATACTGCACACTCCCCTCATCAGGTACTCCCTAATGTACTCTAAGGCTGAGATTATTGGCTTATCTATCACATCAATCAATTTTCCATTGAATATTTCACACATATTGTTAAGTAACATTTGACAATGAGACCTACCTATTACACAATGAAAGGAAATAGTTAATCCATGGTAATTATATGGCAACATTAAAGAATAAATACATAATACATCATACCTGTGAAATGACTTCTAGCCCAATTCACTGGTGGAATTTTTTCTGCTAATCATATGCATCCTTACTGAATAAAGATAACTTCTTCATAGCCTTTTCAAATTGGATTACAGTTGTAGCAATTGTAAGTTCCATAACATCTCCCTTAATTGATTACCTCTATACTTTAGTTTCATGTTTTCATGTATGTGTCTAAGACAAAAACCTTTGCTCAACACATGGGAAGATTTTTGCAATAGCTGGTAATAACCTCTAAATAACAATATAGAGTATTATAATACATCCATAAAAAACATATATTATAACAAAAACAGAGTATAGAAAGGGTACATTCTATCTACCTGAAACATAGCCGGTCCTGAGGATTCAAATGCCCAGGCTGAGCCGAAAAAAAGGCCCTTAGGCCTTAACGTGTAACAAATTAAATTTATATAAGCTAAGTTTTTTTAAACGAAGATAAACTTTATAGCAATAAATTTTTTAAAAATGAATTTTAAAGTCTAATGACCAAAAGAGAAATGAAGTGAAAGTATATTACTATTTGTTGCAATTTGCCCATGAGCTAGTCAGCATACTCTATCATATTTTCAAAAAAATTTCAAGAAACAATCATGATGCCATAGGATAGATAATGGTTGTTGACATAGATTTTAAAGATTGAAAAAACATAGTTTTTAGGCTGAAAAAAATAGAAAGTTTAAAGGTTTGTTTTAATGTTGAAAAAACAGATTAAATGTTGTAAAAAAGCTTAAAATGCTATAAAAATCGGGTTTAAAATGCTGTCAAAATTCTAGCTTAAAATGTACTTAAAATTTTGTTACAAAATATAGCTTGCTTTTGGTTAAATACATGTGTCTCCAGTAGCATATATCTCCATTTAAAGCAATTGTTTAATACTTTGATGGCCTTGTTTGTAAGAATTCAACTGCCGAAAACAATCACAATTGAAGAGATCATTACATTGTCTAGAAGGGCCATAATCAAAGAACACACATACACACATAAACAAAACAATACATAAACAAATATTACATAAGGCTTGATACATTACCAAGTGCCAAATTTTTTTAAAAACTTGTAATTTTTATCATCATATCATCTCAATTATCTAAACACAAATCTGTTAGCATTAAATCATCATATATTCTTTCCACTGAAAAAAAGCTGCAAATTATTCTTCAGGCTAATAGCTCCAAATCCATTACCAATGCAAAGAATACTCTTACAAATTTGATGTATCATTAATCACGATTTGATCCAAATTTATGATCAACTTTTTATTAAATATTTAAATTATGAACCTGTGAAGATGGTTGGAAACCTCCCAAAACATATATCTCCCCACCATTGATCTCTCTTCCCTGTAAAAATATTGTTCTTCATTGTCTTTTTAATTAAACCTAGTTCAAGGGAGCCAGGGTTTAAAAAACTCACAAATAAAATGTCTAGCAAAGACCTAAGGTTTAAAATTTCAAGAACCCTAACCTAATTATGCAATGGTAATAGTGAATTGATGGTGGTGGTAATCGATGATTGCGATACAACTTCTTTGTGGTGGTGGTGATATGGTGGGCATGTACAAAAACAGTGGCAATTGACATACGAAGGTCACAGTTTGCAAACTTGTATACGGGCCCTTGAAAAAAATTGGCCCTGTGCACATGCCCATATAGCCCCTGCCTATCACTGGCCTTGATCTGAAATGAAGGTAAAGTTGGCTCTTGTGGGTAGGTCTAGATCATCACCCAAACATTCTAAAAACCATGACTATGACTTCAATTTCTCTGCTTCAACAACTGCATATGCAAACGCGAACATACCATTGTTTGAGTTAACACCGCTGTAATTAAGATGTGGCCTGGGTAAGGTCTTTCCATGAATAACCCATCAAGTCCAAGTATTTCCCTTTGAGATTCCTTGAAACCATGTTTCAATGCACCAAGACAAACATAAATTCTTTAGAATTTTGTAGTTTTCAAATTAATGTTTGGCTGACTTTCAACCTGTATCTTGACTGTCATCCCAGTTTTTGTTGTTTGTAGCTCCAAGACATAATTTCCTAAGAATCGAGTATTGCTTCTCATAGTCCCCATGTAGTTGATGTTGAACTATGGCCCTTGCTCTAAATTTTTTTCTTTTTGAAACCCCAACACTATATTTCGTCTGAAACTCCTCTTGTAAAGCATGTGTTGGACAAATAGGGTTCATCTCTATTTGTGAAGCAATTTTATTAGCTATGAAGATCTGGGTGCAACTGTTAACATCTCTTGTACGCAAGCAGTAATGTTTCTTCATAAACATTCACAGTCCAAATATCAAAGTCTGATGGCCTAGAAACCAACAAAACCCTAGGACAAGATCCCTTTTCTTTATTTACAGAACTACCCTTACCTTTATTACACCCCAACAACACACTAGAGTTAAATTCTGACGTAACACCTTTACACACTACCCTTACCCTTACCCTTATCTTATCATTATTTTCTATGTGTAGGTCCCTCTGAGTCTATAAAGCATGTTCCTTTACCAAGCCTGTGACTTCCTTCTTTGTTTGAAAAGTTTGAACCACCATAAATTTCCCATGCACCTTACCATATGAACAACATTTTGACCAAGTCAACTCTTTCAACAACCTTGCTCGTTTATCCTCTTCATAACCAGAAAACTCAAATTATTCTTCATCAATTACTTCCATCTCTTCTTCCTCATGGTCATTACCTAAAGGTAGGAGTTCACAATCAAAGTCGGTCTTAGGAATGCAATAGTGGTAGTAAATACAATCATGTCTACCATATCCTAACTCCTTGAAGATCACATCGAGTTCGTGCATTGAGAACTCTTCGATGTCAATAAAGTCAACATAACGTCCTAACCTTACCAAGAACTTATCTTCTACCAGGTGCTTTTGAGATCATATGTAACACCTGTTTATTTACTAGTTAAATGAATAAAATAATGAACGAATAGAAGCCCTAAAATAAATAATTATATATCAAAGGTTGGTCTCGAAGAGCTAATTGTTATAATTTTAGAAGTCAGAGGTTAAAAGTGTGAGTTCCGGACTCAGTTTCTAATTATTTATAAAGACAGGAGCTTCGTGGTAATTATTTGGATTTAATTTAAAAGAAAATGAGGTGGAAGGGCTGATTATGTCATAATTAAGATATTGGGTGTTGTTTGGTCATTTATGGGACTTATTTTGAAAAGGATTTGTCATGGAGGGGCTATATGGTAACTTCTAGGACTTGAATTGTTATGAATCTTGAAGGTTGGGGGCTGTTTTGTAAATTACAACCTTGAATTGGGAAACATTGCATGAGGAAGGACTAAATGTGTTAAGTAAGCATACGTTTGAAAGGAACACGAGACTTAAACCCGTCATTCCCTTCCCTCCCGTCTTCCTCTAAGCACGCCTAACCCTAATGCTTCACTAGCTGCCACCATGAGATACCTTCCAGCCGCCATCGATCTCCTTGCCGACGAAGCCAAGGGGGTTGCGAGCCCGAGCCGACCACCACAGTTCTTTTGCCGGTGACATCGTGAACGGCCAAGAGGACTATCGAGATTGAAGTTGGAGCTGTTAACGACGAAGAGAAGGTTGCGAGCAACCATAATCCCCTGGTAAGATCAACCTCATCTCGTATTTTCGTTTCCCTCGAGCTGTTTGACGTCATACGTGCCGCCGTTGCCACCACGTCGTGCTGCCGCCAATGTCATGTTCGTGTTTCTCATGAGTTCGAGTGCGCTACTGCTTCAAGTCCGAGTAGTGTGCGTTATTTCATGGGTATGTAGTCGAGTGTTCATGTAGTTGTTGTATTGTGAGGATTATTGGAGCGATCTTGGTCAGAAAACCCACCGCCACCACTTCTGCCACCACCGACCACCATAGGGTGGCTGTGTGTGTGTTTATTCCGTTTAGTGTGTTTATTTCTTGGGTTGTAATTGTAATTTGGAAATGAAATAATAGAAGAAATTGGAAACCACGACCTTAAGGTGGTGGCTGCCGCCTTCTGCCGCCACCGGCTGCCATGTCGGGTGGCGGTGTGCTTGTCTTGTGAGCTGACTCGGTTGGGGAAGGTTGAAACCCTAATGGGCCTTGTTAGCCTAATGGGCCTAATGAAGCCAAATGGGCTTAGTGAAAACCCTAATTAGTCTAATGGACTCTAATTGGCCCAATAAAGCCCTAAATAACCTAAGAGTCCAACATATTAATAAATGGGCTAGTATATGGGTTGGAAACACTAATTAGGGTTTTCAATAAAACCCTAATTTGGGGAATTAGTCGGGACACACGGGAATTATTTAATAACTTGAAATATTAAATCGTAAACATTGGCAAGATTAATCTAAGCGATATTGGACTTAATGGATTAAGTCCTTAGAGGAATTCCTTAATGGGTTAAGTAGGAAACTTAACCCTAATCATCATTTTACGTAAAACCCTAATTTCATTTGGGCCTTGATGATTGGATTATTAATGGGCCATCCAAGAATAATCATATGGAATAAAATAATTTAATGGGCCTAGGGTAAGGCCCTTGTAAGAGGTTGAGCCCAATTTGAAAAATTAGGCCATAGATGGGCCTTAATGATTATATAATGTTGGGCCTTAGAATAAGACCATGTATAGGCTTGGGCCCAATTTGGAAAGTTGGGCCATATGTTGGGCTTTGATTCCTAGTTGGCTTTGGGCCTTGGGCTTAAATAAGTCAAGCTTGGGGTAATGTTGTAATTATCCAAGTATGTATTATGGTTATGTGTTGGGACCCAATTATTAATTGGGTGTTATTTTGGTGTTGATAGTTCGGGAATATGTTATCCAACAGCTGGGGTTGAGTCTGCGGGACTTCAGCAAGTGTGGGTTTGTGTCTTCGGAACTTCAGCAGTGTGAGGTGAGTTACCTTCCAGTAGTGGTGGGTCTACGGCCACAATGTCGGCCCACCAGTAGGAGTTGTATGTTAGATGATTGTCTTTGTGATATCATCTAGGTTTGCTACTACCTGATATGTTTATATGCTAGCATGATATGTTATATGTGATAGTAGTAGAGTTCGGTTTTTAGGACCGAAGGGTAGGCCAGACACCCCAGATATGTCTGACAGTATGTGATGATATGTTTATATGCTGGCATGATATGTTATATGTGATAGTGGTAGTAGGAGGGGAATAGTCCCCAAGTTCGGTTGTTAGGACTGAAGTGTAGTTCGAACACCCCAAATATGTCTGATAGTATGTTTTGTTGGGTTTTGAGCATTCTAACACTCCTAAGTGTACATGCAACCCTAAATACCTTGGATCTATGTTTTCTCTATTATACATACAAATAAGAACTTCCAAGGTATTATCCTAATCTAGCATACAAAACAATGACTATAGCAAGATAGAATACATACCACTTTGGTGTAGAAAGTCTTCATGAAGCTTTAAGAGCTTAGCCCCAATAGTGTGGAAGCCTCAAGTGGAATCACAAATCACCAAGACACCTTGGAATACTTTAGAGAATATGGATACTTGGTTCTCTCTAGTGAAATTGGCTAGCCCTTCTTAGTGTATCCACACTAGTGCCCCTTTCACCAACCAAGGACATCTTTATATAGTATAGAGACTAGGGTTAAACCCATGACCTTTCATTTCATATGATCCATGGGTTAAACACTCCATGGACTATCCATGAAAGCTTAGCCCAACCTAAATGAACTTGGCCCATTCCATATATGTAAGAGTCCATATTTAATTAGTTCCTTTTGATCACTTAATTAATTATAAATTAATTCTTGATCAATACTAATTAAATAATATGATTCCATATTAATATATTAGAACTTATAATATATTAATATTAATCATAAACATACTATTCTCAAAAGATTATCCATATAAATTGTGTCGGTAAAGTGCAACCCAAATGGACCATGCCGGGTCGGGTCAAGTACATAGCAAATATAGTTATGGACTTAGACATTAATCCAACAGTCTCCCACTTGGATAAGTCTAAAACTATTATTGCGTATGACTTCAAACCTAACTGGCAATCGTAGCTCTTAAAGCCGCTGTCGAACTCTGATCATGTCAACGAACTTGTCCATTAGATAAGGGATCATATATTCCTCCATTCTAGATATCATATGGACTGAGACATGGATTATAATCATTCTCTCTGTCCATTTGTTGTTTCCCGATTTCCGATTTATGATGACTGACTAATTGAACAAATCAAATCAGTCCTGGCCCGGCCGAACACTTCCATTTGTCATCATCAAATCATCGTGGGGCCCACAGATATCGCTTTTATCCCGAAGGTAAAAGGAATGGATAAACTTCGACTCATATGGCTTGTTCTACTACTTGTTGAATCATACACAAAGGCACGTTTTATAGCACCGAGTTACCAAATGCGTTTTCGTGCAATCAATGTACAACCAACTCATAGTAACAACTCATATCTCTAGGTTTGAAGAATATAAGATATTATCGTCTCATGATCACTCGTGATAAAATCCATGAAGTGATTCCAATGAGCGTGGGTTGAATCCAATACTCAGAACTTATGAGCACTCATGAGTGTTGTAGCCCTTTGTCCAACACCTTAGATCTCTACAAGCCAACCCATGACAGTCTTAATTCATATCTACTTCCTACATATGACCGACTGTGGATGGTTTGAATAACTTAGTCATTCCGGAAGAATAACCTAGTTTATTCGGGAAGTCAAAACATGCAAAGTGAAACACAATAATAATTGAATCCAATATGGTATCAAACCCTATGAACATAAATAAAACACCTTTTATTTATCACCATATGATTACACATTATTCATTGTATACTGTTTCAGCTATCAACTTTATTCTTGAATTTAAAACAATAGTTGTCCCATGCTCCAAGCATGTACACTATGTTTTTCTAAACACTAGTCATGCCATACACCAAGTATGCATACTATGTTTGTCTATGATCTTTACTTTGTGAACTAGATCCATTGAACATAACTTCAATGATTCTCTTTTCACACTCCCAAATCCTTACTACAAATACAAGAATTCCAAATTCATGTCATTTATTGAAATCTGTTAGATTCTAAACTTATATGCATTGATCCCCTTGTAATGATTATGCACAAAGTCAGAAAGACTTGACAACAATCATTACAGAGTATTCCAAAGGAGATCAGCTCCTTGGAAACATCCTTCTTGCATTAAGTTTCCTAATCTTACACAGATTAAATAATTTCTAACTTTGAAACATTTCCATATTCCATTTTGACTATCACTTCTGAACAAGAGTTGACTCCTTACAGATTATGTCAATATGGTCCTTCCAGAATTATTACTATACTTCCAACTGTCCTTGAGCAACCAATATTTGGTAAACCTTAGATTGTCCTCGACAATTGTTTAATCATTTTAGTCATATCCAGTTCTAAACCTTTTCCCTTCTTGATGCCCCAGGCATTTGGAAAATTTTAGAACGGATGAATATAGCACATGTAATCGATCTTATATCCGAAGCATATGGGACACGATTCATGATGTCTCACATAAAGACTAAACCAGTCTTTTGCTATACTATTACCATTTCAATTTGCCAAGTTCTCATAATTCAGATTATGAAAAGGGATGTCGTAATCATAATCGAATTTTAGAACGCAAAAATGGACCCATATACAGAATTGCCTTATGTTGAGCCATTCCAACATGAAATTCATATATATATCCTTGACTAAATGATTAAAACCTCACGATCTAAGCCTATAGATTTGAGATGAAGTATAATTTCCTTTCCCTTAATTATAGCAAAACAACTCTTTCCCAATTGAAACTTTTGTTTTCTATAATTAACATTGCTAGCTTGCAATACTCATCATAATTATCATGCTCCCACTAACATGATGATTATTAGCATAACACTTATGCTTCCACTAGCTTTGACATGTACTCAAAAATCAGCTGACTTTCTTACTAAAGTTCAGATTTCTGATACTAGATTGTTTTGATAAAACTTAATCAAAAGCATACACCTTCCCTTAGATAGCACACTTGTGTGTCTAAACAATTATGAAGAGGGATGCCGTAATCATAATGGTTAGACCTTTTTGCTACTTCTCACAAGTCCAGGTTAGTGTGCCGGTAAACCACACACGCTCCACTAACGACTTTGAGAATGCAAATATCACAATTGCTATCTAGCTAAATTCTACTTAGTGAAAGCGTTTCCTCACCATCATTTTCATGAATTGGAGAGAAACCTTATGACACTTAGATTTAATGGTGTATGTGTTCTTATCCATGTGAATTATCAAAACCATAGTCACAAGACAGGGATAATGACAAATTCAAACTCATATGGACTGAACTCAATCTTAATTTCTTGCCACCTGACAGCTCAAGGGCCTTCCATTGCTTCCAAGTTGTTGTGCAACAAATTGAGAACTCTAAGAACTCATATGCAAAGCCAACTTTAACTGGAATGGTGTCACAACTGTAAATTTTGAGCCATGTAATCTATACATTCAAGTTAATGTGAATCAAAAACTTCAAGTAAATACATTACACAAGTACTACAAGTAGTCATCAAACAATTGGAAAACCCTAGAAGTGCTTGTTAAGTCTATTTTGGACTAGAACTTCCTTAT
The DNA here is from genome assembly GCF_002870075.4 of Lactuca sativa. Classification (NCBI taxonomy): domain Eukaryota; kingdom Viridiplantae; phylum Streptophyta; class Magnoliopsida; order Asterales; family Asteraceae; genus Lactuca; species Lactuca sativa. The sequence continues at coordinate 254,129,976 of NC_056627.2, forward strand.
TGGATCCAAATGGACCAATAAGCTTCCAATTGGACTATCATGGGCTTAGAACCCTAATTGGGCTCTAATTGGACCCACTCTTATTTATTTCAACATTTTGGGTCATAAGGGGGCCTAGAATGAAATAAATTAATGACTATGAACCATAATTAACCTAATTTGACCCTAACTAGTCATAAAAAAAATCACCTTTAAATTTATTTGGACCAAAAATCACTCAACTTAACCATGAAAATTGGGCTTAAGTATTTAAAGCCCAAACATTCTCTTTTTCCTCCAACATTTTCGGCCCAAATCAAGCCCAAGAGAAAGGTTTGACTTTCTCATGCCACCTCACTATTAACCAAAGGACTTCCATGCAAGAAACCCATATCTCCATGCAAACATCACCTCAAATATCATTTCTTCTTCTCTCCTCTCTCACTCTCGGCCATACACCCACACACACACTCAAAAATCTCTCAAATCCTCTCTAGATCACTCAAGAACAACTCTTCCCCTCCATCCAAAATCTCGAAAATTAGGAAGCATTCAAGAAGGTTCTTCCACAAAAATCATCATCTAAGGTAAGGTTTTGCTTGGATCTATAACTTGTATTCCTTATTTATCAAACATCTCTTCCTAATCCATGCAAAAATCATGATCTTGCACTCTAGAAACCCCCATAATCTCGAAAAGTTCATCAAGGAGTGCAAAGGCCAAAAATCACTTCATTTCTTCCAATCTTTCTTCAAGAACCGAAACTACCCCCCAAGGTGAGCTTCATACCCCCTATTTTCTATTTTTATGAGTTTTGTGGGGGGGGGGGGGGGGAATACAAGTGAAAGTGTAGATCTATATGTGTTTTGTATGCCTTGTATGATTTCCATGCTTATATGTATGCTTTTATGTGTTTTAATGTTGGATCTAGCCATTAAACCCCTCAAAACCAAGATATAACTTATGTTTTATGATTTTAGCTTCAAATATATTTCTACATATAAAGTGATACAAGAAAAATAGCTAAGTGGTTAGTAACAATTTTCTTTAAGCTAAAAACACACATTTTGGGCCAAAAATGTGAAAAATACAAAATTAAGGGCCCAAATTGACATTTCACAGATTCTGATGGATGAAATGTGCCAAAACAGTTTCCATAAAACTATTTCTGGAATTATATTCAATTAGAGGATTAAAAACATAAATTTCAAGCTTATTGGGCTAAAAATGAAAATTTCGGCCCAAGGAGGCCCATTATGCGAATTTTTCTGTTTTGGAGGGCCAAAACTGTGAATTTCTGTAAAACAGTGGACTATAAGTGTCCCAAATCCTTTTCAAAGGTTTAAAATGCTTTTTAAATTTAAAAAGGACCAAAGTTGCAAAAATTTTCCAATTTGGGGCAAAATTGTCAAAATTGCGAAAAGAAGGGCTAAAACCGAGAAAAACTGCATTTTCAGGGACTTAAACTGTTTTCTATGAAAAATATGCTGGAAAATATTAATTTCAATAATTTTTGGTGTTAAAATGTCAAGAAAAATAGTTTAAGGACCAAACCGGGAAATATTACATAAAAATGGTTGAAAATGTAAATTTTACAAATAATGAGGGGCTGAAAACAGAAATATTTCAAGGCTAATTCAATATGTACAATTTGATCAAATAATGACACCGCGACTATCGACGAAATACAACTCATTACAATACCAAAAGCCGTTGTTAAACGAATTGGCTCGGTCTCGAGCCAATGGAAATCTACAACTACTAACTCTTCGATACTACGATTCATACAAATAACGTTTGGTAATACATATACATATGAGTGTGCACAGACGTCTACGCACCATCTTCGGGCCCCAAAAGTGTAAAATCTTGCTTGTTGGGCCTAGCTAGCCCAATGACCTGATCTTAAGGCCCGAAGACACATATTTTCTACGAAGTGTTGAGTTTCACCGACTTGGCACAACGTAGAGTGACTTTCAATGGCTTGTACCACTGGTCCCCAAGGGTCCTTGGTATTGCTAGAAGAGTCTGCATATTTTACGAGGCGGGTCGGGGACCCCTCGCACGCATATTTTCCCCAACCGGTTAATGGAGTCACCGGGGTCTTCGTGACCTCTTTCTCTTCGGATGTGGGACTACACCTTGTCCGGGCGATTGGATAACGCGATTAGTACTGACGACGCCTTCGGGTTCGTTAGTATATCTATAAACGGAGCGTTTGTGTAACGCGGGTTTGTAGTAAATAATCCTGCTCGAGAACCTTCCAACGTCGCCTGGGACTGACACTATACGCTATGCAACGGTTTCAATGTAACTTCATGTAACTCAAGGAACTAGGAGAACGTCGGGTTTTCCTAGGGATTTCAATATATACAGATTTGAAAAGCATACATATTCAATGAATATATTTTTTTTACAAGTATAGAAACAAACAAGCATACCTATGGATCTTCACAAACGTTTTCAAAAGCTTTTCTTTTCAGAAAATATCGGATTTTCTGGTGGTTTTTCAAGCAATACAAACATTCGATTTCAAACACTACTTATGAACTCACCAACATTTCATATGTTGACGTTTTTCAAAATACTTGTATTCTCAGGGAACCAGTGAATCAAGGGAAATCATATTCAGTGACGGTTGCAGTTTATTTTTGAATGAATGGAACAAATTAATTTTTGGGAATGTAATGTTTTAAACAATGTATGACATGTAAACACTACTGGTTGTACTATGTAATGAATGGTGACGAATGTTGTTATGTTTCATATATATTCAATGTTATGGTATGCAATTGAGTCACGACAGCCCCCGGACGTTTCCGCCGTCTGGTTCGGGGGTGTGACAAATGGGCACAGAATATGTCAACACGATAGGTTATAAACCGTAAGTCGTGTGCTAGTGAAGAACTTCAGGTTCTATTCTTGATTAGTTCTTGAGACTTTAAAGACTCCCACTATCCTCTTGACCTATAAGACTCCCTTTTCAAACATCCAAGAGATAGTGTGGATTCTAACCAAGACAAACACTTCACACAATTAGCCTAAGTTGGTCTTTGTTTTATCCAAAACATCACAACTTACCAATTTCAAATGTACAAGAGTAGAAAACTTTTACTCTTATATTTGACAAGTGTTTTAAACCTTCTTTGAGACATGTCACTCAAGTTACAATCTTGGAGTATGACTCTAAGACTTGTATTGGAACGAAGTATGACTCATCTTCTTGATTTAACCATTTCAACGATTCAAGTTCCTCTTCTTAGTCACAAGAATGCACTAAGATTTTCCTTAGAGAACTAATTTTGATATGGTTTCTTAATCATTAAGATGATCACAAAACTGATACTAAAGTACTCTCCCATCTTTTCAGATTTGAGAAACTTTTATCCTTCTGCCTAATTTGATTCTTCTTATTCGCTCTGCCATACATTGGAACCTTTTCCAATGTCTCAGAATTACACTTAAGCTTGTAAGTATAACCATATTTACTAGGCTTTAGTAAATTATGACGAATAATGTTATCGATCTTTTGTGGTGGACTTGACCAGTGCACAAGAATGTGTACTCGATCCCTTAGTCCTTCACTTAACTCACACATCCATGTGAGCAAGTAATTAGTCTTAATTTTCCAATACTTGAAGGTTCTCATTCATCATGCTATACAACTTGCATGATTCCAAGTTCCGGTCCAACTGAAACTTGGGTGATGAGAATCTTTCCTTATTTGGTAAATCTAGACATTACCACAAATGAAAGAATCAATTTCATATTTCCACTCTTGCTATTAATGGAATCATATAAGCAACAATTTTTCCTCAAATGCCATTGTAAGGATATTTTAAAATAAATAAAATCAAAATTTTTCTTTTATTTTAAAACTTTGCGGAAAAACTTATCCTTACAATCCATATGAAAACTTGTTGTTATCTACTCCTAAGAAATATCTCATAACTCCTAAGAAGTAGCTCAAGAATCCGATCTTCAAACTATGCGATAGAAATCCATCTACGCCATCAGATTCGGCATATTCTTTCTTTAAGTTTCTTCACCTTTCTTTGATTCTTAAAATATCACCATGTGACCCAGTCACATCATGTATCAGGAATCTCAGAATCGAAACTTAGCAGAGTTAGATAGTGGACTTTACCTGAAGTAGAGTCAAACTTATTGACTTTAACTTCCTTAGGTAAATTTGGCAGCTACGCAACCAATGCCCCTTCCTTTGGCAATATAAACATATGGACCCTTTGATAATGGTACACGGGACTATCACAGACTTAGCTTTTCTCTTTACCATTTGGTCAACCGAGTTGACTATGGCCGATCCCTTTCCATTGGGAAGAGAATGCTTTCCGGGATTTCCTGTGTCACTATTGTCAATGTCCATCAAGTTTTAAGGAAGTTGATCTTAACAAATAGATAAGATCATTAAGGGTCTTGTCATAGCCTGTTTCATAGGTGTCCCAAAGGAACTCGCTATGTGACTTAGAAAGTGATTGAACCACCAACTTTCTCAAGACTTTGACACCCAACTCTCCCGGCTTGTCAATATGTGACTACATCTCCAAGATGTGACCACACCTAGACCTTGCCTTGCCAATAGGGCCCGAGTGACCTTAAACTTTTCAAGAACTTGTGGGTTAGGGAGAATAATTGGAGGAGGTGAAAGAAGTATGATTTCCTAGGGACATCATCTTCATTTAGGAAAGCTTGTTTCAAGAGATTTGGGAAGATCATAAATGTCTAAACCAGACATCTTTTGGGAGACATTCAAGATAGTTGATCTTAAGTCCTTAATATGACACCCAATCTGAAATATTAAGGCTAGGACCCAACAAACTATTTTATAACTTAGAAGAGGTATGCCGTAATCCAAGCTATAAAATATTTGAAGGTAGGTGAATGATGATTCACCAATTTCCACAAAGATAAACGAAATGTATTATTAGGTTTTAATTGGTTTTGAAACTCCTAGATCTTTGAGATTCATTGAACTGTTCAAAGGCATGTTTCAATCTCGAGTGTGCCCTTCAGGTTTTGTGACTGGGATGCCGAGGATCACAAAACAAGGTGTGAAGTAACCATGCAAATTACTTGGTACCCTTAAGTGTTTACCCCTTAATCGATGTGCCGGTAAACCACACACGCTCCATCGATACTATGATAAATATTAAGTCACCCTTTACCTACCTTGTTAAGTCCAGGTTAGTGTGCCGGTTAACCACACACGCTCCACTAACGACTTAGACAAAGTGTAAAGTGTAATTTCATGGATTAGCACCTTATTCACATTTTCCTAAGTAACTAATATTGGGTATTATTAAGAGTTTAGTTACTTAGTATTTATCATTAATACTTTTAATGAAGGGAGAATTATAGTCTTGTCAAACCCGTTCGGCTAACGACCCTCCACCGGTCAAGCAAGCGGTGGGTGAGAGTGGACACCCATTAAGTTGCCATTTTATAGGCAACAACCTTATACCCACCTTATAGACCGGCTTCGTGAATGAGGCGTACTAGCGGTAAGACTGACTTTACTCTTATACATATATATATATATATATATATATATATATATATATATATATATATATATATATATATATATATATATATATATATATATATATTATTAACTTATAATATTATAAAGTATAAGGGTTGAATTTTAACTCTTTAAAATTCTAAGGGCTAACTTGGAATTAAAGTATTCATAAGTGAAAACTTTTCAAATTCCAAAATTTGAGGGCAAGTTTTGAAACTATTCAAAACTAATTAATTCCATAACTTATGTGTTTAAAGTAGTTTTAATCCAAAAACTCTTCAAGTTCCATAACTTGAGGACAAGTTATGGAAGACATTAAACTAATAAAAGAATTAACTTTTCTTTATTTTATAACTTATGAAATTAATTAAGGTTACACTTTATTTATTTATTTATTTATTAATGAAGTGACTCTTGAACCTCCATAACTTAAGGACAAGACTCTTCATCTTTTGTAACCATTGCCAACTTTTATGAGTTTTATGAAACTTAAATGTGACTTTTCATATAACTTGAGGACAAGTTACAAAAACACATTTTAGAATCAACTCTTAGATTAATTTGGATTGAAAACAACAATTTCACATAACTTCTATTAATCTAAGCAACTCATATAAACAAGATAATTCAAATCAAACTTTTCCATGTAATTAGAGTAACACTTTAAACTAATACAAAACATGAATCTATTGACAATTATCTTTGAAATTGGATTAGCATGAACATTACCACATCAAAAACAAGTTTATAAGTCCAAAACATCTTTGGGTAATGTTCCTAGTCCAATTCCAGCCAAAAAAGTCGAGTTTATGCTGTCTGGGGGTCCAACTCGTCGAGTGCATGAACCAACTCGGCGAGTTGGATCGATTTCATCACTTTTTAAGCATGGACTCGTCGAGTCTCCTGATGGACTCGCCGAGTCTAATGATCAGACAGCAAGAAATTCGATTTTTTAAGCAGTTTTGCAAGTATAACAAGAAAACAAGCGTAGGCTCTGATAACACTGTTGGGTTTTGAGCATTCTAACACTCCTAAGTGTACATGCAACCCTAAATACCTTGGATCTATGTTTTCTCTATTATACATACAAATAAGAACTTCCAAGGTATTATCCTAATCTAGCATACAAAACAATGACTATAGCAAGATAGAATACATACCTCTTTGGTGTAGAAAGTCTTCATGAAGCTTTAAGAGCTTAGCCCCAATAGTGTGGAAGCCTCAAGTGGAATCACAAATCACCAAGACACCTTGGAATACTTTAGAGAATATGGATACTTGGTTCTCTCTAGTGAAATTGGCTAGCCCTTCTTAGTGTATCCACACTAGTGCCCCTTTCACCAACCAAGGACATCTTTATATAGTATGGAGACTAGGGTTAAACCCATGACCTTTCATTTCATATGATCCATGGGTTAAACACTCCATGGACTATCCATGAAAGCTTAGCCTAACCTAAATGAACTTGGCCCATTCCATATATATAAGAGTCCATATTTAATTAGTTCCTTTTGATCACTTAATTAATTATAAATTAATTCTTGATCAATACTAATTAAATAATATGATTCCATATTAATATATTAGAACTTATAATATATTAATATTAATCATAAACATACTATTCTCAAAAGATTATCCATATAAATTGTGTCGGTGAAGTGCAACCCAAATGGACCATGCCGGGTCGGGTCAAGTACATACCAAATATAGTTATGGACTTAGACACTAATCCAACATGTTTATGTTATGATATATGTTGTAGTAGTAGTAGGGGGTGGAATAGTCCCTGAGGGTCGGTTGTTAGGACCGACGGGTAAGTCAGCACCCCATAATGGCTTGACATGGGTAGGTCGGCACCCCAGAATGGCTTGACACGGGTAGGTTGGCACCCCATAATGGTCGTACCGGGTAGGTCGGCACCCCAGAATTTCCGTACCAGGTAGGTCGGGCACCCCAGAATTGTCCGGCAGTATGTATGCTTTGTGATTGTATGGTATGTGGTATGATGGGGGAACTCACTAAGCTTCGTGCTTACGGTTTTCAGTTTTGGTTTCAGGTACTTCGTGTTTAAAGGAAAGGAGCCGGCTTGATCACAGCGCATCACACTATGTTTTCCGCACATGTGATCTTTGGGATTACACTCTGATATGGTTCTATGATAATATGTTTTGATTATTGACACTTTGGTTTGACACAAGATCTTATTATGAATGTTTTTACACTGATGGTTTTATGTAATAACTTATTTAAAAATGAAATTTTTGGCCTTGAAAATTGGGATGTTACAAGTTGGTATCAGAGCCTTGGTTTGAGGAATCCGGGCACACTCTCGGGTGTGTATGAACTCAAACTAAAGACTTGGTATGAAAATTTTCAAAAATAAAATCATTTTATAAAAGAAGTTTGAAAAGAGACAGGAACTTTGAAAAGAACAAGGTGTGTGATGTGTGCAATCAGCCGAGCTCAAGTAAGTCTTCCCCATGATATCCATACATGTTATGAGATGTTATGATATGATATGATTATGAGAACTGCATGCTAGATTACGGCTAAGGATCTAGGGAGGATTCCTTATATGCCTATTGTATGTGCTTGTAGATTTGCATGTTAGTATTGATCAGTCAGTAATAGGATAGCCTGTTTAGGTTTTACCTGATTGTATGAGCCTTTAAATTGCATGTACAGATTCCTGATTAGAGGATAGAATGATTTGATTGGAATATGATGGCTAGATTTTCCATTCTCTGAATGCTGCTTGGTTTGTGCTTTGTTGGAATCTTAGTAATGTGAGTTAGCTATTAAGTGAATATGCTAAGTCACATGTGGCACAGGCTAGATAATCTCAGAGTGATAGATTTGACCCTATTGCGCAACTCTCGTTTGAGTCTAACCGTTATAGGGATGAGTCTGTTACTTGAATGATTATCTGATCTCTGTTGCATGTGGCTATATTCATGAGGTAGCTAGTTGATATTACTGGGAATCTTTCAGCAGCTGAGGATTGGGTGAGTTCGGGAACCTAGGGAAGCCTAGGATATATTTCAGTGAGTTAGTAGTGAGGCTCAATTAGACTTGGGTGTACCAGTTGAGGAAGTGACTCGGAGGATCCGAGAGGATTGCTGAGGAAAGTATGGATAAGTGTGGAAGGTAGTATTGGGCCCGTACTACTGAAAGCACAGGATTCATACCCGAATCGGTGAGAGTCTTGGAGAATCTGAGAAGCTTCAAGGAAGAGTTTGTGACCCGGTTTGGGGACATAGGATGTTATAGTTGTTGCAGCTTAGCCATTGGCAAGTGAGTTAGTGAGCGTGGTAGGGTGTCAGACCCTAAGGGATATGATTTCCATAAAGTTGCAGATGTGAGATCGATTTGGAGCAATTTGAGAAGAGAGGTTTGTGCTAGGTGTGTATAGTAAGGGTATCGGAAGAGATCCATGAATTCTGATCATCAGGTGAAAGGCCAACAGGTCCGGAGTCAGTGCAGCACGTACAAGACAGTGCACAAGGGAGTTTGTCCCTCCGAGGTTTTAGGCTACTTCAGGGTAGCAGGGTTGATCATGTCAGCAGAAGGTGATTAGTATTCCTCCAGATGTTGCAGACATGTCATCTTCTATTGCTACTAGATGGATGTTGGGGATACATATCGCGTTGGAGTTATGAGTAAGTTTGGATAAGTTAGATCTCGGGTCGGTTTCCTGCTAGTGTTTGGGTTATCAAGGATCATATATGCCATCCTGCATGCCGAAAAGTCGTTGATGAACCTATAGAGGGATGCATCTTGCGTAGTGGGTTCCGCGTGTACCGTTATCATTCTAGATCTTTGTCGAGATTTGTGCAGAAGTGTTTTTTGGAAGATCCTCGGTCAGGGTTAGAGTGATAGTTCTCCAGTGAAGTTAGCGTTCATGGGTTCTATCATTGTTCAGGTATGGTTGGTAATTGTCTATGGATGAACTTTGGAGTTCAAGGCACTGCCGTTGCTAGGACAGAGCTGGTGATATGAAAAGGGTAGTGTCTGTTGTGGGTGTTAGATGCATAAGTGGTTGGTCATCGCATGTTCAAGAGAATTGTATTTTCGCATGGGCTGTGTTCGGTTAGAGTTTAGTGGTACTGCAAGATTGGAAATGATAACGAGGATTCGTCAACCAGAGTTAAGATTAGGACCTTCAATTGACAACATGGGAGATGGATTGAGGCGTTAGATTGGACCAGATTTCAAGAGTACTCTTCAAGATTTCTGAGGATGGGCGATCTTAAGGTTTGATTGGTGATGGATCGCTAGCAATGGTAAGTACAAGTTGTCATCAAGGGGATACTAGGAAGCGAGAAGGATTGGAAATCCTTCAATTCTTGCGTGCAGTGAAGACTTAGTCGAATCTAAGTGGGGGAGAGACTTTTTATAAAGTTCTCCAATGTGAGTTCTGGTTGAGCGGGGTGCAATCTCTTGGGCACCATGTCAACCAGAAGGGTATTCTAGTTGATCCGACCAAGATAGAGGCCGTGATGCAGTGGGAGATTCTGAGGCCTCCATCTGAGATTCGGAGTTTCCTGGGTCTAGCAGGTTCTTACCGGAGATTTACATGGGACTTCGCTGAGATTGCGGTTCCTTTGACCCGACTGACCAAGAAATCGATGGCCTTTCGTTGGGGGCCTGAGCAGCAGGCAACCTTAGAGACTCTCAGACAGCGGTTATGCGAGGAACTTATTCTGACCATGCCAGAGGGTGTAGATGATTTCGTGGGTTACTGTGACGCTTTGATCATGGGCATGGGTGCAGTACTGATACAGTGGGGTCACGTGATAGCAGGTTTCGGGAACCAGGTTAGAGTTCTGGTTAGAATTCAAGCTCAGTTGTGTGTTAGGTCGAGTGCGTGTTCGACCGGTATGGAAAGTGTTGTAAGACTATGGGGGTAGCCGTAGCATTCACTAGCGATCAAATAGTATGGAAAGTGTTGTAAGACTACGGGGGTAGCCGTAGCATTCACTAGCGATCAGATAGTATGGAAGGTGTTGTAAGACTACGGGGGTAGCCGTAGCAATTACTAGCAGTCAGATAGTATGGAAAGTGTTGTAAGACTACGGGGGTAGCCGTAGCATTCACTAGTGTCCAGTTAGCATGGGAAGTGTTGTAAGACTGCGGGTGTAGCCGTAGCATTCACTAGCAGTCAGATAGTGATAGAGTGTTGTGAGGCTGCAGATGTAGCCGCATCATTGGCTAGGTTAGTAGATAGTGTGAGCGCGTTGTTAGGATGCAGAAGGAACAATAATACCCACCAGTTCGGGTGTAGCAGTAAGGATAAGGAAATCCACGGATTGGATTTCGGAATTACCCAGATGGATTAGATCTGGTTGAGCCAGTGATAGGACTGTAGGAGCGCCACTACAGTTATGGGATCAGGAAAGCAATGGACTGTATAAGATTACGTGTGAGATAAGGCTACCATTGGTCAGGTAGAAACCACTTCCATCCTTGGATTTGATGATAACAGAATTCGACGTATGGATCCGATCGGTTAGATCAAAAAGTTGCTAGAGTAACAATGGCATGATAACTAGTTCCACAGGAGGATTTCGTTCTGAAGTTGTGTGAGGCGACTAAGTGGGATTCCTTTGGCTCCGCAGCCGGGCCGGAACCCGATATTTCAGATGATTGGCGAGCAAATTGAGACCCACGAGGTCTTGATAACTTGTGCGAAGCAGCCATGTGGCAGCATACTGCTTCAGGCAGTTCAGTGTTCGGGCAGTTTCAGCGTCTGGGCAATATTAGTATTTGTGATTTAGGTTGAAAGTACATATGTAATAGCTGGTTGATTAGGAAGTGACAAGTCACTCACAGCGGGATTAGCCGAGCCTTAGCGAAGAAGAAGTGATATGCAGGGGTAATTAGGTCTGTGATCCTGTTTTATAGTGGGAACCTCGAACTATCAGAAGTTGAGTAGACAGTTGATGGGTAAACAGACTGGATTTGTCGTTGATGATTTAGAATGGGTGGTCTGTCAGGGATTCAGACCATCTCGAGACAACAGATTCAGACGAAGTGGAAGTGAACTTGTTGCGAGGGATCTGTTCACCAATAGATTTTAGGGCCTTGCGGAGATTGGTCACAGCTACCCTGGGAAGGCTGGGGTGTACTCTGGGATGGTGACCATGTTACTAGAGTTGTTGGGTGTGTAAGAAATAGTATGGAGTGATTTCGAGGACGAAATCTAATTTAAGTGAGGGAGACTTGTAACACCCGTTTATTTATTGGTTAAATGAATAAAATAATGAACGAATAGAATCCCGAACATAAATAATTATATATCAAAGGTTGGTCTCGAAGAGCTAATTGTTACAATTTTAGAAGTCAGAGGTTAAAAGTGTGAGTTCCGGACTCAGTTTATAATTATTTATAAAGACAGGGGCTCCGTGGTAATTATTTGGATTTAATTTAAAAGAAAATGAGGTGGAAGGGCTGATTATGTCATAATTAAGATATTGGGGGCTGTTTGGTCATTTATGGGACTTATTATGAAAAGTATTTGCCATGGAGGGACTATATGGTAACGTCTAGGACTTGAATTGTTATGAATCTTGAAGGTTGGGGGCTGTTTTGTAAATTACAACTTTGAATTGGGAAAGATTGCAAGGGGAAGGACTAAATGTGTTAAGTAAGCATACGTTTGAAAGGAACACGGGACATAAACCCGTCATTCCCTTCCCTCCCGTCTTCCTCTAAACACGCCTAACCCTAATGCTTCACTAGCCGCCACCATGAGAGACCTTCCAGCCGCCATCGATCTCCTTGCCGGCGAAGCCAAGGGGGTTGCGAGCCTGAGCCGACCACCACAACTCTTTTGCCGGTGACATCGTGAACGGCCAAGAGGACTACTGAGATTGAAGTTGGAACTGTGAACGATGAAGAGAAGGTTGCGAGGAACCATAATCCCCTAGTAAGATCAGCCTCATCTCGTATTTTCGTTTCCCTCGAGCTGTTTGACGTCATACGCGCCGCCGTTGCCACCACGTCGCGCCGCCACCACTGCCATGTTCGTGTTTCTCATGAGTTCGAGTGCGCTACTGCTTCAAGTCCGAGTAGTGTGCGTTATTTCATGGGCATGTAGTCGAGTGTTCATGTAGTTGTTGTATTGTGATGGTTATTGGAGCGATCTTGGTCGGAAAACCCACCGCCACCACCTCAAGGTGGTGGCTGCCACCGCTTCTGCCACCTCCGGCCACCATAGGGTGGCTGTGTGTGTGTGTGTTTAATCCGTTTAGTGTGTTTATTTCTTGGGTTATAATTGTAATTTGGAAATGAAATAATAAAAGAAATTGGAAACCACCACCTTAGGGTGGTGGCTGCCGCCTCCTGCTGCCACCGGCCGCCATGTCGGGTGGCGGTGTGCTTGTCTTGTGAGTTGACTCGGTTGGGGATGCTTGAAACCCTAATGGACCTTGTTAGCCTAATGGGCCCAATGAAGTCAAATGGGTTTAGTGAAAACCCTAATGAGTCTAATGGACTCTAATTGGCCCAATAAAGTCCTAAATAACCTAAAAGTCCAACAAATTAATAAATGGGCTAGTATATGGGTTGGAAACCCTAATTAGGGTTTTCAATAAAACCCTAATTTAGGGAATTAGTCAGGACACACGTAATTATTTAATAACTTGAAATATTAAATAATAAACATTGGCAAGATTAATCTAAGCGATATTGGACTTAATGGATTAAGTCCTTAGAGGAATAATTCCTTAATGGGTTAAGTAGGAAACTTAACCCTAATCATCATTTTACGTAAAACCCTAATTTCATTTGGGCCTTGATGATTGGATTATTAATGGGCCATCCAAGAATAATCATATGGAATAAAATCATTTAATGGGCCTAGGGTAAGGCCCATGTAAGGTGTTGGGCCCAATTTGGAAATTTGGGCCATAGATGGGCCTTAATGATTATATAATGTTAGGCCTTAGAACAAGATCGTGTATAGGCTTGGGCCCAATTTGGAAAATTGGGCCATATGTTGGGCTTTGATTCCTAGTTGGCTTTGGGCCTATGGATTGGGCCTTGGGCTTAAATAAGCCAAGCCTGGGGTAATGTAGTAATTATCCAAGTATGTATTATGGTTATGTGTTGGGACCCAATTATTAATTGGGTGTTGTTTTGGTGTTGACAGTTCGGGAATCTATCATCCAATAGCTGGGGTTGAGTCTGCTGGACTTCAGCAAGTGTGGGATTGCGTCCTCGGGACTTCAGCAGTGTGAGGTGAGTTACCTTCCAGTAGCGGTAGGTCTACGGCCACAATGCCGGCCCACCAGTAAGAGTTGTATGTTAGATGATTGTCTTTGTGATATCATCTAGGTTTGCTACTACCTGATATGTTTATATGCTGGCATGATATGTTATATGTGATAGTAGTAGAGTTCGGTTGTTAGGACCGAAGGGTAGGCCAGACACCCCAGATATGTTTGACAGTATGTGATGATATGTTTATATGTTGGCATGATATGTTATATGTGATAGTGGTAGTAGGAGGGGAATAGTCCCCAAGTTCGGTTGTTAGGAACGAAGGGTAGTTCGGACACCCCAAATATGTCTGATAGTATGTTTATGTTATGATATATGTGATAGTAGCAGTAAAGGGTGGAATAGTCCCCGAGGGTCGGTTGTTAGGACCGACGGGTAGGTCAACACCCCTGAATGGCTTGACACGGGTAGGTTAACACCCCAAAATGGCTTGACATGGGTAAGTCGGCACCCCAAAATGGCTTGGTACGTGTAGGTCGGCACCCCAGAATGGTCGTACTAGGTAGGTCGGGCACCCCCAAATTATCTGACAATATGTATGCTTTGTGATTGTATGGTATGTGGTATGATGGGGGAACTCACTAAGCTTCGTGCTTACGGTTTTCAGTATTGGTTTCAGGTACTTCGTGTTTAAAGGAAAGGAGCCGGCTTGATCGCAGTGCATCACACTATGTTTTCCGCACATGATATCTTTGGGATTACACTCTGATATGGTTCTATGATAATATGTTTTGATTATTGACACTTTGGTTTGACACGAGATATTATTATGAATGTTTTTACATTGATGGTTTTATGTAATAACTTATTTAAAAATGAAAATTTTGGCCTTGAAAATTAGGATGTTACAGCATCCATCCATGTGAAATACACATTGTGAAAATATTAGGCAAACCTTCTACATAATGGCAAAATAACCTCATATTAACACCTAAACAAAGAAAAAGAACGATCATGAATGATATTTTGAAGTAATATGAATCCTTACCATACAGTTTGTCAACATTAGTGGGAGAATTTTTAGGTCTTATACTCCATAATGTTGGACCCATTCTCAATCTTCAGACAAACTAACCCTAACGAACAGATCAAGAATAAGGAAGGATAATGAGGTTTCTTGGGATGCTTGAGTAGGTACACCAAAACGTTAGAGTATGATAATGATGGATACTAATGTAATTAAGAGGGTGCCGACAATGTAAAACACCAACGCAAATTGACAAAAATGCCCCTCATGTGAGGGGCACGTGATGGTGTTTGACGACTTAAATAAATGCCGTATGCCTCAGGGATGGCCATTGCAATTTAGTAAAACCACAAGAATGGGTCCTATCAAAATTCCAAGGTTGGACCAAACCTTCGAATTTCGAATTGGCACAAAGTACAGGGACCAAAACTGTAATTTACTTTTTAGAAAAAACATGCGTCTTAGGAAGGTTTTGTCGTTTCTACAAAAACGTCGTCCGCGAACTCGCCACGCTCCGAATATGTTTTCCAGTTAATAAAGATTCACGGCAGCCACGCACTTGCCGATGAACCCAACGCCACCAGAATCTATAAAACACGGTTCCTCGAACCAAGACACTGAAGCATAAGATTGCATGGCTAACCGTCGACGCCCCAACTCCTCCGGTTTCCAGCAGCATACCTCTCAATCCACGGCACCTGGTGGCTCCTCCGGTCGCCACCCAGTTTACCGTGGTATCCGTTTGCGAGCTGGAAAATGGGTTTCTGAAATTCGTGAACCGAACCAGACCAAGCGCATATGGCTTGGCACGTATGCCACACCGGAAATGGCAGCAGCTGCTTACGACGTGGCTGCATTGGCACTCAAAGGTACGAATGCAGTTCTAAACTTTCCAGACTCTGTTATTTCAAGTACACTTCCAGAGAATCCAACTGCTGATGACATCCGTGCAGCAGCTGCGAGAGCAGCTGCCGCTCGAGCACCGGGATATGAAACTGGTGGTGGAAGCACGACGTCGGTGGGAGGTACAAATACAGCCCCTCCTGGTGCATATATGGACGATGAACCCAATCTGTGGTCTGACATGGCGGAGGGAATGCTGCTAAGTCCACCAAGGATGGATTCCAGTCCGCCACCTGATGATGGAACAGATCAGTCCGGTGGAGGCAATCTATGGAATTACTAAAAGCTAGCAAGCTAGCTAGCTAATAAGTAACAACCGGTATGCATGCAATATGAATCCTAAATGTTTTCAGACATCACTTTATGTTGTTTTCGTGTGCCTTTTTTGTTCTTTTAAATAATTTCTAATTAAAAGCTTCCGTACGCTGGCAACAAAAAGCCATAAGGTGTGGGAGTATTCTGGGTTAATGTAACGCACAAGTAGTAACATATACGACCTAATGGGCTGTGAGTGTGACTGTTATCTTATAATAAACACCCGTTGATTTGTAGTCTTTTTATTATTACCTTAACTTACATTTTATGGTTAGTTAATCATGAGAAGTTTTAGTATGATGGTTCACTTGTTTGACATGATTATCAGTTAAATTTGTTGTGAAACATTATTCTAATCACTATAATTAAGCCTATATATATATATATATATATATATATATATATATATATATATATATATATATATATATATATATATATATATATATATATATATATATATATATATATATATATATATATATATATATATATATATATATATATATATCCCTATCTAATAAACAAAACCTGTTGTCCACATGTCTTATCAAAAATTCATTCTTCTGCCCCTGCTTCATTAAACAGAGCGTTACATATTACATATGGAAAACAAAAACAGAAAATATGGAAATATGGAAATATGAAAATTAGATTGCATATTGAAATTGGATTACATATGGAAATACGGCAATATGGCAATTTGAAATTTGGAAAATGGAATATGGATACATATCTTATTATAGTATGATTATCAATCGTATCCCTTACATTTAATTTTGAGGATTATGTCGATTTGATCATATTATTCTCAATATATACTTGATTCATACGATATGAATCATTCTTTACAGCATTGTCTTCCAACAATCAAGCATCATCGACAATCAGCGACTTCAATTCTTCGATAAGTTTCTGCTTCTCAATTGTGCTTCTCAATATCTGTGTTAATCATAATTGAAAATTATTTCTGTTACTTAATGTGTATGCGTGTGTCTCAGAATTTAACTGATACCTTATTCGTATTTCACTATGAGATGAGATACCGTCGTAAATAAGAACGATCAAAAGAACAATTAAAAACTTATTTAACAATCATAATTCGTCTTAATATGGTTCTGTACATGTTTAATTTGCGCATTAGATAACAAAAATTGATTTTTCAAGTCAACTATATACGATTTTCATTCATTTTGTGTTAGTACTTTTATGATTTCATCTTAAATTCTATTATCAAGTCAACTGTCTTCATGTGAATTATCATTGAATAGACTCTTAATCAGTTGAAGTATATTGGTAAATGATATGTTTAATTTGATTGGCATTTTCCATTATACATGCAGTAGCATCACATGGCCTAATAATAATGTGGTGTTGTGCTAATGAAAAAGACATTAGAAAAATGAGTGAAAGAATATGATGAAAACCACAATAATGAAAGAAATGTGAATTACTTTTACTGATATCAACTGGTGGAGGGGATTTTTGTCCTTTACAAAGGAACCATACAATGTCCCAGCAGAAAAAAAACCCAAATAAAGTAACCATACAATATCAAACATAAGGAAAATTGTACTTTTAAATCAGACGTTGGTTTTATTTAGAAACAAAAAAAAGCCCTGCATCATTTTTATTAATTCAATGTTTATTTTGTGTTAACCCATGTCATGTACAATGTTTTTTAATTCTAAATTCCAAATCTGTTTTTGTGGTTCTATATTAGCATTTATGTACAATCAATATCAGCATACTTTCATTTTCTGTATTTGCTAAGTTTAAAGGCCAGATCTGTCCTGCTGTTTTTGTTACTCTCAACATCAGTTGTTACTACCAACTGCTAAAGATCGGCCATTAGGAACGATGAAATGATTTTTATACTCGGTCCAATTTCATAGGCTTGATGTTTTGATAGACGTTTTTCGTGTAAAGATTGTATCAAAACCTACATGACTAAAACATGGATGAACATATTAAGTGACATGGAATTAAAGGTTAACGCTAAGTAAAAAGTAGTAGGGTAATGCAAAAATGAAAATTTCGTATTTAGTAATATTAACAACTAAAAATGGTTCTGTTTAAGCATACATCATATCTTATTTCCCTTTAATTATTATGTTTTTGTTGTAAACCGGTTCAAATCAATGAAAAATATGTAATTCCCTCAAACATGACAGAAATGTCCCTTAATTCAAAATACTACCTACCGGTCAAGTAATACAAAATACAATCAACTAATAATAAAGAAGAAAAAATTGTTCTGCTTAAGCGTAGATCATATCTTGTTTCCCTTTAATTAATATGTTTTTGGTGTAAACCGGTTCAAATCAATGACAAATATGTAATTCTGTCAAACATGACAGAAATGCCCCTCAATTCAAAATACTAACTACCAGTCAAGTAATACAAAATACAATCAACTAATAATAAAGAAGAAAAAATAT
Source organism: Lactuca sativa (assembly GCF_002870075.4). Classification (NCBI taxonomy): domain Eukaryota; kingdom Viridiplantae; phylum Streptophyta; class Magnoliopsida; order Asterales; family Asteraceae; genus Lactuca; species Lactuca sativa. The sequence goes on from NC_056627.2 coordinate 254,148,412, forward strand.
AACAAAAAAACAGAAACATAAATTTCTATTTCTATTCGTATTGATTTCGATTATACTTTTAGCTTTCTTTGTGTAATCCCTCAATGAATCTGAAATATAAATAGAATAAAGGCAAAATATATTCTGAAAATGTACATGTTTGTAGTATATTACAGTACAGGGGCTTTTCTGTCATGTTTTACACAAATTTTGAACAAGTTTTTCAGAGATGGGTTGATGAAGAAACATGAGACGAACCAATTTTTTTTACTTGGTGATTCGTCAACTAATGACAGTAAAAAAATTGTATTTCCTGTAAAAAACAAAAAAAAAAAATTATATTTCTGTAAATATTGTTTCTCCAGTCCATATAAAATGTAACATTTTCCTTTCTACCACAGTTTCAACCCATAAATTACCATTATACCCTTCAATAATGACAAAAAAAATTTGAACATATTTACTTTATTGAGGTGTATTTTAGACATTGGAACACTCTTTTATATTTTTCTATCCGAGTTAGTGTTTTTTACTGTTCCAATGAATCTTTCAAATACATTCATTGACTTTGCATAACTAAAAAATTAAAATTTTGATCATATATCATCTGATTTAATTAACTCTATTTTGATAGCGTAAAGTATACATATATATGGTAATAGAAAGTGAATTAATTTGAAATTTGAATGTAATTCATTATTAGTGGCAAGTGATTACATGTTTTAATTGGAAAAATACCATTTTTACCCTTTATTTATATTTGATAATATTATATGATTTTTTAGTTCTAAAGGCCAAATTTGTATTTCTGGTTCTATCTCTATGTGCCTATATTTGTATGTGAGTCAATCTTTGTACTTCCATCAATAACTTGATTTTTTTTTCTGCATTTTTTACCTATGTTTGTATACTTCAATTGTGGTTCTATATTGATAAAATATCGTATTTACCCTTGGGCATATCTGTTTATGTGTCTGTATTTCACTCTATCTCTGTTTGTTTTACATTTTTAACCTAAAATAAGAACAACAGAAAACGACTGCAGAAAAAATCATAAGAAATTACAACTAAAAGTTGCACTAAAATAACAAGTTAAAAATTTAGACATATGATGCAGACGGTAGGTAAATTGTAAAAACTAATTGGTATGCACGCAACTAAAGCTGAATTTTAACTCATTTTATTGTTCTAATATCTCTAACTGCTAGACTTATAACAAAATACAAACTTTTCTCTTAAGCATAATTGTGCATCTGATGATAAAAAGCCATTAATGATCCTTATGAAACAATTGGAGATTTGAAATCATGAAACCATCATCTTTTTCTTCAATCTCATTTCACACTTTCAAAGGTTCAAAAAAATGAATAACAAACAGCTTCAATCACCAGTGAAGCAGAGGTAATCAGTAGCCTTTTGTACTTTGCTAAAATTTCATTAGAAAATCCCTAATCTGACTTTGTGGTTCTATAATAGCATTTCTGTACAATCAATAGAAGCGTTTAATTTTGAATTTCGATTTTCTGTATTTTTTAACTATTAAATATACTCCAATTGTTTTGAATTTCGATTTTCTGCATTTTTTAACTATGTTTGTATACTATAATTGTGGTTCTATATTGGTAAAATATTGTATTTAACCTTCGACATATCTACTTATGTGTCTGTATGTCACCATATCTATATATTTGTTTTACATATTTAAACTATGAAATATACTCCAATTTCGTTTTTTTGCATTCTTTAACTATGAAGTAAATCACATTGTACTAATATACCCCTACCCCTGCCTGGATATCTTTCTTTCTTTTTTTTTTTTTTTTTTTTTTTTTTTTTAAATTTAAGGTTTATTTTGTGTAAGCCCCCTACTTCTCAATGCCTTTGCTGCTGTTGTTATTTATCTTTATATTAGTAAATTACCAATTTTACCCTTTATGTCTATTTTATCATATTATACGGTTTTTTAGTTGTAAAGGCTGAATTTGTCTTTTTGGTTCTATATTAGCATTTTTTAACTATTAAATATACTCCAATTGTATTGATTTTCAATTTTCTGATTTTTTTAACTATGTTTTTATGCTCCAAATTTTTAGTTTTTTTTATTTATTAGAGTACAATCTTAATGTTTGTAGTTTATTTATTTATTATAGTACAATCTTAATGTTAGTGTTGACTTGATTCAGTTTGTGATTGAAGTGTTATAATTATTAATAATCCAAGGACATAATGGTAATATTCACTCAACAAAAATTATCATTAATATATTTTCTCTTATTGTTCTTATATTTCAGATACTAACAATTAATATGGATGTTTATAAGACTAATAAGAAGATAAAATTAAATAATTTCTATCTTGATAATACAAAACATATACCGATGTACTCTACATCAATCGATCGAATTCTATCTTCTACAAATGTTAGTAACCTGGGTTCTAACGGTACGTTCAATAAATTTGTTATTACTTTGTTTATAATTTTTTTTAATCTCAATTATAACTATTTTATCTCTCTCTCTCTCTCTCTCTCTCTCTATATATATATATATATATATATATATATATATATATATATATATATATATATATATATATACTTATGCAGACTACAAGTGAAATCTCTGGGCAAATGTGTTATTGAGGCAATTATCATATCTGGAACTAATATTGGAAAACAAACCTTTATTCCAAGAATATCTTTAAGTCCATCTGAAAAAAAATTCCCTTCAAATTTCAAAGAAGACAATTTCCTTTGGCTGTATGTTTTGCAATGACAATTAATAAAAGTTAGGGGCGGTCGCTATCAAAGGTTGGTCTCTATCTCGAAGATCCTGTTTTTTTTCACATGGACAGTTGTATGTTGCCTTATCGATAGTTCAAAGTAGAGAATGATTGAAATTGTTAATTTTAGATAAGGATGATAGACTTACAAACAAAACTTCCAATGTTGTATATAAGAAAATTTTTAGAAATTTATAAATGCTTCGTAGTTCTTAAATTAAAACAATTGTGTTTTTTATTTTATTTTTTAAATATTTTATTTTTTATATACCATTGCAATCCATAATATTGATTTTGTTTTGATATTTCATTTTCACACTTTAATATGTCACATTGTGTTTATTGTTTGCTCCCTCCAATCAAAAAATTACTGATTTGCCTACGCATTTCATAAAACATTCAAATATTCAAAGTTTCATTTTAGTTATCTTTGTATTTACATTTTCTAATATTTGCTTGTGTTTCTCTTTAACATCTATTCAAATTTGTATCTTTTTGTACAAATATATATTAATATTAATTTTAAATAATAAATATAAAAATATGAAAAAAAAAAATATTTCTTATTAATACTATACATTTTTTACAAATTTTTTACCCGTGGATTCCACGGGTTGTAACCTAGTATATATATATAAAAGCTAACGTTTGTTAAAAGAGATTATGTTTCTGTGGATTTTGACGTTATGAACATTATTCTTGAAAGAGAGATATCTATTTAATTGTGTTTTTGCATGGTTTGATCCAATCCGTAAAACATGTTATTCCAAAATTAGAAAAATGGAGGTTTGATCGTGTGTGGAATTCCAAAAAATGTGGCAATAATAGCAAGGGACAATGAGAAAGGATTTTCACGCAATTCCTTTTAGAGTTTCAGTAACGCTGCTTTGACGATAGTAGGCCTGGAGAGGCGATGACCAAACATGCCTTAACAATTTGGAGTTTTGTAAACTAAGGATAGTAGTTATAAAAAAGGGCACCCATTTGGTTAAAAAAACAACTTTTACAACTCAATCATCATTTTTGGCTTTTATAAATAACTAATTTGCCTTTAGAAGAGTTAGTAAAAAAAAACTTTACAATCAAAATATATTATAAATTTAATCGAAGTCAATGGGGAAATTTTAAACGAAATTACTGTTTTTCAATAAAAAAGAAAAGTAAACCCTTAAAAAATTGTACTATATGATAGCTTTTAAGAAACAATTCCCAATAAAACAATAATTATTTATGCCGAAAGCTACAAAAACCTTAGGCTTCTCGGTGTGGTATGCGGTTTGGAACCGCGGTTACGCCACGTGGGACAAGAACACCACCCCTAGGGTGCGGTTTGGGGCGGTCAAGACCGCACTACGGCCTTTGAAGACTGCGTTTCCTGATTGACTATTCCTTTTTCTTTTGACCGTTCAAAGATTCGTTCAATTTAATTTTTTTTTATTTTTTTTATTTTTTTATTTTTTTTATTTTTAACCTTTTACTCCATCTATATATACATATGTTATCACTTTTATATTTACACAACCTTTAAACACATATAAATACAATCATTTTATCCAATTTTCTTTGAAAAAATGTCTTCTTCCAAAAGACCTAGCAAAGAAAAAACACCAATCAGAAACACCAACACCCCAATACCTTCATTTGATCAACCGATTTTCTCATCTCCGTATTACCACTATGACGATATGTTTCCTTCTTTTCTACAACGACCAGAGCAACCACATCCACAAACACCACCACTACCACAACCCGACCCGAATTTTAATCCATTTGATTTTTTGTCCCAACCCGAGTTTGTTCAACAAACACAAACACAACCAGAAACGGTTGTTTCTGATTCTGAACCGGAATTCGTTACAGAAACTCAGCCCACTCGAGCAGCGACTAAAAGAAAAGAGAAGGCGGAGGCTAGATATTGGGAACCTTTGGAAGCGTTAGTGTTGGCACAATCTTGGATCGATATTTCAGAAGATGCGACGGTTGGAAAAGACCAAAAGCATGACCGCTTTTGGATTCGCGTTTTACATAGGTTCCATAAAGGAATGAACCGTGGAGAATACCGTTCAAAACATCAAGTGTACTCCAAATGGGGGAAGATGAACAAGGAAGTCATGTTGTTTAATGACTTGTGGAATAACATGAAACGTCAATGGAAAAGTGGAGAAAGCGATGAAGTCATTTTGAAGAAAGCGTTGAAAGTGTATCAAAAAGAAAATCTGAAGACTTTCAAATTTCTTGAAGTTTGGAATTTTTTGAAAGATAACAGGAAATGGTTGAGTAGCAAAACATCTGACCAACATATCGACAGTGGGTCAAAACGCAGCAGAACATCTGAGTCCGACGACACTACATCAGATGCTCGTGTTCAATTTGATCTGAACGAAGATGAACATGTTCCAGTTTCACCACCTTCCCGACCATTGGGAAGAGACAAATCAAAAAGTAAAGGCAAAGGCAAAGCGTCAGATTCATATGATTTGAAAGAAATGAGAACCGACATGAAGGATATAAAAGAGAGAATGGACAAGATTTTGAAAATTGCTTCCGAAAGAGAGCTTCAGAAACAAAGGGAGAGCGACATGCGAATACTAGCAATGGACACCTCGAATATGACCGGGGCCGAGCTTGAAGTGGTTTTGGCTATGAAGGAGGAAGTGAAAAACCGTTACATGAATCGTGGCTAATTTCTAGTTTTTTTTTTTCAAGTTTTTAATGGTTTCTTGTGTGTTTTTTTTAAGTTGTTGGTTTTTTGTTTCTACTTTGTTTTTCTAAATTTTTAGGGTTTTTTTTTTTTTTTTTTTTTTTTTTTTTTTTTTTTTTTTAAATTAAGTAATGTATGGTATTTGTATTTTTAATTAATGAAATATTATGTTTTTTTTATTAAAAAATAAGTTTTGTTAAATTAAAATAGTTAACAAAAAAAAAGGAAAAAAAAAAAAAATTAAAACTGTGGCACCACACCCTTGGTGTGGCAAGAAACCACACTTAAGTGGTAAAAAGTGACGTGACACTTACGTGGCGAGGGAGGGAGTGCGGTTTCGGTGACACCACTCCCTCCAGCCTTATAATGCATAAGTTTGAAAGTTTAACTTCTGAAATGGGGTATGTAAATGAGTAAGTCTGTGTAAAGGGCTTTCATTACTTTATCTTATTACCCATTCATCCAAAATGACCAACTATTTTGTTGTTTTGAAAATATGATCTTTTTGTTGAAATGGATAATTCTAGACATTCTGGATTAATTAATTTTATGTTATATTAACGTTACTTTTTTTTAATGGTGTACAAAATCGTGACAAATAGTTGGCGGACTCACGATGGTACCCTCGGTACCACCACCAACTACACGATTCTGTCAAGGGTACAACCAATTTGAAGAAGCCATGGTCTAGGTAACCCACATGTAATATCTATCTAGCTCTCTACTCTCTCTTTATAGTTTCGCTCTTGTTGACTATTGGTGGATGGTCAAATTTTGTTTTTAGTTAAATTTAGTCGGTATAAAGAGAACTTTCTACCTTTTCAAAAACTACACATTTTCTTCAATCCCATTCTAGTTCTCTCCAATTCCATTGTTACTTTCTCCATTCCAATCCAATTTCATTTGAAATGGATTCTACTCCTAGCTAATTCCAAAGATTAAACAATCGTCTTGCTAACTTGCTACATTTTCGATGTGCACAATGGCAGACCGTAATAGAGGCTGGGGGAGGCCATGCCCCCCCCCCCCCCCCCCCCCCCCCCCCCGGTTTTGTGCTTCCTAATACCCATATATGTATAAATTATTTATAAAAAATTATCCAACATCCAATACATTGAGTCATTGAGTAATTAGGCCCCTCTCACCCTCTGTTTGAATCGTTAAAACAATTTAAATATTAACAAAAATCTAAACCAATTAACAATGAAACATCTGAAAATCACTCCAAGAATTTAAAAGAGATATTGTTTGGAAAAAAGAATGTTAGGAAACTAAAACGTAAAAGCTGTAAAACCCTATAAAATTAATATAAATTATACTCATATTACATAATTTTTATTTTATCTCAAAGAGTTTGAGAAAACCTAAAATTTACTCTGGCCGCTGGAAATAACGATGCCGCACAACTGCATCTTCTTCGATCTCCACTGGTTTCGATCCGGCTGTTAGAAATAACGTCATCGCCATTCGCTAATATTCATTTATCCGTCATTTTGTTAAATTTGGTATCAGAGCTAAGTAACGTTCTTACTATTATTATTATGAATGTTAAATCTTTCGCTCATATGAATATATGTTCGTCATGCATCATCATATATATTCTTATAAATATTCATCGTTACAAACATTCATCATTATAAGTTATTATCATAAACTCATTATTAAAATCAAATACTATTATCCACCTACAATTTAAACATATGACGGTAGAAGGTTTTTTACAATTATGACTATGTACCAAGAAGTTAGAAACACATTTCATATGTCAAAAAAGTTTTTAATTATCTGATTGCATCATAAATATAATAGTATTAAAAAACCCCACCATCAACATCTTATTAGAATTTATAAATCGTAACTTTTAAAGAAAAAATAAATTATCATTTTGTTTCTAAAAATTATAATCATGAGTTTTTCAAGTTTAAATATTAACAAATAAAAAATCTTTGAAGATAAAATAACAAAAATAATTTATTAAATATATCTCAAGAAATAGAAAATACACCAATCATTATTAATAACGAAGAAAATGAATCGGGATACACCTTTGATGCTCTAATTAATAAAAATAATATTAATAAAGATGCTATAAGAAAATAAAATTTTACACTATCTGAAAAACATAATTTTAGATATAACTCATTGAAAAATTTCTTTTCTAGAAAAAATATTATATATTATGGAAAAATTATAGAAGAAGAACCAATACCTATGGAATCAACTCAAGGAAATATTATTATACCTATATTCAATAAACAACAAATTAGAAAAAGACTATCTAATATTAAAGAAACAGATAGAACAAAAATCGCTTATATTCATATATCAACTATTCAAATAATTTTAAAAAAGTACTTTTAGCGATTTAGACATATCAATAGAATTAGAAATTAGAGATGATCGTATAATTAATAATCAAGAAAGTATTATTGCAAAAAGAAAAGGAAATTTAATTGAAGGAAAAATAAAATTTGATATTAATATACAACTAGGATTAAGTCTAAAAGATAAAAATTTAAGTAATAGTATTACCGTACGATATAAATTATTAAGACAAAATTTTATGTTAAAAGGGAATCATCCATTTACTATTACATATCAAATAAATTATACATTAACAAATTCTCATCATAGTATTACATTTAAAACAGAAGATAGAATTTATATAGATAAACTATTTACACCTAAATTATCACTTGAATCACCAAATATGACTAATAATAGAATTTTTAATGAAACTAATTTTCAACCGATAATAACTACTCCATTAATAAAAAGAAATCCAATTATAGAACCTCCAATTTCAACTATAACAGGTAAATTTTCTATATTAGAGAATCAACCTACAACATCTACTAATAGCCAAGATGAAAAATTAGAAGACATAAAACAAATGATTAAATCATTAAGTTTAAGAATATGACAAAATCATCTAGTAATCCTTTAAAATATTTTAAAACACTTGAAGGTTCATATCAAAATATAAAACCGTGCATACCAGATAAAGAAATGATTATAGAAATACTACAGAATTTACCACAAGGAACAATATATAATATTGGTCTTGATTCTGAAGAAGATAAATCAATAGGAGATAAGTTAAATATAATTAGTCAAAAATTTAATAATATTATAGAAATAGAAAGTTTACTTGTACTAAATTAAACAAATTCCTGAGCTATTACAAAGTTTAACTCAACACAAAATATTACTTGAAAAATATTTAAAAATAAAAAATATTAAAGAAGATACAGCCACTTGAGAAACCGCTTGAACAAAAACCACTCACTATTAAACCACCTTTTACATGGTAAAAATAAATAATGAGCAATAAAACTCAAATATATTGTAATTTCAATAATAAATATAAAGTCAATTTACTTAAAAAATTATGAAAAGATTTAGAAAATTCCACAAAACATTTAAATGAAAAATAATCTGAAGTACAAGAACTAATTTCTAAAAACTAAAATTATATTGCATATCAATTAATTAAAATAGGAAGATTAAGAACTCAAATTAATCATTTTAAAATAGTAATAAAAAACATTAACAATTCAATTAATTTTCTTTCAGACGCCTTAATAATTTGTTAAAATGAATTCAAAAGTACAAATTAATTATTCAAAAGATAACATGCTTTGGACTAATATATTAAAAAACCATTGGAAAATAAATTCTAATATCTCTAATACCATTCAACATTTAGAAAAATTTTATCATATGAACAAAACTATTTGATAAGATTACACTCGGAAGATGAAGAATATAGTAATCAATTAAAAAAGATATCTCGATTAGAAGAAGGAATTAAGAAATACAAAAAATCACAAAATCGTAATTTTAAAACAATACGCAATGCTTCAAACATTCTAACAAACACAACTTGTTAATATGAAAACTTTGCACATATAGAAATTTATAAATCAACTCTAATGAGTAGAAGAAAAACAAATATTAATCCAAATAGTACCTTTTATTACAACTAAAATACAAGAAAAAGAACTAGTCTCATATATAGATACAGGAGCTACTTTATGTTTCAGAAGAAGAAAGATATTAAAAAATTGGGAAAAATTAGAAAAACCATTAAAAATTACAATTGCTGATAAATCAATTCACAAAATTTGGTTCGTAGGAAGAGACATAGATATAGTAATTGAAAAATCACTATTTAAAACTCCAACTATATATCAACACGATTCGGGAATAGATTTAGTAATAGGAAATAATTTTCTTAAATTATATCAACCATTTATACAAACAAATGATCATATAAGTCTCAATCACCCAACAAAATGTATTATAAAAACAGCAATTATCAAACATTTTGATCTTATTAAAATAATCAAACAGGAAGTTGGCTTTCAACTACGCATATTACTAACATTCGCTAAAGAAATTGCTGAAAAAAAACTCGAAGAAGTATGTAGTGAAAACCCGTTAGATCATTTAAAAAATAGAAATAATCAAGAAATAATAATATTATTAAAAAACCCTAATGACGAAGTTAATATTCCAAACAAAATTCCATATAGTATCAAAGATGTTTCTGAATTTAAACAAGAATGTACTGAATTACTAGAAAATGGAATCATTCGACCTAGCACAAGTCCTCATTCTGCACCTGCATTTTATGTAGAAAATAATAATGAAATAAAACGAGGAAAACAAAGAATGGTAATTAATTATAAGAAAATGAGCGATGCTACTATTGGAGACTCATACAAATTACCACGAAAAGAATATATTTTAGAAAAAATAAAATGAAATACGCATTTTAGTACATTTGATATAAAATCCGGATATTGGCAACTACGCTTACATGAAAATACGAAACAAATAACTGCTTTTTCATGTCCTCCTCAGAAGCATTACGAATGGAATGTCCTTCCATTTGGTTTAAAGCAGGCACCAACAATATATCAACGATTCATGGATGAAACCTTAAATGGTTTAGATCATATTTGTCTTGCATATATTGATGATATAATTGTTTTTACAAAAGAAAATGAACAAACACACATCGACGCAGTTGTCAAAGTTTTACAAAGAATCAAAGAAAAAGGTTTAGTTTTATCAAAAAAGAAATCAAAACTTTTTCAAACTACAGTCGAATATCTTGGTTTAAAAATTGGAGAAAATGACCAACTATCTTTAACAGACAACATACGAGAAAAATTAAATATGTTTCCTAATAAACTTGAAAATAGAAAACAAATACAACGATTTCTTGGTTGTTTAAATTATATTGCAGAACAAGGATTTTTAAAAAACTTAGCAAAAGAAAGAAGAGCTTTACAAAAGAAAATATCAGAAAAAGTATCTTGGTCTTGGACAAATACAGATACTATTTTAGTACAAAATATAAAAGAAAAAATTCAAGTTCTTCCTACCTTATATAATGCAAAGATCGACGATTTTCTAATTGTGGAAACAGATGTGTCACAAGACACTTGGGCAGGATGCCTAAAAGCAATCATATGTGGAAAAGTATTATTAGGATTAGATAGTGAGGGAAACCTCACATCTAACCCATCAAAAGTACACAATGATAAAGCATACATTGGTATGAAAATACCATCCGAAGTAAAACAATGATAAAGTATACAGTGATATGAAAATGTCACCAAAAGCATACACTGATACGGATGTATCACCTGAAGTATTAAAAACAGGTAAATATGAGCAAAAATTATGCAAGTATATATCGGGAACATTTTCCCAAACAAAGCAAAATTATAGCACACATGAACGAGAAACACTAGCATGTCTCAGAACATTGAAAAAATGGAAAGTCGACCTACTCCAAACCAGATTCGAGCTACGCACAGATTCCAAATATCTACTTGGCTTTTCGCGATATAAATTACAAGAAGATTATTGTCGTGGATGTTTAATCCGTTGGCAATTACAATTACATCAATTTCACCCATACCTCAAGTATATCAAAAGTGCCAACAACCATATAGCAGACACACTAACAAGAGAATGGAAGCCATCATAAAGCAACCCAGATAAGAAGCAACACTATTCATGGAAGACTAACACAAGAATTAAAAATATCTGTTTTTTTGGAGGCAATGACGTAAAAAGCCATTATTGAAGACATTATTGAAGACACCTGTCCTTTCAATGTGGAAGGGATTATTATATTTTTAATTATGTAAAGTGTCGGTAGAATTATATGTATTTGTCGTTTGTGTTAAAATAGTGTCGGTAGGATGTAAGACCCTCCATAGTCTAGGGGTCTATATTGTAAATTATGTGTGTCGTTTTGCAATCAAACGATTGCAACCCAATTATGTAACCGGCTCCTTCGAGCCTATAAATAGGGCCTTCGCCCATATGAAATAAACAAGTTAAGTTTGAGTGTTTAAGACTTGAGTTGATCTCAATTGTCTTCTCTGTTGAAATAGTTGTTCTATTTTCGAATAGCAGAGCACTATCCAAACTATCCACATAACCATCCAATCATTCAACATAATCCATCGTTAATCCATCTCAATGCATCATTCAGGTATAATCTTATCCTAATATTCATTTATCCGTCATGTTGTTAAATTCTACATGATATAGATTTATAAAGTCTTTTTGGCATCGGTTAGTTACTATTTTTCTTAATTAACAATTCCACCAACATATTCAACTTATGTTGATCTAAAACGACACGATTTACAACATCAAAAGAGTTTGTTGGTTCAACGTAATGATGAGATGATTTCTTCTTAATCCAACTTTTTATGAATTTCTTGTGGGGATTGCAGTGGGAAAACAGGGGCTGGGGGAGGCCATACCCCCCCCCCCCCCCCCCCCCCCCCGGTTTTGTGCTTCCTAATATGTATAAATTATTTATAAAAAATTATCCAACAGCCAATACATTGAGTCATTGAGTAATTAGGCCCCTCTCACCCTCTGTTTGAATCGTTAAAACAATTTAAATATTAACAAAAATCTAAACCAATTAACAATGAAACATCCGAAAATCACTCCAAGAATTTAAAAGAGATATTGTTTGGAAAAAAGAATGTTAGGAAACTAAAACGTAAAAGCTGTAAAACACTATAAAATTAATACAAATTATACTCATATTACATAATTCTTATTTTATCTCAAAGAGTTTGAGAAAACCTAAAATTTACTCTGGCCGCTGGAAATAACGATGCCGCACAATTGCATCTTCTCCGATCTCCACTGGTTTCAATCCGACCGTTAGAAATAACGTCATCACCATTCGCTCCTTGACTACGTTGCCAGATTGTTGATCCCTGATTTCCGTCGTGTTCTACCGATTAATGGCCTCCACCTCCCTCTTCGGTCTCCTTTCTACATGAGAGTAAAAACGGTATTTTTTTTTCTATCTCTCTTTCTAGTTCTCTTTTCTCTTCTCCCACCAAACTATTGTTGAAACTATTATAGACCTTGCAGGACTTTGTAAAGTGTGAACTATGAATAGAACTATGGTATAGTCGGAAGGCTAGAAGGCTAGAAGTGTAGGACAACTATTATCCATTAATTAGAATTATTTATTACTTATTAATTGTTTGATTAAAAATTATATATTGTCGTTACCGAAAAAAATGAAATAAAAACTAGAACATTCAAATTATCTATCTGTTTATTAGTAGAAAGTAAAAGTCAAGAGTATTAAAATGTAGAATATTTATTTATATGGTGATATGATTATAAAGTATGGTTTTGCATAATTTGTGGTTTTGCATTTTGATTGAAAACTTAGTCTAAAAGATTAGTTTAAAAACAATTTTCCAAGACTTAAAAAAAAGTGGATAGATTTCATTTTTATTAAAGAATATGACAATATTTTTTCTACTAGTTTTCTTGTTTATTGTCATAATTTTGAACAATTTTTTTTCTTGTCTATATTATTATGTTTTGAAATTTTGATTTCGGCCACCCTAATCTTACTCTTTGTGTTCCGCCCCTGGATGTGCATTTGTATTAGCGTGCTACTTTTGCAAGTTTTCCACTATACATCGTGTTGGAAATTTAGTATAAATATTTATAATTTTCTACTAACTTTGGACATATATAAATATATACATATGCTGTATATATAACGAACTCTAAGTGGGTTTATGTTCTCCCCATGAGGACTTCGAAACGATATATTATATGTCCAAAATAGAGTATAAGTGAATGAGATATCGATACTTAAAGATGGGTATTTGACAATAAGTTTAGCAAAAGAGAGGAATGTGGGAATGAGTCCCACATTGGTAGAGAGACCAAACTCAACAAAGTTTATAAGCTTCATTGCATGGAAGGCTTACAAGCTTGTGTCTATGGTTATGCTACAATTCCTACCCGCACACAGGGGGGGGGGGTTGAAAATCTTGGTTCCATAGACCAAAAACACCGAACTCGTGCATGGGCATGACCTGCGGACACGAATGCAGCTCCGAAAACTCGGGCGCGCGCTACCCTTATTTTTGAATTATATAACGGATGCATTGATTGCGTAATTAATGACATTTATTGCCATTAAACGCTCAATCAGTTAGTGATTTGTTTCCGTTTCACGAAGACCTTGTCTTCTCATTCAAACACACGGATGAAACTACTCTTCTTCTTCTTCTTCCTTCTCTGCACTCCTACTTCCGGCGATTCTTTCAGGCAAGTGGTGATATCCGGCAGTACACAATACTGTTTAGGTTGTTGTACCGTGGGAACAGACGGCGAATCTGTTTAAGGGAATCGAGTCCAACTCGAGCCTCAACCACATCGTTTGTATCAAATTTTTCTTTACAGGAACCTTTCAAGGACGAAAACGAAGACCTTATACTAACACATCGTAAGGCTTGTGCTAACTTTTGATATCCTTTTTCAAGATCTTGCTTACTTACCACAATTTTATGCATGATTCTGTTGGCTTGGTACTTATGTAAGTTTTAGTTATTACAGTTTTGATGTGTATGTGCTTGCATGGTGTGTCCTCTTACACATATTTGATGATATGTTTGTGAGTATCCTTCTTTATAGATGCCATCTTAGTCGTTGATGCATTTATCAGGTTGTTCTGTTGTACCGAATATCAGGAACATACGAACAATCAAGTTTGTTTTGACCATATCATCATATTACGCCCGATCGAGGTCTAGTGATACCGATGTCTGAGCAATAGCCGAACCATTTACCATCTGACAGACAAGATCATGACGAGTACGGAAAATCGTTATAAAGTACTAAGGATGTAACGACCCAAAAATCAAGGGTAAAAATTTTATTTTTAATACAGCCAAAACATAGATATCATTTATTTAAAACATTCCAAAACATCGCTAATTAAAACATTTATCAGAGTTCATCCCAAAATCATTCATTGCAGAAAACATGGGTGTGTACGTTGCGATCAAGCCGACCCCTTTCTTTTCCAAACCAATGATACCTGAAACAATAAACAAAATTGTAAGCACAAAGCTTACTGAGTTCCCCAGAGCATACCCCACATGCAAGTATCACAAAACTGTAAGCCGACCCCTTGAGAACCCCCCGAGGTCTTCCATGCAAATATCATAAAGACAACTAGCATACCAAATACCACACATTCAACTAGCATACCACATATAACTAATTGCCATGGGAACCCCCACATGGTCTTACATAAATACCTAATGTACCAATAGCACATCCGCAATAATCATCACAACTAGATAAATTTTTCGGCCTTGGTGCCTTAGACCCATTGGTATGGTGAGGAGACTCACCTCACACTGCCGGAGTCCCATGGATAAAACTTTAGCTGTTGGTTGATAGATTCCTGAACTGTCAATCATCAAAACGACTCCTAATTAGCCATTTGCGTTTCAATACATAACCATAAATCTACACTTAGGGTAAATGGACCATTTTACCCCTAACCTAGCTTGGTTCAAGACCAAGGCCGAAACTCATACTCTAAAGGCCCAAAAGCCAAATAATCAACCAAGGCCCACTTATGGACCAATATTCCAAAGTGGGCCCAAACCTCTACATGGACTTATTTTAAGGCCCAACTAATTAGCATAATTTCCCAAATTGGGCCTAAGCCTTTCCAATGGGCCTTATCCTAAAGCCCAATAATTTACATAGTCCACAAATATGTTTCCAATTGGCCCATGAAGGCCCACAACAACTTAGTCCAATAAATTGCCCAACAAGAACCCAAACCCAATTAGGGTATTTCACATAAAATGACGATTAGGGTTAAGTATTTCTTACTTAACCCATTAAGGACTTAATCCATCAAGGACTTAATACATTAAGGACTCAATCCATTAAGTCCATTACTCCACTAGACCAAACTTAGTCGTGCATAGTTCAAAATTCCAGACCAATGGTCCTACGCGGGTCCCGACAAATCCAAAATACATATTCCCAAAATTAGGGTTTTCTAAACCCTAATTAGGGTTTTCTAAACAATCACAAAACCAATTAATCCAATAGTTAAGTGTTTACATTAATTAAAGTCTAATCAAGTCGGGTACCACCCACTACCACCTCGGGAAGTGGTGGTTGTGTTTGGTTATAAGCATAACATCATTCATATGGTGTTCATGCAACCCTAATTGCTTTGATCTAGGTTTTTCTACTATGAACACAACATCATTGAATACCAAAGCAATGATCCTATGAACTAGCATATCACAATCAAATTGACATATAAACTAGGGTTTAGATCTTACCTTTCTTGTTATGTAGAACAATCACAATCCTTCTTGATCTTGACTTCTGAAAGCTTAGTGCCCCATGTGTTGCACCTCTAATGGAGTCACAAACGCTCTATGCAAAGGATGAAGTAGGAGAGAGGAGAATTTCAACCACTCAAGGGTTTCTTAATCCTTTGACGATATTTCCCTTATAATGGGGTCTATTTATAGCTGTGTGGGCTGCTACGGTTTCATATAGAAACTGTAACATCCGGATTCCCAGGTATCTTATTTTATGTACTTTATATTGAATTTTGAGAGGGACTCGATGAGTGGACGCTGAGACTCGCCGAGTGGGCTCGCGCATGTTCTGGTCTGGGTTAATGAAGGACTCGGCGAGTCCACGCTGTTTAATGAAACCCTAATTTCTCGGGTTTGGGACCTATTTAAGGAGCCTTATAGCGACCATTTGCGACTACCAGACCCTTGAGAGAAACCCTAATAGTGCTTGAGCGTTTGTGAGAGAGAAGAAGCCATTATTTGACCTTTGTGGGTTGGTTTTGCAAGAAAAAGTTGATTCCAGCTTGGAGGAGGCCAAGGAGGTTGCATATTTGTGGATTTCAAGCAGACGACATCATCTTTGAGGTAGCATATCGATCCTCTTTCGGTTTTGTTAAAGAATCCATGGATCTAGGGTTTTCTATACCCTTTGTTGGGATGCTTTGTTGGGAATATGGTCCCTTATCATGTTTAGACTTCAGATCTGGATCCATAGTGGTCCAGAGAGCTTTATCCATCTTGCTTTATGATGAGTTAGGGAGGAAATGGACTTAGGATGTTGTATTTGGGGCTAATTCATCAAGTAGAGTTATTTGGGCATTGCATGAGTATCAAGATCGAACCTTTACGTGTTTATTGAGCTTAGGAAGGTCATATCTATGGATTAGAGGAACAGATCTAACAACAGAAGGTCATTTGAGTATGAGCACGGCGGCAACTCGCTGAGTCCATAAGTGGACTCAACGAGTCGAGTCGGGGTTGCCCCGCGATTCGTGTCAGGTGTAACTCGTTGAGTGGAAGGATGACTCGACGAGCCAAGAGAGGCTGAAAGGATTCAGAGAATCCGCATGGACTCGCCGAGTCGCCCATGTGCACTCGACGAGTCGGGTCAAAGTTTGACTGTTGACTTTTGTTGACTTTAGGGTTCTGGTCAAGACTAAATCAGGAAAGTTCAGGGTAGGGTAGAATGACCTTCTACCCAGTTTGTAGAGAAGAGACCATGAGAGAATTCTGATCAAGATGTTATTTGAATAATAGGAGGAGGCTAAGTCGGAACGTTGAGCACGAGAGTTTATCCGACTTCGTTGAGGTGAGTCTTCTCACTATACTGTACCTGTAAGGGTACTTATGTGTGACCGGAAGGTCTTATATGCTATGAGATGTATGATCTGTATGTTGTTATGTGATACATATGTGTTATGAATGTTATGTATGTTATGGATCAGAAGGTCAAGAGGTTATGGACCGGAAGGTCAAGAGGTTACGGACCAGAAGCTCAATACGGGTAGGACCGTAAGGTGTACCGGAAATTGGGACGGGAGTCCCTGAGCCACATGGATCGGAAGATCCTACAAGGTTGTGGCCTGGAAAGGCGTATGTGTGGTATGTGGTATTCTGGGAACTCACTAAGTATTTATGCTTACAGTTGTTGTGTTATGTGTTTTAGGTACTAGCGAGGATCGCGGGAAGGCGCCGACATGATCCATACACACTTATAGAGTTTTTGTCATTTAGATTCTGGGGACAAGTTTTTTTATGATACAGCGATACATTATGTTTTATGATTATCGTGTGAATGAAAGTACAATTTAAAAATGAAAAATTCTTTTGAAAAATTACGTCGTTACAAGTTGGTATCAGAGCCTTGGTGTCAGGGATTTGGGTGCATCTTCGGATAAACCTGAACTCAAACTGAGGAAATGAGAAAGTTTTTCATAAAATAAACAATTTTTCTAAGAAAGTAAAAGATTTTGAGAAAAGCGGAAGGAAGCAGTGTGTACGATCAGTCAGCGCCCGAATGGTGATTTCCCAAAATACCCTTACATTATGTGTTATGAAATATGATATGATATGCATTCTAGTGTTGTCTAGGTATTCATATTAGGACTAGAGTGGCCTGATTTTGTGATGCCTTAGCCTAGGAAGGATTTTGCTGCTATGTGATGCTTGAGAGCGAGTAGGTAGCAGTGAGGAGCTAATGAGAGGTCTATCGAAGGGTAGCCTATGCCAGTGAGATGTAGAGTACTTGTGATTTGGGATCCAAGGAGGAGGACTTAGGGTGAATACTGATGCGGTGTGGACGGTAGTATAGGGCCCGTACTACTGAAGACACCGGAGCAGCGCGCACTCTAAGTAAGAATCCTTTAGGTACTAAGGAACAAGTAGGGTTAAGTATCGAGTGCGAGTATGCTCGAGCGAGTCTCTGATATCTTTATGTTGTGTTACAGAGACATCATGGTTGGGACACGCCATAGAACTGAGTCGGGCGGCGTGAGTGACGAGGAGCTTCGTCAGATGATCCACGATGCGGTGGCGGCGGCGATCAGGGCCGAGATTCCGGAGATGTTTGGGTCTATCAAGACCACACTGATTGAGACTTTCGATGAGCGGTACGCCGTGGTGACTGAGGCTGATACTGCTGCAACTACTGTAGCTGTGGCTGCTGCCAGCCCTCAAGGAGGTGACTCGTTGTTGTTTCGGGAGTTCAGCAACACGAAGCCACCCGAGTTTGATGGGACGCAGGATCCGATTGCTGCGATAAGATGGATTGCTGATATTGAGGGATGCTTCTACACGTGTTTATGTCTGGAGCATCTGAGGGTTCGGTTCGCGCTGAACCAACTTCTCTTGGGAGCGAAGGACTAGTGGAAGTTCGTGACGGCAAGCTTCACTGTTGCAGAGGTTTCAGAGGTGACTTGGGAGAGGTTCACCACCATGTTCCGAGATGAGTATGTTCCCACGGTGGAGAGGGAACGGTTGGTTCAGGAGTTCTTGACCCTCAAGCAGGGTACTGATTCGGTTACTGTGGTTACCAGGAAGTTTCATGAGAGGGCGATGTTCTGCCCTAAGCAGGTGTCTTCTGAGCAGGCACACACGAGCCGGTATTTGGGCGTTTTGAGGAGAGATATTCGTGAATTTATGTCAAACTCGACCTACCGGACATTTGCTGAGCTCCAAGCAAATGCCCGGAAGAAGGAGATTGAGTTGGAGACTCAGGCTAGGGAGGAGGCTGAGTCTCAGAGGATGGATCGGCGGCCGGCAGAGTCTCAGCCGGTAGCTAAGTGGGCCAAGTCTGCTGATATGAGATCTGGAGGACAGAAGGGCCGCACTTGCGCAAAGTGCGGCAAGGGTCATGATGGGGTCTGTTGATCGGGTGCTTGCTACAAATGTGGCAAGGAGGGGCATATTGCCAAGGGTTGCCCCAAGGGATTTATGGTTTGCTTTCATTGCAACCAGACTGGCCATCGGAAGGCCGAGTGCCCGCAGTTACATCAGGGATCAACACAGGGATCTGCAACTGCTGCTAGGGTTACCGAGGTTCGGCCAGTGAAGGCCGAGGCACCGAAGGTTCGCGGGAGAGCTTTCTAGTTGATAGTGGAGGAGGTCCGCGCAGCGCCCGATGTTGTGGCTGGTATGTATTCTTTATTTAGTTATGTTGAGTTGAGATATTGTGCTTATATGATGATATGCGTAGGTACTTTTCTTGTGAGTTCTGTACCTGCCTTAGTGTTATTTGACTCGGGTGCGAGTCGATCGTTTATGTCGATAGCGTTTAGTCGGCACATTAGTAGCAGACGAGAGGCGTTGAGTCAACCTCTGCATGTTTCCATAGCTGACGAGCAAGCAGTATATGCTACAGAGGTGATACGAGGATGTGTACTCGAGATCTTCGGTGTTGAGTTCCTGATACATCTGGTCCTAATAGCGATGGGGGACGTGTGTGTCATAGTGGGCATGGATTGGTTGAGCCGATTTTGGGCTATGATAGACTGCGAGCGACAGTTGGTGACGATACGAGACCCCAATGGGGGATTACATACAGTGTATGGCGAGGGTACCCGATGTGGGTCAGCGTTCTGTTCGGCTGCCAGAGCGAGACAGAGTTTACAACAGGGCTGCAACGGGTTTGTAGCCTATGTGATGGACGCACGAGAGGCCGCTGGGAGGCCAAGTTCGGTGGATGACGTGGCGATAGTGCGTGTGTTCCTGGATGTTTTTCCCGAGGAGTTGTCGGGTGTGCCTCCCGAGAGGCAGGTTGAGTTCCGCATTGATTTGGTTTCGGGAGCAGCGCCTATCGTGAAGGTGCCTTATCACCTTGCGCCGCCAGAGATGTAGGAGTTATCATCACAACTTCAGGAGCTACTGGGGAAAGGGTTTATTCGACCGAGTAGCTTGCCTTGGGGAGCGCCGATCCTTTTTGTCAAGAACAAGGATAGTTCACATCGGATGTGTATTGATTACCGGGAGTTGAACAAGTTGACGGTCAAGAACCGTTATCCATTACCGAGGATCGAAGATTTGTTCGATCAGTTGTAGGGAGCGTCTTGGTTCTCCAAGATCGATATGTGGTCTGGATATCATCAGATGAGAGTGCGTGATGAAGATATCATCAGATGAGAGTGCGGGAAGGCTCTGGTATGATCCGTACACACTTATAGAGTTTTTGTCATTTAGATTCTAAGGACAAGTTTTGTTATGATACATCGATACATTATGTTTTTATGATTATCGTGTGAATGAAAGTATGATTTAAAAATGAAAAATTGTTTTGAAAAGTTACATCGTTACAGAAACCCTAATTCTATGCTTAGGCCTTATGCAATCCATGGAGCCCACCTAGAAAGCCCTTGGATGAAACCTTCTTGGAATCTCCATAGATTTCGTCCAATCCCTCTCCATTAGGAATCCATGGCCCAACTAGCACCTATAAGATAATTACACTATCAGTCCCCTTTATTTAATGAGTTTCTTTTGATCACCAAATTAATTTCTGATTAATAGTAATTAAATAATATGATTTACAAATAATATATTAAACTTGTAATATATTAATAAAACCATTTTTGAGTACCAATTTATTATTCGTAGAATAAATTCTACTCTCTCTCTCTCCTCTTGTCATCCTATCAAGTTGCATGAGTGAAGGCAACCCAAAAGGACCATGCTCATAATCGGGTCAAGTACATATCAAAATAGTTATGGGCTTAGACACCTAATCAACCAGTCTCTTACTTGGATAAGTCATAACTATTTTGCAAGTACGACTTCAGAACCTGATCAGTAAACTTAACTTTCAAAAGCCGTTGTCAACTCTGATCTTATCAGTAACACGTCCTTTAGATAAGGGATCATATATTCCTCCATTCTAGATATCGTATGAACTGAGACATGGATTTTAATCATACTCTCTGTTCATTTGTTGTTTCCAGATTTTCGATTTAAGACAACTGACAACAGACTACAATTAAACACATCAACTTCGTCTAGGTTTGGCCAAGCGCTTACGGTCATATCACTAAATCATCGAGGGGCCCACATATATCTCTTTTATCCCATATTGGGTAAAGGAACGGATAAAATTCTACTCAAATGTTTGCTTGTACTTACTCATCAAATCACACATAACAATATGTTTTGTAAAACCAAGTTACTGGTGCATTTACATATTATAAATTTACAACCGACTTGTAAATTACAACTCACACGTCTCGGTTTCAAGAATATAAGATATTATTGTCTCACTAATCATCAGTGATAAAATCCATGAAATGGTTCAAGTGAACGTGGGTTTAATCCAATACTCAAATCTTATTTCAGGAGTACTCATGAACACTGCAGCAGACTTTTGCTATGTCTAAAACGCTTTAGACAATCTGCAGTCGCATTCATGACAGTCTAGGTTTAATACCTACTTCCAAAGTATTTATCGACTGTGGATGGTTTGAATAATCTTATTATTCGGGAAGTCAAAATATGAAAAGTGAAACACAAGAATAATACTAATCCTATATGGCCCCAAACTTTTGAGTATAAATAAAACACCTTTATTTAATCACCATATTGATTACTCATTATTCATTGTATAATGTTTCGGATAATCAACATTTTACTTGAATTATAACAACAGTTGTCCCATGCTCCAAGCATGCACACTCTGGTTTCCTATGGTCCATACGTTGTGAAATAGATCAATTGAACACATTTCCAATGATACTCATTTCACAACTCCTAATCCTTGTCATAAGTGTAAGAATACCAAATTCTTTCCACTATTAGAATACGTCAGATTCTAACATTTTATGCAAAGATCCTTTCGTAATGTCACAGCACCATAGCCACCAAGACTTTGCCAAAGTGCTCTATTGGAAATTTTTACAAGGCAATTCCATAGGTATGAAGTCTCACATTCAAAGTACATTCCTTTGAACATCCTTTTTGCATAAAAGTTTCTAATCTAGACATAGATTCTCAATATCTAACTCTCAATATGGAAACATTTCCATATTTTCCATAAGACAACTCATTATTAATATAATCATATCTAATCATAATAATGTCATTATGGTCCATTCGTTACTATACTTCCAACTGCCTATAAGTGACCAATCCTTGGTGAACCTTAGATTGTCCTTGACAGCTGTTTAATTATTTTAGTCATATCCGGTTATGGTCTTTTTTCCCCCTTAATGCCCTAGGAATTTGGAAAATTTAGAACGTTCGAATATTACAGCATATGCAATTGATCCTATACCTGAAGTGTATGTGACACGATTCATAATGAAAACATGATACTTTACCAGTTTCTTGCTATAATATTACCATATATAGAATTATTTTAAGTTGAATCTTTTCAACATAACATCCACATATGTCCTTTGACTAAATTTAATCAAAATTTCTCGATATAAGCTTTTAGATTTGAAACAAAGTATAATATTCTCTCCCTTAATTATAGCAAAACAACTTTTCAACCCCTGTAACTTTGCAAAGTGAAACTTTTGTTTTCTATAATTAATATTGCTAACTTGCAACATGTAAAATAATAGTCATGCTCCCACTAATATGATAATTATATCCATACCAGCATAACATTTATGCTCCCACTAGCTTTGACACGTATTCATAAAATAGTTGGACTTCTAGAAATCAATACTTATTGACTTCCAAAGTTCATATTTCTAATACGATATGCTTCGATAAGCCTTTATCTAAGCTTCTCAAACTCATACACCTTTCCTTAGATAGCTCATATGTGTGTCTAAACTATTTCAAAACCTACAACAGTAAGTCCTAAATATTCAGACTTATTGCCATTTCTCACAATTTGAACTATGAAGAGGGATGCCGTAATCATAATCGAATTTGAGAATGCAAATATCACAATTGCCATCTCCTTAAAATCTCTCTTAGTGAAAGATTTTCATCACAATCATTTTAATGAAACGGAGAGAAACCTTATGACACTTAGATTTTATGATGTATGTGCTCTTATTCATGTGAATTTGTCATAACGATAATCATAAGATAATGTTTGTGATAAATCCAAACACTTATGGATAAAACTTGTTCATTCTTAATTTCTTGCCATCAAGGATCCCACCATTGCTTCCAAGGTATTGAGCAACTCACCCCTACCTATCAATGCACTTTCCATTAATCAGGGTGCCTTGCCTCTATGCAATCAATTGAGAACTCATAGAACTCACATGTATAGTTGATCAAACTGGAATGGCACAGAAAGAAGAATATGTCAACACAATAGGTTACAAACCTCAAGTCATGTGCTAGTGTTTAATAATAGGTTTACTCTTGATTAGTTCTTGAAACTTTTCAAGATCATTTAGAGTCCCAATGACATCTTGGCATATAATATTCTCTTGTCAAGAAACATTTCTTGAAAAACAAATATTCAAGAGTTAGTGTGGATTCTTATCAAGACAAACACTACACACAATTGGTATTAGTTGGTCTTTGTCTTATCCAAGAAATCACAATTTACCAATTTCAAACATGCAAGAGTGAGAAAAACAATTTTCTACTCCACATTTGATAAGTGTGTTAGAACTTCTTAAGATGTGTCACTCAAATCACAATCTTGGAGTATGACTCTAAGACTTGATTTTGGAATGAAGTATGATTCACCTTTTGATTTAACCATTTCAACTATTTCTGATTCATCTTCTTAGCCGTACTAGTGCACTAAGGTGTCCTTAGAGGATCAATTATGATATGGTTTCATAATCAATAAGACGATCATAAAAATTGATACTAAAGTACTCTCCCATCTTTTCAGATTGGAGAAAGTTTTATCTTTCTGCCTAATTGATTCTTCTTATTCGTTCTGCCATTCATTGAAACTTTTCAATGATTCAGAATTATACTTAATCTTGTAAGCATAACCACATTTACTATACTTTTAGTAAATCATGATGAATAATCTTATTGTTCTTTGTGGCGGACTTGACCAGTGCACAACATTGTGTTCTAGTCCTTTAGTCCTTCACTTGAGTCACATACTTATGTGAACAAGGAATTAATCTTAATTTTCTAAGTACCAAGATTTCCATACATCACATGAATCAAATCATATGATTCCAAACTTTTGTCCAATTGAAAATTGGGCAATAGGAATCTTTCCTTACTTAGAAAATTACGACACTACCATAAATAACATAACTAATAATCACATCCACTTAATATTGCTTATAATAGAAACACACAAGCATTAATTTTCACAAGTGACATTGCAAGGAGATATAAATAAGACAAAACTCAAAATTTATTTTATTTATAAAAAGGTGCGGAAAACTTGTACTTACAAAGCAAATTCAAATGAAAACTACGCTATTACATATTCCTAAGCAATCTATCATAACTCTAAGTAGCAAATCAAAAATCTGATCATCGAATCATGCGATCGAAATCCATTTCTTCGCAGTCAGACTCAGCTGACTTCTCCCTTTAAGCTTCCTTTCCTACAATACATCAAAATGCAATCTTATCACATCATGTATTAAGAATCTAAAATAGAAAACTTAATAGAGTTAGATAGTGGATGTTACCTGAAGCAGAGTCATACACTTTGACTCTCCCATCTCTTAGATCTCTCAGGTAGTTAGGGCAGCTTCGTAACCAATGCCCCTTCTTTTGGCAGTAAAAAAATATGGATTCATCTGGAATGGTGCATGACACTATCTTAGATTCAGCCTTTCTTTTGCGTAGAGAAAATTTTTCTAGACTCTCTATCTTGCCATTTCCCATAGAAGTATGGGACATTGATTTACCAGACAAATTTGCTTGACCAGTGCACCAAATCATCGTTTATTCAGCAAAATTAAGCAAATAATTCAAATCAATAAGGGACATGTCGTCGTCTATCATATAGTACTCTCCAATGAACTCACTATATGATTCGGGAAGTGACTAAAGAACAAAGTCAATAGCCAACTTCCTTGAGACATTGACACCTAACATTCCCAATCTATCAATATGCAACTTCATATCCAAGACATGAGCACATACAGACTTTCCATCTTCGTATCTTTTTGCCAATAGGGCTTGAGTGACTTTGAAGTTTTAAAGTCCTCGAACACGTGGGTCAGGGAGAATTATTGAAGGAGGTGGAGGAATTGAAGTATGATTTCCATTTCCACAATCCAATCGTGGAAGACCATCTTCAAGTGGAAAACTTTTTCCAATGGATACAGGAAGACCATAGTTGTTAGACTTTGACATCTACAAAATGGGAGAAATTCAAGTTAGTTGATTGAGTCCTTAATAAAACACCCAAATGAGATATTAAGGCTAGGACCTAACATAATATTCTACAACTTGGAAGAGGGATGCCGTAACCCTGTTGCAGAACATTTGAAGGTAGGTAAATGATGATTTACCAATTTCCACCATGAAAAATAAAAATCGAAAATTAGGTTTTAAATGAATTAAAACTCCTAGATCCTTTAAGATTCATTGAACTTTTCAATGGCATGTTTAAATCTCGATTGTACCCTTCAAGTTTGTGACTGGGATGTCGAGGATCACAAACAAGGTGTGGATAACCATGCAAATTAGCTTGGTACTCTCGAAGATGCATATCACCTAATCAATGTGCCGATTAACCACACACGCTCCATTGATCTATGATAATCTATGAGCTACCCATTGCCATCCTTCATTGGTCCCATATTAGTGTGTCGGTTAACCACACACGCTCCACTAACGACCAACAAGGTGCAATGTGCAATTTCATGGAGTAGCACCAACTCCACATTTTTCCTAAAGTAACTAAGATTTGTGAATTTATAAAAGTCTTTAGTTACTTTGTATTTCATTATACTTATAATGGAAGGTTGTGTCCTATCCTACCCATTCGGCTAACGACCCTCCACTAGTCAAGCGTGCGGTGGGTAAGAGTGGATACTCAATGATGGTCATTTTACAGGCCGCTTCCTTAAACACCCCTTATAGACCAACTTCGTGAATAAGGCCTACTAACGGTAAGACTGCCATTTACTTATACATATATAATATTAAACTTTTAATTCTATATAGTATAAGGGTGTATTTTATACTTTTAAAATACTAGATGGTTTAATCTATTAATAAATTATACTTTTAATTTGATTAACCTTTAAACCATATTATTATGGATTCATTAATTTTCTCTTTTAATTAAAATCTTAATTAATTTAATAAAATGCACAAGGGTGTAATTTGAACTATTCAAAATACTAGGGGTTTTAGAATCTAATATTTCAAAATTAAAACTTTTTAATTAAATTTTAAATTCCAAAACTTGAGGACAAATTTTGAAACTTTTCAAAACATTAGGGTTTAACTATTTAAATTTCAAAAACTAAAACCTTTTAAGTTCAAATTTAAATTATAAAACCTAAAGGGTGTAAATTGAGACTTTTCAAACTTTATTTAACTCATAATAATCCTATATTATCCATATTTAACCAAATCCATCAATTTTGATGAGGATAACCATTCCAAACTTAAAAAAATCAGATTTTGGCAAGAAAAAGGAGTTTTGGCAATTATCCTCAACAAAATCTGCTCAAAAAATTTAAAATTTCGGCAACAGACCCTTGGACTCGTCGAGTCCACTATGGAACTCGTCGAGTAGGACCTACTCGTTGAGTTCATACATGGACTCGGCGAGTCTGCTAGTCAGAAACCAAACAATTCGATTTTCAAGATCTTTGGTGGTTCACGTTTGCATCTATTCACTAGAAAAACGACATAGGCTCTGATACCACTATTAGGTTATGAGCATAAAATCATTCCTATGGTGTTCATGCAACCCTAATTGCTTTGATCTAGGTTTTTCTACTATAAACACAACATCATTGAATACCAAAGTGATGATCCTATGAACTAGCATATAATAATCAAATTGACATATAAACTAGGGTTTAGATCTTACCTTTCTTGTTATGTAGTAATAACAATCACAATCCTCCTTGATCTTGACTTCTGAAAGCTTAGTGCCCCAAATGTTGCACCTCTAATGGAGTCACAAACATTCTATTCAAAGGATGAAGTAGGAGAGAGGAGAATTTTGACCATTCAAGGGTTTCTTAAGCCTTTGATGAAATTTCCCTTGTAATGGAGTGTATTTATAGTTGTGTGGGCTGCTAGGGTTTCATATAGAAACCCTAATTCTCTGCCTAATCCTTAAGCAATCCGTGGAGCCCACCTAGAAATCCCTTGGACGAAATCTTCTTGGACTCTCCATAGATTTCGTCCAATCCCTCTCTATTAGGAATCTATGGCCCACCTAGCAACTATCAAATAATTACATTATCAGTCCCCTTTATTTAATCAATTTCTTTTGAACACCAAATTAATTTTTGATCAATACTAATTAAATAATATGATTTCCTAATAATATATTAAACTTGTAATAGATTAATAAAACTATTTTGGAGTACCAATTTATTATTCATATAATAAATTTTACTCTCTCTTCTCTTGTCATCCTATCAAGTTGCATGAGTGAAGGCAACCCAAAAGGACCATGCTCATAATCGGGTAAAGTACATACCAAAATAGTTATGGGCTTTTACACCTAATCCAACAGGTTGGCGGTGGTTCAGGATGGTAGCCACCACCTAACGGTGGTGGTGGTTATGATCTTGGGCCAATGCAACACCAAAAGCACTCCAAACGTCGAGTCAATCGCACTCGAAAGCCCATAGCCACTCGAGATGGTGGCTAGCAATGGCGGAACGGTGACAGCAGGTGGTGGTGATGGGTTTTCTTCGTTTTCATGGCCCTGAGAAAACCATACAACATTAGGATCATGAGCTACATCCCTACACACACTAATTTACGCGTGCAAACACCTCCTCATGGTGGCTGGTGGCAGCAGAAAAGGATGTTTTGGCGGTAGCCACCATGGTTGGCGGCCATGGTGGTTTTTCCTTGGGTTTTCTGGCCAATCAAACACCCACAAAGTCTTCACGATTCCAATTGCAACCTCAACTATTCAAGACGCAAGACCACAACTCCCAACCACTAACTAGGTAGTTGAGGACGCTCGAATAAGCAAAACAACAACCATTGGGCTGCCCGCAGTAGCAACCGACGTGCACGTCGTCATATCACCGAGAATAGCGACATTTCCTGTAGCAATGTTGTGGTGGTGCTCGTCAGCGGGGCAGCAGGCGGAGCCTTGTCTGGTCGAAATAGCGAGAAAATGAGTGGTGGCGGCTGACAAACTCACGCATGGCCGCGGTTGAAGAGAATCCATTAGGTTTAGGGTTTGTGCAAAGAAAGGAGGGGAGGGGGGGGGGGAAGGGTTACAGGGGTTAATCCCATGTCTCATCCCAAACATTTGTCCATTATGCCAATATTAGACCCTCCACCCAAAATCTTTTTCAATTTAAATCCAGAATTTACCCCTTTAGCACCTGTCTCCAAAAGTCCTTTCATAATAGGTCCCGAAATTACCAATCAACCCCTAAGCCTTCAAATCCTTTAATTTTAAGTCCATTAATTACCAAACGCACCATAACTTCTGAAATTCTTTTCAAATTAAATCCAGAACTTATAATTTTAACAACCAAAATCCAAAATTATATCATCCCTCGCAGGGCTCTCCAATCTGTAGATGAACGAGTTCCTTCACTATTCGACAATAATCCCTTGTGAATATAACACAACCTCAATCCTGAAATCCTGTCACACCCTAAAACCGGAACGGCAGAAACGTTCTGGGGTGGAGGACGTCATGTCAAGTATCACACCATATGCAGTATAGTAATCAAAGTACAACAACCATTGCATTAATAGTAATAATTTTACATAGGTTACATTCAACATTAACATCAACGTAGTTATAGGAAATAACATATAATGTAGCTCGGTACAAGGCTGTCTTCACAAAAGCTCCCGGAGTGTACCTGTCTACGGGTGACCTAAGAATACAAGTTATTTTAAAAGCGAGTATCAGCATTTTTAAATGCTGGTAAGTTCAAAAGTATTTAATGACATTGATATAAATACATGTTATCTTCAAAATAATCTCACAAAAGATGGTGGTTTAGAATTTACAGAGTATTAGAATTTCTTCCTGAAAATCCTATATTTTCTAATAAAAGTAGTCTTCTACCAAGACTCAATTGTTTTATGCTTAAACCAAGGAGTATCTCTATTAAAAGTAGTCTTCTAACAAGACCCATCTGTTTTATGTTTAAGAAACATTTCCCTTTAAAAGTACTATCCTTATCAAAATATGATTTATACTTTAAGGAATATGTGAGAAGATCTTAACCACAAGTAATAGGGAAAATAATATTTTTACCTCAGCAGTAACGCTGCTGGCTAAAAGTAAATAAAACATAGAGTTCATGTGGTATTGGATGAACAATACGCCTCAGAGAGTCTAAAAGAATGAAATACAGACTCCAGGAAGTATTAAGTGAACAATACGCCTCAAATAGTCTAAAAGAAAGAAATACAGACTCTAGGAAGTATTAAGTGAACAATACGCCTCGGAGAGTCTAAAAGAATGAAATACAGACTCCGGGAAGTATTAAGTGAACAATACGCCTCAGAGTCTAAAAGAATGAAATACAAACTCCAGGAAGTATTAAGTGAACAATACGCCTCGGAGAGTCTGAAAGAATGAAATACAGACTCTAGGAAGTATTAAATGAACAATACGCCTCGGAAAGTCTAAATTCATGAAACTAGTTACCTTAAAGCCTTGAATTATAAGGTAAATGTAAAGATACTCGTAACCATACTTATTGACAATCGAATACTTGACGACCTGCTGGCGTCGGAATGAATGTGACATTTGTCACCCCTTGGCTTGGTCGGCCGAGACTGTAGCTAGCAGTCAGGATGTGGGAGTGTCTGTCCCGTATAGATCTATACACATAATGCCCACTCTCCCTTTAGGAGACTCTGGTTACCAACTCGACAATGGTGAAATCTGCGTCGTGAGGATGTATCTTGTGTTTTGATTTCTATATAACCTTTCTTTTTACTAAAAAGTATATGTTTTTAGAATATAGATATGACTATGTTCTCCTTCATGAATGTTATGGTTGGTTTCTAAACTATACCTATTATAGTTTACTTGAGACATTATCTAGATGCCTTTGCTACCAAAAGGTGATGAATTGCTTGATGGAACTTTTATGACTATATATGTATACATAATATATAACTAATATTTAAACGACCTTCGGACGGATAACCATTACTCTAAAGCCACATCCAAACAAGGAAAAGGAATTAAAGCGAGTTAGCCTTCCTAAGTCCTTTGAACATTACTTATATAACTATACATATACAAGCATGCATTTGACAATACAAAAGTATAAAAAGAAGTTTATGGTAAAACCTTTGAAAAAGCTTTATTAATCTAAAAAGGCATTTTTATACTTTAAAAGAGATTTGAAAACAAGATTGGACAACCTTTAGCTGGATAAAACAGTTCAACATGCAAAAATCTATTTGCTATACAGTTATTACTCACATGTGATTGATATAATAACCCTATAGTTCAACTTGTATCCCCCCATAAAAGCATTTAAAATCATTTAAAAGGTTAATTCAGGGGTATGAACTCACTTGAAGTGAGTAACTCTTAAGAAAAGTTGATATAGGATCACTGGATGTCGAATGAAGTCGTGAGCACCGACGGATCCTAGTTTAACATGTAATAACACATATATGAATATAATTAGGGTATATAAAGACACATGGAAACACTTTAGGGACATGAAAACATTTAGAAATAAGTGTTACAAACACCTATTGAAGTCCCTAAATGAGTGTAGGGCATTGGATTTGAGTGTAAGGCCACCAAACTAAACCTTTGTGAGCGTGCGGCCAGAGTGTGCTGCCAGTCCTGTGTGCGGTCGTACACTCCCACTCAAACGTGCCCGAATCGATTTTCCAAGGCTTGGGGATGATCCTAAGAAGGTGTTTTGGGTCGTTGCTATGCTTAAAGGAGTGTTTAGGTCCATTTTTAGGGCCAAAGAGGTGTGTGCGGTCACACATGATGTGTGTGCGGCCGTACACCTTCAACGGGTGAAGAACACGATGAACACTATGAGTTTTAGGGTAGATTCAGGTGTCTTACCAATATAGTAAGCTGAATGGAGGAGTACTTCACGTTTTTGAGGCCCTTAGAGTGTTCCTGGATAACGACTCTAGAGAGAGAAAGTTCCAGCGAGTGGGAGAAAGGGGTGTAAGGTGGGCTATGTGTTCAATATATAGGGTCGAGTGTGAGGATGGAGGGTGTGTGCGGCTGGGTGTGTGGCCGCACACACCTTTTTTTGGTGTGTTTGGCCCGATTTTGTGATGCTACACACTTTCAAGCCCTTCTTAAGAATCATATCTAGGTTATACTAAGCCTAGAACACTTGTATAGACCCCCAATTTCGTTATAAGATAGCAAAATGAAGGCTAACTCTTATAATAATGAAAAACATACAAGTTAGAAATTTCGGGGTGTCACATCATCCCCCCGTTAGAGGGAATTTCGTCCCGAAATTAGAATCTTAACTAATACTCAAGGATAGGTGCAAATTTGTGGATACTTCATGCTCTATCCGATCTACCCATTCCCTTGGGGAAATCAGATCTATACTGAGTCCTAACGAACATTCGCTACGAAGTATGGCTTTTCCTCTGACCCCTACGCTACACGGGATAAGGTTTCATTAGTTTCCTTTACCGAGCAGGATTTCGCCTGTTTCCCTTAATGAGTGTTATTCTTGTATTTATGGATCTAGTCGAGAAAATGATGGGCGGTTTGTCTGGTACTACTGATTCCTTCGCTGAGACGTGAATAGGTTAGGTGGAATTTATGGAATCCCTAAAGCAGTTGGGGTCTGACGGATGTTCGACCAATTCTTATGAAGAATCTATGATGGTCCTAAGTTCTTTGGGAGAGTAGAACGTTCCGTACCCAAAACATAATGTACTTCCATGGTGAGATCATCACTTAGCGTGATCACCATTTTGAAGCTCCAAAATTTTTCTTTTACTGGGGTGTGGTTCTCCGAGTTGGTTCTTAGAAGGCTCAGGCCGTCTTCGGAATCTCTTTCGGAGGTTTTTTCAGATCATGGGAGGTATTGGCTATATACTGGTATCTATTGGTTACGTGGAATCTATCTCGACCTAGTGTAAAATGGACCTAGACTTCTAACTCTTAAGGTGTTTTAACGGAAACTCTCAAAGTCGGTGTGATAGGGGAGTTTTACCAGACGATTGCTTAGAAAATTTAAATTTTCATTATCATCTTTAAAAGATGCTTTCACAGCATGATTCCCTAATTGGAAAGAATCATGCTCTTACTCGCTTCGCTGTTTCAAGGATAGCAGTCTCAGATCAGGGCTAACTTAGCCCTTAGAGATTGTCTGAAGTGCTGGACAATTTCAGGAGGTGGTTCTACTATTTCTTTAGGGATAGTATTCCTTGGAACACCTAGTAGTCCAAAAAATCTCTAAGACATGCCCTATACTTAATTGAGTTGGCTCCCTCCAGTTTGTAGGAAGCGCTGGTTCTTGTACAACCCATCGACTAACACCTAGACTGGTGTCGAGTCTAAAATCTCTTTATGATCTGGGTTATAAGGCTTAACGCAACATACCATTTTACTTTATTCAAGTATTCTTGGTTGCGGAGGTGGTCCTGTGGTTCTTAGCATTCTAGTATTCACTTCGATGAATGCGGTCGATCGTCTATAGGGTGATGGTGGCTTTTCTTGCATGAAAAGGTGGCGAGTCCTAGGCACCTCTCGTCTGTAACTGGATGGACGAAGTTCCTGAGTAGTGCGAGTATCCCTTGCAACTACTCTTCCGGTGTTTCAGAGTTTCCTCGATCTAGATTAATTCTAGAGAGTATAGGGTTCCGTCACTTGGAACTTCTAATTTCCTCATCCATTCTTCTCAGAGTTTAACCTATCATAGCTTCCAGTTGCCGGGATTTCTGCTGAGATGCTTATTTCGTGGGATTAAGCGTGAATGGATGGTCTTAGTCAATGTCCTTGACTCTTATGACTTGAGTTACTTTGCTAACCGAGGGTGTTAGCTACTATGTTGGCCTGACCGAGATGACAACAAATTTCTAATTTGTGGTCATTTTAGTAGCTCACCCGGCAGTGGTTCTCTTGACTCCAACTCCTTTTCTATGGGATAGGATGAAGGGACTTATTATAATGTTCGTGGTCAACCTCATACTCGGCTTAATCACCAATACCCGGTGTATGCAAGTCGTATATAATTGAGATTTGACAGGATGTTCAGATGTGTGGCCCCACTCCAGACCCACAACCAAACGAGGAACAGGGAGTAGGGAGGAGGCACACATCTTAAATCTTATTGATCTAAATTATATACCACTCTAATGCATATACTCAGTAGTAGTAAGTTAATCCCATGAGTTCTCTCTCTTGATTCGCGAATCTGATTGTGCGATGTGGGCAGCCTTTCTGGGGGAATCTATTGAGTAGGTTTCAGGCGGTTATTGTCTTCCGGAAAATCTGCGGTGTCTTTCGCTTCTGGATTTAATGTATATGGAGGGGTTGGTTAACAGCTCATGGTACCCTTCTCATGGGTACTTCGGAAGGCTTGGATAAGAGAGACGACTGACGGTTCGCCTTAGGTTTTCTTATTAGTTTCAGAAGAATCTTTATTTGACGCATAGGCTATGGTGAAAGTTCTCTTTACACAACACTAGGAATTTTCACATGGCCGTATCAAGTCGAACCATGATTGACGGCACTGTCGAATTTAACAAACATCAACACGATATGGAATGAAGATCGATAGGACCATGTGCTGAACAGAGCACACAAGTTCTTAGCGTCTCGGGTTTCATCCATGGTATCATAGTCGCGAACACTTGGACCGATAGAATTGACGCGGAACTCTAGGGGGTCCTGATGTTTTGGAATTATGTACTTTTCATGAATGGATTTCTCACGAGGCCTCTCTATACTCGCCTAGTATACACTAGTCATGCATAATCAAGATTACAAGGACTGTTGACTGAGCGACTCCGCCCTAAATCCACAACCAAACGAGGAACAGAAGATAAGGCAGCATCACTCACTCGAGGTCTATCAATCTTAATTATAAATAGCCTTAACGCTTACTCTAAGTCATCATATCTTTAACTGATGGGTTTTTAAGTGTTACAACAGTGCTGCGACTTTCGCCTTATCGAGGGAGTAATTACAATTAGAATTTATTATTTTAAGTTTTCTACTAGCTACTTAAGGTTGAGAGGCGTACCAAAATTTTACCGGATTCTTTGATGCTTCCCTTAGGCATTAAGGTTAGACTCCTCCTGCGCCTTTGTCATTTCTTTTAGTTGGGCAGTCCCTCTTGAGGTGTCCAATTTCACCACATAGGTGGCATACTGGAATGGTCCTGATATGTGCATAATTAGTTCATATCAAGTATACATTTTTATTCATTTATTAGCTAAATTATTGCATTTTATGGACAAAAGGTACTTAAAAGTGTTTGAATTATGTTTTCAGTCCAAAAATGAAGCTCGGAAGCGAAAGGAAGCGGGAGAAACGGTTAGAAGTTCGAGAATGGAACAAAGCAGAAAAACATTGAAAAAAGCCCCTACTCGGCGAGTAGGGCCGACTACTCGGCGAGTCCGATCGAAGAATCGAGAAGATAAAGACTCGGGATCCTAGAGAGTTATCACAATACGTGGAATGTGAGATGGACTCGATGAGTCGCCACCTGACTCAACGAGTCAATTCATATATATAAAAATAACTTCACAGAACGATAGAGGGGAATTCTGGGACGATTCAGAAGAGCTTTGTTGCGAATAAGAAGTCAGAAAAACCCTAGAAGACAAAGTCATAAGCTAGAATTCTATCTCGAAAGAGAATTGAGGCAAATTTCATCATTCTACTTAATCTTTCGTTTATCATTATGGTTAAACAATTTGATTCTGTTTGTTTACTGTTATCTACTTCAATTATGAGCTAAAACCTTTAGACTTCTGTTTGGGGATTCAAAGTTGACAATATGGTTTGATTGATTGGTAGGATTAATTCTAAAGTTGGTGAATTTTTGTTATTTTAGCTTACTAAAGAACCTTGTGTGTGAATAATAATTAATTTTCTGTTAATAGGAAGATAATTGATTAGCATGAACATCTATTGATTATTAACCTCATATGCTATGTGATCACTATGCCATATGTCTAGGATTAATGAATATGAAACTAGAATTAATAAGAAAATTGAGTAAATTCATGTGCAAGCTTGTGAGATGATCATCAAACAAGAAGCTAATTAAAAGAATAAATTAGTTAACTATTGCAAGTCTAACTTAACCCGAATAATTAATCTAGTAAATTTAATTAAATTAGACAACTGGCCATTGTTTAAGTTAGTTTATTTGCTAAGGATTAGTGTAGTGAATGTGAATCTAATCACTTGAATCGGTAACCAACGAAAGAATTAATCCGTTGCACCATTACCTTGAAATCAACCATAGAATCAATTAAGTTGAACTAAACAGAAGTTCCCTTCCATTTATTGAATCTAGTTAGTAGTTTGTTTTCTAGTTTTTAAGTAAGTAATAGTTAGTAAGTTTCTAGTCTTGTAAAACTAGATAAAACCCCTACTTATTAATTAACTTAGATAAAATTAGTTTTTAGTTTTAATTTGCCGTTCCCTATGATCGATACCCTGCTGATTTAACTATACCACAATTGATAGGTTCACTGCCTTTTGTGTGTTATTTGATAATTAAAAGTAGGTTTAAAACTAAGTGAGTTTGCACACATCAAGTTTTTGGTGCCGTTGCCGGGGAACGGTTCTAAAATTAGCATTAAATTCTAGTTTAACCGATCCTTTGTGTGAGATTTATCTTGCACAATGTTATTTAAAAAGTAATTCAGTAAGTAGAATTAGTTTCAATAAAATTCCGTTTTTAGAATTAGCGTTAAATTTTTTTGGTTTTTCCCTTGACCTCGCCGAGTGCATTCGGGCAGACTCGGCGAGTACATTGCTATTTCAGCTTTAATTTTTATTTTATTTTTTGTTCTTTTTATGCGTTTTTTGTTTTGTTTACAGTTGTTTCATGACCCGAGGATCTGATACACCTCTAGTCCCTCCTTTTGAAGACCCGGAATCCGCACTAAGAAGGAGCAAAGGCAAAACCGTTGGAGAATCCACTTCTTCAAAGAACTCACCACTCAAAAACTTAAAGTCCATTTTCAGCAAGAAGAGGAGCAGATAGTGCCTCGTTGACAACTGAAGACCCAATTCAAGAAGATATCGAGTACGAGACCAAGGAAGAAGAAGAACCCACATACGGGCACGACTCCGGATTGGAAGACGATTTAGCTATCACTATGGCTAATATAGATGAAATCCCCATGGGGGAATGGAAGAAGAGAATGCGCGATGACACCGGGCCGGGACTTATGCAGCCCGCAATTCCCACGACCACTACTTTCGAACTAAAAGGCCATAGTCTTGCTCAACTCAAGGAAATTCCTTTTTACGGGAAGGATCACGAAGACGCCTACAAGCACTTGGACGAAGTAAATGATGTGGCCGACTACTTCAATGTACCGAATGTTCCACGCGAGACCCAGCTTCTTCACATGCTTCCAGTCACGTTTAAAGGGGCTGTAAAAGACTGGCTAAAGTCACTTCCTCCCGGATCGGTCACCACATGGGCCAGAATGAAAGAAGAATTCATAGATCATTTTTGCCCGCCTTCCAAAATAGCCAAGCTAAAGAAAGCCATTGCCAACTTCGAGCAACAACCCGGAGAATCTCTTTATGAAGCTTGGGAAAGGTACAAGAGCTTGCTTAGAAATTGCCCACACCATGACCTTAATAGCCAACAAGAGGTCTCCATTTTCTATGATGGAGTCAATGTAACGACAAGGCAATTGCTCGATTCCCAAGGCCCGCTCACGAAGAAGGCGTCCCCGGTAATTAAGGAGTTAATCGAAGAATTCTCTAAGCACTCTAGAGAATACCACAATCCAAGAAACGAAGTAAGTCAGGGAGTAGTGAACTCGGCAAATGATAGCATGGTGGCGGTGATAGCTAAGCTTGATAGTCTTGATAGAAGAATGACAAAAATGGATCAAACAATCCATGCTATTAGGGTGGGATGTGAAAATTGTAGAGGGCCCCATCTCACAAAGGATTGTGATTTGGATGAGAATGGAAATAAGAAAACTCAAGTCTTCTATTCAAGTGGCGATCGATACGACGAAAATCGGCGAAAACCTAAGAAGGAGTGGCTCCCATACGAAGAGTATAAGAAGGAAAAGGAGGAAAAATACAAGCAGAAGGAGAGGGGACTATATCAAAAGGAAGAACCGGTAGAAAAGAAACCCGATTTAGAAGAATTATTCACTAGATTCATAGCCGCATCCGAAAAGAGACACAATGATCACGATGCTGCAATACACGAGACCAGAAATATGCTAAGGAATCAGCAGACATCCATTCTCAACATTGAGAAACAGCTGGGACAGCTTGTGCATCAAGTGAATAACAGAAAACCGGGTCAACTTCCAAGTAACACCAAACCCAATCCAAGAATGGAGAATGTTAGTGCAATAACCTCCAACAAGGAAGAAATATTCACAGATGCACTGAGAATCTCCAAGAGGAAGGCAGAAAAGGAAGAAGAAGAGGATCCAGCAAAATCAGATCCAACTCGCCGAGTCACTCTATTGGACTCGACGAGTCCAAGCGTAAATGACAAAATTGTCAGTCCCTTAAAGCCATATAATCCTCCTCTGCCATACCCAATCAAAGCCATGCCTGTGGAAAAAGTTGAAGCATATAGATCCTTCATGAGGCATGTTAAAGCCCTACAAGTTAATGTGCCATTTGTGGAAACGACGCTCCAGACACCCAAATACTTCAACTTGCTAAATGGTCTTTTTGCTGCTAGGAAAGATTTGGCTGAAGTCGCGGAGATACTGTTGAGTGAGCTACCCGAAAAGAAGGGCGATCCGGGGAATATTATAATTTCGTGCCAGTTTGGTAATGAAGTTGTCACTCAAGCATTGACCGACTCGGGAGCAAGCATCAATCTGATGCCTTTCTCTTTCTTTAAGAGGTTGAATTTACCGGAGCCAAGACCGGTAAATATGAAGATCCATTTGGCAGACAAGACAATAATTCATCCACAAGGCGTTTGTGAAGATCTCCTTATTAAAGTCGACAAGTTTATATTTCCGGTAGACTTCATGGTTGTTGATATGGAAGAAGACCCCGAAATTCCAATTATTTTGGGGAGGTCATTTCTAAACACCGCTTGTGCTTTAATTGATGTATGTGAGTCTACATTAACATTGAGGGTGGGTGACGAGTCCGTAACATTTAAAGCTATACCAGAAGCCAAGCAAGAAGAGGAAAGACAAGAAAAGATCTCACTTATCCATTTGGATGACGAGATATTACAAAAAGAACTTGCACTTTTGCAAAAAGAAGATCCAAGCAAGTTTCTGCTACATTCTGGAGAGGATGGAGATGTTAACAAGGACTTGGAGGAGTTAGAAAAGCTACTGGAAGGAGCCGACTCAGAAAACACCCAAGAAATGATGGAATACGATACGACTCGCCAAGTCACTTTACTGGACTCGACGAGTCCAGTCGAATTTGATAACAACTTGGACGATTTAGATCTGCTTGTTGCTAGTTCTCTGCATATTCTGGATTTGGATATTTTTCATGATTCTTTAGAAGAACAAACAGCAGGAGGAGAAATGGAAACGGAAGTTCAACACGCCAAGGTAGCATGTCTTGATGCAATCCCGCTTGAAGATGGGGTGAGCACAGAAAAAGAGGAGGAGGCAAAGGAAAGGAAGGTGGAAGCTGATCAACCATTCATTACCAAACCTAGAGCACAAACTTTCACAAAATACGAAGTAATTAAGTTTAAAGAAAAGGAGGTGCAAGAGAAGGTGAAAAAGAATGGGGTGAAGAAGAAGAAGAGAAAAAGGGAAGCCCAAGCAGCTGAGGATGATGTTGTGAAAAAGAAGAGAGATGAATTAAAAAGGGCTTATAAAAAGAAAATTCACGCTTACAAGACAAAGTACAAACCACAAAAGATTAGGCGTGCATTCCCGATACTGGAAGATGACGAGACGTAGATGGGAAGGAGTCCAGCTAACGACTCCTTAAAAAGAAGCGCTTGGCGGGAGGCAACCCGTTATTTAGAGTTTGTTTTCTTTTACCTTTTTAGTTTTGTTTGGATTTTTTTTTTCGTTTTTAGAATTTTAATCTTCCAATTCGTCGGACATGTCTGCTTGAGAGCGTGCATGGGCTAAGTGTGGGGTGAAATGATTTTTTTTAAATAAATGACAAAATTTTGGAAATTTTGAATTGTTTGGAAGAGACTCGCCGAGTCTGACCATGACTCGACGAGTCCATATAGATTTCAGAAAAAATGGCATCGCGACCAGACTCGCCGAGTTTGACTCTGACTCGAAGAGTCGGTATTATTAACAGAAAAAAAATAACAATAAGAATTACTTTTACAACTGGTAACTAGGGTTTTAACCCTAATGAATCAGTTTCTTTCTCACAACACACTCGCCGTGCGCCTATCTCCAACCTTTTCTCTCAAGCATTCAAGTGTTCTTCCATTGTTTTTCAAATTTCTCAAGTTTCATCAGAAAAGGTAATAAATTTCTTCTTCTTTTCTGTTAAAAGCATGCTTCTAAGATTATCCATGATGGAAATTTCATAGAAAAACCCGATTTTGAAAAATAGTAGATTTCTAGGGTTTCGATTTTTCATGAATTATGTTGTTTTGCATGCGTATTCTTGCCTAATACCTTATAAAAAATGTGCCTAGACAAAACCCTTGAAGTAATTTTGAGATTTTATGGTCCAATTTAGACCGACCCGCCGACTGACTCGTGCAGTTCTTGCGACTCGCCGAGTCGTCCATGGACTCGACGAGTCGAGTCGGGGAACACGTGCATGACTTCTTTTAATCTATGTTTCTGGGTTTTGTATCTTTGTTTTGCAGAAATAATGTTTAACAGGGGGAAAAGTTCTAGTGGACACCAAGGGAACTTTCCTTGGTTGAATTTCCCACAAATTGAGTCCGCATCAACGATGCGGAAGTGGAAGAAGAAATTGGCCGACATAAGGAAGAAAGAGATTTACGTGCCCAATAGGATAGATTGGGATTGGTTGCAAAATGTACGCTATGAAGAGGAGTTAGCTCCTTATCTTTTAAAGGAGTTTACCCACAAAGGAGAAACGATGATTTGTGAGGGGTGGAGCCGGGTCTTTCGAATTCAAGAGTCGGTGTATTTGGAGCTATGCCTAGAGTTCTTCTCCACGGTATCTTTCACGGGGGGAGTGGATTGTTATCACCCAACAAGTTTTAGTTTTTGCCTTGGGGGTGAATTTCATCAATGTTCTGTGCTCGACCTTGCCTGTCGATTGGGAATTTATGACAAGCCCTTGGTCTCAACAACTATCTTTCGGGCCTTTTTGGAGCAATCCCACATGGTCTTTCCCGATGGAGTGACGAGCACGGGTTGGTGGAACACGATTGGCAACAAAGTTTATATCCCGAAATCGGCACAAGGGGGGAGCATTCGATCGCCTACACACCGCCTTATTCATCGTCTCATTTCATCCACTATTAACCAAAGGAAGGATGATGACAAGGTTTCTAACCTTGATGTCTTCTATTTATGGAGCATCATCATACCCGGCATTTTTTGCAATATTCCTTGGTGTTTGGCTTCATATCTATCGGAGGGTGCGGTCAAGGATCGCAAAACTTCTCGAATTAATGGTGGTATGTTTGTCACCCGGCTAGCTAACTCGTTTGGGTTGATGACCCGTGGTGCATGGAACTTTATGACGATGATTCCCACACCTCCATTCAATCCAATTCTTTTCCGGTGGGCCAGGATTATTGAAGACTATGGTGGTGGTCATTATGCTATTCTGCATGATGATCTGGTAGTTGGTCCCGAAGCATCGGGAAGGAGGGTCCGATCGAGGAGGGAGCGGGATGTGGAGGACGAGCCGCCGGTGATTCCGGTTGATAATGAAGAAGTACCAATGGATTGGTACAACGTGGAGATGAGGCGGTTACAAGATCAAATGGCGCGGGGCATCAATTTTAGTAATCAATCACATATACAACTTTTCGACCACTTCAACATTCCGCATATCGATGGTGGTAACTTTTCGTATATTCCATCATGGGAAGAGGTGATTAGTGCAAGAAGGAGTGGTATGGGAGGAAGTAGAGCAGCGTCGCATCATGACGAGGAGGAGGATTAATTTCTTTGCGTTTTTATTAAACAATTTTCAATTTTTATTGTTTGTTTTTAATTGGTCTGTTTGAATGTGTTAAGACTTTTTTACTGTTTTGCTTAATGTGTGATTGCCTTGATTATTTTTCAGAATTGAATTAGGAATTCTTGCATAGGAGGGTTTGAGTTATAGAGTCAAGAGGATTATAAGAGTGATAGAGAGTCAAGAAAAGGAAGCATTAGAGTCAAAGTATCGAGTCCGGTCCTTAGGGACATGAGTGAGTGAGTTCAAAAGTGAGGAAAAATTTTGAAGATTTATTGGAGGCTGGAACAAATGTAGAATGTCATTTTTTTCGTCCAACGGTCTACTCGTCGAGTTCAATAAACCGACTCGACGAGTCGCCATGTAATCTCACATCTTCGAAGATGTCCGCGATGCTACTCGACGAGTCTAGTATATACTCGACGAGCCGTTCAGTTTGATACAAAAAGGGCTGCTGATTTGATGCTGATAAGAGTACCACTTGACCATTTATTCTTTCCATATTGATTCTTGAAGATCTTACACTGTTTTCCCCGTATTTGGAGCGACCCACACGAGAATTGACACCCAAGACATGGATGAGCTGTACCCATGTCTAAAGTCAATTGAAGTTGGAGCTAAAATGAAAGTGATCAACCTATCGACTGCTATCCCAGGGGAGTTTGTTCCAATTCCCTCTTTATTCTCTTTTTATGTTTTTATCATGAATAATATGCAATGAGGGCATTGCATAAAATAAGTGTGGGGTAGGGGGTTATTCACATATTAGAAAATTTAGAATCTTAATTTAGGCTAATTTTAAAAATTATATTACTTAGGGATTTAAATTAGAAAATTTTGGTAAAAGCAAATTAGGATTCCATATTAGAATTGTGTTGATGATTGCATGAAAACCCAAATGTTTAGTTGAGCCTATATACGTTCTAGTGCATTTGTGGCTTCCTTATTCCAATGAAATCATGAGACAAAAACACGACCCCGCTCAGCCCGAGGGATGCAATATGTTTAGTAGCCTAAACCTGAAATGTATCCAGGAAGATTGTTATCGTTAGCCAAAAAAGGTTGAGATTGAGCGCCCCTACTTAAGCATGTAGGGATTTGAGTGAAAAAAAGTGAGTTACATGTTAAAAAAAAGAGAGAATTACAAGAAAAGTTGTAAGAATTTTGGAGCAAATAAAGTGAAGATCAAAAGATCAAAATTCCAAGAAATTCAAAAAGTTGAAGATACCAAAAATCAAACAATAAAGGTGGTGAATTCAAAGAGATCAAAGATAAAATTATCAAGGAAGTAAAGAATTCAAGAGAGCTCCATAGTGGTATCGAAAAGTTGTAATTCTAGATTATGTATGCTTGGGTTGCTCAATTAAAAATACCTTGAGGGTAAGAGGTTTTATGCGGATGGATTCAGAGGGTTGCATAAAATGAGCATAGTTCGGGGTGAGTGGGCGAATGTTTATGAGGATTGTGAGTATTTTAGGACAATTTGTTGCGAATAAGAAGTCAGAAAAACCCTAGAAGACAAAGTCATAAGCTAGAATTCAATCCCGAAGGAGAATTGAGGCAAATTTCATCATTCTACTTAATCTTTCGTTTATCATTATGGTTAAACAATTTGATTCTGTTTGTTTACTGTTATCTACTTCAATTATGAGCTAAAACCTTTAGACTTCTGTTTGGGGATACAAAGTTGACAATCTGGTTTGATTGATTGGTAGGATTAATTCTAAAGTTGGTGAATTTTTGTTATTTTAGCTTGCTAAAGAACCTTGTGCGTGAATAATAATTAATTTTCTGTTAATAGGAAGATAATTGATTAGCATGAACATCTATTGATTATTAACCTCATATGCTATGTGATCACTATGCCATATGTCTAGGATTAATGAATATGAAACTATAATTAATAAGAAAATTGAGTAAATTCATGTGCAAGCTTGTGAGATGATCATCAAACAAGAAGTTAATTAAAAGAATAAATTAGTTAACTATTGCAAGTCTAACTTAACCCGAATAATTAATCTAGTAAATTTAATTAAATTAGACAACTGGCCACTGTTTAAGTTAGTTTATTTGCTAAGGATTAGTGTAGTGAATGCGAATCTAATCACTTGAATCGGTAACCAACGAAAGAATTAATCCATTGCACCATTACCTTGAAATCAACCATAGAATCAATTAAGTTGAACTAAACAGAAGTTCCCTTCCATTTATTGAATCTAGTTAGTAGTTTGTTTTCTAG
The DNA here is from genome assembly GCF_002870075.4 of Lactuca sativa. Taxonomy (NCBI): domain Eukaryota; kingdom Viridiplantae; phylum Streptophyta; class Magnoliopsida; order Asterales; family Asteraceae; genus Lactuca; species Lactuca sativa. Next base: position 254,192,634 of record NC_056627.2, read on the forward strand.
TTTTTAAGTAAGTAATATTTAGTAAGTTTCTAGTCTTGTAAAACTAGATAAAACCCCTACTTATTAATTAACTTAGATAAAATTAGTTTTTAGTTTTAATTTGCCATTCCCTGTGATCGATACCCTGCTTATTTAACTATACCACAATTGATAGGTTCGCTGCCTTTTGTGTGTTATTTGATAATTAAAAGTAGGTTTAAAACTAAGTGAGTTTGCACACATCAAGTTTTTGATGTAATGAATTCCACCGGGGTTCTGCAGATACAAGCGGTATGCCCCTTTTATGTTGCATCTGACACAAAAGAGTTCTCGACAGATACCATGATGATGGTAGCTACACTTGCTGCAACGGGGGAGGTTTCCTAGGTATGGTCTTCTAGGTGTCGAGACAGAAGGGTTGACAGGGGTGTTGACTACCTCAGCTCGTTGCCCTTTGGAAGGTCCTTGAGTCGAGGTACTTCCCTCCTCGTTCTTAAACTTTCTTTTCAGTGGGTTTGATTGGGGTTCTTGGGTGGCTGTACACACCAGTGTTGGTTGTTTCTGTCCATTGCTTTGATCGGGATTCCCGATAGGGCTCCTACTAACATTGGCGTTGTTAGCGTTCAGATGAGCCATGACAGCTGCTACGGCTTCCGAAACTGCAGCTCAGAACGTAGCTTCATCGAATTGAAGGATCAGTGTCTTACTAACGGGTTGTTTATGCTTCTTTGGAGGCATGGTTTTTCCTACACGAAAAGGAACACAAGCTGATGAGCGACGATGGTTAACCCTAGATGTATCTTTCTTTACTATGATAAGCATAAATTTTTCCCACGCCTCGAATTATGGTTATCTAAGTGTCGACCTACATCCCTATGATGCAGTCTAGGTAACCGGACAGGAGTAAGTGTATCGGAAAGCCATAAAATGGGTATCGTTCCCACTAAGTTATCTTTACATTGGAGAGGTTCACTCTCCGGCCTTGAAAAGATTTGAGAGAAGTTCGGAAGGAAGGCCACGGAAGAAAAGGCTCATGAAAACTTATGGCTAAACACTCTAAATCGAGGTTTTGAGATCCGATCTATTTGTATTTAATCGCGACGGGAAAGACGATTTGCCTAACACATAGTGTGAGTAGTGTAATCACTAACTCACTAAATTGTATTATTTTATGGATTTATTAGCATGACGATAAAGAGGAAAAGATACTTCTCGGGATCCATGCATTGGCTCCCTCTGTCCACCTCTTATCCCTGACTAGAATAGGCATTGGTTTCCTTCGGGTACTTACCTAGGGTTCTCTTTTCTTGTAGATATATTGAATTTTTGCTCCGTATTACTTTCGATTTTGACTCCGAGTGTTATCATTTCATGATGGATGACTGGAATATCGGAAGTTCAGGCGAATTTCCCACTGCTGTCCCTAAAAGGTATAGGCACATGGTGGTTTCAACAGTCTCGTCCCTGTTCATTTATTTCCTAATTGGAAACCTTCTCAATGAACCTCTTTTGGGTCTGTATCGACTCTTCTGCCAATTAATGAAGTGGATAAGGTTTTCTAAAAAGGGTTCGTGCAAGAATGGAAATGTCTAAAGAATCCTAAGAGATTATTAAAACATTTCACTGGGTGACCCATATCGAGTCCTGCTATCATTACAAAGTGTACACAAATCATTTATAACATAGATCTAATAGGCCTTCGAATATGTGATACTACTTTATATCCACATCCAAACAAGGAAAAGGAAGTACAGCGAAAACCACACATTCTTAGCCTATGAGATCCTTACTATATATGATATTGGAAGTAGACTCTTTGTAATCATAGGTCTATCAATAAGGATCTCTTTTAGTTTTTCACACGAGGTTATTTATGGTTCCTAAAATACTCCTATAGTATTTTAATTACATATTTGATTCTTAACTTCTGATCATGCCTCTGGGTTTATTGTGATTCTTTTAGTATCATAAAATACTCCTATAGTATTTTAAACTTTCTGTTTGGCTCTAGCATACCTATTTGGTAAGTTTCAGATTTGTTGCAACATCACCATCACTCCCAAGTACATGTTAGTCATATCTCGAATAAGTGTAGTTGATCAGGTTACATTTATTCCAGCTTAAGATTACATAACTGCCCAGTTGTGACGGTAATGGTCAACATCCAAATACTTTTATACTTGTTCTTCTTGTGATACTTTGTTCGGGTGTTTAGATTTTGGATGTTCTTATACTTTTGTAAAATATGGTTATATTTTAAAGTATAATTCTTGGTCAGAGTGTTTTATCCCAATGTATTTAAAGGTTGTATATCTTTTATGATTTGATATACTGAGCTCACTATAAAGAATGCTCTGATACCAATCTGTCACACCCCAAAACCGGAATGGCGGAAACATTATGGGGTGGAGGACGTCATGTCAAGTATCACAACATATGCATTATACTAATCAAAGTACAACAACCATTGCATTAATAGTAATAATTTTACATAGGTTACATTCAACAATAACATCAACGTAGTTATAGGAAATAACATATAATGTAGCTCGGTACAAGGCTGTCTTCACAAAAGCTCCCGGAGTGTACCTGTCTACGGATGACCTGAGAATACAAGTTATTTTGAAAGTGAGTATTAGCATTTTTAAATGCTGGTGAGTTCATAAGTATTTAATGACATTGATATAAATACATGTTATCTTCAAAATAATCTCACAAAAGATGGTGGTTTAGAATTTACAGAGTATTAGAATTCCTTCCAAAAAATCCTATATTTTCTAATAAAAGTATTCTTCTACCAAGACTCAATTGTTTTATGTTTAAACCAAGGAGTATCTCTATTAAAAGTAGTCTTCTACAGTCCCAAAAATCCTATATTTTCTAAACTATACCTATTATAGTTTAATTGAGACATTATCTAGATGCCTTTGCTACCCAAACGTGATGAATTGCTTGATGGAACTTTTATGACTATATATGTATACATAATATATAACTAATATTTAAACGACCTTCAGACGGATAAACGTTACTCTAAAGCCACATCCAAACAAGGAAAAGGAATTAAAGTGAGTTAGCCTTCCTAAGTCCTTTGAACATTACTTATATAACTATACATATACAGGCATGCATTTGACAATATAAAAGTATAAAAAGAAGTTTATGTTAAAACCTTTATTAATCTAAAAAGGGATTTTAATACTTTAAAAGAGATTTGAAAACAAGATTGGATAACCTTTAGCTGGATAAAATAGTTCAACATGCAAAAATATATTTGCTATACAGTTATTAATCACATGTGATTGATATAATAACCCTATAGTTCAACTTGTATCCCCCCATAAAAGCATTTAAAATTATTTAAAAGGTTAATTTAGGGGTATGGACTCACCTGAAGTGAGTAACTCGAAAGAAATGTTGATATAGGATCACCGGATGTTGAATGAAGTCGTGAGCACCGACGGATCCTAGTTTAACATGTAATAACACATACATGAATATAATTAGGGTATATAACCACTAATAGACACATGGACACACTTTAGGGACATGAAAACACTTAGAAATAAGTGTTACAAACACCTATTGAACTCCCTAAATGAGTGTAGGGCATTAGATTTGAGTGTAAGGCCACCAAACTCAACCTTTGTGAGCGTGCGGCCAGGTGTGCGGCCAGGCCTGTGTGCGGCCGTACACTCCCACTCAAACGTGCCCAAATCGATTTTCCAAGGCTCGGGGATGATCCTAAGTAGGTGTTTTGGGTCTTTGCTATATTTAAAGGAGTGTTTAGGTCCATTTTAGGGCCAAAGAGGTGTGTGCGGTCACACATGATGTGTGTGCGGCCGTACACGTTCAACGGGTGAATAACACGAAGAATACTATGAGTTTTAGGCTAGATTCAGGTGTCTTACCAATATAGTAAGCTGAATGGAGGAGTACTTCACGTTTTTTAGGCCCTTAGAGTGTTCTTGGATGAAGATTATAGAGAGAGAAAGTTCCAGCTTTGAAGGAGTTGGAGAAAGGGGTGTAAGGTGGGCGAAGTGTTCAATATATAGGGTCGAGTGTGAGGCTGGAGGGTGTGTGTGGCTGGCTGGCCGTACATGCGGGTGTGCGGCCGCACACACCTTCTTTGGTTTGTTTGTCCCGATTTTTTGATGCTACACACTTTCAAGCCCTTCCTACGACTCATATCTAGGTTATACTAAGCCTAGAACACTCGTATAGACCCCCAATTTCCTTATAAGATAGCAAAATGAAGGCTAACTCTGATAATAATGAAAAACGTACAAGTTAGAAATTTTGGATTGTCACATGAAATCCGGAATCTCGAGAAGGTCTGACTCCCTGACAGACCGCCGAAACCGAATCATTGTCGAGTTCACTGCACTTATCTCTCAAGTGGCTACTCAACTTCTGATAGCTTGAGGTTCCCACTAGAAAACAGAGTTACAGACGTAATATCCCTGTAGAAAACTTATACTTGATAGAAGCTCGACTAGTCCTTCGAGTAGGAGACTTATCCCTACAACGGTTAGACTAAGGCGAGAGTTGAGCAACATGGTCAAATCAACCACTATAAGACTATTTAACTATATTGAGAACAACTTAGCGTATACCCCGAATACGTGCAACTCCATGCACGACTCCCAAGTCAATGAGCCCACTTCGACTCTTATTGCTACCACTTCCTACTTTTCGATAGCAGGCGAGATCTCTCTGATCTCACCTTATCTGTCAACTACTCGAAACATCAAACACATAAACGATTTCTAGGCCAAAAACACACACACACAACAATCCCACGTGACCTCTGAAGGATACATCGTCTAACAATAACTGCCCTATCTATACTGCCACTCGTGGCTCCTTCAATCAATTTGATCCATCCGATCATGATAGGCTGACAACTTGGCGCCACTGAATCCGACGAAAAAAGGTGAATGCTACCAGAATAACTGTAGTCTTCCATCATACACGGTCTCCTTCGACCTACCATTTCCTAACTTTAGTTGTGTTGTGACCTACTCACAACCTTGCGAACTGGCCCAACCTGGCCTAAGTCATCTGAACGAATCCATGAATGCCACGGCTACCCTGTAGTCTTTCTGCACTTCCCACATTATCTGGCCGAATGTGAATGTTACAACTCCCCCGCAGTCTTACAACACTTCCCACACTATCTGACTACTAGTGAATGCTACGACTCCCCCATAGTCTTACAACACTTTCACCCTATTGACCATTAGTGACTGCTACGGCTCCGCTATAGTCTTACAACACTTTCATCCTAACAAACCATTAGTGAATGCTACGACTCCCCCGTAGTCTTACAACACTTTCATCATAACTCAACCACAGCCCAATGCCTTACTCTTAATCTATCAGCCTGAAACACATATAGAGTCGAGCACGCACCTGAACGAACACCCGAACTGAACTCAATTCACGACTGGAGCTCCAACATGCTTCCATAAGTCCTGCTATCAATCCCCAATAAGACGCAATTCACATGCTGGGGAGTTTTACTAAACTCCAAACTCACACATCCCTCAATCCAAATAGCGACTTGGACCGCTATTTTCCTCGATAGGGATGAGAAACTCATCCCGGTCTTATACCTGCCCTGTCCTGTATACCTGCGTGATTCTCCCCCACTTAGATTTGACTAAGTCTTCGCAATACATGAGATTTGAAGGATTCTAAATCCTTTTTACTCTTTAATAACCAAACTGTTAACAACCTTCTGCGTACCCATGCTAGTGTTTTATTACTGGCCCAAACCCCAAAAGAACACACAACTCCTAAAGATCATAAAAACACTTCCTGAATCCTAGTCAAACTAGTAATCTCAAATGTCTTGAAATGATGCCATCATTATATCTTAGAATCCAAATAACCGGTGCCCAGACCAAAGCCTCCGCAGTAGACCACTTTCCTTGGCACTTTTGAAAACTGACTCAAGCATAATGGCCGAATAACCAATCCTGACCATAGACCTTCCGCATCACGTCTCTAAGCCGATCTCGACCATAGACCCAGATAACATTGAACACTCCAAATCAGCAAAGAGGGAAATGACCTTTCACTAACCACCCCGTAACTCACGGTATGCAGATGAAATATGACAATGTTTGAAGATATAACCCAAACACAAGCAGGGAAACAAACCCAGAGATACACTTACTAAAACCCTTGAAACGAAAAACTCCCTCGTGCAGTTTCTTGCAAGTACTGCACTGAATCCGGCCCTGTTGGCCTCTCAAAAGCTGACCCGAACTCTTGTGTCTCTTTTCGGGACCCTCCAATATATGCACTTGATTTGTTCCTCTCTTCCCAATGTGCTCCAAATCAATCCCTCGCTCTTGGATCTTGAAAACATATTATTCAGGGTCTCGCACCCTGATACACTCACCGACTCAATCATCAAAGGTTGAACTTCAATAGTCTTGGATTAGTGTCTAAGCCTGTAACTATATTTGGTATGTAGTTGACCCGGTTGTGCATGGTCCTTTTGGGTTACCTTCACCAAAGCAATTTTATAGGATGATTTATGGAGAAAGAGGATTAATTATGATTTATTAATATATTATATGAATGATATATTAAAGGAGAAATCATATTGTTTAATTAATATTAGTCAATAATTAATTGATAGTTAGTTTTGTGACTAAAAGACATTAATTAAACTTAGGGGACTGGAATTGTAATTATAAGATAATTACAATTGGGCTATGGATCACCTTGGAAAATAGGTTGGACGAATTCTATGGGAAGCCAATAAGGAATTCGTCCAATGGGTGTTCTAAAGGGAGTCCATGGGCTGCTTAGGGCCTAAGCAATCAAATTAGGGTTTCCTAGTTGAAAACCCTAATAGCCTCACTATATAAAGACCCCTATGGCCCCAAAAATGTGGTGAACTCACTTGGAAGAACCCTAGAACGTTTTTGGTGATCATCCTCTTTCTCATAAGCCATTCCTTCTCTTGATGTTTGTAAGCCATTAGAGGAGTGACATTTGTGACTCTAAGCTCCAAAGAAAAAAGATTGAAGAGATTCAAGCCATTCTACAAGAGGTAATCATCTAGATATGCTCTTATGTCATAATTTCGAAATGCATATGCTAGATTAGGGTTCTTGAGCCTTGGATGAATTGCATGTACAATAGAGAAACCTAGATCCAAGCATTAGGGTTTGCATGAGCACATAGGATGTTCTTTTGTATAAAACCCATCAATGGTATCAGATCCTTGATTGGTTTCTATTGTATTGATGCTTAGTGTTTCATTCTTGATTCCTTATGATTATCCTTGTGAAAATAAAAGATTTTTGTCATCTAATTAAATAATTGTTACCTTATTTGATAAATGTTAAATTATTTGAATTATTTGGTCAATTATCTTGCATGAAATTGGATTAGGTCAAAACTAGATAATCGCCAATTAATTGTTTAATTGCCTTATTTGTTTTTTGATCTAGATAGTTTTGAAAAGTTTCAAAACTTGCCCTCAAGTTTTGGAATTTAAATTTTTGATTAAAAAGTTTAATTTTGAAATATTTAAATTCTATACGCTAATGTTTTGAAATGTTTCAAAACTTACCCTCAAGTTTTGGAATTTAAATTCTAATTAAAAGTTTAATTTTAAAATGTTAAATTCTAAAACCCTAATTTTTGAAAAAGTTGAAATTGCACCCTTATGGTTTTATTAAATTAATTAAGTGTATAATTAAAAGAGAGTTAATAAATCCATAATGATATGGTTTACATTTAATTAAATTAAAAGTGTAATTTGTTAAATTAGACCACATAGTATTTTAAAAGTGTAAAATACACCCTTATACTATATATAACATTAAAAGTCTAATATTATATATGTATAACTTAGAATGCTAGTCTTACCATTAGTAAGCCTCATTCACGAAGCTGGTCTATAAGGGGTGTATAAGGTTATGGCCTATAAAATGGTCGTTTAATGGGTATCCACTCTCACCCACCGCTTCCTTGATTGGTGGAGGGTCGTTAGCCAAACGGGTAGGATAGGGCAAACCCTCTTCTCATTAAAAGTATAATGAATGTTAAAGTAACTAAATGTTTTACAAAAATTCCCAATCTTAGTTACTTTAGGCAAAAGTGAATTGATGCAATTCCATGAAATTACACTTTGTACCCTTGCTAAGACTAGTGGAGCGTGTGTGGTTAACCGGCACACTAAATGGGTTCTAAGCAAAGGTAGAAAAGGGTGACTCGATGTTTGTCATAGTCCGGTGAAGCGTGTATGGTTAACTGGCACATCAAATTGATGACTGTAACATTGGGGGCACAATGTAAGTTTGCATGGTTATTCACACCCTGTTTTGTGATCCTCGGCATCCCAGTTACAAATCGAGGGGCATATTTAGATTTAAACATGCCATTGAAAAGTTCAATGAATCTCAAAGGATCTAGGAGTTTTTCAATACATTTAAAGCTTATTTTTTTCGTTTTTCATGGTGGAAAATTAGTGAATCGTCATTCACTTACCTTCAAATGTTTTGCAATTTGGGTTACGACATCACTCTCCCAAGTTGTAGAGTATTGTGTTGGGTCCTAGCCTTAATATCTCATTTGGGTGTTTTATTAAGGACTCAATCAATCAATCATCTAACTTGATTTTTTCTCCTGTTTTGTAGATGTCAAAGTATGACAACTAGGGTCTTCCCAAATCCCTTGGAACAAGCTTTCCACATGAAGATGATATTGCACGATTCGATCGAGAAACAAGAGATCATGCTTCACTTCCTCCACCTCCTCCTATTGTTTTCCGTAGACCATAAGTTCAAAGGCTTGAAAAGTTCAAGCTCACTCAAGCCATTTTGGCAAGTAAACATGAAGAAGGAAATTTAGTGTGTGCACACGTCTTAGATATGAAGTCACACATTGATAGGTTAAGAATGTTAGGAGTTGTTGTCTGTGAGAAGTTGGTTGTTGACTGGGTTCTTCAGTCGCTTCCTGACTCATATAGTGAGTTCGTAAGAGAGTGCTATATGATAGACTACAACGCGACCCTTATCGATCTCATCTATTTGCTTGTTGCTACTGAATCAACAATGATTTGGCGCACTGGAGAAGCAAAGTTGATTGGTGGATCTGCCTTCCAAACCTCTATGGACATAGGCAATGGCAACGAAAGGCATGCCATGGTATAAAAGTTTGATCATAAGAGAAAGGCAAAGTCTGAAGTAGTTTTGTGTGCTGTTCCAAAAGAGTCAATTTGCGTTTATTGCCAAGAGAAAGGTCATTGGAGACGAAGCTGCCCTGTCTACTTGAGAGATCTAAGAGATGGGAGAGTCAAGATGTATGACTCTACTTCAGGTAAAATCCATTAACTAACTCTAGAAGTTCATATTTTTTATTCTTGATACATTATGTGATAAGATTGCATTTGTTGATGTTTTGTAGAATCGAAGAAAAGAAAGGAAGCTTAAAGGACGAAGTGAGCCGAGTCTGATCGCGAAGAAATGGATTTCGATCGCATGGATTCAAAGATAGGATTTTTGAGCTGCTCCTTTAGAGTTAGGATAGATTGCTAAGAAATGTAATAGCATAGTTTTTCAATTGAGTTGCGTTGTAAGGACAACTTTTTCCACAACAAAATACATTTTGATTTTGTTTTATTTATTTATCCTTGCAATGACATGTATGAAAAATTGATGTTTTTGTATTTCTATTATCAGCAATGTTGAAATGGATGTGATTATTAGTTATGTTATTTATGGTAGTGTCATAATTTTCTAAGTAAGGAAAGATTCCCATCGCCTAAGTTTCAATTGGACATAAACTTGGAATCATACAACTTGTATTGTATGATGTATGGAATCTTGGTACTTAAATAATTAAGATTAATTCCTTGTTCATATAAGTATGTGAGTCAAGTAAAGGACTAAAGGAACTAGTACACAATGTTGTGCACCAGTCAAGTCCATCATAAACAATAATAACATTATTCGTCATGAGTTACTAAAGGTCTAGTAAATGTGGTTATACTTATAAGATTAAGTGTAATTCTGAATCATTGAAAATTTATCAATGAATGGCAGAACGAATAAGTAGAATCAATGAAGGCAGAAAGATAAAAAGTTTCTCCAATCTAAGAAGAAGGGGGAGTACTTTTGTATTGTGTTTTGTGATCGTCTTGGTAATCGTAAGAACCATATTACAATTCATCCTCTATGGATACCTTAGTGCATTGGTTTGGCTAAGAAGAGGAATTGAGAATTATTGAAATGGTTAAGTCAATAAGATGTATCGTACTTCATTCCAAAATCAAGTCTTAGAGTCATATTCCAAGATTGTGACTTGAGTGACATAATCTTAAGTAGGAATGTTCTTACACTTGCACATTTTAGTAAGTTGTGATGTCTTGAATAAGACAAAGACCAACTAGTACCAAATTGTGTGTAGGTTTTGTCTTGATATAGACACATACTAACTCTTGGATATTTGTTTGTCAAGAAATGTTTTCTTGACAAGAGAATCTAATATGTCAAGAGGTCAGTGGGAGTCTAAAGATCTTGAAAAGTATCAAAAACAAATCAAGAAGTAAACCTATTAAACACTAGCACACGACTTGAGGTTTGTAACCTATCGTGTTGACAAAATTTTATTTATGTGCCAATCTAGTTGAGTGATTATACATATGAGTTCTACGAGTTCCCAATTGACTGCATAAGGGCAAACACCTTGTTCAATGAAAGTACATTGACTAGCATAGGTGAGCTGCTAAATAACTTGGAAGAAATGGTGGGACACTTGATGGAAAGAAATTAAGAATGAACGAGTTTTGTCCATAAGAGTTTGAATTCGTCACAAACATTATCTTATGATTATGCTTATGACAAATTCACATGGATAGGAACACATGCACCCTAAAATATAAGTGTAGGGAGAGGATGTTTTTGCTATAATTAAGGGAGAGGATGTTATACTTTGTTTCCAATCTAAAAGCTTAGATCGAGATATTTTAATTGAATTTAGTCAAGGATATATTTATTAATTGCATTCTCAAAGTTCGATTATGATTACGACATCCCTCTTAATAGTTCAAATTTTGAGAACACGACAACTAGAAATATTATGACAATATTATAGAAAGAAACTGGTAAAGTATCACGTTTTTCATTATGAATCGCATCCCATACACTTCGGGTATAGGTTCAATTGCATATGCTATAATATTCGACCGTTCTAAAATTTTCCAAATGCCTAGGGAATTTAGAGGGAAAAAGGGAATAGAACCGGATTTGACTAAAATAATTAAACAACTGTCAAGGACAATCTAAGGTCCGCTAAGGATTGATCGCTTGTGGGCAGTTGGCAGTATAGTAACGAATGGACCATAATGGCATTATTATGACTAGATATGATACTATTAATAATGAGTTGTCATACGGCAAATATGGAAATGTTTCCATATTGGGAGTCGGATATCAAGAATCTATGTCTAGATTAGAAACTTTTATGCAAGAAGAATGTTTAAAGAATGTACTTTGGATGTGAGACTTCATGACTATGGAATTGTCTTGTAACAATCTCCAATAGAGCACTTTGTAATTTCATTGGCAAAGTCTTGGTGACTTTGGCGCTGTGATATTATGAAAGGACTGTTGCATAAAATGTTAGAATCTAACATATTCTATAAGTGGCAAGAATTTGGTATTCTCACACTTGTGGTAAGGATTGGGAATTATGAAATGAGTGTGATTGAAAAGGTTATTCAGTTATATTATTTTGCAAACTAAGGACCATAGGTAAACATAGTGTGCATGCTAAAAGCATGGGACAATTGTTGTTATAATTCAAGTAAGAAGTTGATTACCCGAAACAACAAATAATTAGTAATCAATATGGTGATTAAATAAAAGGCGTTTTATTTATACTCAAAAGTTTGGGGCCATATATGATTAGTATTATTCTTGTGTTTTTTTACTTTGCATGTTTTGACTTCCCGAATAATAAGATTATTCAAACCCTCCACAGTCGCTCATTCGTTGGAAGTACGAATGAATGAAGACTATCATGAATCCGTCTGTTGATTGACTAAAGCGTTTAGTAATAGCACAAGTTTCCTATAGAGTTCATGAGTGCCGCTATAAGATTAGATTAATGGATTAAACCCACGCTCACTTGGATCGCTTCATGGATTTTATCACGAGTGATTGGTGAGACGATAATATCTTATATTCTTGAAACCGAGATGTGTGAGTTTTATCTTGTGATTCGGTTACACATTTATATGTAAACGCACCAGTAACTTGGTGTTATAAACGTATTGTTGTGTGTGATTCGGTGAGTGAGTACAAGCGAGCATTGGGTCGAAGTTTATTCGTTCCTTTTACTCAAAGTGGGATAAAAGCGATATATGTGGGCCCCTCGATGATTTAGTGATGACACCCTAAGCGGTTGGCCAAGCCGGGACTGAGTTGATGTGTTCAATTGTAGTCTGTTGTCAGTCGTCATAAATTGGAAATCGGGAAACAACACATGAACAGAGAGTATGATTAAAATCCATGTCTCAGTTCATACGATATCTAGAATGGAGGAATATATGATCCCTTACCTAAAAGATAGGTTGCTGATAAGATCAGAGTTCAACAACTTCTTTGAGAGCTACGATTGCTAATTGGATTGTACTTACATTATAGTTACTAGACTTATCCAAGTGGGAGACTGTTGGATTAGTGTTTAAGCCCATAACTATATTTGGTATCTACTTGACTCGGTTGTGCATGGTCCTTTTGGGTTGCCTTCACCAAAGCAACTTGATAGGATGATTTATGGAGAAAGAGGATTAATTATAATTTATTAATATATTATATGAATAATATATTAAAGAAGAAATCATATTGTTTAATTAATATTAGTCAAGAATTAATTTATAGTTAGTTTTGTGACTAAAAGATATTGATTAAACTTAGGGGACTGGAATTGTAATTACAAGATAATTACAATTGGGAAATGGATCACCTTGGAACATAGGTTAGACGAATTCTATGGGAAGCCCATAAGGAATTCGTCTAAGGGGTGTTCTAAAGGGAGTCCATGGACTGCTTAGGGCCTAAGTAGTCAAATTAGGGTTTCCTAGTTGAAAACCCTAATAGCCTCAGTATATAAAGACCCCTATGGCCCCAAAAACGTGGTGAACTCACTTGGAAGAGCCCTAGGACGTTTTTAGTGATCCTCCTCTCTCTCATAAGTCATTCTCTTGCTCTTGGTGTTTGTAAACCATCAGAGGAGTGACATTTGTGACTCTAAGCTCCAACGAAAGAAGATTGAAGAGATTCAAGCCATTCTACAAGAGGTAATCATCTAGATATGCTCTTATGTGATTATTTCGAAATGTATATGCTATATTAGGGTTCTTGAGCCTTGGATGAATTGCATGTAGAATAGAGAAACCTAGATCCAAGCATTAGGGTTTGCATGAGCACATAGGATGTTCTTTTGTATAAAACCCATCAAATAGCTGGAGCAACTTCTGCCCTACCTGGGCTATGAATACTCCCAAGACATAGTCTCCAATCCCGAAAGCGCAATAGAACGCACAATCAATTCGTGCGATACGATACAAGAGATGCAAGGCAAACTCAAAACCCTGGCAGTCCTTCCACTAACTGGCTCACCACCGAAGCCGGGACCAAACCCTTGTCCTTCCTCATGTGTGCTCATCCTCATCTGGCAAAGCAGCTATCCCCACTATCAGAGCATAACCAAGAATTCTCTTTCCCCTAAGATTCTTAGATTCTCCAAAACTTTCACTGATTCGAGTATGGATCATGTGCTTTTACTAGTACGGTCCTATACTACCTTCCACACTTATCCATGCTTTCCTTAACAATCCTCTTGAATCCTCTAAGTCACCTACTCCACCGGTGTACCAAATATCCGCTAACAGCAACACAATACCCACCAAATCAACTCCTAGGCTCCCCTAGGTTCCCAACCTCACCGAACCGCCCCACTAAGCTAATTGGAGCATACCTTAGGCTTTCCTAGGTTCCCAACCTCACCTTGCCATCAGCTGCTAAAGAACTCCCCATGATGCCAACCATTCACCTCTTGGATATCATTACATCCACTTAGTAGCTGAATCCAATCACTCAAGAGTTCAATAAAGCACAAAGAAAGCAGAATTCGTGAAGTAGCAATCTGATCAAAAGAACTATCATAGAACATTCAACCCACACACCACAACTCATGCTATCCACATCCATACATCCTCACTGCCGGCTACCTAATGCATGCAAATTATACATAGAACATGATCTAATAAACTATCGAATAATAGACTCTACCCTAGGACCACAGCCAGACAAGGAACAGGAAATAAGGCCAAATCAATTATTCTAAGGCTATAAGATCCTAACCATATACAATTTTAAAATCATACACTTAGCAATTACTATTACCAATAATCATTCTCATTCTAGCATGGCATCCATTATTCCCAAGGCTACAAGCACCACATATCAAGCCAATCTATTGTTGACTACTTAACTGACTACTCAACACTAGCATGCAAGTCTACCAGCTCATACAATATATAAAGGCATCTCTCCTAGCTCTAACTAGCATGCGCTTCTCAGATTCATAAATGAAGTCATAACAACTAACATATATGGGTATTATGGGGAAACTTAGTTAAGCTTGACTGATTGCATGCACAACACCCTTTCTTATCTTAGAAAACTTTTTTTTTCTAGAAAACGTTTTGCTTTTTGAAAACTTTATAGATCCTCAGTTTGAGTTCAGACTCACCCGAAAGTATGTCCAAATCCCTTATACCAAGGCTCTGATACCAACTTGTAACAACCCAAAAATCAAGGGTAAAAATTTCATTTTTAATATAGTCAAAACATAGATATCATTTATTCCAAACATTCCAAAACATCGCTAATTAAAACATTTATAAGAGTTCATCCCAATATCATTCATTACGAAAAATATGGGTGTGTGCGTTGCGATCAAGCCAGACCCTTTCTTTCCAAAGCGATGATACCTGAAACAATAAACAAAACTGTAAGCACGAAGCTTACTGAGTTCCCCAGAGCATACCCCACATAATCCACATAAACCATATCAATCACATATGCCATATCAATCATATAATCCATAACAATCATATAAGGGATCCATGGAAACCCTCAACGAGTCTTATACACATAATCACATAAATCAATCAACTACACAAGCCATGCATATAAACATATATGGAAGCTATGGAAACCCTCCAAGGTCTTACACCGGGTGCCACTAGAATCCCCACGTGGTCTTAGTCCACTGCCATGGGAACCCCCACATGGTCTCAACTACCTGCCATGGGAACCACCCACTACAAGAAAAAGGGGTATCAGAGACTGACATATTCAGTCTTTGATGGTTAATAATCAGTCTCTAATAAGAATCAGGGACTGATTTCGCTAGTCCTTATCTAGTCCCAGAAACCTAGTCCTAGATAGTGTTTTTTTTAATATCTGGGACTGAAAATCAGTCCTTAATATGTAATAGTGTCAAAGACGGATAATCAGTCCCTGATAATATCAAATTCAGTCTTAAATGTGTTTTCTTTAAATCCACGATTTCATATAAGATCAGTCCCTGATAATAACTTTTGGGGACTAAAAATCAGTCTTACATAGTACATCATTCAGTCTAGAATACGCTTCATTAAAATCCTTACTCAATTCATATCAGTCCTTGATAATATCTATTTAAGACTGAATATCATTCTCAAATGTTATCATCTTATGTCTCTAACCTGATTTTTATTGACTGCATATCAGTCTCATATACACTTTCATTCAGTCCCTAACCCGATTTTTTAGTTACCGTATGTCAGTCTCAGATACATTTTCATTCAGCCCCTAACCAGATTTTTCAGTAACTAATGTCAGTCTTAGATAGAATTTCATTTAGTCCTAACCTGGATTTTTAGTGACTGAATATCAGTCTCCAGATACAATGTCATTTGCTCCCTAACCTGATTTTCTAGTGACTGAATATTAGTCTCAAATATAATGTCATTCGGTCCCTAACCTGCTATTGTTTCAAACCAAAGTTTAGTCCTAAACTAACATTTATTGTGACTAATATAAACAATGCGCTTGTTAATACACCAAATGAACTAGTACTAGATAAATAAACCATAATTTAGACATCATATCCAAATTTAAAACAACAAACAAAAATGTCTAAGAAACTAGTCAATAACTAAACCATACGTGAAAGAAGTTCCAAATTTTAATAACCGGTCAAGAATTTTACGCTTGCTACGCTTGCTCTGATAGATCTGTTATGTCATCGTACGCACGAGCTTCATCTTCATCGGGTGGACATAATATGTTTTGAGAATCCGGGAACTTCGAGATAATAAACCGGAACATTTTTTCACATTTTTCCTCACTTTGTTTGATTTTTTGTTCATTTATTCGAACCTCCTCCTCAAGTGCAACAATCTTACTTTTCCTATCTTCTTCGTCTTTTGAGGATGATTGAGATGTTTCTGCGGTTGATAAGAGATGTATATCTTTTTTCCTCATAACAGGTCCACTTGAAGCCTCCCATCCAGATTGTAATGTTTTATGTTTGGCACAAATAATTTTAATGACTTTTTTCTCTATCGTATTCTATTTCTTGAGTAATGCTTGTTCCCGCTGAAACTAATTTGGCACATTCTTCCTCCTTGAGTTGGAGAATATTTTCCTAATACAACATAAAAACATATTATAATAACTTATAACACCAATATCAATGTATTATAACAATAAATAAATATTATTCAAGAAATCATTCTTACGTATTGAATGCGTGACTCATCATTTATCCATTTCTTTATAGGATCAAAATGTAACTTATGATATAACTCGATTGGGCTGGGGGCCATTTGAGTCTCTTTATTTGTCTGCAATAATAAAGATTAATATAAGTAAAGGTAAAAAATAAATTTTCTTGAATATATTAATTTAAATATGAATTAATTTGATAGTTAACCATGGCAAATTTGTGACTTGCTATCGATCTTGAGCCTCCTCTACTTGGAATAACAAGTTTTCCCCGATTATGTTTCATTTGTTCAGCATATTGCTACAAAATTTGAACTATACGTGGTTAATAATATATAAATAAGAGTTAATTACATAAAATGTGTATGTGCAAGATTGAGAGAATTTTGTTATATGTGTATACTTTTCTATATTTGACAGCGCATGTTTTATAACACTACAAGAAATAAAATAAGAATTCTAAGATCAAATTATAAGGTTTATAGAATTTAATAATTACCTTCGCTTTATCCGATTCCCAATAATCACACAAATAATCTCAATCTTCTTCGCTACGACAATCTGGCTTCATTTTAGATCTTGCAAATTGTGGATCTGTCATTCCTCCATTTTTCATCCAATAATCTTTGAAAATATTCGTGTGCTTTTCCATTGACTCCGCATTTGTTCGTCTACATACTCCATCAGAACTTTATCTTCGTGCGGTAATTCAAAATTTTCCTACATTTAATACATAAATTAAAATTGTATGTTATTAATTAAATTTTAATAATAAATTACTTCCATTTATGAATTTTAAATTTTAAGAAAAAAATGAATAGAGTTAGGAAAATGATATGTAACTTACACATAATCTGTTAATCATTTCTTCTTTATTTTCTTTTGCTACTTTCTCCCATGTATAGAATTCCATTTGACAAAAGCTCCGCATCACAATTCCAACCTCCGTTGCAAAAGATATTGTTGAATCCCCAATGTATTTCTTTGTATAGGTATCTCTTGTCAATGTAATTCGAGCATCAGGTTGTTTTTCCAAAATTTGTAATATTATAAATAAAAGAATAAATTGTCTACTATTACTTGGAACGACTTCCTCTGTGGCTAATAAAGCCGGTTGAGTATTTTCTCTAGAACCACTCCCTCCTGTTTTTGTAGTCACATAAGCGTGTAAATGTATAAACATAAGTGGAAAGAAAGAAAGAAACACAGAAAACACAGCTGGTCAGAGACATAAAAACAAGATACAGAGGCGGAACAGGTGAAGAACAAAACAGGGGAAAAATTTTCTGGGAAAATTTTCTTGTACTCCAAGCTTTGTTGAGAAAAATATGAATAAAACTTAATTAAAACATCATAGATACATATCCTATTCATACTAAACAAAAAATCCTAATCTAGCAAAAAAACTAAAAATACGATGGTTTTTCCCAAAATACCCCTGGGTGAAACCTGTCCTAGAGTTTGATTATTCCAACAGATGCCATGAAAGGATGTAACAGTTCTATGTTTATGATGTGAGGATAGATAGAGACAAAGAGATATAGACTATATTGAAGGAGATAATTAATAAAACAAACAAGGATTTGGTTTTCTTTCTAGTTTTCTTCCCTGACAATCACAGTGTAATTGTTGTTATTTTGTATAAGAAAGCATGGGTGTGTATGCATGGTGTGATGATCTTTAAAAACTAAAAAAAGATGCAAAAGAAGACATAGAAGTGGCTTTTATAAAATAAAAAAGAAAATGATATTTTATTCTATCTTCACTAAATTGTGTTAAGCATGGGTGTATATCCATTGTTTGATGATCTTTAATTGTAGTGTCCGATTTGGGAAAAGAATCCGTATTTTGGCAAACTACTGGCTTAGTTGTGTTAGAGACAGTTCCTTCACCAACAAGCAAATTTGATGTTGATTGAGGATTTTTTCTCGGACCACTTCCTCCTGCAGAAAGTAGAAAGTACATTTCCCGAACCCGAATAACAAGAAAATAGAATTACCCAACCGAATAACACCCATACATTGTGTAAGTTGTTATAAGGTTGTAAAAAGTACATTGTCCAAAATTTCAGATTTAAAGTTAAAAACACAAATCATGTCAAAAACAAAAATCTGAAATCCATTACATTTAAATTTTTCTTTAACTCAATTTTTAGTAAACAGTAAAAACATATAAGGTTTACCTGTTGCATCAACAGATGCCATAGCACGTTTACGTCGATGAAGCATACACAATTTTGGATCGAGTTCACCTTCACTTCCTTCACCTGATGACGTGATTGAAATTTGTCGAGGTTCTTTTATTACACACTTAGTACCTCCGAGATTAACAATCATCATCATCACTAGAAATATCCACATTTTATCTGCAAAGGATGTGATTTATAAACAAGTTAGTCAGGAGTACAATTATTTATATTCATCGTCTAAAAGTTTTAAATATTAACAAATTAAAAACACACCAATGAAGTAGAACTACAGTACAATTATCCATAATCATAGTAAATAAGTTTTAAAAATGTAACTAATTACAAAACACACCAACAAAGTAGAAAAAGATTACAATTATTCATATTCATCGTCTGAATCATCAAATAGGGCTACATTTGTTTCATTGTTATCATCTAAACCCTCTAAATCTTCAGGTTCCTCACTAATTTCTTTGGGGATAGTATCATAATCAATAAAACATCTAAACTGTCTTCAAAAGCTTCAACATCAACAATTTCCACAAACTCTTCTTCACCATTTTCTACATGAAACACAAAACTTTCACAATCTGATGTTTGAAATGGGGTTGTGTCCGAAGATGTCCCTACATGTTCGAACATATCCTATACATCCTCATTATGCGGAATATCCAATAAATGCCTATGTGGGCTTCTTTCTATGATTTTCCAACCCGAGTCACGCGTGGGATCGTTTATATAGAAAACTTGTTTTGCTTGATTTTCCAACACAAAAGGATCTTCGTCATAAGCTTTTTTGGTTGTATCTATAGATATGAAATGAGGTTCAAACATCACGTGCTTCCTTTTACGGTCGGTATCAAAACAAATGCATTTAAATAAAATAACTCGGTATCCTTTTATGAATGAAAATTCAAGGACTTCATCAACATATCCATAATAATCTTCTTCAACACCATTGTGAATTCCTACAGTTGTGACTCCACAACTTTGAGTCCTCCTATGATCATCTCGTGACTTAACAAGAAATTTAACTCCATTTACTATGTATCCACTATGTGATATAACTCGGTTATCTGGACCACGAGGTAGTGCATAT
Organism: Lactuca sativa; assembly: GCF_002870075.4. Lineage (NCBI taxonomy): Eukaryota > Viridiplantae > Streptophyta > Magnoliopsida > Asterales > Asteraceae > Lactuca > Lactuca sativa. The sequence goes on from NC_056627.2 coordinate 254,212,714, forward strand.
AACTCTTCGTTGATTTCCGATGAATTTTGCTCATACATTGTTCCTATCTGTTCACCATTTCCAAAAAAAGTAAGGGTAGGTTGATTGTTCTGACATGAGAAAATGATGTTGAATTACTCGTGATGAAAACCAAGATGGAAATGTAGATTGTTGTAATTCACTGAAATCTAGGGCTGCTTGATGTTGTCTTTTCAAGAAATTCAAGTGCTCACTATCAAGTGTAAGTAAGCTTTAAATACCTTGAGATACAAAAAAGTTAATTCACTATGAAAGGGAAAATGTACTTCAGGTACGGTTCAACTTGTGAACAATTAGTTAACATAAACCACAATGCTTTCTTTATTGAAATGTTTGAAAGCCTAACAGTTTCTCGCTTCCCAATTCCTCGGCCATTTAATATGAAAATATCTAATTTATAGTCTCGAACATCACTGAACATCACTGGTAGTTTCATCGTCATATCTACCTCGTTTATCTAATCTTGAATCAACACCACGTAAATAGTGTGAACAAAATATCAGAGCTTCTTCAACAACATAACCTTCTGCAATTCAACCTTCGGGTCTTGCTTTGTTTCTAACATATTTCTTTAAATGCCCGAGATACCTTTCAACTGGATACATCCACCTTGATTGTATAGGTCCTCCTAAAATAGCTTCTTGAGGTAGATGAACGCACAAGTGCATCATAACTGTAAAAAATAAGGGAGGAAATATGTGTTCAAGCTTGCAAAGAATCTTAAGTTTCTTTTCTTGCAAAGTTTCCAACTCTCTCACAAGTAATGTGGCTGAAGTTAGAATCTTGAAAAATTGAGACAACTCGGTCAATGTATCACGTATACGCTTATCTAAAAGCCCACGAACAACAATAGGGAGTATACGTGACATGAAGACATGATAATCATGTGATTTAAGCCCATATATCTTACTTTACTCGAGAATAACATTTTTACCCAAGTTTGCGGCATATCCATCAGGAAAACGCACAGACTTAACTAGATAAAAATTGTTTCCTTTCTATTGGAGTTAAGACATATGGAGCGGGCAGTTTAATCCAACGATCATTTTTCTTCACCAAGTGCAGATTCTTCCGTATTTTCATATCTTGAAGATCTCGGTGAGCTAGGTCAGTGTCTTTTGTCCTCTTTTCAATGTTCAATAAAGTTCCCAAGAAGTTCTCACCCACATTTTTTATAACATGCATGACATCAATGTTATGACGCATTAACAACTTACACCAGTATGGTAGTTCAAAGAATATGCTTTTTTTGACCAATTTAACTCACGTTCGCTCCTTCTACGTTTTTGGCCAATGTGAGACTGTTTCTTTCCATGTGGAAAGTAAGGGACATTTTCTAATTGGCGCAAGCAATTTTCTCCACTGATATGTTTGGGTGCAATCCTAGACTCTTTTTTCCCATTAAAATCTCGTGCATTCCTCCAAGGATGATCAGGGGGGAGAAATCGCCTATGACCTACATATGCTATTTTCTTTAGTATACGAATACTAGATGCATCTTTGTTGCATGTTGGGCATGCCAAGTACCTACTTGTGCTCCATCTAGAGAAGTAACCATATGCAGGAAAATCGGTTATTGTCCACATAAGTGCTGCACGCATGTTGAATGTACGTCCCGATTCAGGATCATATGTTTCAATACCGTTCTCCCATAGAAGTTTCAACTAATCTACCAGTGGACATAAATATACATCAATATCCTTTCCTGGTGAATCTTTTCCAGGAATCAACAAAGCCATCATAAATGAAGCATCAATCATAGACTTCGAAGGAGGCATATTGTACAATATAAGCACAACGGGCCACATACTATATGAAGTACTCATCGTCCCAAAAGGGTTGAAACCATCGCTCGCAAGACCTAGGCGTACATTTCTTGGTTCTATGGCAAAATCTGGGTAAATTGTATCAAAGTGCTTCCATGCTTTTCCGTCTGCTGGATACCTAAGAACTCCATCTTCTTTAGACATGTTGTGAGCGTGCCACTGCATGTCCTTTGCAGTATACCTAGAGGCATATAGTCGCTTAAGTCTACTTGTGATGGGAAAGTAACGCAAGACTTTGGTTGGAATCTTATTTTGACACATTTTATGGTCTACCCAACGACTAGCACCACAAATAGGACATGATTGTAATTCCAAATTTTCCTTCCAAAACAATGCACAATCATTCTTGCAAGCATGTATTGATTCGTATCCAAGTCCAAGAGTACGCAAATACTTTTTTGCCTCATAGTGGGATTTAGGGATTATTGTGTTCTTGAACGCCTCACTCAATAACTTCAGTATCATATCCATGGACACATTTGTCATTTTACATGTTACCTTTACGTGCATCAATCGTAATATAAATCTTAGTAAAGAGAAAGTATCACATCCTAGAAATAAAGGTTTCTCCCTATGAGCAAATAACTTGTCCACATTTGGATTACTATATCGATTATAAGACTCGGCCTCATCGTTGTCATCTACTCCTTCAATTTCAGCTCCCACATGAAACGCATCACCAAGTAAAGCATCAACACCATCATCTGATTCATTATCACTTTCATCATGCTCGTTGGTTATTTCATTTTATATGACTGCTGAAAGCCATGATGTATGATATGATTACAAACTACATCAGGTGCATGCTTTCTTACATTTAGACAACTTTTGCATGGACAGTGTGTACGGCCTTCACTATCAACGTAACCTTTAGCCATCTCCGCAAAAGCAATTGCCCCCTTCATGAACTTTGGATTGATCTTATTCGTGATTTTAGTCCAACTCTTGTCCATCTTACCTTAGTATGGAGTTGTTGAACTAAAAGGAACCAAAAAGAAGAAACATAAAAAACTACCATTAATGTTAAATAGATAAAATCTATTTACATGTTGATTTATGGAATGCAAAAAAGACTATTCTACCCTATGTTTATTTGATGTAAATTTCTTCAATAACCGGAGATATAACTGATGATTATGAGTTAATTACGTCTTGTAATGTATACATGAAGTCCGAGAGAGTGATGGAGTTTGTGTATTGTGTTATGTGGTCCCTTTGCATAAATCATGTGGCGTTGAATACATAAGTCTGGTAACTAGATGACTGAACACCATACAACTTAAACCTAGATAATTAATTTAGGTTGGCCATGGAGGCTTAGGTTTTAGTTTTTACTTCTTACATCTTACATCTGACCATTGGGGGCATATATCATAGAAAATAATAAGTAAACCCAATTTATAATATCAAATATATGGTCATTCAAAAGTCACTGTGGACATCTGCCCGACTCTTCAAGCACTAAATCCGCCCCTGTATTCAACCGTCTTCCACTAGCAGCGCTTATTTAGAAAAAGATAATCTGTATGCATGGTGGCATAGGGAGAGAGTTTTTATATAAGTGGTGTTGTTTTCAAAAGTAGCTGTCAAAATGGTGTTGTTTCAAAATGTAATGTAAAAATATGGTGATGGCCCCACCATTCCTCCATCTGTCCATAACAAATCAACCTTTAATATTTCATTTTTTAATCTTTTAAGTTTTATAAGATGTCATATTTATATTATATTAATTTTAAATTTATTTTTTAAATTGTTTTTGTCTTTAATATAATATATAAGTTATTTATTTACGGATCGTTAAATAACATAAAATTTTCATTTATATATTATATTATTATACGTTCCAAAATATTTACAAAATCAACTTCATAATACTTATATGTTATATAAGTATATATTTCATTTATAGCCCCTTAAAATATATATATATATATATATATATATATATATATATATATATATATATATATATATATATATATATATATAATTTTCATAAACAATTTATATTTTATACCATTGTTTTATTTTTATACATAAATTTTTATCTAGAATAGAAAAAAGTTGTCATAATTGAAAAAATTGACACCAACTTAGTCATAATTTTTATACATAGGGTGGCCCATACATTTAGTTGAACAGAATGAGAAAATTGAATGTAGAGTGTTGATATTGTGATTAATAAAAAGGCTTTACATTATGGACAAGATTGTTGAAAGTTAAGTTGCAATTAAATATTTGGTATTCTTAAGGGTTAATTTAGTAATTTGGTGGTTATAGAAATTATTGTTATGAGTGTCCTTGAAGCGATGTCATGTTTTCAATTTGCTTGATTCCTTTATAATGAGATTTTAATAGATGATAGATTACTTATCTGAGAACTAATTCTCAAAGATTATCACACAAAATAAACAAACATAAAAATCACAGCAGGACATGGACAGAAAAACATGATATAGAGGGAGGAACAAAACTAGGGAAAAATTTTCTGGGAAATTTTGCTTGTCCTCCAAGATTTGTTTAGAAAAACGTGAATAAAACTTAATTAAAACGTCATAGATAACATATCCTATTCATACTAAACCAAAACAAATCCAAATCTAACATAAAAATTAAAAATATGATGGTTTTACCCAAAATACCCCTGGGTGAAACCTGTCCTAGATATTGTGTTCATCAAACAAAGTTAACTATTAGTATTGATTATGTAATGGGTTTGGAATTGCTTTTACAGTTGGATTCTTTTTTATTGAAAAGAGGTCCTGTAGTTGCTAATGCTTTCTGTAATTTATTTAATAACCTTCATATTATACAACCTATATTTGTTGACAATTAATCAAATCTAAATGGGAAAAGATTTCTAACAGAAAAGAGTATCATCTTCAAGGCATAATCATATTCCAAATGAAGTCAATTCATATTATATGACCTGTATTTGTTGACAAATCATATCACACTTTTTGGAATTGACTTTCAATATGTTATTCCAAGCATAACCATATTCCAAATCAAATTCGATCAAATTAAAGCTACAAACAGTTAATGTTACCTTGAGTTGATGAATACTTCACAAAGCCCTTGACTCCTTGCAATCGCTAGTCTTCCTTCAATTTTGGTAAGGTATTGATAGGGTTTTGTGAGGCTGAATGTGATTGAATAACCGTACCATTAATCTATATCCATGCTCTCGGCAATTCCGGAAAAGATCGTGTTGATCTCGTATCCCATCCAAACCACAAGTGTGTTCCTCCTTATTTTCAATATGCATACTTTATTTGTTAGATTTTTTAATAATTTAGTACTCGTACTTTTCCAAAGAATTAAATGTTTTTATATTTTTTTAATTGAATTTCAATGTTTTTTTATTTCTGTTTTATACAAATTGCTATAAATTTTTGATTTTTACCATGTTTTTCAAATCGGACAGGACCGGCCGGTTCAATCGGGAACGGTCACGAACCCAGTTCTAAGAAGCCAAAAAATTGTTTGTCATGTGAACCGCTAAAAACTGGTAAGAACCGGTTAAACCTGTAAGAACCGTAAGAACTGGTAAAAAACAGAAATTTTAAAAATATTTATTATTTTTATTTTTTGTAATTTTGTATATAATTAAAATTAATAATAATGTAATTATGACATCATTCGGGTTTTCCGGTTTTTGAGACCGGTCCAATCAGTTAGACAAGTTGGACCATCGAACATGTAAGACCGCTGGTTCGGTCTACAATACGATTTTCAAAACCTTCTTTTTTAAGAGTAAATCACATAAATAGTCTATATGGTTTGTATTACTTTACACGTTTAGCTTCCAACATTTTCTATTCTAGCTTCGATCGTCCTCATTGTTTGTTTTTATTGAAGTCTCGGTTCATACCATATATTAAATGTCCTCATTGATTATTTATTATTTATATATTGTTAATAAATAAGAAATTGACCAAACTGCTCATCTTCCCATCACACCCTTCTTGAAAATGAACCCATGAGTAGCACAAACTAAAACACAAACTAATGCTCCATAGTTGGACCTTAAAGATGGTGGTTATATGTGTTGACGAGTGGTGGTTAATGGAAGTGAATGGAATAGATGGGATGATGTGGAGTGGAGGGCATGGGTGTCTCAAAGACTAAAATTCAATCCCTAATGATTTCTCTTCGAAGCCAAATGTGTTTAGTTTATCCAAGACTGAATTTCAGTCCCTAATAAGTTTCCTTCGAATTAGTATTCGTGACTGATTCATCAGTCTCTGATATATGACATCTATGACTAAATAATCATTCTTAAATACAAATATCTAGCCAATTATATGTGTTCATTCGAATGTCAAATAGTGCATGTCTATTAGAGACTGAAATTCAGTCTTTAAAAAGTTTCTCGTCTGTAGGATAAATTGGTGCAATTGTATCAATGACTGAACTTCAGTCCCTAATAAGTTTCTTACATAATCAAGACTGAAACAAGTCTATTAGTGACTGAAAATCAGTCCCTTATAACTTCCCCTCCAAAGTCAAAGTTGCGCTAAACTATTCATTGGCAATGAATGATGCTAAGGGGAGAGAAGAAATTTGGCAGATTTCGAAATTCTCCATCCCAATCTGCTTGAATAGATTTGAGTTTAGTGTTAAAATGTCATTCAACCATAGAAAGAAAGTGTTTAAAATTGGCGTAAACATCATATTTTTTATAAAGGATATATCCACATGTAACGAGGAAAATGATAAACGCAAAGTAAAAAGTAATTATGCCCATCCGAGGAGGTAATGGGGGCTGGACCCCACACATCACAAACCACCAAATCTAGAATGCAAGAACTTTTATAAGTAGACAATGGTAAAAATAGTTTTGAGGATTTTCGTATATGTCAAGCATTAAAAGGCGAACTCGAGTTTTTATGCAAAATAGGAAGAGAGTATTTAGATAACATTGAATTCAAAAGTTATGCATGTGGATGACCAAGCTGTTGATGCCATGTGTAGACAAGAGCACGAGCAATGTGTAGACAAGAGCACGAACAACTGTAAAAACACTTCTTGAAACCGGTTGAAAAGACGGAAGATGAAACAAGTAGATCACATGTTCACTTGGTCCCGTGAGGATGGTATTGCGTGAAATCTCATCCGTCATAACATAAAAACTATCATGAAATTCAAAGAAAAGATTATTATCAATGACAACATAAAAACTATCATGAAATTCAAAGAAAAGATTATTATCAATGACAAAATTGTTCAACAGAAAGAAGGTGAGGTTTGATTTGTGGAACATGAAGAATATTCGTTAAGGAAAAAGTTTTCTTCGGAGAATAAAAGTTAGTGGAACCAATATGTAAAATAGGTAAGCCGTTACCATTGCGAACATGGAGGGACTCATCACCATAGTATAGTATGGTTCAGCGGTGCCGATGCTAGAGTGGTTTGGTGCTACATGTTAGAGCCAGTATCAAGACGCCAAGGAACCAACTATTTAATCATGTAATCATGATTTAAAAAAAAAAAAAAGCCCATTCAATTCATTGAAGGCTGTGGGAACCTGTCGAGCAAGAAGGGTTGACTTTAATCCATTGTAGTCCTCACGTAAGACCTGCAATAACAAGCATGACAATGACTTTTTCTTTAAAGATTTCACCGATATTAGCCAAATCATCAGCTTAACCGGTTTTGTTTTCCCGACACTAACGTGTCACCCAAACACTTATCGGACAATCTCCACTATCGTGCATGCTCTTATGCCATCTTGGCATTGCATATAATGTGTTGGTTGATAGTTAAAGCGAGGGAAATAGGTGTTTGTATACAGTCATTTGTATTCTGTTTTTTTCAAAATAACAACACATCAAATTTGATCTAATGTTATATCTCAAGTTCTCTCACGGTTTTCATAATCCTGGTGTTAATTTTATATACACGATTTAGCATATCTGCTGAATATATACACACAAGGTACATTAATTTACGATTTTTTCGACAGAAGTAAGATATCTAGTGAAAATGTATCCTTTGTTCATTATCTACTTTTTGTGTTCCATTTTATCTTTGGCGGATTCTACCAAATTCTCCAACTCTGCCAAGTCTTGCTTCAGATCACCAACCTGCCCAGAAAGTATTTGTTAGCAAATGGAAGCTAAACATTGAACAGCTTGTTATTAATTAAGTACCTTGTGGAGGAAATTTTGGGTCATTCGAGCATCCTTTACAGTAACACTAGATACATGTTCTACCATCAGAGCAATTTCTCTCATTTCACCATTGTTTAGATTCTCTGCAACCTCTGCTGATAATTTTTCGGTTGTGGACGCAACTTTTTCTACCACCTCAGCCACTTCCTCAACCTCTTTAACAACCTCTTCCAGCTTATCTGAAATCATCATTATCTTCATTTGTTTTAGCATCTATTTATGCAAACAAAGATCAAAGACGTCATGTGGAAAGGATAACTAAATTATATTAAATGTACTTGCCTTCTAGCTTTAGAATGTTGTCCCATTTTTGCTTCCATGATGAGAAGAGCAAGGGCAAGATCGTGCCCAAAACCCATTTTACCCTGCACTATTACATTCTATACATTAGTTCTATGTTGATAGGATTATACTTGCTGCAAAATATCCAACTGCTATATACAAGTTCATTCATTATTTAGCAGAAAGTTGCATTTAATTGTAAAGAAGCTTTTTTAGAAATGGGACTGTAAAGAGGTGATGTGGGTTCTTATAAAAAAATAAAAAAAATAAAGCATTGTTTGTTTTGTTGGCTGTGTATGAAGGTCAAAGAGTGCATACCAATAAAAGATGCTAGGCTTTGGAGAAGCTGGATCAGACGGCAGAATATGTAAGGTATCTTCCTGTTCCCTACATTTTTCAGTTCAGAAAAAAAAGAACAAGTTCATGGTTTAAATATTAGCCTTTATATAAACGAAAAAAAAGGTAGAAAGGTGTTGAAATGCACATTTTAGACTCTGGTCTTTTTGTAGAATTGCCACGGGAAATGGTTAGGGCTTGATGCATTGAGTTACCAATGCCATACCCCATCTTGGAAAGCCTCATATCTCCGCTGATATGCTTGTGGGCCGGAACACCGATTGAGCTCCCCTGACTAACTCTATAGCGGCATATCAGCAAGGTGGCAAAGCTACGGACACCATAAGCTGTTGAAGAGCTTCTTGGATTCATGGCGCTGAAGTCAACTCCTCAAATGTAGAAAATATATGCTAAAAGGGTTTGGAAAGGCTAACGAAGTTATCTCTTAAGGAAGAAAATGCAATTTAGAATGGAACACAAAAGGGTATAGAAAATATGTTTTTAAGATATACAAACACGGCAAGAGATCTGGATGAGAATGATGATGCTTGCGAGGATTTGTTTTTTAGGTTTTGGTGACTTTTAAGCAATTAACGGAGTACATTGATTAACAAGCTATATGTTACTTGCAAGTTTTGAAGAAATAAAGGAGAACACCACTTAGTGTATTTTAAAAGTGTCCGCAGCTTTGCTCTAACTTATAAATTAATTTATAATTTAGGTTTTCAATAAGTTACTAGGACTATATTTCAGGGACTAAACGAAAAGATAGTTGCTAGTTAAATAATTAAGCTGATAAAAAAAATAGTAATTGGTCAAAATATTTGATAAACTAAAGTGAAATATATAAAATAACATAAAAAAAGAGAAATTAAATTATTTACTACATTTTATATCTATAAATATTTCAACCCATTAATATTATGGCACGTGTCATCATTCCACCATTCAATTTACTTTTATTTGATATATACTAAATGGACAAAAATTGCAAGAATGGTCCCTGTGGTTAGGTGGAAATTGCCACTTTGGGCCAAACAAGTTTTGACTAGCACTAATGGTCCAAAAGTTTCCATTTTGTTGTGAGTTTGGTCCAAAATGATTTAAAATGACGAATTTGCCCCTTTCTATTTGTTTTTTGCTTTTCTTTTTGTTATTTAATTATTTTCCAAACAAAAAAATAAAAAATAAAAAGAAGAAAGGAATCTCTCTCTCTCTCTCTTCTCTCTCTCTCTCTCTCCAGTTTAAAGAACGTCACCATCCTCACCTCTCCCCCAACCTTCACTCCCGCTGGGAAGCTTGAACACTACCGCCGGAAAAAGATAAACGACACCATATCGAAGCTCTGGCAGCAAAACCCTAACCCTAAAAGTTTCAGGTGGCGGCATACAGATCGAAACTAAGGTTTCCAGTAGCGGCGACCTCTAAAAACCCTAAGATTTAAAGAAAAGAGAATGGCGATAACCTCTAAAAACCATAAGGTCTCATTCTTTCCTTCTTCAAACTCGATTGAAGCTCACCCGAGGGTCATTTGGCGTTCTTTCCTTCTTCAAACTCGATTAAAGCTCACCTGAGGGTCATTTGACGGAGCCAGGAGAGTCCAGAGACGATGGGGATGGTTGGAAATGGTGGTGAAGGGGGCGGCAGTAGGTTTTTTCAGGGGTTGCCAATGGTTTGGTCTTCATCGTTGTGCTTTGGTCTGTAAAGATGAAGCTCTTTGATTCTCAGGAGGAGGCAGATCTGAAACCCCCATTTACAAACCTTTGTTTCAGAGTTAGAACAACAATTAGGGTTCTCCCCTCTCTATCTCACAGAAGCTCGTCTGAAAACCATTGGATCTTGCTGTGATACAGATTAATGGGCAAAGTTGCTTTTGATAATGGAGATTACAATTAGGGTTTCTTTTTTCTGCATATCCTTAAGAAGAAGAGGACAATGAAGATATGGGGTTTGTAATGAAGATATAGAGAGAGAGAGAGAGAGAGAGAGAGAGACGGGTGGGAGAGAGAGAGTTTAAGAGAGAGAGAGAGAGATTTTTTCTTTTTCTTTTAATTATGAAACTATTTAAATAAATAAATAAACTAAAAAAAATAAAAACAAAGGGCAAAATGGTCATTATAAAAGAATTTAAAGTAAATTGGACCAAAGTGGCAAGAAAATGAATACCTGTGGACCATGAGTGCTAGTCCAAACCTGTTTCGCCCAAAGTGGCAAATTCAACCTAACCACAGGGACCATTCTTGCAATTTTGTCTACTAGATGTAAGATCCATGTATTACACAGGTTGATTTAAAAAAAAATTAAAATTAAATTAAAATGTAAACATAAAATATTTTTTAATATACAACTTTAAAATAAGAAAGGAAAAACCGTACTTATTGCAATTTAATATCATATATATATATATATATATATATATATATATATATATATATATATATATATATATGATATTTAATACTTTACATATATACGTATATGATTTTAATTTTAAAAATTAAAACAAATCAAAAATTGACAAGTGGATAATATTTATTTCAAAAATACCACAAAATGACAAGTGTCAAAACTTATAAGAAATTGACATGTGGCAAAAAAAAGCTTTCATTTATTAAGGAAGATTCATAATATACTCTTAATGAGATAGTAAATTAAATATAGAATGGTGACACATATCATAATTTTAATGGATAGGAATATTTATAGGCATAAAAGGTAGAGGCAATTTAATTTCTCTTTATTTAGTGAGCTCATTAAAAATTAAATCCATTTCCTTTTATATAATTCTTCCTATTTTCCAAATAATAGTATGTAATGTAACATATAATTCCTTGTATTTTCCAAATAAAACAATTATTTACATATATTTTTGGATATCGATTATCTTACAAAATATCTATTACTATGATTATACTGAAAAAACTATTAAGGTGAGCAATATACCAACAAAAAAATTCATAATCCCGCCGTAAAAAAAAAGAAAAAAAAAATAGTTGAATATTAATTAAAATCCAACAGTAACTTTCCTCTTATGTCTAACTATAATAGTATTATACATGATTAAGTATAAACTTATAACGTTTTTCAAACTAAAGCATTATCAAACACGTGCCTGAATCTAGGACATAAACAATAAAACACCAAACCCATGTCATAAGGAGGAAATACTGCTAGAACCACAAAACAATGTACGAACAAATTGTATGCACACATCCTTGATGAAACTATACATGTCTAATGTGAAATAAATGAACAAAATAAATCTATATGGTGAAAAAACACTTGGTGTATGAAACTAAAATAGTCATACAATAAATAACAACCCACTTTTATTTCTTTGGGTTACATTATTATGCAAGCCACAGAACTCCATGCTTTTACGAATCAGCAACTTCTATAAGCTATAAATATGGACACCAAGCCATTTAACACATAATTAAAATTTTCTCTTTAAATACAACCTTTAATTACTTGGGAATGTACCAGACTTTGCTAGATGTGGATACTCCTTTGTTTTTAACACCAAATGGCTTTAGTCAAGTGTAGTAATTTCCACAAAGAATGGAATAGAAGTGAACATTTCATTATGTAAAAGTCAAGAAAAACACAAACATTAGAACCTCAGCCTATAGCCAAAAGATATAAATTTAATGGTGGTATTGATAAAGAAATACCAGGAACAGCTTTTAATATCGTTCCAACGCAATTTCTTTTTTTTTTTTTTTTTTTTGCTTGACAGCAGGCCAAAATAGCATATTTTTCCGTTGAATTATAAAAAATAGAAAGAAGAAAATAATTTTAGTGAACAACGGATATGATGCTAATGATGAAATTTATTAACAAAGTTTATTTCATCAAATAATTATCAATTTTTATTAGCACCATCACAATGTCAAACCTTAGCGGTGCTAGAACATTGACAACCACCAAAGTGGTGGTGGTTGTAAAAAGGTGCAGTGACTCGGGAGCCAGTTACATACATATCTTCCATTTGAAACAAATTCACAATATTACCATTCTACTTTCCTGGCATATACAAAAATAAAAAATTAAGGTCATCATTTTGTTTGCACTTCGTGATTAATAACATATATGTAACATCCCGATGTTCAGGTACTTCTAAATTTACCCCTTCAAATTTATTATATGTCAAATTTGTCCCTACGTCCAAGAATTATGCTTTGAAGCCCTAGTGGCAATTTCGTAATTTGGGCAGAAGGAGTACATCAAGGGTACATGTGTGTACGATGAGCGTACTAGGGCGCACCCTAGTACACTGGGCATATACTTATATATGTTGGGCGTACTAATGTCAAGAGGAAACCCTAATTTTTAGGGTTTGGGTGGTATTTAAGCAACGTTGTGGCTCATTTCTCCCCACCTTTTCAGCCTCCACGTCCTTTGAGACGTTTTTGCAAACCCTAGCCCCTTTAGTGTGTGTTTTGAGCTCAAGAGTGTGTTGTTGGTGTGTTAAAGGAAGAAGAAGTTGCATCAAGAAGCCTTGAAGTGGAAGCATGATTGTGGATCTTGGAACTTAGCCTTCTTAAGAAGCGTCACATGATATAAAGTCTATACCTTGATGTCTTGGTTGTTAGATCCTATTTTTAGGGTGTTTTATGTTGTTTTTCTTGTCCCAAAGGTCCCATATTATGCATGGTTGGTTATGGTCATTTTGAGCTATCCGTCGAGACCCTAGGATGGGTCCTAAGCCATAAAAATGAGGTCGCAATTGCTAGAATTGTTTCATGCATCTTGTAGAAGGTCTTAATGGATTATGACCTTATGTTGAGCAATTTGTGGACTTGTAAAGTCATAAAGTTGGAAAATTTATGACCTTAGGGTGCTTTTGGACTGTAGATATGAAGTATGATCTTGAGTGCTTAAGCCATTAAACACTTAATAAAGTTTTTGGGGTTGTGAGGTTACACCCCGCGTACATGGGAGTACCCCCCGCATACTTGGTCAACCTCCACGATAGTGGTCTTCTGTAAGGCTTTGTGTACGCTAAGCGTACCTCCGGGGTCCACCCCGCATACTCACATGGGTCAGCCCTTGTTGAGTTGACTCGGTTGAGTTGACTTGGCCGGGTTGACTCTGTTGACTTAGTGGGTTTGACCAATTGACCTTGACCAAATTTGACCTTGAGGGTATTTTAGGATTTTAATGGAATTTGTAGCACCCCGGTTCCTGGTATGCATTTCATTCAAGTATTTTTCACAATTTGGACTAAGACTCAGTGAGTTGATAGCCCAACTCGTCGAGTAGTAGCGACTTGGACCCGACGGTTAAGTGGCGGACTCATCGAGTCGGCAGCATGACTAGACGAGTAGACTCTGGCTGGAAAAAAAACCCTAATCCAAGGGTTTGCACCCTATTTAAACGTCTTATTCAGCCTCCCTCGTCCCTTATGCTCTCAGAACCCCCCTCACATCAAACCCTAATCGTCCTTGGTGAAGATCTAAGGCCTTTTTGGTGATTCTTAGTGGTTTGTGGTGGCACGAAGGAAGGAGAAGCTTGAGGAACCAAGAGGTTGGCCAGAGGAGTCAAACTTGTGCATCATCTACAATTCTTGGAAGGTATAAAGTCGACACCTTGCTCCTTCTTGTTTTAGATCCCTTTTTGGGGAGATTTAGGGCTTTTATAAGCCATTCTTGATGACCAACCATGATTACAAGCATGGTGGGGGTTAAGGTTTTAGATCCAGGCTCATTAAAGGGTTAGAAGGCGCAAAGGGACTGCCTTTGCACCCATGGAAAGCCCCATGCAACTCAAGAGCTTCTTTTAGGGTCTTTTTAGCTCATAATCCCATGCATGCACGTAAAGTTCATAAATTTACGTGCTAGATTGATCTTAGGAACCTAGATCTATCATTTGGACAAGTGTTGTACATCAGAAAACGAGAAATGAGACTTGGACAACCTCGACTCGGCGAGTTGTTCTTGGGACTCGGCAAGTCCGAGGCTTGACTCCCCTTTTCTTGTTAGGGTTCAAAGGAACCCAGTGAGTGTTAGAATGGTCTTAAAAGGGTCCGGGGAGTGACCCAACGCATTGGACTTAGCCATAGACCTGGAGTTCATAGGACTCAACGAGTGTATGAGCAGACTCGGCGAATCCAAGGCAATCTCCCAACTTTTGAAGATGAACTCGACGAGTTGTTCATACAACTCGGCGAGTCAAGGACAAAACTTGTTTGTAGGACGAGGATGAACTCGACGAGTTTTTCATACAAACTGGTGAGTCGGATGAAGGTTCATTCGAGGTTGTTTTAGAAGGAGAACTCGTCGAGTCATTGCTAAACTCGACGAGTAGAAGCATGAAGAAGGACGGGTGAAGAGTAGGGACTCGACGAGTTGGAGGCCCAACTCGGTGAGTCAGGTCAACTGGAAGTTGACTTTGACTTTGACTTGGTCATGGGTAAAATGGTCATTTTACCCTAAGAACAATTATCAGTGTCTAACTAATTGTTTTATGGGAATTATAGCCGAAGGATCACCGAAGCAGCAATCAGAAACCTGTCGATCAGCTTTTCAGCAGTCAGCCTTACGAGGTGTTACCTTCCAGTAGGGGTGGGTCTAAGGCACCAATGTCAGCCCACCAGTAGGTGATTATGGTTGAGATGGTTATCTTTGTGATAATTGTCTAGTTGCTATATCTGTTTTGAGTATGTGTTAAATAGTAGTAGGGCACACTAGCCCTTGTTACCAGTTGAAAGATACCGAGGACGATTATCGGTTGAAAGATACCGAAGGGGTGGATAAAACTCATGCATGTATAGTAGTATGATTATGATATGTCATTATGTGACTCAGTATGCTTATGTATGTTATTATAAAACCAATATGTTTATGACCTATAATATGTGATAGGGATAGGGGTTAAATAGTCCCTAGATACCGGTTGAAAGATACCAAAGGGGAGGTTAGTTCCCAGATACCAGTTGAAAGATACCGAAGAGGAGAGTAGCTGCCGGTTACCGGTTGAAAGATACCGAAGGGGAGGATAGTTCCCGGTTACCGGTTGAAAGATACTGAAGGGGAGGGTAGCTCCCGGTTACCGGTTTAAAGATACCGATGATTATGTGCTATGGGTATGATGGGGGAATTCACTAAGCTTCGTGCTTACAATTTCAGTTTTGGTTTCAGGTACCTCTTCGTCTAAGGAGAAGGAGCCGGCAGTGTAGCAACGCATCACACACACATGTTTTCCGCATGGGCCTTCCTGGGAATGTACTCTGATTTACTTTACTTTTGACAAAATGGTTTTATGGGGACATGTTTTGGATTATTGAGAAATTGGTTGTGACATGAGATATCATTATGAATATTTTTATACCGATGGTTTTATGTTATAATTTATTTAAAAATGAAATTTTTGGTCTTCAATTTTGGGATGTTACAGAATTGGTCATTTGGTGGAAATGGGTATCATTTAGAGAGATGAGATTCGGAGTCGGGCCTCATCAGTTTTGTTCAGTTTGCGAGGTGAGTTTCCTCACTGTACTTTTGAGACAAAGGTTCTAAGGCCGACCCCTTTGGATTTTTATCATGGTTTATCGTATGCTTGTATGTTGTAGTGGTCTGTTAGATCTGTATCCTGGTAAATAGGATGATGTTATGCTTAGTGATCTATTAGACCTGTATGAATGTTTGTATATGCTAGCTAGGTTTTGATATGGTATATGTTGATATGTGATGGTATGTTGGGTTGATGCGGTCCTGCTATGTGCTCAAGGCCAAGAGACCCAGGGCGTCCCAGATAGACTGCAGGCTGGTAGGGCATACCACTTAGGCCGAAGGCCTAGAGAACGTTCCAGATATGCTGAAGGCCCAATGAGGCGTACTAGTCATGCTAAAGGTTATGTGAGCGTACCAGATAGACTACATGCCAGTGGGGCATTCCAGCCACACTGAAAGCTCTGTATGCATGTTGTTTGCTGTTATTATTATGATTATATGTTATGATGGTACTTTGGGGAAATTCACTAAGCTTTAGGCTTACAGTTTTAGGTTATGTTTCAAGTACCTCAGATGATCGCGAGAAGGCGAAGGCGTGATCATGCGCCTCCTCGTGTTTTGATTTAT
Source organism: Lactuca sativa (assembly GCF_002870075.4). NCBI lineage: Eukaryota > Viridiplantae > Streptophyta > Magnoliopsida > Asterales > Asteraceae > Lactuca > Lactuca sativa. Next base: position 254,229,433 of record NC_056627.2, read on the forward strand.
GATTTTGGGAAAACCCTAATATTAAACATGTTTTGAAAACTAAATTGTAGACAATGATGATTTGTGGATTGGTTTTAAAAGTTTAAAATTTTCATGAATTTTATGGATGTTACAAGTTCGTATCAGAGCCTTGGTTTGAGTGAATTGGAGGAACACTCGTGTGAATCTAGTCTCAAAGTAAGGAAAAGTATTTTTAAAACAGTTTTCCAATGGTTTTCAAAATAATCAAGGAGGATGCGATGTGTACGACCAGCCAGAGCCAATAAGTAGACCCTAAATTAATACACAGTTAATTGAGATTATGTTATGATATGTTAGAACAACATGCTAGTAATAGGATAGGGATCTTCAGGAACTGTATGATAGAATTGCCTGATATATGATGTCTTATCTCTTATAGAATCCTTGATCAATTATTGTATGACTCGTTCACGTGTGAACTAGCGATTGAATGAATACGCTAAGTCACATGCTACATGGTTTAAACGATCTTAGGATAATGGATTTGGTCCTGTTGTGCAGTTCTTGTCCGAGTCCAACCTTTGTAGGATTGAATCTTTTAGTCTAAGATTGTTTAAACTGTGTGGCATGTAATTGTATTCATGCGATAGTTATCTAGCACCAACGGAGGGTCGTGTGGTAGTTAGTGGTAGGATGAGTTGTATGGGGTTAGCCGGCCAGTATCGAGATGTGTATCTTTCCTCTAGGGTGTGAGGATTTTGTGTGGGCGTATGCTAGTATGTATTGTTAGGGGTGTTGTGATGATCCTTGAGACAAATATGGATAGGTGTGGAAGGTAGTATGGCCCCGTACTACTGAAAGCACATGACCTATACGCGTAACAAGGAAGTCACAACCCCTAGGGCTTTGTTGGGACTTGGTTCCCCTGTTATGATATGTGTGTTATCTGATATCACCCTGGTATATTTTCAGTATGGTGACGACGAGTCGATTTGAGACTGGATCCGAATCGGGATTGGGAGATGGCAGTCAGGGTGGGCCAACTATATCTGAGGACAAGATTAAGGAGATTATCCATGGGGAGGTTGTGGTTATTGTCTGGGGCATACACAAGAGAGTTTTGGGTCTATCAAGACCACGATGATGGAGTTCTTTGATGATAGATATGTTGTTTTGTCTGAGGCTGCTACTGTTGCAGCCGCCGTGGCCATCGCGGCTGCAGGGATTGGTGTTGGGCGGGTTTTTTAGCATCGGGACTTCGATAATATGAAGCCCCCAGTCCAGGAAACAATCATAGAAATGAGGTGACTATCTAATGTTGATGGATGCTTTTTCACCTGCTCTTACCCAGCTGACCAGAAGGTGAGGTGGGATCTGAACCTTCTGAGGTCCGGAGCAAAGGATTAGTGGAGACTTATTACGGGATCATATATATTCTGCTAAGCAGAGAGCTGTTGTATCTTTAGAGTAGTTATCAGAGATGTTTCATACTAGATATATGTCATGGGTGGAGCGTGAGAGGTTGGCCCAGGAATTTTCGGACCTGAGGTAGGGGACTGAGTCAGTGACAGAGATCATCAGGATGTTTACGGAGAGGGCCATGTTTTACCCTGAGTTTGCTTCTAAGCAGGCTCAGATGAACCGTTACTTGAGCATGCTCAAGATGGATATCAGGCAGTTCGTTTCCACCCAACGATATGATTCTTTGTTGGAGATGCAGGAGGCCGCCATGCGGCGTGAGATTGAGATAGAGCTTCAGACGAGAGAGCAGTCACCGACCCCAACGCAGTCGCAGCTAGCCCCGAAGAAGTTCAAAGTTGTTGATTCTAGATTTGGGAGCCAGAGAGGCCACACTTGTGGGAAGTGCGGTAAGGTTCAAGACGGGGCTTTTCGATCAGAACGTGTGTGCCACAAATGTGGCAAAGAGGGGCATTATATGAGGGATTGTCGTCAGCCGGCCCCAGCTCCGAGTTCTAGGATTTGCTATCATTGTGATCAGGTTGGCGATGTGAAGGTCAACTGTCCATTGCTCGCCACCAAGCCGGAGTAAGCCCCGATGCCATCTACTTTGAGGATCACCGATGGGTGCCAGGGGAGGGTGGAGCTCCGAGGGCTCGAGGCCAAGCTTTTTATATCAATATCGAGGAGGCCAGAGTAGCTGCAGATGTTGTGACTAGTATGTTTCTATCCATTATCTTGTTGATTATGTTTTGTGTTATGCTTATATATGTGCCTCTGTTAGGTACATTCCTAGTGAACTCTTTTCCTGCTCTTGTGTTGTTTGACTCGGGTGTGATTCGGTCCTTTGTATCTTGTTCGTTTAATAGAGAGTTTGATACACCTGTTGGGGAAGTAGAGTGTCCATTGCGGGTTTCTATCGCCAATGAACACGGGGTTTCTGCGTCATCAGTGTATCAAGGTTGTGTATTGGAGATCTTCGGGGTACCTTATCCGATAGATCTGATCCCTATTCCCATGGGGGATGTTTTCGTGATTATGGGTATGGATCGGTTGAGCCAGTTTGGTGCCATGATTGATTGTGAGGGCCGGTGAGTGATAGTTCGTACCCCAAGTGGGGGAGAACGGGTTATCTATGGATAGGGCACCAGGATGGGTTTAGGGTTTTGATCGGCTGCCAAGGCTCGTCATTATATTTAGCATGGGTGTGTGGGCTACTTGGCTTATGTGGTGGATACGTGTGTTGGGGATCAGATCTCGGTTTCATAGTTTTCAGGGAGTTTGTAGATGTATTCCTATACAAGTTTCCCGGTTTACCTCCCGAGAGGCAGGTCGAGTTTAGGATCGAACTTGTGCCAGGTGCGGCCCCAATTTCCAAGGCGCCATACCATTTGGCACCACCTGAGATGCAGGAGTTATCATCCCAGCTGCAGGAAATGCTAGGCAAGCAGTTCATCAGGCCGAGCAGTTCTCCGTAGGGAGCGTCGATATTGTTCGTCAAGAAGAATGATGGTTCACACCGGATGTGCATTGATTACCGGGAGTTAAACAAGTTAACGGTGAATAACCATTATCCCCTTCCGCGGATTGATGAACTCTTCGATCAGTTGTAGGGTGTATCTTTTTTCTCCAAGATAGATATGAGGTATAGGTGTCATTAGGTTAGAGTGAGAGAGGAGGACGTGGAGAAGACCTCGTTCTGGACTCGTTATGGGCATTACTAGTTCGTGGTGATGCCATTTGGGCTCACCAATGCACCTGAGGTGTTTATGGATTTGATGAATCGGGTATGTAGGCTCATGATCGATTGTTCCATTATTGTGTTTATTGATGATATCTTGGTGTACTCCAAGACCAGTGAGCAACATGAGGAGCATCTTCGCGAGCTTCTGGGGGTTTTGAGGTGACAAAGGCTTTATGCTTAAGTTCTCGAAGTGTGAGTTTTGTTTACAAGAGGTTCAGTTCCGTGGGCACCTTGTTAACCAGGATAGGATTTTGGTCGATCCGGCCAAGATGGAGGCCGTGATGCAGTGGGAGGTTCCGAAATCTCCCTCGGATATCAGGAGTTTCTTGGGTTTGGCAGGATACTATTGGAGATTTATTCAGGATTTCTCCAAGATTGTGATACCCCGCACTCATTTAACGAGGAAAGGGGTGGATTTCCGATGGGACCTTGAGCAACAGTCAACATTTGAGACTCTTAGACAGAGATTATGTGAGGCCCCGGTATTGACCCTCCCGGAGGGAATTGAGGACTTTGTGGTATTATGTGATGCATCCATCACATCTTTGGGGGCAATCCTCCTGCAGAGAGGACGGGTGATTGCTTATGCTTCGCGGAAGATGAATCTGCATGAGACGCGATATCCCACCCATGATATGGAGTTAGGGTAGTGGTTTTTGCCCTCAAGATTTGGAGACACTATCTGTATGGGTTCTGTTCACTATCTACACAAATCACAAGAGTCTGAGGCATATTATGGACCATCCGAACCTGAACATGAGGCAGCTCTGGTGGCTGGACGTAGTCAAGGATTATGACTGCGAGATCCTTTACCATCCAAGTAAAGAGAATGTGGTGGCGGATGATTTGAGGCGTAAGTCGGATGGATCTTCGGATAGGGAGATGTGTGTGAGGATATAAGTGGATTCCCCGCTTTTGGGATTGATCGGGGAGGCTCAGGTCAAGGGTGTTCGGAAAAATAATTGGAAGAAAGAGAGGATCAGGGGTAAGATTGGCAGATTTGTCTCAGATAGCAGTGGGTTGTTGAACCGATGTGGACGGGTGTGGGTTCTGATGTATGGTGGGTTCAGACAGATTGTGCTAGAGGATCAAGGGTAAGATTGGCATATTTGTTTCAGATAGTCGTGGGTTGTTGACCCGATGTGGATAGGTCTGGGTTCCGATGTATGGTAGGGTCAGACATATTATGCTAGAGGAGGCTCATAAGTCTCATTTTTCTATTCATCCGGGGGCCACCAAGATATACCGGGATTTGAGATTGAGCTATTAGTGGTCGTGTATGAAAAGAGAGATAGCATGGTATGTGGAGAGGTCCATGACTTGCAGGATGATCAAGGTTGACCATCACATGCCGCATGGCAAGCTGCAGTCTCTAGAGGTTCCCATGTGTAAATGGGAGGAGATTTCGATGGATTTTATCACCAAATTACCGAATACGACAAAGGGTTTTAATTCTATCTTGGTCATCGTGGATCGATTGACCAAGAGTGCCCACTTTTTGGTGATTCGAGAGAGTTCTTTGGACGATAAGCTGGCCAATGTGTATGTCTGCAAGATCGTTGCTCACCATGGGGTTCCGGTCTCCATTGTTTCATACCGTAATGTTTGGTTCACCTCCCGTTTTTTGCAGAAGTTCCATGATGAACCGGGCACGAGGTTGCACTTCAGCACTGCTTATCATCCGCAAACCGATGGCTAGAGTGAACGGACGATACAGACCCTGGAGGATATGTTGCAGGCCTATGTTATCGATTTTGGTGGGAGTTGGGACTCCTACCTACCCCTTGCGGAGTTTTCCTACAACAACATTTATCACTACAAAATTGGTGCTCCGAATTTCGAGCTCTTATAAGGGCGGAGATGTCGTTCCTTGATTTGTTGGGGAAAAGTTGGTCACAGCTTATGGGGTGGACCGAAGTGGTCCTTCAGACAACAGAGCTGATTCAGCAGATTAGGCAGAGACTGCAGAACACTCAGAGTCGATGGAAGAGCTATGCCGACCGGCGTCGATCCGAGTTGGAGTTTCAGGTCGGCGACATGGTATTATTGAAGGTCTCACCTTGGAAAGGTGTGATACTCCTCAGGAATATGGGGAAGTGGGCCCCCAATATATTGGGCCTTTTCAGGAAATTTCCAGGGTTGGCAAGGTTGCTTATAGATTAGATCTTCTCGAGGAGCTCAGTCAGATTCACAACACTTTCCATGTTTCGCAGTTGCGAAAGTGTGTATTGGATGAGGATGAAGTGGTTTCCTTGGATGATATTCAGTTTGATGAACGCCTGAACTATGTCGACAGGCTGGTGCCTATCCTGGAAAGGAAGATGAAGGTTTTTCGTAACAAGGAATTACCTTTGGTAAAGGTACGATGGCATCACCGGAGGGGCTCCGAATGGACTTGGGAGCCGGAGGCTGAGATGCAGGAGCATTATCTAGATTTGTTCACCATAGTTTCGATGAAGTCAAGTTCAAGTGGGGGAGAATTGTAACATCCTGATGTTCAGGTACTTCTAAGTTTACCCCTTTAAGTTTATTATATGTCAAATTGGTCCCTAAGTCCAAGAGGAGTACGCTAAGCGTAGATGTGTGTACGCTGAGTGTACTAGGGTGCAACCTAGTACGTTGGGTGTACACTTATGTACGTTGGGCGTACTAATGTCAGGAGGAAACCCTATTTTTTGGGGTTTGGGTGGTATTTAAGCAACGTTATGGCTCATTTCTCCCCACCTTTTCAGCCTCCACATCCTTTGAGAAGTTGCATCAAGAAGCCTTGACGTGGAAGCAAGCTTGTGAATCTGGGATCTTAGCCTTCTTGAGAAGCTCCAGGAGGTATAAAGTGTATACATTGATGTCTTAGTTGTTAGATCCCATTTTTGGGGTGTTTTATGTTGTTTTTCTTGTGCCGAAGGTCCCATATTGTGCATCGTGGTTATGGTCGTTTTGACTTGTCCTTCCAGACCCTAGGAAGGGTCCTAAGACATAAAAATGAGGTCCCAATTGCTAGAATTGTTTCATGGAGCTTGTTGAAGGTCTTAACGGATTAAGACCTTGTGTCGAGCACTTTGTGGACTTGTAAAGTCATAAAGTTGGAAACTTTATGATTCTAGGGTGCTTTTGGATCGTAGATCTGAAGTATAGGCTTGAGTGCTTAAGCCATTAAGCACTTAATGAAGTTTTTGGGGTTGCAAGGTTAGGCCCCGCGTACGTGGGAGTACGTCCCGTGTACTCGATCAACCACCCCAATGGTGGTCTTCTTCGAGGCTTCGCGTACACTAAGAGTACCTCTGGGCTACTCCCCGCGTACTTGCATGGGTCAGCCCTTGTTGTATTGACTCGGCTGGGTTGACTCGATTGAATCAGTGGGTTGACCAGTTGAATTTGACCAAGTTTGAACAACTTTGAACAAGTTTGACCTTGAGGGTATTTTGGGTATTTTTGGATTTTAATGGAATTGGTCATTTGGTGGAAATAGGTATCATTTAGAGTGTTGAGATTCGGAGTCAGGCCTCATTAGTTCTCTTCATTTTGCGAGGTGAGTTTCCTCACTGTACTTTTGGGTCGAAGGCACCAAGGCCGACCCCTTTGGATTGTTATCCTGGTTTATCGCATGCTTGTATGTTGTAGTGATCTGTTAGATCTGTATCCTGCTATATATATATTGATTCTATGCTTAATGATTTGTTAGATCTGTATGACTATCTATATATGCTAGCTAGGGTTTGATATGGTATATGTTGATATGTGATGGTATGTTGGGTTGAGGCGGTCCTGCTATGTGCTCAAGGACAAGAGACCAGGGAATTGCGGATAGCCTGTAGGCTGGTAGGGCGTACCAGTTAGGCCAAAGGCCTGGAGAATGTTCCAGATAGGCTGAAGGCCCAGTGAGGCGTACAGTCATGCTGAAGGTTCTGTGAGCATACCAGATAGACTGTATGCCAGTGGGGCGTTCCAGTTACACTGAAGGCTCTGTATGCGTGTTGTTTGCTATTATTATTATGATTATGTGTTGTGATGGTACTTTGGGGAATATTCACTCAACTTTGGGCTTAAAGTTTTGGGTTATGTTTCAGGTACCTCAGATGATCATGGGAATGCGAAGGCGTGATCGTGCACCTACTCATGTTTTAATTTATGATTTTGGGAAAGCTCTTATATTAAAAATGTTTTGAAAACTAAATTGTAAACAATGATGATTTGTAGATTGGTTTTAAAGTTTAATTTTTTCATGAATTTTATGGATGTTACAATATATAAAAAGAGTGAGATGAAACTTGATGCTAAATCACTTAAGTGCTCTATAAGTTCTCTAGCAGCATCAGGATTCACTTCAAGTTTAAGAGGTTGAAAGCAAAAATCTCCAAAAAAAGCTTATTAAAAAACATATAGTTCTATAAAGATTAAAAATAAGAAATGTCAGTCATTCACAAGTAAATGTCGAATTAGAATGAAAGCATACATGGTTGGATTTGTTGACTCCATCTAGTGTAACACTCATATTTGCAAAAAACATGTGACAGAATTGCATACATTAGTCCTTAATGCATTATACAAAGATTCAAAAGTGTAGATTATTTACAAAGATAAAAAATCAAGAGCCCAATTGCATTTTTCGTATTTTAAACCATTTTTTTTATCAAAGATGGTTATATTTTGAAGCACCACAAATTTGAACTCTCAACATAATCATAAATCAATCCAAAATAGTTGACTTTCCACCACGAATCAGGCCTATATCAGATATTGATGAACTCAAGTATGTTTAGAGGGATTAGAAGATTAAGGATCAAGGAAAGGTGGAGATTTTTTGCGTAATTGAGCAAATATCATCATTTGTTGCATTCAAAGAAAAATATAGGCAATCTTTTTTGGAACATAATAATAGTTATTGATTAATCAAAAAACTGAAAATAAAAAAGAAATACATAGAGATATGATGTTTTATACCTAGATAGATCCTTCAACATAATGAACAAACATATTGGCCACTTTTTGCTTCTCTATGACCAATAGAGAAGATATTTCAACAAAAAAAAACATGAGTGAAGAGATGAAGTTTAATGTATCGCAAGAGGATTTCAATTTAGATACAACTGAAAGATGGTAAAGGAGAATGCATCAACAACTTGTCTGACCTCACCGAAACCTTAGAACTCTCGGGTGTCGGCTTTACCATAGATTCGAAAACCAAATAAAACCATCACAAACGTGTCAATTAATTGATGAGCAAAAGTGTCATGGGAGGAAAAAGAAGAGGAAAACCCAAATCAATGTATCTAAACAAGAGCACCAGAACACATGTTGGGAGCATAGTACCCGTAGACATGACTTTTGATGTTCCATTGTTTTGCTGCACCATATAATCAGTCAATGCGGAAGTAATCAAGCATGTAGAAACGTTACAAAAGAAAAAGAACGACAAAAAGTATTTCGAAAAAAAAAAGTATTTTGTACATTTCTTGGTACAAACAACCTAGATTTGCATTGTTTTGGGAAAAAACTTATAAAATGGTCAATCATCAAATTAGTATATTCCCTTGAACGTTTCATCTTCACCTTGTTGTTGGTGGTATAAATGGCGGGAGCATGTCCAAAAGGATGGTGACGTTGGTAGATTGTTGCGAATGATCGTCGTCGTCGTGGTGGATGAAGGCGGTCAATTTAGCAGTTGTGCAAAAGTGGTGGTTGGTGGTGGCTGTCAGATTTTCTAGTTAGGGTTTCTATGAAACAAATTAGGGGGAAGAGAGAGAGAGAGAGAGAGAGAGAGAGAGAGAGAGAGAGAGAGAGATTTCAAAAGAGAATGGTAGGCAGAGAAAATGTGATGGGGCTCGAATTTTGCAGTTTGATTTCCAGATGAAGAACCCAATTTTATGTTCTTTCGATGGGGAAGTAGGGGAGATTCAAGAGATAAGGTACTGAAATCAGGGTGGTGGCTCTTGATGGAGAGTAAAAGTACAATGACAATTGCGTTCTTGGCATAGAGGAAAAGCATACCTATATGCGCATAAGTGTTGGTGGAGGTCACCGGTCAGGGAAGAGAGGAGGAAGAGAGTGGCGATGGTGATTGCGTTAACAGATGACGAATATGACTGTGGCAACATCATCCATTTTTGAAGAGTAAATATGAGAGAATGTGCTCATCATTTATTGAATTTAAGTAGATGGGGCCGAAATAATTGGCATTCAAGTTTATATGTAACAATTAACTCCTTATATTATGCATAAATACATGCGCGATGATATGGGATAAGAGAAGAACATAACAAAATTTTGTGAACTGTTGAATTATTCACCCTATCCATCTGTAATTAAGGAATTTGAAATTTTCCTTGACTTTTTGACTTCTTGACCGGATAAGTCTGTGATGCATAAAATGATTGTAAATATCGCAATAAGGTTTGTACGACTTAAAATTCAACATTTAACTAAATATGCTTTATAAGATATATATATATATATATATATATATATATATATATATATATATATATATATATATATATATATATATATATATATATATATATATCTTAGTTCTTTCATTAATAACTAAAAACATAATGTCAATAAACATTTGACATAATTGAGCTATTGTTGTTATTAGAGTGACACACCGCTAACTTGTTTTTACAATATATATTCACATTCCTATCAATGCCATCTTCTACTTGCAATTCAATGAATCACATAAGATAACTACTCTTAAAAACATGAAAATATAACCTGTAGCGACTACTATTTTGACACCGAACGTATTATGAATTAGAGAAACCGAGGACCTCTACACTCTATAATTCATGTTTATCTTACTGATGATGTTCAAGTGATGGAGAAAAATGGAACAAGTGACTTACAAGTTCCTAAGGTTGTCATGCTCTCTGATGAATTGAAGATTATTTCTAATAGCATGCTGGATGATAAGAGTGATGGTCATATTACAGATATGGAAACTAGAAAGCACTACTGAACAACAAAAGGGTGAACAAAAAAGGGGGTGCAAGACGTGAAAGTTGATGATGATGAACGACTGTTACCAATGGTGTTTTTACTAGTACTGATATGCTTAAAAGAAAAGATAAAGACATAAACTTCGAGGTGGAAATGAATGTTAATGATTTGGGGCTTCTATCTGAGAACCAGGTGGAATGCATGGTATAGGTTCGATTGCTAAATGTTATACCATCTTTCCTAGGTCGAGGAAAAGAGAAAAATCTAGGGTGGATCATGGATTACTTATTGTTAATGATCTCTTATTGAAAATGGTGGACTTATGTATGGGAGTTTGTAAGTTGAGTAGGTGTGTTGGGCACTAATTCAATGAATATTATGTTCATTAATGCAAGGAGATAGATCAAAGGGTCGTGTTTTCAACATGAGGTGTCATTTCTTGGTGTTCAAGAGACTATCATGATGAGGGTTAAACTTTTTAAAATTAGGCCCATGCGGGGAAGCTTTAATTTTTGAGTTTGCTTGTAGTACAACGTCTGGTCACTCGGATGGTATTGTTTTGGTTTAGGACTCATCTATTTTCTTTAAAGATAACATTTTTTCTCAGGTCACTATTGATGGGTTTTATGCATAAGAACAATCCTATGTGCTCATACAAACCCTAATGCTTGGATCTAGGTTTATCTATTGTACATGCTTTGAATCCAAGACTTGCAACCCTAGATCTATCATATATAATTCGAAAATAACATCATAAGAACAGATCTAAGTGTTTACCTCTTTCAAATAACTTGGAATCCTTGTAGTCTTCTTGATCTTGAGCTTAGAGTCACAATTGTAACTCCTCTAATGGTTCACAAACCCCACAAGAAAGAAGGAAATATGAGAGAGGGTGAGAGATGCTAATTTCGGCCCTAGGGTTCTCTTGGAATCAAGTGTAACCGATTTTCATAGCCTAGGGGTCATATTTATACTGCAAACTGCTAGGGTTTCAATCTAAACCTTAATGGACAGCTTAGCCACCAAGCAGCCCAAGGAACCTTCTGGAATAAGGCCTTGGACGAAAATATGATGGATCCCCATCATAATTTCGTTCACCCCCTAGCCTATTAGGTTTCCCAGCCCAAAACTCAACTATCACACATTTGACAGTTTATGCCCCTTTATTTAATGAATCTCTTTTAGTCACCAAATTAATTCCTAATTATATTATGACCAATATTAATTAAATAAATATGATTTCTCCTTTAATATATTATTCTTATAATATATTAATAAACCATAATATTCTCTCTTACTTCTTAAATTACCTTGTCAAGTTGCTTTGGTGAAGGCAACCCAAAAGGACCATGCACAACCGGGTCAAGTACATACCAAATATAGTTACGGGCTTAGACACTAATCCAACAACTATGTTATTGTGGAGGTCCATTGGTTTAATAGTGATGTTACATGTTTTGTGATTAACATATATGCACCTTAGGAGCTAGCGGTAAAAGTTAAATTATGGAGGGATATTTCGGTTTTTATGGCCGAGCATGGTGGTTGTTATCTGTTGTTTGGCGATTTCAATGAAGTTCGGGGTGAGGATGAATGATTTGATTCAGTGTTCTCTCAATATGGTTCGAGTATTTTTTTTAACCGGTTTATCCATGATATGGGGCTATTAGAGATACACCTTGGAGCTAGATACTCACATGGATGAATAAAATGGATACTATAATGTATAACCTTGGTAGGTTTTTGGTCTCTTAGGACTTGCTTGATTTATTTCCAGACATGGAAGTTGTGGTGTTAAAGAGGAGATGGTCTGTCCATAATCCCATTCTACTTCATAGGGTAAAGGCTGACAACGGCCCAACCCTTTTTCGTGTATTTCATCCATGGAATATGGTAGATCATTTGATGATGTAGTAAGAAAAGCTTGGTATTATGTGGTTGTTAATCAAGATGACAAAAAGACAATGTTTTGAAAACCGGACCGGACATCGAACCGGCCGTCTTGTTGGGTCAATGGTTCAACTGGTCTGACCAGTTAGACCGGTATTAAAAACCAGAAAAACCAGATATATATATATATATATATATATATATATATATATATATATATATATATATATATATATATATATATATATATATACGCACACACACACACACACACACACACATATATATATATATATATATATATATATATATATATATATATAGACTAAGGTTATTTTGTTTAAAGTAATTATTGTGTTATTGTATGTATAAATGTGGGCCAATCAATTTTATTTATTTTAAGAAAGTGATTAATATATATTATTGAATTAAATATAATTGAAAAAACCATCATAATTAATTACAACGGTAATTTAGTCAATTAATATAGATGTAATAAAGGAAAATGGCATTTTTTAAGGGATCATAGATTCTATTAATTTTAAAAATCCGATTTTACGAATTATAAATCTTTTAAATCGGACATTCTAACAAAATATGTTTATGAGTATATTCAAAAATAAAAATATTCTTGAACCATAAATAATAAAAATATTCTTGAACCGATTTCTTGATCATGAATTTAAAAATTTCTTGTAGATTAACAAATTCTTGAAGAATAAATTGAAGAATAAAAACAAAAAATACATTATTTCTTATAGAATACGGGTAACAATTGTTAAGAATTACATTTATTGTTAAAGAATAAAACTAAAAAAACTTTCAAAAAAGGAAAGAAAAAACATCAAAATCTAACAACGACTAATACATTCTAAAAGAATAATGTGGTCCGTTTCAATGTTGTGGTCCGTTCTTCGAGCATCAACTTCTGTGATTCCAACAGAATTGAAATTCGTGATTCCATTCCAACAGAATTGGAATTCCTGATTTCATCCCAATAGAATTGGAATCTCACCAATACCTCTGTGATTCCATTTCTTGTCAAACAATCAAACCCATAACCTGATAAAAATTAATAACTTATCACCAGTTCTTGATTCACAATTGTATAAAAAGATCTTAGTTCAATCAGAACGGATATCAAGGAGTTGAATCTAGGTTTTAGAACATGATGTTACATAAGAGAGCTTACGGAATAAACTACGACTGTGATATATAGCAAACTTTAAAATTCAGATGAAAATCAAATAATCCATTGATATCCAAATGGTATATCATCCCATCATTACCCTACTCATTTGCACAATTGTGTTGGATTAGTGTCTAAGTCCATAACTATTTTGGTATGTACTTGACCCGATGGTGCATGGTCCTTTTGGGTTGACTTCACCAAAGCAACTTGATAGGATGAATTATGGAGAGAAAGGATTAAATATGATTTATTAATATATTATGAGAATAATATATTAAAGGAGAAATCATATTGTTTAATTAATATTAGTCAATAATTAATTGGTAATTAGTTTTGTGACTAAAACAGATTAATTAAACTTAAGGGACTGGAATTGTAATTATAAGATAATTGCAATTTGGGCCATGGATTGTCTTGTATTAAGGAGCGGACGAATTCTATGGGGAAACCCAAGAAGAAATCGTCCAAGGCCGTAAGGAAAGGGATCCATGGGTTGCTTAGGGCTTAAGCATCCAAATTAGGGTTTCCTTGTTAGATAACCCTAATAGCCTCCTATATATATATATATATATATATATATATATATATATATATATATATATATATATATATATATATATATATATATATATAGATCCCTTATGACCCAAAAACGTGGCTAAGACTTCTCCTAGGGTTTCACACGTTTTAGGGCAACCTCCTTCCTCTCTCCTCTTCATCCTCTTGCTCTTGGTGTTTGTGAACCATTAGAGGAGTGACATTTGTGACTCTAAGCTTTCTAAAGTCAATACAAGGAGGAATTGGGATTGTTATTGCTATATAACAATCAAGGTATGATCTAAACCCTAATTATATGTTATATTGGTTATCATATTATAGATCTAGGGTTTATAGTCTTGGATAACTTGCATGTACAATAGAGAAACCTAGATTCAAGCATTAGGGTTTGTATGAGCACATAGGATGTTCTTAGGACCAAAAACCCATCAGTGCTATCAGAGCCTAGATTGGTTTCTATTGTATTGATGCTTGGTATGTTAAAAAAATTCGATTTTTGTGTTTCTGGGGGCTGAACTCGCCGAGTTCATGCTAACTCGACGAGTCTATGCCTGACTCGACGAATCGGCTGGTCAGAGTGAGGGAAAACCGGGATTTCTTGCTGTTTTTGCTTGAGGATACTTTCCTTATCATATTAGATCAATATAAATCCGATTTTTTGATATATATGACTATATTCTTGATCTAATTGAAGATATTTATCAATTAATAAAATATTTGTTTCCTCATGTGATAATTGATTAATTATTTTGATTAAATTGATAAATTGTTTTGCAAGAAATCATTAAATAAATCAAATATGGATAATTATGTGATTAAATGTTAATTTAGATTATTTGTTATTTGATCCTTATGTTATGAAATGTTTCATATTTTCCCCTTTAGGTTTTATAGTTTAAATTTCACCTCAAAAGTTTTGTTGTTTGGAAATTTAAATAGTTGAAACCCTAATGTTTTGAAAAAGGTTTCAAAACTTGCCCTCAAGTTTTGGAATTTAAATTTTGATTAATTGTTTAATTTTGATGTATATTTAAATTCTAAACCCTAATGTTTTGAAATGTTTCAAAACTTGCCCTCAAGTTTTGGAATTTAAAAGTTGATTAAAAGTTTAATTAGGAATGTTGAATTCTAAAACCCTAATATTGTTTTGAAAATGTTCAAATCACACCCTTATGGTTTTATTAATTACTTAAGGTGCATAATTAAAAGAGGTTTAATAAATCCATAAAAGTTTTGGTTTACAATTTAATTAAATTAAAAGTATGATTATTAAATTTGACCACCTAGTATTTTAAAAGTTGTAAAATACACCCTATACTATATATAACATTAAAAGTCTAACATTGTATATATGTATGAGTAAAAGTCAGTCTTACCGTTAGTAGGCCTCATTCACGAAGCTGGTCTATAAGGGGTGTTTAAGGAAATTGCCTATAAAATGACGATTGAATGGGTATCCACTCTTACCCACCGCACTCTTGACTAGTGGAGGGTTGTTAGTCGAACGGGTAGGATAGGACGAGACCTTCCATTATAAGTATAATGAATTACAAAAGTAACTAAATGTTTTTTAAAAAATCCCAATCTTAGTTACTTAGGCAAAAGTGAATTGATGCAATTCCATGAAATTACACTTTGTGCCCTTAGTGGAGCGTGTGTGGTTTACCAGCACACTAAATGGTTCTAAGCAAAGGTAGCAAAGGGTGACTCAATGTTTGTCATAGTTCGGTGGAGCGTGTGTGGTTTACCGGCACATCGAATAGGTGACTGTAACATGTGGGGGCACCATGTAGTTTGCATGGTTATTCACACCCGCTTTGTGATCCTCGGCATCCCAGTCACAAACAAGAGGGGCATATCAAGATTTAAACATGCCATTGAAATGTTCAATGAATCTCATAGGATCTAGGAGTTTTCATAGATTTAAAACTTAAATTTCCTTTTTTTTCGTTTTTCATGGTGGAAATTAGTGAATCGTCATTCACTTACCTTCAAATGTTCTGCAATTTAGGTTGCGGCATCCCTCTCCCGAGTTGTAGGATATTGTGTTGGGTCCTAGCCTTAGTATCTCATTTAGGTGATTTGCTAAGGACTCAAATCAATCAACTAACTTGAATTCGTTTTCTCCCGTTTTGTAGATGTCAAAGTTCGACAACTATGGTCTTCCCAAATCCTGTGGAACAAGCATTCCACATGAAGATGGTATTCCACGATTTGATCGAGGAACAAGAAATCATGCTTCACTTCCTCCACCTCCTCCGATTGTTCTCCCTAACCCACAAGTTCGAAGGCTTGAAAAGTTCAAGCTCACTCAAGCCCTTTTGGCAAGTAAACATAAAGAAGGAAAGTCGATGTGTGCGCACGTCCTAGGGATGAAGTCACACATTGATAGGTTAAGAATGTTGGGATCCATTGTCTGCGAGGAGATGGCTGTTGACTGGGTTCTTCAGTCACTTCCTAACTCGTATAGTGAGTTCGTAAGAGAGTATTATATGATGAACCACGACGTGACCCTTATAGATCTCACCTATATGCTTATTGTTGCTGAATCAGTAATGGTTTGGCGCAATAGAAAAGCAAAGTTGATTGGTGAATCTGCCTTCAAGACCTATATGGATATAGACAATGGCAACGAAAGACATGTTATGATCGAAAAAGTCTGATCATAAGAGAAAGGCAATGTCTGAAGTAGTTCCATGTCATGTTCCAAAAGAGTCAATTTGCTTTTATTGCCAAGAGAAAGGGCATTGGAGACAAAGCTGCCCCATTTACCTAAGAGATCTAAGAGATGGGAGAGTCGAAACGTATGGCTCTAATATAGGTAAAATCCATTAACTAACTCTTTTAAGCTTCTATTCTAGATTCTTAATACATAATGTGATAAGATTACAATTGATGTTTTGAAGGATCGAAGAAAAGAAAGGAAGCTTAAGGGAAGAAGTGAGCAGAATCTAACCATGAAGGAATGGATTTCGATCGCATTTCTCAAAGATTAGATTCTTGAGCTACTACTTAGAGTTACATTAGATTGCTAAGAAAGATGTATTAGCATAGTTTTTCAATGAATTGCATTGTAAGGACAAAAAATTTTCCGCAATAAAAGAAATTTTGATTTTATATTATTTATTTATCCTTGCAATGGCGTATATGAAAAATTGATATTTGAATGTTTCTATTATTAGCAATAATGGATTTGGTTCTTATTATGTTATTTGTGGCAATGTCGAAGAATTTACCGAATAAGGAAAGTTTCTCATCGCCCAAGTTTCAATTGGACAGAAACTTGGAATCATGCAACTTGGTTGCACGATGAATGAGAAATTTCATATTTGGAAATTAGACTAATTCATTGACAAAGCGTCAAGTGAAGGACTAGAAGATCGAATACACAAAGTTGCGTGTTGATCAACTCCACCATAAGAGTAACAAAGATATTCGTCATGATTTACTAAAGGTTTAGTAAATATGATTATACTTATAAGATTAAGTGTAATTCTGAATTGATTAAAAGATGTTTAAATCAATAGCAGAACGAATAAAAAGAATCAAGTAGGCAGAAAGATAAAAGTTTCACCATTCTAAGAAGAAGGGAGAGTACCTTTTATGCTTTATGATAGGTCTTAATGATTAAGAACCATATCTCAATTGATCCTCTAAGTGAGTCTTAGTACAATTGTATGTCTAAGAAGAGGAATCAAGAATTGAAGAAATGGTTAAATCAAGAAGTCAATCATACTTCATTCCAAAACAAGTTTTAGAGTTAAGATTGTGACAATAAGTGACAAGTATTAAAAGGTTTATAACATTCATCAAATGTGGAAAGTTGTGATGTCTTGGATAAGACAAAGACCAACTCGAACCAATTTATGAAGTGTTTTGATAAAAGCTACACTAACTCTTGAATATTTGTTTGTCAAGAAATGGTTATTGACAAGAGAATTTTCTATGTCAAGGAGTCAGTGGGAGTCTTAGTGGTCTTGAAAGGTTTCAAGAACAAATCAAATAAACCTTATCGATCATCACTAGCACGCGAGTTGAGGTTTACAACCTATCGTGTTGATATTATTTTGTTTCTGTGCCATTCCAATTGAGTTAATTATGCATGTGAGTCCTATGATTTCTCATTTGAACGCATAAAAGGCAAGGCACCTTAATCAATGAAAGGTACATTGATAGGAAAGGGTGAGCTGCTTAACTACTTGGAAGACATGGTGGGCAGCTGTGCTACCATAAGGCAAGAAATCGAGATTAAGAAGGTTCGGTCCATATGAGTTTGAATTTGTCGTAGACTTTGGTTTTGACAAATTCACATGGATAAGAATGCATACACCATTAAAATCTAAGTGTCATAAGATTCCCTCCTTCATGAAAATGATTGTGAGGAAATACTTTCACTAAGAAAGATTTTAAGAAGATAGTGATTGTAAAATTACATTCTCGAATTCGATTATGGTTACGGTATCCCTTTCCATAATTTGAATTGTGAGGTTTGGCAATTGTTTAGACACACATATGAACTATCTAAGGCAAAGGTGTATAAGTTCAATAAGCCTTGATAAAAGATTATCAAAGCACTAAGTATTAGAAACATGAACTTAAGAAATTCAATAAGCATTGTTTTTCTGAAAGTTAAGCGGTTTTTGAATACATGTCAAAGCTAGTGGGAGTATAAGTGTTATAATAATCATCATGATAGTGGGAGCATAATTGTTATGATTGTATGATTATTAAGGCACGTATTGCAAGTTGGCAATATTAATTATAGAAAACAAGAGTTATACCTTGCAAAGTCGTAAGGGTTGTAAAGTTGTTTTGCTATAATTAAGGGAGAGAATATTATGCTTCATTTCAAATCTAAAGGCTTAGGTTGTGGAATGTTAATAAATTTAGTCAAAGGTATATAGTGTGTTCTTAAAATTTCGATTATGATTACGGCATTCCTCTTCACAATACGAATTTTGAGAACATAGCAAATGAAATATTATGGCAGAAGATTGATAAAGTATCAAATCTTTATGTAAGACATTAGGCATCGTGTCCCATACGCTTCGGGTATAGGATTGATTTCAAATGCTTTAATATTTGACCATTTTAAAATTTCCCAAATGTCTAGCGCATTTAGAGGGAATAGGGACTAGAATCGGTTTTGACTAAGATAATTAAACAACTATCACAGGACAATCGAAAGTCCGCCGAGGATTGGTCGCTTGTGAGTAGTTGGAAGTATAGTATTGAAAGATATGGAAATGTTTCCATATTGGATGGACCATATCGACATTATTATGAATAGATAAGATTCTATTAAGAATGAGTTGTCATATGGAAATTATGGAAACGTGTCCATATCGGGAATTGAATATTGAAAACATATGACTAGATTAGAAACTTTTATGCAAAAGGATGTTCAAAGGAATGTTCTTTGAGTGAGACACATCATATCTAAGGAATTGTATTGTAACAATCTCCGATAGAGGATTTTGTAACTTCATTGGAAATAGTCTTTGTGACTTTGGTGCAGTGACATTACGAAAGGATCATTGCATAAAATGTTAGAATCTAATATATTCTATAACTGGCAAGAATTTGATATTCTTTTATTTATGGAAAGGGATTAGGAGTTGTGAAATGAGAATGATTGGAAATATGTTCAATTTGATCTATTTCACAAGGTAAGAACCATAGGTAAACATTGTGTGCATGCTAAGAGCATGGGACAAGTGTAATAGTTCAAGTAAGAAGTTGATTACCCGAAAAACCAAATAATGAGTAATCGATATGGTGATAAATAAAAGGTGTTTTATTTATGCTCAAAGGTTTGAGGCTATATGGGATTAGTATTATCCTTGTGTTTCACTTTGCATGTTTTGACTTCCTGAATAATTTAATTGGTTAAGAACAGTCAAATTATTCGAACGGGCCACAGTTGTTCATATGTTGGAAGTAGGTATGAATGAAGACTGTCATGAATTGGTGTGTGGAATGTCTAAAAGAGTATTAGACATAAGCAAATGTTTGCTGCAACGTTCATGAGTGCTTATGAATATGAATTTGAGCATTGGATTAAACCCACGCTCACTTGGATCACTCCATGGATTGTGTCACGAGTGATTGGTGAGACGATAACATCTTAAATTCTTGAAACCGAGATGTCTGAGTTGTATCTTGCGAATCAGTTGCACATTGATAATATGTAAACGCACTAGTAACTTGGTGTCATAAAACATATTGTTGTGTGTGATTCGGTGAGTAAGTGCAAGCGAGCATTGAATCAAAGTTTATCCATTCCTTTTATCCAAAGTAGGATAAAAGCAATATCTTTGGGCCCCTCGATGATTTAGTGATGACAAACGTAAATGCTCGGCCGGGCTAGGGCTAATTTGATTTGTTCAATTGGTCAGTCGTCATAAATCGGAATCGAGAAATAGTACAAAGAGAATGATTAGAAATCATGTCATACGATATCTAGAATGGAGGAATATATGATCCCTTATCTAAGGACACGCGTATCTGATGGGATCAGAGTTGACAGCGGCTTTGGAAAGCTACGATTGCAGATCAGGATCTGAAGTCATACGCATAATAGTTATTAGACTTATCCATGTGGGAGACTGTTGGATTAGTGTCTAAGTCCATAACTATTTTGGTATGTACTTGACCCGATGGTGCATGGTCCTTTTGGGTTGCCTTCACCAAAGCAACTTGATAGGATGAATTATGGAGAGAAAGGATTAAATATGATTTATTAATATATTATGAGAATAATATATTAAAGGAGAAATCATATTGTTTAATTAATATTAGTCAATAATTAATTGGTAATTAGTTTTGTGACTAAAAGAGATTAATTAAACTTAAGGGACTGGAATTGTAATTATAAGATAATTGCAATTTGTGCCATGGATTGTCTTGTATTAAGGAGCGGACGAATTCTATGGGGAAACCCAAGAAGAAATTGTCCAAGGCCTTAAGGAAAGGGATCCATGGGTTGCTTAGGGCTTAAGCATCCAAATTAGGGTTTCCTTGTTAGATAACCCTAATAGCCTCCTATATATATATATATATATATATATATATATATATATATATATATATAGATCCCTTATGACCCAAAACTTCTCCTAGGGTTTCACACGTTTTAGGGCAGCCTCCTTCCTCTCTCCTCTTCATCCTCTTACTCTTGGTGTTTGTGAACCATTAGAGGAGTGACATTTGTGACTCTAAGCTTTCTAAAGTCAATACAAGGAGGAATTGGGATTGTTATTGCTATATAACAATCAAGGTATGATCTAAACCCTAATTATATGTTATATTGGTTATCATATTATAGATCTAGGGTTTATAGTCTTGGATAACTTGCATGTACAATAGAGAAACCTAGATTCAAGCATTAGGGTTTGTATGAGCACATAGGATGTTCTTAGGACCAAAACCCATCAAATTGATGTATAGAATTTTAGATAAAGAAATTGCAAAATACCAGAAAAGACATACCCTACAGAATTAGGTACAGTCCTAGAAATCTGCACAGTAGGAGCCTTCCTGGTTGATGAACTCTCCCCACCGTTTGGAGCCCTAAAAGCCCCATCTTTGAACGTCATCCCCGCAGACCATTCAGAGCGGAAAGGTCTAGGATTTGGAATTGAAATCGGGCTCGCATTCGTTCATTGGAATTGACTGGATTCGGTTTTACTGGAGATCTTCACAGCATCTTCCGGTTTTGGACTCGACAAATTGTTTCCGCCATCGATGGTCAAAGATACTATCGGAGATAATAGAGAAACGAATTGGGATGCAGATGTCGATGGTAATTAAAAGGGGATAAATTAGGTTAAAATCAACTAGCATAATTATAGGACAATATTTAGGGAAGTTGTTTATAAAATTACCTAATTACTAGGGCTGAGCATGGGTTGGTTTGGCCCTAAAACCGAACCCAAACCGATGACCATCGGTTTCTAAAAATTTGAACCCTAACCGACCCTAAAACCATGGGTTTGGTTTTATGGATTATCGGTTTCTAAATCGGGTTTTCAGTTTTGGTTTAGGTTTTTGAGCTAATCCAAACCTGAAATTGTTTTTCTATCATTTCATATCCTCACTTTTATAGAAGTGAAGATGGCATCTACTTTGATCCCTCAAGCGATGTGGGACAAAGCTAATAGCTGAATAAAATTGAAGATGATGTATGTTTAGCATATGTAGGCGAGCATATGTAGCTATTTCGATCATGTGTCAATGTGGGATAGGTTTATCTAGCTGCGAAAATAAAAGAAGTGAAATTTTGGCCATAGGTTTCAAACTTGAAACCTCCAGAAAAACACGTAAGAGCCTTACCCACCTAAACCAGCTCATCCTTTTGACATTACTTCTCTAAACATATTTATATTTGTATATAAATTATATATTATTATAAATAGTATATATATATAATCGGTTCAGTTCGGTTTCTATCGGTTTTACCAAACCCAAAAACCCAACCCAAACCGAAATTTTCGGTTTTCAAAAAATCTAAACTCAAACCGTCGGTTTATGCTTCAGTTTCGGTTTTATCGGTTTTTCGGTTTCCGGGTTCGGTTTTGCTCACCCTACTAATTACCCTTATTTATTTATATTTTAAATTTTGATTGGCCCATATTTATGCATACAATAACACAATACTTAGTTTAAACACCTGAACCTATCTCTCTCTCTCTCTCTCTCTCTCTCTCTATATATATATATATATATATATATATATATATATATATATATATATATATATATATATATATATATATATATATATATATATATATATATTTTAATTTCGTCTAAGAGAATAATTGACTCTAAAATTGAAAAGAGAAAGAAAAGATGTATAAGAGTAGAAGTCATAAATACTGAAGGAAGAATGAAAAGCATTCTAATCCCACATCGTTCAAGTGAAGAAATATGGGTCTGCACCTTTATTATGTAAACGGCTTCCACCTTATGATTGGAAATGGGCTCACTTCAAAACAAATATGGCCCATAGTTACATAAGTTGTTGTTTATACATAAGAATGAGATGACCGATTTTTTTTTTTCTTTTTTGCAATTTAAAATTTTTTATCCGATGTTGACCGGTTGAACCACAACGGTTTTGACTGGTTTTTGACTGAATTGGCGGTTTTTTCCGGTTCTCAACACAGGTGGTTTTTGAGGCTAATTGAACCGGATTCCTAACCGGATCCATGTTCAAGTTGAACCGTCCGGTCCCGTCCGGTTTTCAAAATAGTGCAAAAAGAGTATTGCACTCAAGAATTAAAAACAGTTTTAAAAGGGCGGAATAAAGATCTTCGTGATCAAGTGAAAGGAAAAAAGGTTTCAATTGTAATTGATTTAGATGTTCTTGATAAAAAATTGATGATACTGTTTCCACATAGAAGGAGATACGTCAAAGAATTATATTACTTAAAAAATTACAAGATATTAAACATCATGAAGCGCTTGATTTCACTCAAAAAACTACAGTGAATTAGGACATGGATTGGGACGAAAATCAAAAAAATTTCATGGGGATGTTGAATCAAAGAATTAGACAAAAAGCTATTCAGGGTATCATGGTGGATAGAGTACGGTGTATAGATCATATTGGTGTTAAAAAAAGTCTTTCTTAACTTTTGTAAATCCAAGTTTGCTTATAATCAAGATATAGTTCCAACGACTTTTAATCCATGGTTTGGTTCATTGTGTGAAACGGATCGTTGTATATTGGAAGGGGTGTGTCTGTTGATGAAATTAAAGAGGCAATATGGATGTGTGGTGGTGATAAAGCGCCAGGGCCATATGAGTTCTCTTTTAATTTTATAAACTGATATTGGTCGCTTTTACAGGATGATATAGTGGTATATGTGCAGAAACTCTTTTCCACAGGGATAATTCCTCATGGGTGTAACGAGTCATTTATAACCGTAATTCCGAAGGCTAAGAACCCATTTTTAGCTACTTATTTTAGACCAGTCTCACTTATTGGTTTTCAGTATAAAATCATAGTTAAGATCTTAGCCACTTGTTTGGCAAAAATAATGAGTGGGTTGGTTTCTGAGGTTCAAATAACATTTGTCAAAGAAAGACAAATTCTTGAGGGTCCTCTAATGCTAAATGAACTTATAGACTGGTACAAAAAGAAGAAACTGAAACTCTTAATTTTCAAAGTAGATTTTGAAAAAACATATGATATATTGAGTTGGGAATATGTTGACAATGTTATGGATGCTCTAGGTTTTGGAAAGGGATTTGTTCATGTCTATCGTCTGCCAGAGTGTCGATCTTAGTTAACATGAGTCTGACTAAAGAATTCTCCTTAGAGCCGGGTCTCAGACAGAGTGATCCGCTATATCATTTCCTTTTTATTCTCACCATGGACGAGCTACATATTATGATTGAAGATGATGTAGCCAATAATTATTTTCGAGGTGTTCATGTGGATTATATGGATTTTTACCTATCTCATTTGTTGTATACAAATGATGTTGTTGATGGGTTTTACACAAAATAACATCTTATGTGTTCATGCAAACCCTA
Source organism: Lactuca sativa (assembly GCF_002870075.4). Classification (NCBI taxonomy): domain Eukaryota; kingdom Viridiplantae; phylum Streptophyta; class Magnoliopsida; order Asterales; family Asteraceae; genus Lactuca; species Lactuca sativa. The sequence goes on from NC_056627.2 coordinate 254,253,723, forward strand.
AAGCTTGGATCTAGGCTTCTCTATTGTACATGCAATTCATCCAAGACTTCCAAACCCTAGATCTAGCATAAATGATTCGAAATTGACATAAGAAAACAGATCTAGATGATTACCTCTTGAACAATAGCTTGATTCTTCTTGTCTTGGAGCTTAGAGTCACAAGTGTCACTCCTCAAATGGCTTACAAACACCAAGGAAGCAATAGGATGATATTGGAGAGAGGTGAGAGGCACAATTTCGGCTATGATCTTTCTAAGGTATCAAGTGGCCGAAAATTGGATGCCCTGGGGTCCTATTTATACTGGTGCTGCTAGGGTTTCAGCCTAAACCCAAATGGACAACTTAGGCCTTAAGCAATCCAAGGAAGCTTCGGGAATAAAGGCCTTATGGCCGAAATTATGGATGGACACATCCTAATTTCGTCCATGCCTAATCCAAGAGGCTCCTCAGCCCAATACTCAACTATCACACATTTTACAGTTTAAGTCCCTGATATTAAATTAATGCCTTTTAGCCATAGAATTAATTTCTTAATTAATTCTTGTCTAATATTAATTTAATTATATGATTTCTCTTTTAATATATTATTCATATAATTTAATTATATGATTTCTCTTTTAATATATTATTCATATAATATATTAATAAGCCATATTAACCTCTCTATTCATAAATCACCCTGTTAAGTTGCTTTTGGTGAAGGCAACCCAAAAGGACCATGCACAACAGGGTCAAGTACTTACCATATATAGTTACTAGCTTAGACACTAATCCAACAGTTTCCCACTTGGATAAGTCTAGTACTATAAATGTAAATACAATACGATTAGCAATCGTAGCTCTCAAAGGCGTTGTCGAACTCTGATCTTATCATCAACTTGTCCTCTAGATAACGGATCGTATAGTCCTCCGTTCTAGATATCGTGCGGACAAATACATGTAACATAGTTATACTTATTGTCCAGCAGTTTGTTTCTCGATCTCTGATTTGTCTGACATAGAACTTAATTGAACACATCAATTCAGTCCTGACCGGGCCCAACACATAAGTCAAACAAAATCATCGAGGGGCCCTGATATCGCTTTTACCCTCTTAGGATAAAAGGAACAGATAAACTTCGACTTATATGCATTTAACATTCACTCATCAAATCATGCACAACAATGCATTTTATAACATCAAGCTACTGATGCGTTTAAGCATTATCAATGCACAACCAATTAGCAAACAATAAACCATATATCTAGTTGATAAGACCATATGATATTATCGTTTTGCGATCACTCGTGATAAATTCCATGAAGTGATTCCAGCAAGCGCGGGTCTAATCCAATGCTCAAATCAAACTCATAAGCACTCATGAACGTTGCAGCAAACCTTTGCTATGTCTAATACACTTTAGACAATCTACACACCAATTCATGACAATATTCTTTCATACACACTCCCAAAATATGAGCGAATGTGGAACATTCGAATAATCTTATTATTCAGGAAGTCAAAACATGCAAAATGAAACAATAGGTAAATAATTAACATAAGACAGTAACTTTACTTATAAATAACACCCTTTTATTTAATCATCAAATGTCAATTACATTTATCTATTACACGTTTCTAAACTATCTAATCTAAACTAATATCGTCCTTCAGCCCGATGCTCCTAGCGTGCTGCAAATGCTTAACCCTACTCGGTCCCTTCGTAAGGGGATCTGTTGGGTTATCCTCTGACGATACCCTCTTCACTACGAGGAGTCCTTCTTCCACCCGATGTCGAATAACGTGATATTTTATGTCGATATTTCGAGATCTACCATGATCAATGGGTTCCTTGGTCAAGGCAACCGCTCCTTCAATATCACAGAAAATTTACATGGGCTCCTTTATGGCTGGCACAACTCCAAGGTCTCCGATGAAGTTCTTCAACCATATCGCCTCTTTTGACGCTTCGCATGCCACTATATACTCTGATTCGCACATTGAATCAGCTATGGTCTCCTGCTTGGAACTCTTCCAAGTCACTGCTCCTCCATTTAGGGTAAAGACCCAGCCCGACTGCGCACGGTAGTTGTCCCTGTCGGTTTGAAAAATGGCGTCACTATACCCTCGCACCCTTAAGTCATCACTCCCACCGAGGACTAGAAACCATTCCTTTGTGTGACAACCCGAAATTTCCATTCGATCAAACCCTAAAAGTCAACCACTTCGTATCATAAGTCAATGTCATTATTTCTTATTTTTTAAAGAAATATAAAGTTCGTTTGATTATTTTAATATTATTTTTAAATGAACGGGTGAAAGAAAGTGCCGTCTCGGGTTTTGAATTTTAAAAACCGCAAACACCTCGCATCTTAGAAATTCCCGACCAAACTTTTAGGTTTGGATTGAAAAATCACCCAAAAATCATGAACTCTGTCACACCCCAAAACCACGAACGGCAGAAATGTTCAGGGGTGGAGGACGTCATCTACAGTATCACAACAGTGTAAAATAGTAAACAAGCAACAACATCATCCATTGCATTATAAGTAAAGTTTCAATACATGTGTGTTCTTTCATTGTAATAAGACACCAAAAATATACAATCAAAATAAAAGACGAGACTTGTCTGCTCCGTCTTCTCAAAAACTGGCCACCGTACCTGTCTACTGATGACCTGAGAATACAAGTTATTTTGAAAGAGAGTATCAACTTTAAAGCTGTTGATTCATAAGTATTTAAGTGTCATTGTCTTGCTTTGAAAAGCTGTTTTAAAAGTCTTGTAAACCTTTAAATGAAAATGTTGATGTAAGTATGAAAAGCCCTAGAAAATCCCTTATTTTCTATTATTATGAAATGTAGTCTTCAAACAAGACCCGAATGTTTTGTAAGTAAAATGATAGTTTTTCCTTCTATTGACGAGTACTAAAGTACTTAGTCTATCTCATCGTTTATGTGAAAATATCACAAAATAAAGTAAACAGGAAAAATATACTCGTGTAAGTGTTGTCACTGGGTACTAGGACTAACACAACATTGCAATAAGCAAAATAGATAAACTAATGAACATCCGAAGATTGTCTAGAAAAGTATTAATGTAAGTGTTATCACTGGGTACTAGGAGTAACACAACATCGCAATAAGCGAAAGGTATAACCTAATGAACATCCAAAGATTGTCCACTTGTCCTCTGTAGCAGTAGCAGGTGGGTGGAGGGGTTAGCCCCGATATCGATCTACCTAATATAAATAGTAACCTTAGACCTCCGTAGATGGTCATCGACCACTGGTGCTAATCAGTGGGGTTCAGAATGGTTAGTCCCGTCGAGATATCCCATTGAACCGGGATAGGAAAGATAATTTACACAGAAAGTACTAATAAATCATCCTCGTAGTTCTAAGTACAAGTATCCAGGTAAGTGAATACAGGATAATGCACCTATGTAACAGTGTTCATGTATGGTATTCATGTAAGTGTGTTCATGTAACAGGTAAGTATATGTAAACATATTCATGTATCAGGTAAGCATATGTATATGTACTCATGTATCAGGTAATGTACTGGTGTAGACTCATGAATGAACTGACTATTGTGTGATTCCTTGTAATAGGAATAATGTTTGATATCTTCAAATTATCCCTATGATAATTTACTGAAAGGTAATTGGTTGTTCAAGTAGGTTTATACACTCTTACCACTCAAGGGTGTGGGAAACTAAATGAAAGATGTAAACTATAACATCAATATGTATATAAGAATATAAGTGTATATGCATAGTTTAGTTCAAGAATGTAAAATGGTTTTGTAAGACATCTAAGGGTTTTGAACAAATAAAAAGTGACTTGATGTCATTTTGATAAACATTTCAAAAGTAATACATTTGATAACAAAGTATTTTAAAGATAGAAAACCATTTCATGCATTACATTTTGTAGTATGTGAAATTTGTTGAATGAAAACACAGTTATAAAATACATATAGATGATTTAATAACATGTTGTTTTCTAATTGTATTCCCCCCATTAAAGCATTTAAAATCATTTAAAACATTGATTAGGGGTATGAACTCACCTGTAAATGGTGGTTTGGATGAAATGGACGGTGTAGGATTGTTAGGTGTCAAGTGAGGACTTGTACACACACTACGATCCTAATGAACATATAATCACACATATATGCACTCAATTAGTCTTAAATTACTAATTGATAATGTTAAGACATCCTAGAACATAATAAACACTTTATATAAGCGTTTTAAGCCCTAAGGATTGCATCTAAGCTATTGTGGGACAAGGTACTTGGGTTTAGGGTTCCAAAGGACCCCATACTTGAGTTTACTCTCCATATAACCTCACCCATGGAGTTTACGGTTGTAAAATCTTGATTTTACGGCCATAAACTCCCAAACTTGGTTGTATTTTGTGTTTTGAAGTTCTAAATGATCCCTAGAATTATTCCAACTTGGTGGTTAAATTCTTGGAAGGGTTTAAGGCCTAGAAACACCCCTTTGAGGAGTTTACGGCCTTAAGGCCATTTCCTTTAGAGTTTGTGGCCGTAAACTCTTAAGGATGGGTGTTTTTTATGCTTTCAAGTCTCATACACATGTAGTATAGGTCTTAAACTTTTATCCCAAGCATATGAAGGCCTTAAGCACACTTTGGTGCCCTTCTTTGATGTTCACGGCCCAAGAACCTTATTAGGGCCGTGAACTCACTTTGAGGGGTGATTTTGATGTGTTTTGGTCCTTGATTTAAGTGGGAACAATTCCTAGTAAAGCACCCTTTTAGGGCCGTGAACTCACTTTAGGTGCCTTAAAAGCACCCTTTTGTCCATGATTTTGGAGTTCACGGTCCAAGATCTTCTTGGGCCGTGAACACCCAAAACTTGATGATTCTTGGTTGTTTTCATGTCCCTAACACACATATATATGAGTCCAAGGTAGTATCATATCACAAGGGAAGGTCTAGGCATTGTTTTGGGAGTTTACCGCCCAAGAACACCTTGGGGAGTAAACTCCTAAATCTAGTGATTTAGCCATCTAAATCATGTTATAAACACATAATAAGCTTTCTAACACTACTAGAGAGAGTTAATCACGTTTTGGTATAAAAACCCGAAGATCCGTGAGAGAGAAAATAGCTTTTCTCTAGTTGGAAATGCGAATAACGAATGAATTTGGTTCAGAATTCTATTTATAGTCCTGAGATATTTTTGGCAGAAAATATTTTTATTCCTGAAATGATCTCTAATATAATAGAGTGATGGAATAATAGAGTTGCACTAAACCCTAGTGCATCCACTCTCGTGATATCTCCTTAAGTGTAAACCCTGAATTACTCAAACTTACACGAAAAAGTCTGAAAATTAACTGTGACTGCTATAACTTCTATTAAAGTGATATTGTTTGTACAGAATGGAAATTTCAGGTTGTCACAAACTCATACCTATGTATGAGTTTACTCCCCAAAAACTAGTCATTTGTGTTTACTCCCCTTTTTCTAAAAGAGTAAACTCGAAACTCTCTCAAGTATCATCCTAGTTTTTGTTCTAGATCTTCAAACTAGTAGGTGTTCTAACCCTTTCAAGTTATTATATCAATTAATCTAGTGATTGTACATCCTTTAATCCATTCATTTATGTGTTTTGACTAGTTTTTCCAAAACACCAAGAACACCAAGAACACACACTAGTGTTCTTGGACTTAAAGTTGATTTCAAGCTTCCACAATGTAAGTACTTCTATCCTAGAGTCATTTTAAGCTAGCTATACATGTTTATACCAAGGAAAAATCCCAAGAACACCAAGAACAAGGTGTTCACGGTTTTAGGAGGCTCCCAAAACCGTAAACACCAAATATAGTGCCTTAGGGTGCTTTAGGGTGTCTAGATGCTTCACAATGCCTTAGGGACTTGTCTAGATCCATCCTTGATGAGTGTATCACACAAAAAGCACCAAAATCATATATTTTTATGTGTTTATGGTTTGGGGATCTCCCAAAACCGTAAACACCTCAAATGTTGTGTAAATGTCCCATAAATGGCCCATGGTTGTTCCTTATGGCTAGAATCTAACCTAGACTAGTGCCATGTTTGAGCTAAGGACTTGAAAACCGCCAAATACCAAAATTAGGAGTTTAAGGTAGTAAACTCATGAGTTTATGGTAGTAAACTCATGGAGAAATGGTCCTTAGACCGTAAACTCCATTTAGGAGTGTTTTGATGCCACACAACACATCCTAAGGCTAAATCATGAAGTAGGAATGCTTGGAATAGCTTAGAAGAATTCAATTAACCAAATGGTCAAAAGGTTAGGAGTTTACGACCGTAAACTCAAGAGTTTACGACCGTAAACTCAAGGGGTGTTGGTCCTTAGGAAGTAAACTCATTTTAAGAGTGTTCCTTGAACCCCAATCATTCTAGCCTTTCCCGACAACACTTAGATGCATTCCTTAGCACTTATAACACTTATACAAAGTGTTTTTCATGACTTAGAGTGTCTTAACTTTGTTTATTAGTTGTTTAAAGACTAATTGTGTATATACATATATCCTTATATGTTATTAGGATCTTTGTGCGTGTCTAAGTCTTCACTTGACACCAAGCACTTATCCGACACTTTCTTCCGATCCACTTACTACATGTGAGTTCATACCGCTTAATCAATGTTTTAACTGTTTTTAAATGTTTTATGGGGGGTACAAGTAGAATTATGCTAATTATTATATCAATCACATGTGATTAATAAGCAGGATTTAAATTATTGGCTACTCATTAGCTGTTTTACCAAACAGTTTCCATCAAATGTTTTTCTTAAACATTTTATATGTTTAAAACTCCTTATTAAACTGTTCATTTTACTCTGTATGTTACATTTCAAACTTATTTACAATTGCGTTTTAACACAAATGTTTCCTTATACTTAAACTGTTTTATCAAACCCATGCCTTCAAACCGTTTTATAGATTGACACCAAGTCGATCTTTTCTTAGATAATAACTATGTTCAAAGGTTTTACAAAACTTATTTTATGCTTTTATATTATAAATTGCATGCCTCTATATGTATAGTTATATAAGAAATGTTTAAAAGACTTAGGAAGGCTATCCACCATGTTTCCTTTTCCTCGATTTGGATGTGGTCTGGTGGGATATCGGGTACTCGTCCGAAGGTCGTTTAAATATTAGTTATATAACATGTGTACATATATAGTCATAAAGGTCCTTCCAGTTCATCCAATGCCCTTGGGTATCAAGGGTATACATCCATGTCCATACGTACCAGTTAGATTACTAGTAAACTACCATATAGGTAGTTTAGGAAGATACTAGAACTATTACTAGAATGTGATATCATACAATGAGTCAGTTCATTCATGAGTCAATACTTGCTAGATAGAGAGAACATACATTACTATGAGAACATATACAACTATACTAGGAGAAGAACATATACAACTATACTAGAGGAAGAACATATACAACTATACTAGGAGAAGAACATATACAACTATACTAGAAAGAGAACATATACTACGATACTAAAACGAGTAACAATACATTACATATACATATATACATTGACAAAATTCTGATCCACTGTATCGGAGCATGCCTTAAATGTCATGGCCCGAGTTGTAGCCAGAGTCTCTTGGAGGCAGAGCGTGAGTTTGCGTATAGATCTATACTGGATTGACTATCCTACACCTTGCTGCTAGCTACAGCCGGACCTGCAGGTCTGCGGGTGCCAAACGTCATTTCTTTTTACGACCTAACTTTTGTCGTTGTTACCAGTCAATAGTATGGTACAATTAATCACATGATACCTTAATATAAATCCGGTTTAAGGTAGTTAGTACAGCAGTAGTTCCTATAACACAACACTACAGTACTAAATTAATTTCCCCCTTACATATATTTAGTGATCATTTCACTTAAACATTAAATGTACAAACTGTATTTTGTTAATGATAGTTACACTTGGGAAAATTACACATTTTTACAAGAAACGAACATTTAGAGCAGTTAGGTCTTGGTAGAAGGCTACATTGAGAACAGTTAGGTCGTGGTAGAAGACACCCTTATATAATAGTAGGAATCATAGGGATTTCTAGGGTTTTTCAAACATTTACAGTTGATTTACAAAACATTGTTATACTTACAGTTCATATACATTTTCAATACTTACAGTTCATATACATACAGATTCTTACATACAAATTAAGATACTAAAATACTTATGATCTCACCAGCTTCAAAGCTGATACTCGCTTTCAGAATTACTTGTATCCTCAGGTCATCAATAGACAGGTACCGATGCAAGGTTTAGAGAAGATGGAGCTTGTTCAAGACTCATCTTTCATTTTGATTTATGCTTTAGTGTCTATTATAATTTGACATAACACACTTGTATAATAATTATATTATTAATGCAATGGATGATGTTGTTGCTTGTTTACTACTTTTCATTATTGTGATACTGTACATGACGTCCTCCGCCCCAGAACGTTTCCGCCGTTCTTGGTTTTGGGGTGTGACACTTTATCCTCCGAAGGTACTTAAGAATATTCTTGACTGCGGTCCAATGTGCTTTGCTAGGGTTCCCCTGATATCTGTTGACCATGATCAAAGCAAAGGCCACATTAGGGCGAGTACAAGTCAAAGAATATATAATCGAGCCAACTACAGAAGCGTATGGTACTCGACTCGTTTCTGTTATCTCCACTTCGGTACTCGGGATTTCAGTCTTACTCAAATTGGCATTACTTTGGATCGGTAACTCCCCCTTCTTTGAATTCTCCATACTACAACGTTTTAGTACCTTGTCCACGTAAGTATTCTGACTAAGTCCTATTAGTCTCTTAATTTTGTTTCTTACTATCCTTATACCTAAAATATAGGCAGCCTCTCTGAGGTCCTTCATAGCGAAGCACTTCCCAAGCCAGGACTTGACTTCCTACAGCGTTGGGATGTCGTTTCTTATGAGTAGTATGCCATCGACATACAATACGATGAAGCTTACTATACTCCCACTGGGTTTGACATATACGCATGATTCATCCTCGCTTCGCAGAAAACCAAACTCTTTGACTTTCTCATCGAAACAAAGATTCCATTTACGAGATGCTTGTGTCAGTCCATAAATGGACTTCTCAATCTTACACACTCTATTAGGGTGCTTCGCATCGACAAAACCCTCAAGCTGAGCCATATAAACATCCTCAGCTAACTTCCCGTTAAGGAAAGCGGTTTTGACATCCATCCACCATATCTGATTATAGTCATGAAATGCAGCAATGGCCAGCATCACCCTGACAGACTTTATCTTTGCAACCGGTGAGAAGGTTTCATCATAATCAACTCCGGGAGTTTGAGTGAAACCCTTCGCAACCAATTGTGCATTATAGGTGTGTACATTCCTATCCATGTTGGTATTCTTCTTGAACATCCACTTGCACCCGACCGTCTTATGACCTGGCACATTGTCAACCAAATTCCAAACTTGGTTCTCATACATGGACTGAATCTTGCTGTCCATAACCTCTTTCCATTTTGCAGACTCCAGGCCTGCCATGGCTTCCTTACAGCTGTTAGGTTCGTCCAGATTCACTAGTGTGCTATCACTAATGAACGTATCCCCTTCTGTAGTAATATAAAAACCATAAAACTGGGGTGGAACACTAACTCTTTCGGAACGTCTAAGAGGTAAGGACTCGTCAATCGGTTCAACCGGAGTTTCCTCCTCAGGTTGAGCGCCAGTGTTAAAGGTTCCTTCATCACTCGACTCTTGAAGCTCTTTAAGATCGATTTGCCTTCCACTGTCCCCTTGGTTTATGAGTTCTCGCTCTCGGAAAACCCCTCTCCTCTCAACAAAGACAACATTGTCACTCGGTCTATAGAAGATATATCCAAACGACTTCTGCGGGTAGCCGATGAAAATACATCGCTCACTATGAGGTTCGAACTTGTCGTGAGTCTCTTGTCTTACGAAAGCCTCGCAACCCCAAACCTTGATGTGTGCCAACGAGCTAGCTTTCCCTATCCACGTCTCATGAGGTGTTTTGGCAACCTTCTTCGTAGGGACTAAGTTAAGGATATAGGCGGCATTCTCTAAGGCATACCCCCCAAAATGAGATAGGTAGCAAAGCACGACTCATCATGGATTGAACCATGTCTAGCAAGGTTCGATTACACCTCTCAGCCACACTATTCAACTGTGGTGTCCTAGGTGGCGTCAATTGAGAAACAATTATGTATTCCTTAAGGTAGTCGTGGAATTCAAGACTTAGGTACTCTCCACCTCGATCGGATCGAAGCATCTTGATTTTCCTGCCCAACTGATTCTCCACTTCTTGTTTAAACTCTTTGAACTTTTCAAAGGTTTCTAACTTGTGCTTGATTAAGTAGATATACCCATATATGTTATAATCATCGGTAAAAGTCACATAGAAGCGGCTCGCATCCCTTGTGGTGGATCTAAAAGGTCCACATACATCTGTATGTATGAGATCCAATAAACCTCACCCCTCGCACAAGTGTCAGTGAAGGGTGACTTGGTCATCTTTCCAAGTAAACAAGATTCGCACACGTCATCATCCCTAAGGTCGAATGACTCCAACACTCCATCCTTTTGGAGTTGGGATATGTGTTTCTTGTAGACATGTCCAAGACGAAAATGCCACAAGCATGCTTTATCCAAATCATTGGAAGAATCAATACACAGCACATCATTTCCTAAATTGTCTACAACCATCACAGTTTCATATATTCCATTACAAGGCAATGCTTCAAAATAGAAAACACCATTAAGATAAGCATTAATAGAACCCTTTTCATTATCAAATAAATATCTAAAACCCTGTCTATATAAACCATGAAATGAAATGATGTTTCTTGCCATATATGGCGAATAGCAACAATTATTTAAATCTAATCTTAATCCACTACTAAGAATTAAAGAGTAAACTCCAATCTTGGTGACAGGCGACCATCTTCTGTTCCCCATGATCAAATTTATCTTCCCATGCTCCACATCCCCCAATTCTTCTTACACCCTACAAATCAGAACAAATGTGAAAACCACATCCTGTATCAAGAACCCAAGAAATAGCATGTGATGAATCATTAGATTTAATAGTGTAAATACCTGCGTAGGACGGCTTGATCTTCCCATCCTTGATATCTTGCAGATATTTCGGGCAGCTTCGTTTCTAATGCCCTATTTCATGGCAGTAGTGGCACTCTGCCTCCTTGGGGTTGGAGTTGGGTTTAGCAGGACCAACCTTGGTTCCACTAGAAGGGGAGCAATTTTGGGACTTTCCTTTATGGTGGCTCTTTGAGGGAGCCTTCCTCTTCTTACCCTTCCCTTGCCAAATTTCCAGGACTGGGGCAACAGTAGGAGTTGGAGATGATGCAACAGATTTATCTTTGAGGTTGCTCTCGGCAGTCCTCAAAGTTCTTGAAGCTTGCTCAAGGTGACCTCATCCTTTTTCATGTGGAAGGTCATGCGGAACTGGCTATAGCAGGGAGGCAAGGAATGAAGGATGATGTCAATTGTCAACTCTTCATCAAAGTAAACATTTAGCTTTAGCAGGCGATCGACGTATCTCTGCATCTTTTGTAGATGAGCAGTAAGGGACTCTCCATTACCCATTTTGGTAGTGATCATCGAAGTGATGATATCGTACCTTTCTTGCCTAGCACTTTGGTGGTACCCGTCCAGCAGATCGTGGTGCATTTCATAGGGGTACACGTCCTCATAGGACTTCTGGAGTTCTGCAGTCATAGTCGCCAGCATGATGCAATGGACTTTCGTAGCATCACGCTCATGGGCCTCATAGGCCGCAATCTCTTCAGTAGAGGCAATGTTAATGTTGCTTTCCTTCAGCTTCTCATCGAGGACATACTCTTTGTCCTCGTAACGAGTGACCATTCAAATGTTGCGGATCCAATCATTGAAATTGGACCCGTCAAAGATCACTCTCCCACACAAGTTCATGAGTGAGAACGAGCCAAAGGAAGTTGAACCAGAAGCGTTGTTGTTGACGTTCGACATCTGAAAAGGAAAAAGAACAGAGTTTGATTAGAAATGAATCCCCAATTAAACACCCAAATGAGAAATTAGGGATAGGATCCAACAACATTATTTACATATTAGAAGAGGGATGTCGTAATCTAACAAGTAAATAATTTGATGGTAAGTGAATGACGATTCACTAATTTTCCACCATGAAAAACAAATTAAAGCTAAGTTTTAAATGTATTGAAAAATCCTAGATCTTTTGAGATTCATGGAAATTTTCAATGGCATGTTTAAATCTTGATATGCCCCTCAAGTTTGTGACTGGGATGCTGAGGATTACAAAGCGGGTGTGAATAACTGTGACATCCCCATTTTCTCGGCCAGAAGAGACCGATTTTTGTTTATGCTTTATAAAAATCAGAGTACTTCTTTTCATAAAAACGTTGCAGAATTTGTTCCCATAAAAACATGATAAATACCTTATCAAAACATTTTCGAAGAAACGTATTTTATTCATTTTAAAACGTTTGGGATGTCATCGTCAATACAGAACATAAGCATAAACAGAACTTACATTTATTTACACTAGTGATCTACATCTCTTTAATCTCTCAGTGTAATGTAACTTCATAACAACACCTGTGACATAAATAAACTGAGTGGGTCAGGTTGGGAAACCTGGTGAGTACATAGGGTTTTCAACCCACAATAATATAATTATTATGTTTAAACAATTAAACAATCAACCCAATTTCTCATCCCCATTATCTTCTTTATTATTAAGGATCTACCCTAAGAATCAACTATTCCTCGTTCATTTATTCCTAAGGATCATCCTAAGGAATCAGCACGAAGTCCATCATTGTCACGGTTTAAACAACAGACACTAAGTCTGCATAGTCGCCAGGGGTTAGGCATCAAGTCTGCATGATCGCCAAGGTTTACAAAACGGGCACTAAGTCTACATAGTCGCCAAGGCTTAGGCATCAAGTCTGCAAGATCGCCAAGGTTTAGGCACCAAGTCTGCATGGTCGCAAAGGTTTAGAGTAAACCGGGTGAACACATCGTTCACAACACCTACAGGTTGCGAGCCTGCTAGTGTTCCACTGCACTGTCTAGAATAGTCTGTGGTTGTCATCCATACTCTGTTGAATGACGGGGCCATCTTTTGGGAAACACATCATCCATCTCACATCCTCACCTCACGGTCTATTTCACTTCTCAACTCATCATCTAACTCATACGCCATCTATTACATCTACCCATGTTTTACCCCAACATTATCGTAGATATAAAATACATATACAGTTTAAATTATTTAAAACATGTATAAAATCGTTCATCCAGCATAGACAGCAAGTATTCAGATAATATGCACACATAGCACGTAATTTATATAAAATACTTCATATTTATGTGTAAGATGAAAGTAACTATGCACTCACTTGAAAGGTGGTGACTCAGTACTCGGGCAACGCTTCGATACTCTCAAAACAAATTTCCTTCGATAAAACCTAGTATCAATACCACTAGGGTTTAGTCTAACAATAACCGCGACAAATTAATAGTCTGACTGTTATTACTATTATATAAGCGTTAAACGATATCTATATAACTCATAATAATTGCCCAAATAATTATTTTAAGGACCTAATAACATTACTATAATTATTTGAAAGCTATATTAAAAATTGCGTAAGTGTAGCTCACTTACAGCGGATTTTAAAGAAAACTGGGCTTTGCTCGAAGCAGCATTTCCGAAACCGAAAGACCCTTTTCCTCGGGAATCCGGGAGCCTCGGGGCTTCCTTAGGGTGCTAGGGGATCACCTAGGCTTAGGGGAGGGTTAAAACCCCTAGAGAGAGAAAGAAATTGGTGTGAAAAAGTCGAAGACCCTCGCCTCCTTTTTATACCCTGCGAGGCCTCGGACTACGCTGGGCGTAGCCGAGGTACGCTGGCGTAAGGCTCACATCGTACACCACGCGTCCGAACAGGCTTGGTGCGACGTGGCTGCTTGTGGACCGAGGAAGGCTAGAACGCGGAGCGTAGGGACTTCGTACGTGAGGCGTACTCGGATGTTGGGCGTCTTCGGATTACATGGGGCATATGCGAGGACAAGTGTCACCCATCCGAAGCGAGGCGTGGGCAACAAGGGACGGCTGAGATTCGGCCACGTCAGCAACTTCGCAAATTCAGACTCCGACTTCTGAAAATCATAACTCTCGCATACGAGCTCTGTTTCTGACTTTCTTTATATCCACGCGAAGGCGGGAACATACTCTACAACTTTCATTTAGACTCCGTTGGCTAATTTTGAATTTATTTTAAATTTTATATTTTTAACAGGCCGGGATAGGATTGGTCTGTTAAATTCTCATAACTTCTTCATCTGACATCCGTTTTCGCCCATCTTTTTCTTGTTACGCTACTCTTAACGAGATCTTCAAATCTCTTTTAGGCCGTGTCGGCTAAAAACCGCTCGATCTAATATTCGAATTTCGGGCTGTACACACTTAACCCGCAACTTCGAAAAATCATAACTTCCTCATACGAAGTCAGATTTGGGCGTTCTTTTTATGGACGCTCTCGGTTTAACGTATTCGATGAATTTTGTTTCAATCGCTAAGGCTAAAACTTGCTCTATCGTAAATTCACTATTTACGCTTCCCGGTATCGTGCCGGTTTTGTCGTGAAACTTCGACGGGTCATAACTTCTTCGTTATAACTCGGATTTCGGCATTCTTTATATGTACGGAAACCTTGTAACATATAATACAACTTGGTTAAGATTATTTATTCTAAATAATATTTTTCTGAAAAGTCATTTTCGACCCTTATTGCCTCTAATTTAACTAGCTCGGATCTACGGGCGTTACAATAACCATGCAAATGTACATGGTGCCCTCAATGTTACAGTCACCTATTCGATGTGCCGGTTAACCACACATGCTCCATTGAACTATGACAAACATTGATTCACCCTTTGCCACCTTTGCTTAGAACCCAATTAGTGTGTCGGTTAACCACAAACGCTCCACTAACGTCTTGTCAAGGGTACAAAGTGTAATTTCATGGAATTGCATCAATTCAGTTTTGCCTAAAATAACTAAGATTGGGAATTTTGTAAAAACATTTAGTTACTTTTATAATTTCATTATACTTTTAATGAGGAAAGGGTTGCCCTATCCTACTCGTTCGGCTAACGACCCTCCACCAATCAAGGAAGCGGTGGGTGAGAGTGAACACCCATCAAACGACCATTTTATAGGCCATAACCTTATACCCTCTTATAGATCGGCTTCGTAAATGAGGTATACTAACGATAAGACTACCATTTAAGTTATATATATATATATATATATATATATATATATATATATATATATATGTATATATATATATATATATATATATATATATATATATATATAAATCTTATAATATTATAAAGTATAAGATTCAATTTTAAACTTGTAAAATTCTAGGGTTTGAAATTTAAATAGTTCAAATTAAACTTTTAATCAAAATTTAAATTTCAAAACTTGAGGGCAAGTTTTGAACTTTTTAAAACACATAGGATGAAATATAAAATAATTTAAAATTAAACATTTAATTTAATGATTATCTAAATTTGACCTAATCAATTTTATTTGCAAGATAATTCATAAAATAATTTAAATAATCAAATATTATCATATAAGGAATTAACCATTCAAATAATTGGTAATTATCTTTTGTTTTGGTAAGGATAAACATATAACAACAATAAAATTTGGATTTTATTAGTCAAAACTGATTTTGGTAATCATCCTTTAGCAAAACAACAAGAAATCCCGAAAATCCCTCTGTCTGACGTCCCGACTCACCGAGTCCCCTTTTGGACTCGTCGGGTTCATCCTAGTCATCGAGCCCATTTTGGGACTTGCCGAGTCTGTCAGTCAGGGGGCCAAAAAATCGATTTTAAAGCAAGAATGAAAACACAAATCATCAATACAATAGAAGCCAATCAAGGCTCTGATATCACTGATGGGTTTTACACAAAATAACATCCTATGTGCTCATGCAAACCCTACAGCTTGGATCTAGGCTTCTCTATTGTACATGCAATTTATCCAAGACTCCAAACCCTAGATCTAGCATACATTATTCAAAATTGACATACGAAAACAGATCTAGATGATTACCTCTTGAACAATAACTTGAATCTTCTCGTCTTGGAGCTTAGAGTCACAAGTGTCACTCCTCTAATGGCTTACAAACACTAAGGAAGCAAGAGGATGATATTGGAGAGACGGGAGAGGCATAATTTCGGCTATGATCTTTCTAGGGTACCAAGTGGCTGAAAATTAGATGCCCTGGGGTCCTATTTAGACTGATGCTACTAGGGTTTCAGCCTAAACCCTAATGGACAGCTTAGGCCTTAAGAAATCCAATGAAGCTTCTGGAATAAGGACCATATGGCCAAAATTATGGATGGACACGTCCTAAATTCGTCCATGCCTAATCCAAGAGGCTCCTCAGCCTAATACTCAACTATCACATATTTGACAGTTTAAGTCTTTGACATTAAATTAATGCCTTGTAGCCATAGAATTAATTTCTTAATTAATTCTTATCTAATATTAATTTAATTATATGATTTCTTTTTATTATATTATTCATATAATATAATAATAAACTGTATTAACCTCTCTATTCATAAATCACCCTGTCAAGTTGCTTTTGGTGAAGGCAACCCAAAAGGACGATGCACAACCGGGTCAAGTACTTACCAAATATAGTTACGAGCTTAGACACTAATCCAACAGTTGTTTCTCTCTCGGATTAGGCATCTGATCAAGTTGATGGTATTTCTCGGATTATATAATAGTTTTATGTGGTTTCTGGGTTGAAATTAAATATGATAAAATCTCAATTATTTGGTGTGGGAGTGGATTTTTATGTAGTTCAGGATGTTGTTGCTCACTCAAGTTGTTTTGCGAGTAAGCTTCCATTCATCTACCTGGGATTACCCATTGGCTTTAATCTGGGTCGAATTCAGAGTTTGGATATTGTTGCGGAGAAATTCAAGCCCAGATTAGCCAAGTGGAAGGTGAAATTTTTATCTTTTGGTGGGAGAGCTACACTCATCAAATCAGTTTTAGTAGCTTTTATGGATAAGGATGGGTTGGGAATTAGTAGTCTTTTGGCTTTTAACAATGCATTGTTACAAAAATGGAGATGGAGTTTTGCTTATGATGATCAAGCTTGTTAGGTGCGCCTGATTAAAGCTTTTCATGGAAAGTATGGAGGTTTTGATTTGGATAGATGGGTTGCTAGCTCGTGTATTTGGTTTTAAGTTGTTGTAGCTATTAGAAAGTTGAATGCTAACGATGTTATTCCTTTTTCTACGATGCAAAAACGACTAGTTCAAGGGAATTCTATTATATTTTGGCATGATCCTTGGCTTGGAAATCAACCATCGCAGGTCTGTTTTAATAAACTCTTTCGATTGAAGTTAGATCCGGATTGTGCGGTTGGTAATAGGTGGGTTGATGGTGAATGACGTTGTAACCAAAGAAGGGAAGTGCGGAGTGGACGTGATGAAAATCAATTTATTCAATTACAAGAGGTGTTGCATGGTATCCTGCTCACAATATCACCAGATTCACTTTGGTGGTCTTTAGACATGAATGGAGTTTTCTCGGTTTCTGTTGCTAGGAAACATATTGAAAATGCTACGTATATTGGTACTGGGGATGTAACTAGATGGTGCAAGGTGGCTACTAAAATATTTAACATTTTTTTGTGGAGATTTTTCTAGATATGCTTCCTACAAAACTCCACCTGTTGAGGAAAGGATTGGAGCTCAATTCTATTACTTGTCCGGTTTGTGCTATTTGGGTAGAATCTATTCAACATATCTTTTTTCATTGCAAAGTGCTTTTTACGGTGTGGGGGATTATCGCAAGATGGCATGGAGGTGACGTTTCCTACTTCTTCATCTATAAAGGAATGGATGTCTTGGATTGATGACAGTAATCTCCACAGCTTGAAGAAAAGGTGTTTGGAAGTGATTTTCATTTCGATGTGTTTGACTATTTGGCACTTCAGGAATTATGTGGTGTTTGAAGAAAATCCGCTGAAGAAGAATTCTATTTTTTATTCTATTGTTTTAAGTTTTTTTCTTGGTTGCATAACCGAGCTTCCAACTACGATGTAGTTTGGAATGCTTGGCTTTTAAATCATTTGTAATTGGTGTTCTATTTTTTTTCTTTTCTAGCTCTTTGCTAATATATATATATATATATATATATATATATATATATATATATATATATATATATATATATATATATATATATATATATATATATATATATATATATATATATATATATGAAATTGCAACTGTTCCAAAAAAAAAACATGTGGTTTTCCGTCTTCCAATATTACATTACAAGATTATTTAAGTATTTATATTGAGAACTACCATTCTTTGGAATACCTAAGATTTTCACCAACGAAGTGCTAAGTTTAAGAACTTCAATAAACACAAAAAACATAATCACACGAAAATTAGAAATGCAAAGAAACTAAAGAATCGAGTTATGTCCACAAACAAACAAAAGAGAGATGTTTCATTAATAGTGCCCTTCACATATAGTTTCTATGGTAAGGTTACATTTGTTTAAGGGGGTCTATTTATACAGACAAGTTGACATAAATATATTATAGATTGGGCCAAAAATAACATAACCGACACGAATTGCCCGTTGCTCGAGCACTACAACCATACGATATAATGCTCAACACATCCATACACCACAATAATGTACCCATGATGTGTTTGCCCTGTAAATTGTCCTTCCAATCAACCTAATAATGTACCCTGATGTGTTTACCCTACAACCACCCTACATTCTACCGTGAAGTTGCCATAATATCTACTTGTTTTAGATTGAGTTTATCTATTTTTATTTATTATTGTAGTAAATTACACGATGGTCCCTATGGTTTGGGGTAATTCTCATGTTTGGTCCTTAACCATTTTTTTTTAACTCAGACCGTCTCTATGGTTTAATTTTATTGCATCGTTCATCTTTAACAGACTTAAAATAACCAATATACCCTTATTTATTATTTTGTTTAGACTAACTGCACAAATGGTCCCTGTGGTTTTCTCAAAATTGTCACTTTGGTCCAAAAAGGTTTGGACTAGCACCACAGGTCCAAAATTTTCATTTTGTTTCTTGTTTGGTCCAATCTATTTTAATTTTTTTAAAATGACTTATTTACCCCTGTTAATATGATTTTTTTCTTATTTGTTTTTCTAATTTTAAGATTTAAAAAAATAATAAATAAAAATTAAATAAAAATACCTCTCTCTCCCTCTCTCCCTCTCTCTCTCTCATTACATGATTCATCGGAGAAAGAAATAGGGCATCATCCTCTTTATGAATCGCCCATCACCATTATCAGATTTAAGAAATATAATCGAATCCCTTTGAATCCCTCTGGACTCATAATCCACCATCATGGTTAGCAACTGATTGAGTTTTCTTGATTTTGATTTTTTGATCAAACCCTAAAATCCCATTATCATCAGAATCACATTAAGGTTTCTCAAGGGGAGAAGACAGATTTTAGCATAAGCCTCATCTGTGTCAAGATCTACTATTACTTTGGAAACTGAAGCACAAGGTCTGTGATGAAGATCTGCAAGCACAAGGTCCATCTCCAATCTATTTCATCTTCTCCATCAGAAACCATCTCCTTAACCCTCATTTTTGACATAAACAATCGCCAACTTTCGAAACCCTAGCACTGCCACCTTATCTCATCTGCATTAGCGTTTTCGGAGAAGAAGGGCGACGACGACATTGATGGGTTTTAGCCATAAGAACATCCTATGTGCTCATGCAAACCCTAATGCTTGGATCTAGGTTTCTCTATTGTACATGCATTCATCTAAGACTTTAAACCCTAGATCTAGCATATGAAAATCGATATTAACATAAGAATAGGGTTTAGATCTTACCTTGATTGTTATATAGCAATAACAATCTCAAATCCTCCTTGTAATGGCTTCAGAAAGCTTAGAGTCACAAGTGTCACTCCTCTAATGGCTCAGAAACACCAAGCGCAAGAGGAAGAAGAAGGAGAAGAGGAGAGGCACCCAAAACGTCTAGAAACCCTAAGGAATCAGTTAGCCACGTTTTTGGTGCCCTAGGGGTCCTTAAATAGTGAGGCTATTAGGGTGATCTAAAAAAGAAACTCTAATTTGAATGCTTAAGCCCTACGCAGCCCATGGACTCCCTCCTTAGAGGCCTTGGACGATTTCTAATGGGTTTCCCCATAGATTTCGTCCACTCCTCTAATATGGAGTCCATTAGCCCAATATCCAACTGTGACATCCCCAAATTCACGGCCAGAAAAGACCGATTTGTTTATGCTTTATTTGAAAATCAGAGTATATTTTTAAAGAAATATAATGCGGAATTTGTTCCTAAAAATATGAAAAAGAATTTATCAAAGCATTTCCGTAGAAATGTATTATATTAAAAACTTTGGGATATCATTGTTAATACATATCAAAAGCATAAACATAAACAACATAGGCATTATAATATCTATTTATTCTAGTAGCCTATAATCCATTGATCTCTCATCAGATCATCACTCCTGTGCTCTCTTTCCACTACCTGTATATGAGAAAACTGAGTGGGTCAGGCTTGGGAGCATGGTGAGCACATAGGGTTTTCAACTAGCAATAAATAAGTTTATTAATTTCATCAAACAACAATAACCCGATTACCCATTCCCGTTATCCTCACTTTACGTCCCTAAAACACCTATTGTAAGGGATCTAGCCTAAGGATTCTCATCCGGATGGACACTATTGCTAAGGGGTTTCCTCAACAATAAATGTCCATAAGGAAACCATGAGGGGGATAAAGTGCACCAATGAACACATCGTTCACAAACACCTACATGTTGTGGGCCTGCTAGCATTCCACTTGACTATCTAGAATAGTCTATGGTTGTCATCTATACTCTGCTAGATGACTGGATCAACAACAACATCGAGGCCTATCATCATTTTATTTCATCACACACCAACTATTTCATCTACCCATGTTTTACCCCCAACATATTTGTAGATATAAAATACATATACAGTTTAAATCATTTAAAACATGTATAATAGTGTTCGTCTAACATAGATAACAAGTATACAGACAATATGCGTACATAGCATGTAATTTATATAAAATACTTCACATCTATGCGTAAGATTAAAATAAATATGCACTCACTTTAGTAGTGGGAGCAGATAGAATCAAAAAACGGTCAACGGCTCGTGATCATCGGGTTCGGGATGCGGAACAACTTCAGAAAACAAGAGAGAGAGAGAGAAGGAAGATTTGGTGTAAGAAGTGAATGAGGTCGAACTTTCTATTTATAGGCTGATTTCGGACCATTCACGTTGTGAGAAGTCATTGCTCATGTCGTGAGCCATGGATGAATCACCTCGTAGCTTCGACATATGCGTTCTAGGCTTGAATAGTGTCTGTTTGACTCCTCACGTCGTGAGAATTCATTACTCACGTCGTGAGCTTGTGAGTTATCATTCCCATAGACTTCTAGCTTCGAAATGTGACTTTTTGACTCCTCACGTCGTGAGAAAAGAGGCTCATGTCGTGAGTCCAGTCAATTTAGGGTTTCTGACACGTGTCATGCTCTTAGACAGCTGTATCTTCGGAAGGTAATAACTTTTGCATACGAACTCCGTTTTTGACGTTCTTTATATCCACGCGTAGGTGGAGACGTACTATACAACTTTCATTTAGACTCCTTAGGATAAAAAGTAGTTTATCATAAACTAACGTTTTTCGTTTCCCAGTGTCGTGCCGGTTTTGACGCGAAACTTCGATAGGTCATATCTTCTTCGTTATAACTCGGATTTTGGCGTTCTTTATATCTCCGGAATCCTTGTCCCGACCACTACAACTTTCTTCATAGATATTGGACCTATCTATTATTTTATTTTTGATGCTTATTTTTATTCTTAACTGATTATATCTTATAAATAAATATAAGGCACGTAAAATCACATAATATTCAAATAATTCCTATTTATTATTAAAAAGTAGGTTATAAGTGTTGAACTTAACTATTACACCATTAAATTAATGCTTAGCCTAGAAACACGAGCGTTACAACTCTCTCCTCCTTCAGATGATTCCATCTCAGAATCATGTATCAGCAAATAGATGTGGGTAGCGACTCATCATGTCACTCTCTGTTTCCCATGTGAGGTTCAACCCATTCGTATGTTTCCAACGTACAAGCACTAAGTCAACCATCTTGCGGTGCAACTTCTTAGTCTTACGGTCAACAATCGCCTCAAGCTCTTCAATTAGCCTCTTATTTTTCATCCATCCTTAACTCTGAAATTGGAATTATATCGGGAATTTCTCTCGTAAACTTCCACAAGTAACACACATGGAAAGTGTTATGAGTACCATCTAGTTCTTCCGATAACTCTAGCTTGTAAGCTTGATTCCCAATCCTCTGAAGAACTTTGAATGGTCCTATAAACCTTGGACTCAACTTTCCTCTCTTTCCAAATCGTATAAGTCCCTTCCATGGTGAGACTTTGAGCAAAACCGAATCTCCAACTTCAAATGTCAGCGGTCGTCTTTTCATGTCAGCATAACCCTTTTGACGATCTTGAGCTGCTAACATCCTTTCCTTGATCACTTTTAGCTTTCCAGCAGTCTGATGGACTATCTCAGGGCCCATAAACTTCTTTTCTCCAGCTTCAAGCCAACAAGATGGCGTACGGCACTTATGTCCATACAACGCATCATAAGGTGCCATCTTAATGCTCGAATAAAAACTATTGTTTTAGGAAAACTCTACCAGAGGTAAGTGCTCATCCCAGTTACCTTGGAATTATAGGGTACATGCTCTCAGCATATATTCCAGTGTTTGAATCGTTCTTTCGCTCTGACCATTAGTCTGTGGATGGTAAGCTGTACTTAAACACAACTTCATACCCATTTCTTCCTGTAGACTTTTCCAAAACCTTGATGTGAAACGACTATCACGATCTGATGCAATCGTTAATGGTACACTGTGAAGTCTTACCACTTCCTTCACGTAAGCATTTTCAAGCTTATCCATAGACCATTTCTCATTGGCTGCTATGAAGTGTGCACTCTTTGTGAAATGATCCACGACTACCCAAATCATGTCGTGACCGTTCTTCGTTCTGGGCAGTTTAGTCACAAAATCCATGGTGATATCTTCTCATTTACCTATGGGTATAGGTAAAGGTTCTAAACTCCCATACGGTTTCTGATGTTATGCTTTGACCCTTGCACATGTTACACATTCAGCCACATACTTTGCAATATCGAGCTTCATCGTCGGCCACCACTAGTAGGGTTTCAAATCCCTATACATTTTAGTGCTACCTGGATGAATCGAGTACATGGTTTTGTGAGCTTCTTCCATCAGAAGATCCCTTATTCCTCCCATCTTAGGTACCCAAATTCTATCTCGGAATACCTTCAATCCTTGTTTATTTGTATCGAATACCAACGTTTTGCCTAAACGTTCTTCCTTTCGGTCATTTTTCTCCAAAGCTTCTTCTTGAGTTTTCTTGATACTTTCCAAAATCGTCGAGACAACTTCAATTCGTAACGATCTTGACCTTTGTCTTTTAAAGTTTACTTTTCGACTTAGAGCATCAGCTACAACATTTGCTTTACCAGGGTGGTAAAGTATCTCACAGTCGAAATCTTTGAGTAACTTTAGCCAATGTCGTTGCCTCATGTTCAATTCCTTCTGATTAAAGAGATACTGTAGACTCTTATGATCAGTGAAAAGTTTGCACTTTGTGCCATAGAGGTAATGCCTCCATATCTTTAGGGCAAAAACTACCGCTGCCAACTCCAAATCATGAGTGGGGTAGTTCTCTTCATGCTCCTTTAATTGTCAAGATGCATATGCTATCACCTTCTCTCTTTGAGTTAGAACATGTCCTAACCCGACTCCCGACGCATCGCTATACACTGCGAAATCTTCAAGTCCGTTGGGTAGAGAAAGAATTGGTGCTGCACACAATTTCTTCTTTAGCTTCTCGAATGCCTCATCGTGTTTCTCACTCCATGCATATGTGGCTCCTTTATGGGTCAAAGCTGTTAATGGAACAACTATCGAAGAAAAGCCTTGGATAAATCTTCGGTAATATCCAGCTAATCCAAGAAAGCTTCGAATCTCCGTGGGACTTTTTGGTCGTTCCCACTTCATTACATCTTCTATCTTTGCTGGGTCAACCATTATGCCCTCTTGTTTAACCACATGACCCAAAAATTGGACTTCTCGAATCCAAAAATCACATTTGGAGAACTTAGCATACAACTTCTCTTTCTTCAGAACTTCTAATACTTCTCTCGGGTGCTTGCCATGCTCCTGCTAACTCTTTGAGTATATTAGAATGTCATCTATGAACACTATTACAGATTTATCGAGGAATGGTTTACAAACCCTATTCATCAAATCCATAAACGCTGCTGGAGCATTGGTCAGTCCAAATGACATAACTAAGAACTCGTAGTGTCCATATCTTGTTCTAAATGCAGTCTTCTCAATATCCGACTCTCTCACCTTCAGCTGATGATATCCTGACCTAAGATCGATCTTTGAGAAATAGTTCGAACCTTGCAACTAATCGAATAGGTCATCAATCCTTGGCAATGGATACTTGTTCTTCACTGTTTCCTTGTTCAGCTCTCGGTAGTCTATACACATCCTCATGTTTCCGTCCTTCTTCTTTACAAATAGCACCAGAGCTCCCCAGGGTGATGAACTAGGTCTAATATAACCTTTGTTCAATAAATCCTGAAGTTGCGTCATAAGCTCCTTCATCTCCGTCGGTGCTATTTGGTATGGTGCTTTCGCTATTGGTGTTAATCCAGGCGACAAGTCTAATTGAAACCCCACTTGTCTATCAGGGGGAAATCCAGGAAGATCTTCGGGAAAGACTTCTGGATAGTCACACACCACGGGTATACTTTGTATCTCCTTCTCCTTCTTAGTATCAATCACAAATTCCAAGTATGATGTGCATCCTTTGGACAAACATTTTCTGGATTTCATCAAGGAAATGATTCAAGAATTTACTCTGTGTTTGTCCCCGTACACCATAAATGACTCTTTTCCAGATGGGTTTACTCTTACCATCTTCTTCTTGCATAGTATCTCAGCATCGTACGTACTAAGCCAATCCATTCCTAGCACGATGTCGAAACCATTCAACTCAATGGACAGTAATTCCTCATGGAATTTATTCCTATTCAAGTCGATGACGATATTTTTAATGCAATTACTAACAGGTATGAAATTGCCACTGGAAACTTCTACAACTATAGTATTATTAAGTTTATCTATAGGCAATGCTAGTCTTCTACCAAAGTTATGTGATATAAATGAGTAGTTTTCTCTTGAATCAAATAATATATTGGCAGGAAATCCATTTACGAGAAAGGTATGTGAAGTGACATCTGCTTCATCTCTAGCTGCTTCCAGTGTCCTCTGGAAAGCTCTAGCTTTCGGTTTCGGTGGGACATTGGGCCTTGCTGCCTCCTTCTTCTTCGGACAGTCTTTCAAGATGTGCCCTTCTTCATTACACCCATAACAAACTTTCTTGTCGAGGGTGCATTCATTGGCATAGTGCCCAGGCTTTCCACACTTAAAACAAGTGACTCCTCCGTCACATTTCCATAAGTGCTTCTTCTTGCACTTCTCACACCATTTTGCTTCACCTCCTCTTCCTCTAAAGTTCTTCGAATCAGACTTCGAAAAGTTACTTTTCTTGTTGGACCCTAAAGATCCATCCAACTTCCTTTTATCACCAACTTTAACCTTGCTGGCGGCTCTTCCCTTGATCATCTCCTCAACAGACTTAACAGCCCAGATAGCTGCCTCCAGAGTAGGTGCCTGACGTACTGGCACAACGTACTCCCATGTAAGTCCCTTTGCGTACTTGTCGACTTTTGTCAATTCATCTGGGACGATGTGCAAAGCAAACTCCATTTTGTCTGTGAAGGCATTGGTGTATTCATCAATGGACATGTTGTCCTTCTTTAATGCCAGGAATTGGTTTTCCAGCTCTAGCAAATTTTGGGCCGAGCAGAACTTGTGTTTGAAGTATACTAAGAACTCTGCCCATGTCAGTTGTAGTGGCTCGTTGGGGCTTATGGTCTTCCTTATAGTGTTCCACCAGCGAACAACGCCAACTCTAAACTGACATACTGCATTTGTGGTTTGTAGTTTGCCCTTGCAATCACATGTTATGAAAGCCAACTCCATCTCCGAGATCCAATCCATAACTCCAATTGGATCTTCTTTCCCAGTGAAAGTCGATGGCTTGCAAGTTGTGAAGTCCTTATACTTGCATCCATTCCTCTTGACTCTTTCATCTTGGTTGTTCCTCCTAACCACTGGCGGTTCAACTTGACTAACAGTCCTACTGTAATTCCCTTCTTCTGATTGTTCGTCATTCAGCTCAGGTTGTTCAACATGTATCGTAGGTTCATCCCTATTCTATTGAATTAAACGCCTTGTCTCCTCCATCTGGCGATCCAACATGATCTGGATCATAGCTTGTACCCCAGCCATCGTCATTGGCTCAGGTGCAGCTGCTACAACTGGTACTTGTTCAATCACTTAGGGTTGAGGCTGTTGATTGTCATTTACATTGGCATTTTTTACTCCACTTCGGGTTCTTGCCATGATGGTCTATACACCAAATCAGAAGTTCAGTGTGTAGTGACGAGAATTAAGATAAGAAAACTTTATCTACGATAGACGTATTAAATCCTCCTTATTACTCCAAAACGTTTACATGCTAGTTCTAATATCGTAGTCAAACGTTTAGAATCCTAAACACATAAATTTTCTAGATTCTATCGGCAACAGACCATAGATCCGAACAAATAATAGCATATAAGGCATCTCTATAGTTATAGCTATAACACAAAGCATTTAGCACATAAAAGCATTTTAGGCATCTTTCCTAAAATAAACTAGTGCTCGTGTTCAAAATATAGCAGATACTCATCTCACAATCATCACTTAGCATTCTAAGTTTAAGTCTAGAAATCCTACAATTTCCTAGTTCGCTTAAACTAGTGCTCTAATGCCAACTGTGACATCCCCAAATTCATGGCCAGAAAAGACCGATTTGTTTATGCTTTATTTGAAAATCAGAGTATATTTTTAAAGAAATATAATGCGGAATTTGTTCCCAAAAATATGAAAAAGAATTTATTAAAGCATTTCCGTAGAAATGTATTATATTAAAAACTTTGGGATATCATTGTTAATACAGATCAAAAGCATAAACATAAACAACATAGGCATTATAATATCTATTTATTCTAGTAGCCTATAATCCATTAATCTCTCATCAGATCATCACTCCTGTGCTCTCTTTCCACTACCTGTATATGAGAAAACAGAGTGTGTCACACCCCCGAACCAGACGGCGGAAACGTCCGGGGGCTGTCGTGACTCAATTGAATACCATAACATTGAAGATATGTGAAACATAACAACATTCGTCACCATTCATTAATATAGTACAACCAGTAGCGTTTACATGTCATACATTGTTAAACATTACATTCCAACAAAAATTAAATTGTTCGGTTCGAAAATAAACTGCAAGCCGTCACTGAATGTGATTTCCTTTGGTTCACTGGTTCCCTGAGAATACAAGTATTTTGAAAAACGTCAACATATGAAATGTTGGTGAGTTCATAAGTAGTGTTTGAAATCGAATGTTTGTATTGTTTGAAAAACCACCAGAAAATCCGATATTTTCTGAAAAGAAAAGCTTTTGAAAACGTTTGTGAAGATCCATAGGTATGCTTGTTTGTTTCTATACTTGTAAAAAAAATGTTCATTGAAGTCGTATGCATTTCAAATCTGTATGTATTGAAAACCCTAGGAAAACCCGATGTTCTCCTAGTTCCTTGAATTACATGAAGTTACATTGAAACCATTGTATAGCGTATAGTGTCAGTCCCAGGCGACGTTGGAAGGTTCTCGAGCAGGATTATTTACTACAAACCCGCGTTACACAAACGCCCAGTTTATAGTTATACTAACGACCCCGAAGGCGTCGTCAGTACTAATCGCGTTATCCAATCGCCCTGACTAGGTGTAGTCCCACATCCGAAGAGAAAGAGGTCACGAAGACTCCGGTAACTCCATTAACCGGTTGGGGATAAAAATGTACGAGGGGTCCCCGACCCGCCTCGCATGAAATGTAGACCTTACTAGCAATACCAAAGGACCCTTGGGGACCAGTAGTATACAAGCCATTGAAAGTCCAGTTACGTTGTGTCGGATCGGTAAAACCCAACACTCCGTAAAAAAAATGTCTTCGGGCCTTAAGATCAGGTCATTGGGCTAGCTAGGCTCAACGAACAAGATTTTACACTTTTGGGGCCCAAAGATGGTGCGTAGACGTCTGTGCACACTCGTATGTATATGTATTACCAAACGTTACTTGTATGAATCGTAGTGTCGTAGTGTTAGTAGTTGTAGATTTCTATTGGCTCGAGACCGAGCCAATTCGTTTAACAACGACTTTTGGTATTGTAATGTATTGTATTTCGTCGATAGTCGCGGTGCCATTATTTGATCAAATTGTATATATTGAATTAGCCTTGAAATATTTCTGTTTTCAGCCCCTCATTGTTTGTAAAATTTACATTTTCAACCCTTTTTATTAAATACTTCCCGGTTTGGTCCTTAAATGAATTTTCTTGACATTTTAACACCAAAAATTATTGAAATTAATATTTTTCAGCATATTTTTCATAGAAAATAGTTTAAGTCCCTGAAAAAGCAG
The DNA here is from genome assembly GCF_002870075.4 of Lactuca sativa. NCBI lineage: Eukaryota > Viridiplantae > Streptophyta > Magnoliopsida > Asterales > Asteraceae > Lactuca > Lactuca sativa. Next base: position 254,282,634 of record NC_056627.2, read on the forward strand.
TTTTCTCGGTTTTAATCCCTTCTTTTCGCAACTTTGACAATTTTGGCCCAATTTGGAAAATTTTTGCAACTTTGGTCCTTTTTAAATTTAAAAAGCATTTTAAACCTTTGAAAAGGACTTGGATCACTTATGGTCCACTGTTTTACAGAAAATCACAGTTTTGGCCCTCCAAAACAGAAAAGTTCGCATAATGGGCCTCATTGGGCCGAAATTTTCATTTTTAGCCCATTAAGCTTGAAATTCATGTTTTTAATCCTCTAATTGAGTATAATTCCAGAAATAGTTTTATGGAAACTGTTTTGGCACACTTCATCCATCAGAATCTGTGAAATGTCAATTTGGGCCCTTAATTTTGTATTTTTCACATTTTTGGCCCAAAATTTGTGTTTTTAGCTTAAAGAAAATTGTTACTAAACCATTTAGCTATCTTTCTTGAAACACTTTGTATGTAGAAATATATTTGAAGCTAAAATCATAAAACATAAGTTATATCTCGGTTTTGAGGGGTTTTATGGCTAGATCCAACATTATAACACACAAATGCATACATATAAGCATGGAAATCATACAAGGCATACAAACACATATAGATCTACACTTTCACTTGTATTCCCCCCCCCCCCCCAAAAAAAAACTCATAAAAACAGAAAATAGGGGGTATGAAGCTCACCTTGGGGTTTGGAAGTCGGTTTTGATGAAGAAGTGAAGAGATCTCGACCCTAGATGTGTTATGGAGATGATTTTCGAGCTCTATGGTGCTATAAGAGTATGATTCACGAAAGTATGGTGTAAGAGGAGATTTTTGAGTAGATCAAGGAGTGAAATCATAGATCTAATGAAAAACTTACCAAAAATGATGATTTTGGTGAAGAATCCTCTTGAAAACACCCTAGATCTTCGAAATTTTGAATGGAAGGAAAGGAGGGTGTTCTTGATGGTTGAGAGGGTTTTCTTGAAAGATTTTTGAGAGAATGAGGTGGTGAGAAGATGTGTTGGCCGAAAATAAGAAGAGAGGGGGAGAGAGGATGTGATGGTTACCTAGATGTATGAGATTTGGATATAACCTAATGGTTAATTTGCATTGAAGTCCACCATGTAAATGTGATGTGTCCATTGCTCATTAATTCCCTTCTTTCTTCATTTGGGCCGAAATGGAGTAATCATGGAGGAGTTTGGGCCTTATCTTGGTCCTTACTCGAAATTATAAAGCACAAAAAAAAAAATTTCGGCCCATTGGGGCAAATGAAGTCTTTTATGGCCCAACAAGGCTCATTAGAGATAAGATGGATTATTTTAGGTCCACATGGCCCAAATACTAAAGTTTTATGAATGTGGTCTATTTAGAGCCCACTTAGGGCTTCTAGGCCCAATAGGAGAATTTTAGTTCATAAGGAACTTGGACCGGGATTGCTAAGGTTTCCAACCCTTAGTTGAACATATGAGGTGTATCTTGAACGAGGATAGAGTATTGTATTCACTTAGAGTACATGCTTTTACAATGGATGATGTTTATATGAGGATAGAATTTCCTAGCTAAAAATGCTAGTTGTGACATCATCCCCCCGTTAGAGGGAATTTCGTCCCGAAATTCTTTCTAAGCATAGGTTTGCGAATGAGAGAATAGGCACTTCATCTGATCTGCACGTCTCCCATGTGAATTTCGGTCCACGCTTAGCGTTCCATGGAACCTTCACAATCATAATAGGGCTTTGTTTTGTATGTTCTACTTCCCTACCCAATACCTTGACTGGTTCTTTGACGAACATGAAATTCTCGCTTACTCCGATCTCTCGTAAAGGAATGATATGAGTGTCATCTGATATATATCCTTTTCAGATTCAAGACACAGAACACAGGGTTCACGTTGCTGAGCTCTACAGGCAGCTACAGCCTATATGTCTTTGGACCAATTCGAGCAAGAATCTCGAACAGTCCAGCGCATCGTGGATTTTGTTTTCTTGGTTCATAAAGCGAGTCATTCAATTCCCAGGTGATTCCTTTAATAATGTGCGATCCCCGACTTGCCATCCTAATGGATTACGTCGCTTGTCAGCAGAGCTCCTTTATCGGTCTCACGATGCTTGAGGTCCAGCTTTGTTTTGGATTATCTTCTCTATTGTTTTGTTAGTGGTTTCTGGTCTCATGAGAGTACCACCAAGTGATATGCATTTATGACTATAAAGGGTTTTTTTTTTGAAAGGAGCATTCTTGATGCTCGTGCGATAGTTATCATTATACGAGAATTTAGTCAAGGGAAACCGGGTATCCCCTGACTTGTTGAACTCAAACACCTAGACTTGTAGTATGAATTTGAGTGGTCAAATGGTTCGTTCACTTTGGCGATTGGTTTGAAGGTGGTAAGCAACGCTTATGTCTAGTGATGTTCCCATAGCCCTCTGAAGTGATTGCCATAGCCTTAAAGAAAATCTGTTATCTCGATCCGAGATAGTAGATACCGATATTTCATGGAGTCTCACGATCTCCTGGATATAGATCCAAGCTAATCCTTCCATCTTGTTCGATTTTTGTATTGGCAGGAAATGGGCAGATTGGGTTAGCCTATCGACGATCACCCAACTAATGCCCAACTTAACTCTTATAACAACAAGCTTCGTCCTTCGACTTCGAGAGTTTTATCCATCCATGCAGTGCTTTCATTCGATATTCTCCAGCTTTGATGCTTTCAAGGATGGTCATGGATGTTGATAGTGTTTTGTTCTTGCCTCGAGAGTAGATGAGTATGTTATTGATGAAAATAATGAAAAGGACGACTAGAAATGGTTGGGAAAACTCGGTTTGTAGGGTCCATGAATACCGTGGGAGCATTCGTTGGACCGAAGGGTATCATAATGAATTTGAAATGGTCGCGACGAGTTCGGAATGCAGATTTGAAATGTCGCCTTCTCGGACTCAGAGTTGATGATAACCGATTCTTAGATCTATTTTAGATAAGTAACGAGCTTCTTGGAGCTGGCCAAATAGATCGTCAGTCTGTGGAAGTAGGTATCGACTTTTAATAGGGAGATTGTTCAATTTCCTAAAATCAATGTACCTTCGGAAGGATCTGTCTTATTGAAAAACAAGACCGGAGCTCTCTAGGATGAGAAGCTTGGTCTAATGAATCCCTTGCGCAACAATTCTACTCAGTTGACAGGATAACTTGTGAATTTTTGGCGGGAGTCAACCTATAGGGTGAATTGGCAATTGATGTGGTTACCGATATGAGGTTGATTCGAAATTCAACCCGTCTCTCTGGGGTATTCCCGAAAGTTCCTTAGGAAACACATTTGGGAAAATCACAAGCTACTGGAATACTCTGCATGCCTACCTCTTCTTTGATTTTGTCCACAACATGAGTGAGGAGTACGTAGTTCTTCTGGTGCAGGCACTTCTGTGCCTTGATGCACGAGATAGGAAGAGGATTAGCGCCAGGTTTATCACCATGGATTATTAGAGTTTTCGTGATTAGGGAGGTGAAGGCAAACGGCCTTCTCGCGGCACATAGTATCAGCACAGTGGGGGCTTACCCAGCCATGACGATTATCACATTAAAACCCCTAATATTTACTGGCATGAAATCTATTTGTAATGAATGGTCGTTTAGTATTAAGGCGTACTCCACATGAGTACCCTAGATTAAATCATTTTTCCCCATTGGCCATGTCCATTGAAAAGGCTAAGCTTAGCTTTGGGGATGTTGTTTTAGTAAGTGTTTGAATTTGTTACTAACTGAAACTTCACTCAGATTTACCATTGAATAAGAGGTAAGCGAAAGAGTTGTCAAGTGGGAACATACCAGTAACAACTGTTGGGTTTTGGATTGCTTCGCCTTGACCCAAGGTCAGGACCATTTCTGATCCTTTTGCTCCTTGATTGTTATCCCTAGGGCAATTGCGCCTGATGTGACCAGTTCCTCCACACCTATAGCAAGTGCGACTGGTTTCATCATTGGTGTTGTTGTTAGGGTTGTTGCGATCGTTGTCGTTTTCATTTGGCTGACGATTCTGGCATGGATAAGTTCTACAGAATTTGGCAATGTGATTCTTTCAGTTGCATTTGTTGCAATGCATCTCCCTGCAGGCTCCATTATGATGGAATTTGCACTGGTTGCATTTTGGAAGGTTTCCAGCATATGGTCTCCTGGCTGCTGGTGTAATAGGGGTCGTGGTCGCATGAACAGCAACAACACGTTGCTCCCTTGAGAACCCTTGAGTGTGTTGTCCCTTTCTCTTACCTCCAGACCTCAGCTTCCTGCTCTTAAGCTTGGGGTTTGGAGTTCCTTGATAGGTCGTCACTTGTTGGTTTCCATGTTTGTTCCTTTGGCTGGAGTTGTCAATGCTATTCCTGCCTCCATTAGGGTTGTTGGCATTGATCTGTGCCATGGCAGCGGTTACTGCTGCCATTACAACAGCTTGGAATGTAGCAGAGTCCATCTGCAGGAGTGGTGTCTCGCGGGTGCGCTTGTTATTCTTGCGGGAGGGCATTTTCCTGATGCACATTGATAACCCAGATCGTAAGTGATGATCGTCATTCCTGGTTGTACTCTATAAATTTTCGCATCTTGTTGTATAATTCTTACTGCCTCCATCTACATCCCTATGATGTATTTCGTGGTAATAGGTGATCACAGATCTGGAACGATTGTTACGTCTATACTTAGATTATATGAGTTGTTTTAGTTTCGAGATCCTTAAGTATCTAGTGGTTCTGAGGGTTCGCTTGTGCATATAATTGAGTCGTTGCAGCAATATGAAATAAATATAACACATAATCGTTTTAGGGGTATGTACCATCTTAGTACACGAAAGAGAGTCATGTCGGATAGTAGGGGAAATTAGAAAAGGATGATCCTATTCGTGGCGAGAAGTGTCTGGTGGTGATGCTGATGAAGTGGATGCACCTCGGAGACGAGCTACTTGTTGCTCTGTATATCGTAGGCGTGCCTCCCAAACTAACTGTCTCGCTCGAGAGTCTCCATTCACTTCCCGTGTTTTCCTTTCATCCCTCTTAATAACAAACCACATTTGTTTCGTTCGATTTGGGGTGTCCTGAGCTTGGTTATCGATACCTCGAGTGCGTCGCACCACGACTGGGAGGGCCTGGTCAGCTGGTCCTCTGTGGCTAAAATTAAAGAGACCTCAGCTCTTACCGTGGTGTGGTCGTATTCCTTACTGGTGACTTTATCCCCAAATATCGGGTGCCCGAGGGGGCATGGGGTCACCGGGGCCCATACTATAGGTCGGTGCCCTGGATTTACATGGAGGATTGATGTCATTGAATTCTACATCCGTGTCGTCATCGTCATCGCCCTCCGGCTCTTCCTCTTCGAGGTCCACTATTGACTCAGCGGGTTCACCTGCGAGTTCTACTTTGTGTCCCTCCTGGGGTTTTTCCTCTGGGTCGAGCCATCCGACTATTCCTTGACTAGGGAGATAGGGTTTCCTGGCTAATGATACTCGTCTATAGCGTATTGCACGATGGGCTATGATTACTAGAAACAAATAGCATACCAATTACTCCTATAGCTCTACGACTATTGCATAGATTCAGTTGAGGTTCTCTTCTTGGAGATTAAGGGGTATGATTTTAGGTTCCTAGTTATTACGATCTCTTCACGACATGTGATGGTTGTACCTTGGAGGGAATGTAGTTGATCAGGCTACATCCGCTCCTTGATACAACTAAGAACAGTCCTGAATTAACCGAGATACTAGCATTATATTGTTTGGTTCTGTGTTAGGTTCCTATTCCTAATGCAAGCAAGGGTGTTTTATTTATTTGTTTTGTTCAGAGTTATGTTAGTCCCTCTTTTTGGTTTATAGTTGCATATCAATGTATGGCTCGACATGCTAGTTCACTATAAACAAAGCTCTGATACCAACCTGTCACACCCCCGAACCAGACGACGGAAACGTCCGGGGGCTGTCGTGACTCAATTGAATACCATAACATTGAAGATATGTGAAACATAACAACATTCGTCACCATTCATTAATATAGTACAACCAGTAGCGTTTACATGTCATACATTGTTAAACATTACATTCCAACAAAAATTAAATTGTTCGGTTCGAAAATAAACTGCAAGCCGTCACTGAATGTGATTTCCTTTGGTTCACTGGTTCCCTGAGAATACAAGTATTTTGAAAAACGTCAACATATGAAATGTTGGTGAGTTCATAAGTAGTGTTTGAAATCGAATGTTTGTATTGTTTGAAAAACCACCAGAAAATCCGATATTTTCTGAAAAGAAAAGCTTTTGAAAACGTTTGTGAAGATCCATAGGTATGCTTGTTTGTTTCTATACTTGTAAAAAAAATGTTCATTGAAGTCGTATGCATTTCAAATCTGTATGTATTGAAAACCCTAGGAAAACCCGATGTTCTCCTAGTTCCTTGAATTACATGAAGTTACATTGAAACCATTGTATAGCGTATAGTGTCAGTCCCAGGCGACGTTGGAAGGTTCTCGAGCAGGATTATTTACTACAAACCCGCGTTACACAAACGCCCAGTTTATAGTTATACTAACGACCCCGAAGGCGTCGTCAGTACTAATCGCGTTATCCAATCGCCCTGACTAGGTGTAGTCCCACATCCGAAGAGAAAGAGGTCACGAAGACCCCGGTAACTCCATTAACCGGTTGGGGATAAAAATGTACGAGGGGTCCCCGACCCGCCTCGCATGAAATGTAGACCTTACTAGCAATACCAAAGGACCCTTGGGGACCAGTAGTATACAAGCCATTGAAAGTCCAGTTACGTTGTGTCGGATCGGTAAAACCCAACACTCCGTAAAAAAAATGTCTTCGGGCCTTAAGATCAGGTCATTGGGCTAGCTAGGCTCAACGAACAAGATTTTACACTTTTGGGGCCCAAAGATGGTGCGTAGACGTCTGTGCACACTCGTATGTATATGTATTACCAAACGTTACTTGTATGAATCGTAGTGTCATAGTGTTAGTAGTTGTAGATTTCTATTGGCTCGAGACCGAGCCAATTCGTTTAACAACGACTTTTGGTATTGTAATGTATTGTATTTCGTCGATAGTCGCGGTGCCATTATTTGATCAAATTGTATATATTGAATTAGCCTTGAAATATTTCTGTTTTCAGCCCCTCATTGTTTGTAAAATTTACATTTTCAACCCTTTTTATTAAATACTTCCCGGTTTGGTCCTTAAATGAATTTTCTTGACATTTTAACACCAAAAATTATTGAAATTAATATTTTTCAGCATATTTTTCATAGAAAACAGTTTAAGTCCCTGAAAAAGCAGTTTTCTCGGTTTTAATCCCTTCTTTTCGCAACTTTGACAATTTTGGCCCAATTTGGAAAATTTTTGCAACTTTGGTCCTTTTTAAATTTAAAAAGCATTTTAAACCTTTGAAAAGGACTTGGATCACTTATGGTCCACTGTTTTACAGAAAATCACAGTTTTGGCCCTCCAAAACAGAAAAATTCGCATAATGGGCCTCATTGGGCCGAAATTTTCATTTTTAGCCCATTAAGCTTGAAATTCATGTTTTTAATCCTCTAATTGAGTATAATTCCAGAAATAGTTTTATGGAAACTGTTTTGGCACACTTCATCCATCAGAATCTGTGAAATGTCAATTTGGGCCCTTAATTTTGTATTTTTCACATTTTTGGCCCAAAATTTGTGTTTTTAGCTTAAAGAAAATTGTTACTAAACCATTTAGCTATCTTTCTTGAAACACTTTGTATGTAGAAATATATTTGAAGCTAAAATCATAAAACATAAGTTATATCTTGGTTTTGAGGGGTTTTATGGCTAGATCCCACATTATAACACACAAATGCATACATATAAGCATGGAAATCATACAAGGCATACAAACACATATAGATCTACACTTTCACTTGTATTCCCCCCCCCCCCAAAAAAAAACTCATAAAAACAGAAAATAGGGGGTATGAAGCTCACCTTGGGGTTTGGAAGTCGGTTTTGATGAAGAAGTGAAGAGATCTCGACCCTAGATGTGTTATGGAGATGATTTTCGAGCTCTATGGTGCTATAAGAGTATGATTCACGAAAGTATGGTGTAAGAGGAGATTTTTGAGTAGATCAAGGAGTGAAATCATAGATCTAATGAAAAACTTACCAAAAATGATGATTTTGGTGAAGAATCCTCTTGAAAACACCCTAGATCTTCGAAATTTTGAATGGAAGGAAAGGAGGGTGTTCTTGATGGTTGAGAGGGTTTTCTTGAAAGATTTTTGAGAGAATGAGGTGGTGAGAAGATGTGTTGGCCGAAAATAAGAAGAGAGGGGGAGAGAGGATGTGATGGTTACCTAGATGTATGAGATTTGGATATTACCTAATGGTTAATTTGCATTGAAGTCCACCATGTAAATGTGATGTGTCCATTGCTCATTAATTCCCTTCTTTCTTCATTTGGGCCGAAATGGAGTAATCATGGAGGAGTTTGGGCCTTATCTTGGTCCTTACTCGAAATTATAAAGCACAAAAAAAAAATTCGGCCCATTGGGGCAAATGAAGTCTTTTATGGCCCAACAAGGCTCATTAGAGATAAGATGGATTATTTTAGGTCCACATGGCCCAAATACTAAAGTTTTATGAATGTGGTCTATTTAGAGCCCACTTAGGGCTTCTAGGCCCAATAGGAGAATTTTAGTTCATAAGGAACTTGGACCGGGATTGCTAAGGTTTCCAACCCTTAGTTGAACATATGAGGTGTATCTTGAACGAGGATAGAGTATTGTATTCACTTAGAGTACATGCTTTTACAATGGATGATGTTTATATGAGGATAGAATTTCCTAGCTAAAAATGCTAGTTGTGACAGAGTGGGTCAGGCTTGGGAGCCTGGTGAGCACATATGGTTTTCAACCCACAATAAATAAGTTTATTAATTTCATCAACCAACAATAACCCGATTATCCATTCCTGTTATCCTCACTTTACGTCCCTAAAACACCTATTGTAAGGGATCTAGCCTAAGGATTATCATCGGGATGGACACTATTGCTAAGGGGTTTCCTCAACAATAATTATCTGTAAGGCAACCATTAGGGGGATAGAGTACACCAGTGAACACATCATTCACAAACACCTACAGGTTGCGGGCCTGCTAGCGTTCCACTTGACTGTCTAGAATAGTCTGTGGTTGTCATCTATACTCTGCTAGATGACTGGATCAACAACAACATCGAGGCCTCTCATCATTTTATTTCATCACACACCAACTATTTCATCTACCCATGTTTTACCCCCAACATATTTGTAGATATAAAATACATATATAGTTTAAATCATTTAAAACATGTATAATAGTGTTCGTCTAACATAGATAACAAGTATACAGACAATATACACACATAGCATGTAATTTATATAAAATACTTCATATCTATGTGTAAGATGAAAATAAATATGCACTCACTTTAGTAGCGGGAGCAGATAGAATCTAAAAAGGTCAACGGCTCGTGATCGTCGGGTTCGGGACGCGGAACAGCTTCAGAAAACGAGAGAGAGAGAGAGAGAGAGAGAGAGAGAGAAGGAAGGAAGATTTGGTGTAAGAAGTGAATGAGATCGAACTTGCTATTTATAGGCTGATTTCGGCCCATTCACGTCGTGAGAAGTCATTGCTCACGTCGTGAGCCATGGATGAATCACCTCGTAGCTTCGACATCTGCGTTCTAGGCTTGAATAGTGTCTGTTTGACTCCTCACGTCGTGAGAATTCATTACTCACGTCGTGAGCTTGTGAGTTATCGTTCCCGTAGACTTCTAGCTTCGAAATGTGACTTTTTGACTCCTCACATCGTGAGAAAAGAGGCTCACGTTGTGAGTCCAGTCAATTTAGGGTTTCTGACACGTGTCATGCTCTTAGACAGCTGTATCTTCGGAAGGTAATAACTTTTGCATACGAACTCCGTTTTTGATGTTCTTTATATCCACGCGTAGGTGGAGACGTACTATAAAACTTTCATTTAGACACCTAAGGATAAAAAGTAGTTTATCATAAACTAAATTTTTACGTTTCCCAGTGTCGTGCCGGTTTTGACGCGAAACTTCGACAGGTCATATCTTCTTCGTTATAACTCGGATTTCGGCGTTCTTTATATCTCCGGAATCCTTGTCCCGACCACTACAACTTTCTTCATAGATATTGGACCTATCTATTATTTTATTTTTGACGCTTATTTTTATTATTAACTTATTATATCTTATAAATAAATATAAGGCATATAAAATCACATAATATTCAAATAATTTCTATTTATTATTAAAAAGTAGGTTATAAGTGTTGACCTTAACTATTACACCACTAAATTAATTCTTAGCCTAGAAACACGGGTGTTACACCAACTATCACACAATTGACAGTACTAGTCCCCTTTATTTAACTAATGTCTTTTAGCCACAAAATTAATTCTTATTAATTCTTGACAAATATTAATACAACAATATGATTTCTCCTTTAATATATTATTCTCATAATATATTAATAAATCATAATTAATCCTCTCTCTCCATAATTCATCCTATCAAGTTGCTTTGGTGAAGGTAGGTCTGTCAAATCGGGTCGTCGTGTCGTGTTTTTGTCTGAAACGCCACGACACAACAAGGTTTTTTGTAACACGAACACGACACGACACGATGTCGTGTTTTTTTTCACTAACACGAAAACGAACCATTAAAAAACGACAACACGACACGACACAACACAACAAAGATAATATTACATAACTATTATTTTATTTAATTCATATTTAATCATATATATAACACAATAAAAATGACAAACATGACAAACACATGCTCAATCGTGTCACTTTCGTGTGGATTTGTAAACACAAACACGACACGACTAGACATCATGTTTTTTATACTTGACACGAACACGACACAAAAACGAATTTGAATTTTTATTTTGTCCCGATTTCATTTCGTGTCGTGTATTTTTGTCGTGTCGTGTCATAAATTGACACCCCTAGGTGAAGGCAACCCAAAGCGACCATGCACAATCGGGTCAAGTACATACCAAATATAGTTACGGGCTTAGACACTAATCCAACACACATAGGTTTTTCATCAAAGAAGAAGAAGGATCTGAGATATATGAGACTCGACGGAGAAGGAGAGAGAAACATAGGCGGTGTTTGTGGCTCGTGTTTCCAGACGAAGCCACCGTCGAGGCGTGAAGACGACGATGCTTATTGGGGTTTTCAGATCGGACCTACTGAAGGCTGAAGCCAACTTCAACGACGATCAGGTTTTGCACGTCTTCTCCGCCCTAGAGCCATTCTCCATCTCCTTCTTTTCTCTTCTTCTCGTCAGACAACCACCATAGCAAAAGAAGGCGCATCTACGCTGAAACAAGGGTTTCTTGGAGGAAGAAAATGGCATCCACATATGGTTTTACAACGATTGTTCTTGATTTTGAGGTTACAGATAAGGAAAATGTAATGTTTGAGTTTTTAGATCTAGAAAAATATGTTTGGATTCATTAGATAGTGGTGGTAGTTATTGAGTTTTAATTTGAAATTATAGATATGGAATTATATGATTGTTTTGGTATTCAGATATGGAAAAATTATGTTATTATGGCTTTGGTGGTGACCGGAGGTGGCAATGACGGTTGTTAGTGACCAACGGTGGTGGTAGCGGTGGTGGTGGTGACTGTTAGTGGTGGTGGTGGTGACTGACAGTGGTGGTGGTGGTGGTGATAGCATAACTGGTAGTGGGATGAGAAAAAGTAGGGGAGGGTGGGGTAGGGATACGGGTAATATTTCTTTTTTGTTTTATTTTTAGTTACGAAAATTCTAAAATGTTTTTAAATAAATAAAAAAAGTAAAAAAAAAGGTAAGGGCAAAATCGTCATTAATAAAAAGTTCAAAGCAAACTGGATCAAACTCGCAACAAAATAAAAACTTTGGACCTGTGGTGCTAGTCCAAACCTTTTTGGACCAAAGTGACAATTTTGAGCAAACCACAAGTACCATTTGTGCAGTTTAGTCTTTTGTTTATTTTTGAGTTATTAAAAGAAATTTTTTAATATGTGTAGGCCCTATCCACCTCCCTTTGTCCTTCCTATTGAACCCATCAGACTCCTGTCCCGAAATGTCATCCATTTTCTTACATGATATCTCTTTCTGTTTCTTTCAAATTAAATCTAGGGATGTCAACGGTGGCAAACGGGACGGGGAGTGCTTCCCCTGCCCCCGCCCCCGAAATGGCCAACCATCCTACCCCCGTCCCCGTCCCCGCCCCCAAATCCCTCTCATTACTCCCGCCCCCGCCCCCGATTGATTTTGGACGGTTTTTTTTGGTCTAAGAGAAGTTGTTGTTTGGACTAAAAAAAATTATTTTTTAGGTAACAAATAATTATTTATAGCAGAATTTTACATGTTAAAAATAAAAAATTATGACATCTTAAAAACATTATACTAGCAACTTAAAAATATGTTTTTGTTGAATTTTGTTGAATTTTGGGACGGAGAGTGCATCCCCCTCCCCCGTCCCCGAAATGTCCAACCATCCTACCCTCGTCCCCACCCCCAAATCTCCCTCATTACCCCCGCCCCCGATTGATTTTGGACGGTTTTTTTTTGGGCTAAAAGAAGTTGTTGTTTGGGCTAAAAAAATTATTTTTTAGGTAACAAATAATTTTTATAACATAATTTTACATATTAAAAATAAAAAAGTTATGACATCTTAAAAACATTATACTAGCAACTTAAAAATATGTTTTTGTTGAATTTTGAAACCTCAAAATCATGTTATTATTTATTATATCTATATAATTTATATATGTAAATATATGTATAATTTACTAACCCGGTCCCCATGGGGTTTCGGGACGGGATTTCTGTAATTTTCTTCTCAAATTATACATTGAAATAACATAATTATAAATGAAGTGTGTTGTGTGTACAGTGTACTAAACTGTAAACTTAAGAAGACATATTTTTGTTTAATATCAAATATCGGACATTGTCCAAAATTGAGTGGGGGCATCTGATCTGACAACCATCCCAATCTCGCATGTGTATACATGTACGTGACTTGTATCAGGCTATATTTTAAACTTTTGACATTTATATAATTTTAATTACTTAAAATGAATCGACAATATTAACATCACTAATGCAAAATATATAGGATTATAGGAATATGAGTTGTAAGCAATATCTCGTATAGTGAATTCAATGTTAATGTTAGATTTCAAATACTTATGATAGTAATACATGTTGTTTTCTTTTAGTCTTGTTGCTTTGAGTTGTAATTGTACATGTTATGATGAATGTGAGTGTTTTTTAATGAAATTTTGAGACTTTTAAAAGAAGTCCCAAAAATCATTGCAGTTTCAATAATTTTTATAATATAAGGATTTTATATGTAAGATAAAATAGGTTGCATCACGTTGCCTAGTCAAATCCCTTATCATATGCTTTTAATACTTTATTAAAACGAAAAAGTCAAAAGGATCTTGTTCAACTAACTTCATATGTGTTTTCCGTTTTTAATCAAGCACCTACCCTTTAAATATATTTTTTTAATTAATCTTGAAAAAATATTAATTTTTATTATACATAAAAAAATATGAATATATTGTAAATCTATACAGAAAACTAATATAATCTTTTGTCCAAGGCATGAGAATAAATTATTGTGAATTAAATTTTATATTTATTAATGGTGTAGGAGTTGTTAATATTGGCTAATACAAAATCTATTTTAATTCAAACATAAATGTGTGAGGTTTTTGAATGTTGACTTTCGAATAATTTATCTTGAAACCATCGGCAAATCTATATTACACGTAAATTGTTTGTAAAGAATGATTTAGATCAAATCCAATCCCTGAAAGTCTGAAGAATCACAACCAATTTTCTCATGCAAATTTATCGAACCGAATGAGCATCTTCTCCCCATCTTCATTCTGCAACGCCACCACGATTTTGATCTTTCTCCCATGGCGGCTTACAATTTCCACCGGGAAATACTGGAAGAACCAGCCAACGCCACCGAAGCCGAAATCTGCTCAATCCACTGTGATTCACTACAAAACCCTACCGGCGGTTGTGTAGCCAAATGCGCTTCCATCTGTCCGTACTTGTGTAACATCAGTGACTCATCTCCGCCACCACAATCGCCACCGCCGTTGCCCACCGGCGGTTTTATCCTCAGTACATCACCCCCAAAACACCACCACTCACCACTTAGTCTCCCCCTCAAGATCTCCCTTGTAATTCTTGTTGTCACCTTCTCTCTGTTCCTTCTTTACACCCTCTACAAATTCTACACCGTCTGGTATCGGTCAAGACGCCGCCGCTCGCCGCCGCCATCACCGGAGAATCAAGAAACCCATGGTGAATTTCTTGATCACGATGTACTTGATCACCCTATATGGTACATCAGAACTATTGGTCTTCAACCATCCGTGATCAGTGCTATTACTGTCGTGAAATACAGTAAAACCGACGGCCTCATCGAAGATACGAATTGCTCTGTTTGTTTGAGCGAATTTCAAGAAGATGAGACGCTTAGATTATTACCCAAATGTAATCATGCTTTCCACATATCTTGTATTGATACATGGCTCAGATCACACACAAATTGCCCTTTGTGTCGAGCCGGAATTGTGAAGAACACACCAACTTCTTCTTCGGACCAAAACTTGGGTGATTCGGGTCGCACCGAAGAAACCCAATTGGCGATTTCGATTCCAGAAGAAGTTAATGGAGAAGAAAGACAAAGTGAAGTAGATCGTGAGAGTTCTGAATTGAGAACCGGGGTTGTAGATGAAGAAGAAAAAGGAGAAATGATCGGTGGAAGTGGAACTAGTGATTTCTTGATCATGAGAAGGTCAGTTTCTTTGGATGATTATGCAGCCTGTAGGATTAGTTCTGATGTACGTAATAATTATTACTCCGATCGCCATGAAGTTCAAATTCAATCCGTCAATGGTGATTTGGGATTCGGATTGATTAAAGTCGAACAAACAGCAAACAATCGCTCCACGGAAGAAAATTAGAGGGTAGTTCATCAAACGGAAGATCAAATGATCTTCAAATCAGCCCTGATTTCAGGATTCCTAAACTCATACCAGCAGGACAAAGAACCCTAATTTCTTCAAGTTTCTGATATCGATTTCTGGATGAGAGTCTTCATGGGCGCTTTTCTTTTACTTTTTTTTTTCATTTAAAAATCCTACAAAAAGGATGGTTGTATAATCTTGATTTCTTTCAAGAAACGAGAAACACAAAATCATAAATGCACAGTTTTGCTGTTATCAAGTAATTATTGGATTCTACTTGCTTTCATATACTATGACAATTATCAGTTTCTCGATTCAATTTTGGCTTTTCTCTCTGATGATGACAAGATAAAAGCTTGTTGCTTTCTAAAGACATGACATATGGTTTATGTGAAGATAATCATCACATGTGGCAAACCTTCGTCATGATATTTTCGTATGTATGGCCTTTATATGTGTATAAATATGCTAGTTTATGTTTTATATAACTCGTGTTGTTCATTTCAAGATGAACTTTGTTAAAAGATTATCAGAATCACGTGATCTCAACACAATCCCATCAATCTACACCTACACCACAAACCCTAATGAATCCCCTGTTTCAAACTCTCAAGATTCAATCCCCACCATTGATTTTTCCCTACTCACGTCCCCTGATCCTTCCTTACGTTTGCAAGTTATCCAGGAGCTAGGTGACGCATGCAAAGATTGGGGCTTTTTTCAGGTACTTGTTAAGTTGTTATAAATCGTGAATTTGGTCACTTCAACTATGGCTGCATGCAGAGTAATTTTAATCTGTTTTTAATGATTTTGAATTGTTTAGGTGATTAATCATGGGGTTCCCGAAGATTTGATGAACATGGTTGTTGAAAAATCAAATGAATTTTTCAATTTGACAGATGAAGAGAAGAAAGATTTTGAAGAAAAGGATGTTCTTGATCCAATTAGATATGGAACAAGCTTTAATTCTAAGAAAGATAAGGTTTTTTGCTGGAGGGATTTTCTGAAAGTTATTGTACACCCGGAATTTCACTCTCCCAACAAACCTGTAGGTTTCAGGTAAGTTTCAGTGTTCATATTCTTGTACAAAGGTTATTGAAAGGGTATTTTGGACAATTGACATAAGGTCAAACGCTTTTATTGAACAACCTCTTCGAGTAAATATGGTCCTTACAATGGGAAAAAAACAAAAGGGTTGCTTTCATTGCCAACCAATTCTTATCAAGATTGTGTGTGTTTGGTTATCTATTTTTGGTCAATAAACTACACTCAAGCGATTTGTATTAGGCTGCTTTAGAAACCAATTGACTTTGGGTAATAGTGGAGCCACAAAATTTGTAAAGAGGACAAAATATACGAATTGATTACCATTTTGCTTTTGAGGGAAAAGTTCTATGATATAATTGCAAAAATCTAAAAGGGGGACCCCACCAATTGATACATGTCAAGTATTTTTGGTTGTGGGTTGGAGTCTAAAGGTTGATACCTTTTTCTTTGTAATTGTATTCTTGAAGAAAAGAAAATTGTTTTCTCCTTGATTATAGATGTACAACTAGATGTTTAATATACCTGACCTCAAAAAGTAGGTGATGTTTCTTTTCTTTTAAGAGATGTTTAAAATTGTTTTAAAAGATAACTTATTTAAAAAAATATGTGGACACTTTCTTCAAAGAAAAATATAAATGTGGGTAGCATTTTGTGGGGACTCGTTTCCCTGACTTTTCATTAAGTAAAAAAGGAAACATTATTATATAACTTAAAGTTCAAAAGAAACATCACCTACTTTTTGAGATCAGGTATATTAAATATGATATGAATTCTTGAGGTTCGCTAGAAGTAATTGACATATGCAATGGATTTAAATCATTAAATCATGAAATACCAACATAAAAAAGTTGTTAGTTCTGGATCTTAAAAAATTCCTTATCAAGTTTGAATTTCAGTTTATAAGTTTGAAAATGAAAATCAAAGGCGTCAATATGTGTTGCAGTGAGATTATGTTGGAGTACTCCAAAAGAACCAGAGAAGTAGTAAGAGGGTTACTTAACGGGATATCAATGAGCTTAGGACTCGACCAATCTTGCATAGAAAAAACTATGAAATTGGAATCCGGTTTACAAATATTTGTTGTAAATCTTTACCCCCCTTGCCCACAGCCTGAGCTTGCAATAGGGTTGCCCCCTCATTCGGATCATGGCCTCTTGACGCTCCTCATCAACAATGGTGTAGGCGGGCTTCAAATCAAACATAATGGCAAATGGGTCAATGTGAATGACACCTTTCCAGGCTCGTTTCTTGTCAATACTGCCGACCACCTTGAGGTACATAACATTGTCTTTGGTACAAACGACTGAACATACTTTCTAGGGTTATTTGTGATGATGAGGACTAGGAAGCGCATTCATATCTTTTGCGCAACTGAGAGACTGAGAGCTAGTATATATCTTAACCTTATTGGGTGGGCCTAAAAAAAATTTCTATTGAAATTGATCTTCATGTTGATCCAATGTATGCCACACACAACAAAACCTATCATATCATGTCATGTCTCTTATGTGTGTTTTTTGTTTGCAGATTTTTAGTAATGGGAAGTACAAGAGTGTGGAGCATCGTGCGATTGTAAATAATGTGGCCACGAGGATATCGGTAGTTGTAGCGAATGGGCCGTCGTTGGATACGGTGGTGAGGCCGGCTTATGAGTTGGTGGATGAAGAAAGGTGTCCCGCATCGTTTGTTCCGATGAAATATAAGGAGTATCTAGAAATGCAACAAGGCAACCAAATTGTTGGAAAAACTTGTTTGGACCGGGTGCGGGTATGAGGAAAAATGTATATGCGATCTTGTGTGATATCTTGTGTCATATTAATGTTCATCTAGTATTGCATTGTTGATTTTTGTGTATGAGTTATGTATATATATGCTTAGGTCAAGGTTTTTAAATACTAGCTAGATGGACCCTCAACTAAATACAAGATGACGCCATCAACCCCTCAACTGGCATTTTCATAAATTTTCAAGACATAATCTTTAAACAATATGGCGTACTGTAACAAAATCTCCATTTGCAATTTGTATAGTATAGGCACCATCTAACGACAATAAAGGCATGGCAAATTATTTCTAACTTCATGTGATATAAAAGAGTAATAATATATGCCCGCATGGTTGAACATAGGATTCCGTAGAAGGTATTGTCGGTATGTAATAGGTGTTGTCGGTGATATTTTTTATGGTAGAATAAAGAAAAACACATTCGAAATTTTCACACTGCTTCCGGAAACTAGGTGTTGCTGGTGACACTACTGACACCATAGTAGATCCGTCCGTGTATGTGCGCGTAATGACTTGATAAATAAGGTACCTAAAACGTCATCATGTGTTTCCTTTGCTTCTTTGATGGTGAGTTGGCCTATCTTTTATTTATAGTCGACACTATAGTTTCCTTCTTTATGTAGTTGGAACTATACTTGTCCTTTTGTAACATTCCAAAATTTCAGATGAAATTTATTTTTAATTCATTTCAAAACATCTAACAAACGTGTCAAAACAACCGAAAGTGTATCGTAGTGGAATAACATCAGAGTACAAAACCTCAAAATCACATAATGTGGAACACATGGGCGTTTGCAGTGCAATCAAGCCGAACACTTCCCTTTTGAGCTAGAAGTACCTGAAACATAAACTGAAAACCGTAAACACAAAACTTAGTTAGTTTCCCCAAAATACCTCACACCATACATACATAGCAGCAAAATAGAATTGGGTCTATTTCGCCTCATTCGGTCTCTTTCAACCGATATTGGGTATATTTCAACCCCTTCGGTCTCTTTCAACCGGTACTGGGTCTATTTCACCCTCTTTGGTCTCTTTCAACCGGTACTTGGTATATTTCAACCCCTTCGATTTCTTTCAATCGGTATTGGGTATATTTCAACCCCTTCGGTCTCTTTCAACCGGTATCGGGTCTATTTTACCCCCTACAACTAGCATATAATCATAACAGTAAGAGTCACAGAGATAAGCATATACATGCATAACAAGAAATTGTCACGAAAACAAATATCATCCTACAAACATAACCTAGTGGGTCGGCATTGGTGCCTTCGACCCACAAGTATAGTGAAGGAAACCCACCTCAGTCTGAAGATAAAAAATCACACTTGGTGCTACTTCCCGACTTTCACACTGAACACATCCAAATTATACCTAATCAATAATTAAGGAAATTTCCATAGTCCAAAGTCCAATTCATACTCTATCATATCAATAGGTAAAAGACTATTTTACCCTTCTCACATCTGACCCAACAACTCATGACCCAAAACCCCAAAAGTTCCATGGCCCCAAAAGGCCCATTAAGGCACCTCGGTGCGTATGCCCTACGTACCACCTCTATACGCCCGGCGTACAGTACTTAAACCTTAACTACATTTTTAGGTCTTATTCTTTTAAGACCAAAATACCAAATCCTCAAGTTCAAGCGTAATGAATTTCTAGAGTCATAAAGTTCCTGAATTTATGACCTAGCATGACTTAATAGTGCCCAACACCAAACCTAAGCTTCTTAACATAACAAAATGACCAAGGACTTGCTTAAAAGTGCTTAATACTTTAAGACTTTACACCTAAGGCTCATATATAATTCAGATGGGTGTATTAATCAATAAAGTCATCAACTTGATGCCTTTGCATGGCTCCAAGAAACCCAAAATCCAAATAGAGTCTACTAGCTTGGCCAAGAGATCAACAACCCATGCATGGTTGGTCCATAACCATCAAGATAAAAACTTTATGAACAAGGGACCTTTAAAACATCAAAATAAGCAACCCAAAACTTACGGAGTATCATATACTCTCAAGAATCAACTCATGGGACCAAAAAGCACAAAATCCCACTCACAAGCAAGATCTAACAAATGAACCATCAAGTTTGAGACTTTTTACCTTCAAAAGATAGATCAAGAAAAACTAATCTAGGATCCACAAGCTCTAATGTAACACCCGATTTGTCAGGTAAATCTCTTAGCCACTATTTCCTACATTTGGATCCTTGGGCTCGAGTACGATAGGCATACACATGGTACGTCATGCATACTCTAGTGGTTGTATGACGGGGTGTCCCTTACGTACGATGAGTGTACCCATGTGTACTCATGGCGTATGTGAGCCAGGGGTAAACCCTAATTTTTAGGTTTTGCACCCTATTTAAAAACATTAATTCCTTCACCTCTTTCACCTTATCAGCCTCCTTTTCCTTTTGAGCCATATATCGAAACCCTAATCCATTTTCCCAAAATATTGAGCTTGTGTGTGTGTTTTGTGTGTATGGTTCTTAGTGAAGAAGAAAAAGATTTGTGGAGAAGCATTGGACAAGAAAGAGCTTGTAGATTTAGAGGTTTCTTACCATTTCTCGCTTATTGGAGGTAAAAAGCTCCCACCTTGATGACTCCATGTGTTAGTTTTAGTTTAGGGCTTATGTTCTTCATTTTATGGTCCTTAAGGTGGTTCTTAAGAGTATAAGCTACTCCAAAAGAAAATAATGTTAGATCCTAGTGCTTCTGATGTCCCTTGAGCATAAAAATGGTGTCTTGATGGATTAAGTTCAACCATCCAAAGGTTAAAGGTTGTTTCATGAAGTTAGTGTGACAAAGTCCAAAATTTGACCCTTTTAAGACATGCAAAAGCATGAAGTTTGCAACTTTATAGCTTAATACGCTCTAATAAGCTTAGATCTAAAATTGGACGTTTGGTCTTAACTGATTAAGACCTTGAAATGATATTTTGGCTAGCTGCAGTGTACGTCGGACATACCTAGATGTACGTTGCGCGTACACTCCTGATATCCTGACGATGCATGGTTTGTGAGTACGTTAGGCGTACTGGTGGTACGTTGAGCGTACTCACCAAAAAGGATTTGGGATTTTTAAGCCTCAGGCCATTGGACTTAGGGACTTCGGCCTTTATTGGGCTACAAGCTTTTCGATAATGGCCTTCTTGATCTTAGGCCCATTTTGGATATAGACTATCTTCTGGGCTTGGGGCTAATGGTATTTGGGCCTTGGTAGGTTAGGCCTAATAAGGCAAGGGTTAAGCAGCCTTTTCAAGGTTTAGACTATCGGGTTAGATTATTTACCTAATTTTTAATTATGGTTTTATTACTTGTGATTTAGAGTGAGAGGATTTAGAGAGTCAGTAGCTTAAGTGTGATTTGATATCTTCAGTCTGAGGTCAGTTTTCTTCACCGTAGTTGTGGGTCGTAGGCACCAAGAATGACCCACTAGATTGTGTTTGTAGTATGATGATTATCTTCACGACAACTACCTGTTGTGCCTGTACCTGCTTGATGTCTCTGTGACTTTTATTGTTGTGATTATATGTGTAGTGGTAGGGGTGAAATAGACCCGATACCAGTTGAAAGATATCGAAGGGGGTAAAATACACCCGATACCGGTTGAAAGATACAAAAGGGGGTGAAATAGACCCAATACCGGTTGAAAAATAGTGAAGGGGGGTGAAATAGACCCAATATGTTTTTGATTGTTATATGTATGGTGTGGGGTATTTTAGGGGAACTCACTAAGCTTTGTGCTTACGGTCACTACTAGAAACAACCCTTTAATGACACGCAAACAATGACACACATTGATTTAAGATGCACATTTTCTGCGTGTCTTAAAAATAATGCCAGTTTTCTAAAATTTGAAGGATAGAGCACACGCATTTTTGCGTGCCCTAAAATTAGTGTCCAACAAAAAAAAACATGGAGGGAACCTATCATAAAAAGCATGTCGTGTAAAGATGTTGTTTTATATTTTTTAGTAAGGTGTGTTCTCTGTTTCTTTAGCAGCCTTTGGGGGAAATGAAATCCCGAAAAACTCCTTCTAAAATCCTCTACCAAAGAACCCTAATAGAATTGTGAGGTATTCAATCCTTTTGAAGCATCATGTCTTCCTCTACCTCTTCACTCTCTCTCATTTCTCTTTGCAAGCCCTAAGTCACCACCACCAACATCGAACCCCATCAGCTCCAAGAGTTTGGAGTGCATATGATAACATCGACATCAACACTGTTACGTCTAATGAAACAACATAGGGAACCATTTCACAATTTGAAGATGACAATCCATGACCCACCACCGCTTCTCTCTCCTCATCCATTTCGTTCCCATACACGTATCTTCTTCCTATCTCTATCATCCTTTAAAGAAGATAAATAATCCATGAAATAATCGCAGGTTTTTTATGTGTAGGTTGAAAGTGATTAAGCTTCCAAAATCCACTCTGTCTCCATTGTTCTCTCCTCCTTATTGTAAGACTTCCTTACAGCCACAAATCCTTCCCGGATTACAACAAACTCTTTTTTCTCAATCTGTAGGCATGATGATTCTGCACTCTAAACTACTGAGAAGATAATATGGTTATTGCTTTGTTATGGAATGTGGAATTTGGTTATCAGATTATGTCTGAAAACGAATGTACAGAGGCTAGATGAAATGTTACAAAATTGTAGTACTTTTTCCTTTGTTGAATTTTCATTTTTGTGGTGGAAAAACCTTGGATTTAGAGTCCATAAAGTAAAAGTTAATTGACAGTTCAATATTTTTAGTGGCATTTTGTAAGATAGATAAATAGATTACTAAGTGCCTTTTATAGAAATGCATATAATGTTATTATCTTTTGTGTTTTTATATATAAGAAAATTGAAAAAAAGTCATAATTCTTATGAAATCTAAGTGGAAAAAAAGATAACAATACTATGAAAAATACTAAGGGGAGATAAATGTGTTGAAAATTTTCTTCACTTTTTCTTAGATTAACCATTTTACTTACTCTCTACTTTTTTTCATATTGTGATCTTAATTGTGTAAGTTTCACTTTTCACATTAAGAACATACTCTTATGAAGTACAAAAACATAAATGAGGCCAAACATTATTCTTAAGTATGAGATGAGTTTACTTCTAGACTCTTAAGAAATGAAGTGAATTAATGTTACTATTCTCAAGATTCATATCATGTACTCATTCTGAAGTACAAAAACATAATCATTATGAAGTACAAAAACATAAATGAGGCCAAACATGATTTTCATTTTCAATTGGGCCATATGATATATAAATCTAATTAATTGGCCTAAAAAGAAGGGTATACCCTCATTGTCTGTAAAATGTGTTTTTTAAAGATTTATGTGTGTTTTTAAATCAATTGGTATGATCAAGTGGTTTAACATCAATATAGAAGACAACACTTGGTTAGTATAAGTTTTTTGGTCATTTTTTCTCATAATTTGTGGGTTTTTTTCAAGATGGTTGACAATTCTGGTCATGTTTTCACACAGATCATGTTTGAGGATGATATGATGGTGCTTCTTAATTTGGTGAAAGTTTATTCATGTATCTTAATACCTTCTAATGTTCCATTAGTTATTGATTATACTTTCAGGTCAAGTTTAGAGATATTATTTGTATACATTATATTTTTGTATAATGAGATTATTGAATGTGATTCAGTTTAAATGTTAATACATTTATCGTATGAAATGAATTGTTTTCTTATTATTCTTAAATGTGTGTAGTAAATGCGTATTGTAAATGGCTGTTGAAGTTTATGACACACAAATGTGTGTCATATTCATTTATGAAAGGGGATTTAATGATATGCAATGTGTGTCATATTCATTTATGAAAGGGGCTTTATGACAGGACCTTTCTTGACACACATTGCATGTTGTAAACGTGTTTCGCAAATGTAGGTCGTAAATTTATGACGCGCAAAAGCATGTCGTCTTTCTTTATGACAGGGTCTTCCTTGACACGCATTTGCATGTCATCTATGCATTTTATGACACACAATTCATGTCATAAAAGGGTATTTTTGTAGTAGTGGGTTTTCAGTTTATGTTTCAGGTACTTCCAGCTTGAAGGGTAAGGACCTGGCCTAATCGCACTGCATCCACCTATGTTTTTCCGCATCGTGTGATTTTGGGATTTTGTACTCTGATAATATTTTACTATGATATACTCTCGACTGTTTTGACATGATTACCATATGATTGGAATGAATTTAAAAATGAAAATTTTATCTAAATTTTTGGGATGTTACATCTAAGCAATCCAACTCTTCTCCAATGAGTTATTTTTCTTCCAAATGCACCAAAAACCCGCCAAAATCACTCAAAAGCTCAATAATCTTTTATGTGAGGCTAGGGTTTCAAGGAAACAGCTTAAGAGGGTGGAGGGTGAAGGTAAGGAGGTTTGGAAATAAGTTAAGGCCTTAAATAGGGTCCAAGACCCAACATTAGGGTTTAAGTATAGGTCGCAAACGCCCAACGTTCATATGGAATGCCCAGCGTTCCTGAAGGAACCTTCGCGATCAACTAACCATGAACGCCCAACGTACATTCCTTGTACGCCCAACATTCCCGACTTAGCCCAAAATCCTCATAACTTCAAACGGGCATAACTTTTTCGTTTCAACTCCGTTTTCGACGATCCTTATATCCACATAAAGGTGTTGAGTAGATCTACAGCCGTATCTATTTACTTTTGACTTAAAACACATCGAACTGAAATCCTTAAATTGAATAAAAGGTTTGAAACATTACTTTACCAATATACCCTTGTGCTCCAAATCACAAACCGGTCGAACTTTTTGATCACCAAATCTATATTACCCACATCCAAATGGGTATAAACCTCTCTTTCCCCGAGCTCGAAGCCTTATAACAACCGATCTGTGGGTCACGACCCCGAATTAAGAAACGACTTAAAACAGGGTGTTACAACTCTCCCCCACTTAAATTAGATTTTCCTCATCGAAATCATTCCTTACTACATCTTCTGCCATCCTAATCGATCTTGCCCGCACTTCCTAAATTATGTTTAAGACTGAAGATTCATCCCAAACAGACGACTGTCCTCCAATCCTGCCGTCTAAACCCCATTGTAGCATAAAACACTCATTCCTCTGAAAGAATGAACCTTAACACTCTACCCTCAGTCAATGAAAGAAACCCAATTGCTCTGTTTGAGAACTGAAACAATTACCTTACTCTTCCTAACTGGAAGACCTCAAATCACAATGTCAACCACTCAAAGCTGGAAACTTCTTAAAGGTTGAAACCCATCAATTTAAAACCCCAAAAATTATTCCCTAAGACTGTTGTTCATTCATTTGATGTACCCGCCTCTAATTCCTCACTAGGAACACCACTAAACCATGCAGAAGGAATACTTAGAATATATCGATCATGAATTTTAACAAACCCAAAATCCAAAAATTGTCCCCAAAACCTTAAATATACAGTTGAATTCCTGATAAGTCATCATGGTGGTTGTCGAGGCCAAAAAAATTAATAAACCTAAATATTTTACACTAAAATAGTGTATAGTGGTAAATGAGTCGAATCCACGAAGATTGGTTTAACTCTATGAAAATCTCTTTGTAAAAATACTTGTAAAATGACAATAAAAGTAAAAATGGGGGTTTTGGTCTTTTGAAATACTTGAAATAAACTAATATTTAAATAGACAATTAATAAAATAAGGGTTTGATGTAAAATCAATAAGAGAAAGATGGTTGACTTAAGGTTTCCTCACTTGAACATTTGGTGAACATATCATTAGAATCCAATGGTGCAATACTTGTTACCCAGAATTTTCTTAGTTGTTAAAATGGTTAGAGAAACTCATAAGAATTTCCTTAGTGAAAGTCATAATTTCCATTAAGCATGTAATTAGTGAAAGTCAACTAGCATTAAGAACCAAAAAGTCACCAAATCCAAGAGAAGTCAAATGATTTCACTACCATGTTGGAGAAAATGTTTTTATGATTGTGTGAAGCAAAACTAACACAAAAATCATTTGTTGCTTGCTAATTTGAGGATCCTTTACTTAATCAAAAAATCAGCCAACTAATCACCACAAACACATTTAAACTCAGGAATAAAAACATACATGTAGTGATAAGATGTTAAAACACAAAACTTTCCCAGAAAGATTCAAGAACAAGTTCATGGAGTCTTCAACATTCAAAGGATTTCACCAAAGTTAACCAAGTTTTTTTAGCCTAGCATGGCTAAACTCAAGAAACTAAAGCTAAAGTAAAATGTACCAAACATAAAGTAAGATTTAGAGATGAAAAGATGATGTTCTTCAAGTGTTCTTGGCCTTCAAAGTTTCAAAAACTCCAGAGATAGTGCTCCAAAATCGGATGTGCAAGTCTCCCAAAATAATCCCACCAAACTTCCTCAAATAGAAGCCAAAAATAAAATCACGAATTTGCCCTTACAGGAACTCACGTGGGCGTTTTTCATTTTTTGTGCCTGCACTACTTAATCCACTAGCCTAGTTTTTGTCCGATCAGCTTTTAGCTAGTTTTTCTTCAATTTGAGCCCAATTTTCTTTTTCCAAATCCTCCAAAGCTCTAGAAATCGCCCGATCATTAATTCTCGCACGCTTGAAAAATTCTTCAATCTTCGTTTAATTAAGAGATAATCTTCTTCAATGCTCCATCCATCTAAAGCCCATTTTATGTATCACCTCCACTAAGTATTAAGCCTAAAAATCTTTATTGTTCTATAAATCCAATTGCCTCCCGAAGATCCTGCACCTCTAGTCTCCTTTAAAGCTGCAATTATGCTCACGAAACTAGAAAGTACCCGTAATGGTCATAAAATAACTAAAAGGAAAATATGCATGGAAATTAACTAAATTATGAATGAAATATGCTAAAATAAACTATAAAAAGAAGTAAATAAAATGAAATTATCACATCACCAATCCACTGCCCCCACGAGCATAATGATGGTTAATCCAATAATCTCATGTTGCATCCAAATTCCACATAAACTCAGGTCTACATCCACCTGATAAATTATTTGGGCCTTTTAACTCGAACTTCATGACCCGAAGTTTAGAACCAATACCCAACATTGGTATCCAAATTCCTAATAAACAGCCCGCCAATAAATGGGTTTTATAATACAACCATGTAGCAAGAGACTTCCAATGCACCACTAATATTCCCAGCTAACTCTAGCTGCACACATGATC
Source organism: Lactuca sativa (assembly GCF_002870075.4). NCBI lineage: Eukaryota > Viridiplantae > Streptophyta > Magnoliopsida > Asterales > Asteraceae > Lactuca > Lactuca sativa. The sequence continues at coordinate 254,309,715 of NC_056627.2, forward strand.
CAAACCAGTTGGTCATTTAGTCTCCCAACTCTAAAATAAATACACTAACACCCAACCATGACAATAAAGCTAATAATTTGAGACCCATAAGTCTCAATGAAATGACTATTGGGTCCCACCAATGTGAGTCATGCGAATCCTAGTTCATGACACATCATGACACCATCTAACCACTAGAATGATAAGCTCACGGTACTAAGCCGATCTTGTCATCATTCCACCATTGACCTGAAGAATCACGACCAGCACTACAGGGGCCTAAAGGTACTTAACCATCAACCCACCAACTTGCAGGAACCCAATCAACACCCCTCTCAATCACTATCTAAACATATTACTAACCAAACCCTTCTTTAACACATAATTCCTTGCATAACACAGGCTTCTACCAACGCAAAATCAGACGAAAACATGGTCGTGCACAACCAACAAAAGAGATAAGCGGTTGTACTCTTGCTCCAGCTCAATGACTACTAACCAATTTAGAACCATACCAATGAATTTGGACCAAATGTTCTCATGCTATCTTACTCAGTCCATAAACACCTCCTCATAACCATATTAGATGAAATACCACGATATACATGCTCAATGGGGAACACAACCATCCCTAGATCTACTGCATTCCTTCATCCTCGCAACCTTACCCAAAGGGTGAAGTGCCAATAGATCTAATGAAATGATGATCCTCATCCATTATCAGAAACATCCTCATGAACGACCAAAACCAGATCCCACACCTTGATTGAAACTGAACAGATTCCACCAATATGTAACAAGCTCGAGAAGACATCCAAGGTGATCTGGAAATGATGTCAAAACTTTAGTTGAATCAATCCCACTACAAATCATACCGACACAACATGCCAAAATTAGATTCTATGTATATCAAATTCACACCTGGAAAACTATACAATGCTGCTCCAACATCCGAACTTCAACTAACCAAAGACATCTGCCAAACTCGAGCTTGCTGTGAACAATAATTCCCCAACCAACAATTAAGGGTAACATAATCAGAAACCAAAAATATAAAACATACATAAATTGACGATAGGTTGACGCATCCATTGAACTCCAACTGATATAGCTCGAAACTTTCGAAGAACCTCTGCTATTGACAATGACCAAAATGACCAACGATCGAGAATGCATTGACAATTAATGCAATGACCCAATACACCACTAAAAAAACCATGCAAAACTAAACATACGAAACTCTAAAATTGATTTACCGATCAATAACGGCCCAACCTAGATTATAGATAGCAATTTATGCAACGAGTTGACAAATCCCTCAACAACCGATACTCAACCTGAGTGACCGAAATGCCTCATGACATAATCATTGGAGTTCCCAAAAGGAATCCACTGTCTACAATGAGCTCATTATCCACAACTTCTTGTCGTGAAGATGACTCTTTCATTCCTGGACACACACATCTGATGGCAACTTGCTATGCATCCATGTCTTGACCAAATCCTGAACCAAAGCCTCTTATCTACATACCATAGATCCCTATGACCCATCCTTTTGAAACCAGGTACTCTAATAGATCGATGATCCTCCAAGCAGAATACTTAGTTCTCCCCAACTTAGGGTTTGAACTACCACCAACTGATGTTGCAACAAATCAATACTCAAACCAACTCAACCAAATACATACCCTACATGAATCTCATAATTTATAACACAATGCAATATGCTCCTCTAGATGAAGACCAAACGACTCAAAGATATCTCGAATCTCAAATGGAGACCTCGGAAACCATCCAATCATAACCACCTACAACATCAAGAATCCCTTGCAGATGCCCATGTAACAATTATGACGGTCTATTCATAGCTCTGATTCTTTATATAGAAACAAATGGACTACCACACCCCTCGCCAATAATTCCCCAACAAAGCATTATTCACAAGCATTACTCATAAATATAAGAAGCATCATTCTCTTAGTTAGGATACATCAGAGACAAAAAAAGACGCCGCTCCCGATTCACATCCTTTGATCACCTGAAACAATGAACTAGTGTCTGACCTAACTAAATTCAAAGAAATCAGACCCCTAATCTTATCTCAAGGCAACCATACCATAAAAATCCTTTTGTGCATTCCTACACTTACATACCTGTCGACAAAGAAAACCACAATCTGCTAGACTCATGTCAGGACTACATCCCAACTCTTAAAATCACATGTCTGCTCTCTCTTTCCTTTGAATGCAGAAAGCTTGAAGTATATAACCCCTATCAATGATAGTCGCATCCCAATCTGTCTGCCAATCACTTAGCCCATGGCTACATTAATCAAACAGATCATCATAATCGCTTCCTTCTTGAGTCCCATGACTCAACTAGCACTTCCAGGAGAAAGGCCCTCAAGACCTCATAATTAACTAACTCACCTAGGTCTACATCATTCAAACCCAAACTGACAAGGCCACTAAAGCCCAAACAATCACCAGACCATCGTTAGCATGAACAAACATAACTGATAAACTGATAAAGACAAAAACACACTACAATGAATCATGGTGCCGAACCATGCCATCTTCCCTTAACCAATTCCTTAGAATCCCCCAAATTGTCCTCGAGTCGAGTACAAATCCTATGCTTTCGGTAGTACGGGCCCAATACTACCTTCCATATCTATCCAGATTTTCCCCAAAAACCATATTGGGTCCTCTAAGTAACTACTCATGTCCAAATCCGTCTGATCTAATCACGAACACTCGCCCTCAATCGAGGACACACTGCTAACCTTCCTAGATTCTCCTTCTAGGATTTCTCTTCTGAAAATGCTCACACCCAGCACATTGAAACATTCCTCCTAGGCTTTCCTAGGGTTCCCGTCACACCCCTCTCCATCATCAGCTATAGAAGAGACTCCCTCTAATACCTTCTAACTACCTTACAAATACAATTACATGCCACAGACAATATAAAATTCTTCGACTACAAGGTCTCACAGTACAATGATTGGACCTAAACAAGAGTTGCACAATAAATTTAAACCTAACCTTCTAAAATTATCTAATACCTGCAACATGTAACCTAACATATTTTCTTAATAGTTAGCTAATATTAATGGAGGTCTCTGAAAGCACAAAGCAAGCAGCATTCGAGCATCGAGTTGTCCAAGCCAGAGCATAACCTAATCAGGCCATTCTATCCAACATCTGAATCCATACTAACATGCAGTTCCAAAGGCTCAATCAATAGAAATATAAAGGCATTTATCCTAGTAGCCTATTATGGAATTCTGAGTAGATCCTTAGCCTAATCTAGCATGCAATTCTCATATACTCATATCGAACATCAAACATAAAACATGTATGGGTATTTTGGGAGATACTTACTTGAGCTCGATTGATTGCACACATTGCACTCCTTTTTATTAAAATCTCTTAATAAAAAGTTTATTTTTACGAAAAATATACAAAATCCTCGATTTGAGTTCAGACACACCCAAGAGTATTCCCGAATCCCTCAAACCAAGGCTCTGATACCAATGCGTAACATCCTAAAATTTCAGACAAAAAATTTATTTTTAAATCATTTCAAAACATCCAATAAACATGTCAAAACAACCAAAAGTAGATCATAGTAAAATAACATCAGAGTACAAAATCCCAAAATCACATAATGCGGAAAATATGCACAAAGCTTAGTAAGCTTCCCTAAAATATCTCATTCCATTCATACAGAACAGTTAAAACATAACTAGGTCTATTTCGCCTCTTTGGTCTCTTTCAGCCGGTACTGGGTCTATATCAACCCCTTCGGTCTCTGTCAATCGGTAATAGGTATATTTCAACCCATTCAGTCTCTTTCAACTGGTACTTGGTATGTTTCAACCCCTTCGGTCTTTTCCAACCGGTATCGAGTCTATTTCACCCCTACAGCTAGCATATAATCACAACAGTAAGATTCATAGAGACAACAAGCATATAGACGCATAACAAGACATTATCACGAAGACAATTATCATCTTACAAACATAACCTAGTGGGCCGGTATTGGTCCCTTCGACCCATGTGTAAAAGACTATTTTACCCTTCCCACATCTGACCCAAAACCCCAAAATTTCTAATGCCCAAAAAGGCTCATTAAGGCACCTCGGTGTGTATTCCCTGCGTACCACCTCAATACACCCGACGTATGGTGCTCAAACCTTAACTCTATTTTTAGGTCTTATTCCTTTAAGAGAAAAAGACCAAATCCTCAAGTTCAAGCCTAATGAATGTCAAGATTCATAAAGTTCCTGACTTTATGGCCTATCATGACTTAAAAGATCCCAACACCAAACCTAAGCTTCTTAACATAACAAAATGACCAATGAGTTTCTTAAAAGTGCTTAACTTTAGGACCTTACACCCAAGGTGCATATATATATATATATATATATATATATATATATATATATATATATATATATATTTCTATTGGTATCTTAATAAAAAAAAAGTCATCAACTTGATGCCTTTGCATGGCTCCAAGAAAACCAAAACCCAAATCAAAGTCTACTAGCTTGACCAAGAGATCAACAACCTATGCATGGTTGGTCTACAACCATCAAGATACAAACTTTATGAACAAAGGAACTTTAAAACATCAAAATAAGAAACCCAAAGCTTCTGGAGTATCATATACTCTCAAAAATCAACTCATGGGACCAAAAAGAACAAAAACCCACTCACAAGAAAGATCTAACAAACGAATCATCAAGTTTGAGACTTTTTACCTATAGAAGATATATCAAGGAAAAATAAGCTAGGATACACAAGCTCTAAGCAACCCAACTCTTCTCCAATGAGTCTTGCTTCGTGATGTAGGCCAAGATACCCGGGCGGTCCAGGTGTACTGTAGGCCTTACGCGGCGGTCCAGTCAGACTGTAGGCCCAAGGGAGTGGTCCAACCATACGTTGTAGGCTAAACAGATGGGTCCATGTTTATTGTATGCCTTGTGAGGTAGTCCAGTCAGATTGTAGGCTCATGTGTGCTTGCATTGTATGTGTATTGTTATATGGGGTATTTTGGGGAACCTACTAAGTTTTGTATTAGAATTGTGGATTCAAATGTTTTTAGGTACTCATCGGATTGTGAAGGAGAGATTGTACACACACATACACATCAACGAATTTATGATTTGAGATTCCACATTGTTATCCTTATAAATATAATTTTGAATTATGGTTTATAAACATGGTTTGACTTTAATTTAACTTTATAAAAACAGTTTTGTATTCTATTTTTTTTTTTAAATGAAAAAAAATTTATTCTAGAATTTGAAATGTTACACTGAAGCTAGTATTTAGTCATCATTCTTGAGGTAACATGTTTGTTTCTGTTCTGCACCCTTGGACTCATTCTAAATCAAAGACTCGATCCCCCCCCTTTTTTTTCTAATTTGGTCCCCATTGTTTACTCTCGTGAACCAGTTTGTTCTTCATTTTGCTTCTAATCAGCCCTTCCCTTGGATTCAGTCCTTGGTCCACATGTTTGGTGTTATGTTTTGCTTCTTACCCGGTCCAAACCTCTAACTGATTCAACTTCTAACCTATTTAGTTGTAACTTAGTTAACAACTATCAAACGGCCCCTAAATATCCACGTGTCTCAGTTTCAAGAGCAAGAACTATAATTGACTTTGTAACTCATCGAAGTGAGACATAACATTTAATAACTTTTACTATAGTTGTTGATATGTAAAATTGTCTCCTTAAATGTTTTGAATTTGTTTATATAACAAAGGTTTTTGTTAAACCATATTTTGTGAGTCATGATTAAATTTCATGAAATTTATAACAACCATAGCTTTTAAAATCATTAAATTTTAGGGTGTCACAATGACGTTTTCCATACTTCTTATAGAAGATAGCCCTAATAGGTTACCACCACTACGAAACATCCAACACCAAATCGATTTAGTACCTTGTGCCAGTCTTCCAAACCTACCCTACTATTGGATGATCCCTAAAGAATCTGACATTTCATAAGAGGAGGTAAAGGAGCTCTTGAGCAAGGGGCATATCTAAGAAAGCATCAGTCCTTGTGCAGTAACTGCCATCCTAACCCCAAAGAAGGATGGAAGTTAGAGATTGTGTATGGATAGCCGTGCAATCAATAAAATTACTGTCATGTATCATTTTCCCATACCCCGTCTAGATGATCTTCTAGACCAACAGGTGCTAGGATATTCTCCAAAATAGACTTGATAAGTAGGTATCACCAAATTCGGATCAGGCCTGGGGATGAATGGAAGACAGTCTTCAAAACTAAGGATGGTTTGTATGAATGGTTGGTAATGCCGTTCAACTTGTCAAATGCTCTGTTCACTGTCGTGTAACTGATGACCCATGTATTGTGACCCTTCATGGGAAAATTGATTGTTGTCTATTTTGATGACATAAGGAGAAGGAACACATGGAGCATATGCGCGCCATATTCAACACCTTACAAGATAATGATTTGTATGCCAACTTGAAAAAGTGTATGTTTTTAACTGATTGACTTATTTTTCTTGGCTATATTGAAATTTCTGAAAGCATTCATGTGGATGATGATAAAGTCAAAGCTATTCGTGATTGGCCCTCCCTAAATACCATCACAAAGGTCCACAATTTTAATGGTCTGGCCACCTGTTACAGGAGATTTGTCAGGAAATTTAGTGGCATTGTGGCCCTAATCACAAACTGTATAAGGAACGAACAATTTATGTGGGTGGATGAAGCAGAAAGAAGTTTCAAGCTCATCAAGGAGAAGTTCTCATTGCCTGACTTTGAGAAAGTTCTTGAACTTGAATGGGATGCTTGTAGAATAGGTATTAGAGCAGTGTTATCCCACTAAGGGAAACTTGTTGCCTACCATAACAAGAAACTCCATGAAGCACGTCAGAAATGGACCACCTATGAACAAGAATTGTATGTTATAGTTCAAGCCATGTGGCGTTGGGAACACTACTTGATCCAATGATAGTTTGTGGTTTATTCAGATCATCAAGCTCTCAAATACTTCCATACCCAATATCACTTGGACAAGGTCCATGCAAGGTGGGCAAGATTTCTAGAAAAAATTTAATTACGTCATCAAGCAAAAATCTGAAGCTTCCAACAGAGTAGCAGACATGCTTAGTAGAAGAACAACCCTTCTTGTCACCATCAGCAACAAAGTGGTTAGGTTTGAAACATTAAATGATTTTTATGAAACTGATGACAATTTTAAAGCGATATGGGAGGAAATCGACACAAAGCAACACAGGGGCGACCTTCTTATTCTAGAAGGATATATTTATTCAAATGGAATCATTTGTCTCTTCCTAGAACTTCCCTTAGAGACAAAGTAATCAAAGACTTACATGCAGTAGGACATATTGGAAGAGATAAGACAATTATTCCAGTGGAAGAGAGGTAATTTTTTGCCACAATCAAAACGAGATATGGGAAGATTTTTCCAACGGTCTATGGCCTGCCAAGAAAGAAAAGGAAATGCTCAAAACACAGGCCTATATTTTAGGCCTTCTTCGAACCCAAAGAGGGGTAGATTCAGTTTTCATGGTTGTAGACCGATTCTCAAAGATGGCCCATTTCATACCCTCTAAGAAGACATATGATGTTGTCCATGTGGCCAAACTCTTCTTTCAGGAGGTTGTCCGGCTACACGAGGTGCCTAAATCCATAACCTCTGACCGGGACAGTAAATATTTGGCACACTTTTGGCTAACATTATGGCGACGTTTCAGAACAAAAGTAAATTTTATAGTATTGCGCACCCACATTGTGATGGGCAGATAGAAGTTGTCAACCATACTTTGGGCAACATGATTCGATGTTTATGTGGGCAAAAACTAAATTAAGATGTGGGATGCAGCCTTAGCACAAGCCGTATTTTCTTACAACAATGCTATTCTTAGTTCGACTTGGTTGTCACCATTTGCTGCGGTCTACAAAACACCCCCACACCAGTTGATGGATTTGGGTGAGCTGCCAGGGAAAATGACAATAAAGCTAATAAAATTATATAAGACATGTAGAAGACTCATGAAGAGGTGAGAGAGAATATTTCTCAATCTAATGTTAAGTACAAAGTAGTTGCTGAGAAACATAGGCGTCCCAAGTTATTTGAGGTGGGGATATGAGGTGATGGTATACCTTCGAAAAGAGCGCTTCCCGGTGGGCACTTATAGTAAGTTGGGCCAACGAAAGTATGGTCCCTACAAAGTTTTATAGAAGATTAATGATAACGCCTACGTTGTCGATATTCAAACTTCAATGTCCATATCTAAAACTTTCAATGTCTCTAATATTTACTAGTATTACCCACAAGAGAACTTGTCTATCCCAAGAACTCGAGCGTGGGTTCCTCTCAATTGAGGGGGAATGATGCAGAGCACATAGATGATCTGGCTGAAGCGTTTAGTGGGAGAAAGACAAACGGGGTCAAAAAAGGCAATCTTAAAACGTGATATATTCTGTTTTCATGACAAAATATTTGTGTCCTTAATTTTCAAATAATTGTTATTTTTATTTTATTCTGTTTTAATGATATAATATCAATTTTCCTTAATTTTCGAATAATTTTCATTTTTATTTTATTCTGTTTTAATGACAAAATATCTGTTTTCTTTAATTTTCCAAAATTCCGTTTCTTATTTAAAAGGTTAATTTTTAGAATTAATTGTCAATTCAGTTTTCCAAATTTGACCGTACCTACCAAATTTAGCATCACCCCTATAAAGGGTTCTTGTAAGCCTTTATAGTCATCTTGAATTTTAGTAATAAAACTAGATTATGACCTGCATTAATGCGGGGAATGCATAAATAAAATACAAATTTATATAGATATTGTAGAATAATTATAAAAAAGCAGGGTTATTGGTATTATTGAAATGTTTAGAAATACACTGAAATCGGTAAATGTATATAGTCGTTAAAGGACCTATTTATAAACAACATTTTTTTGTTTTATTAGTTGAACGACCTTCCTCGTCACATATGAGCACCTTCAAACATTTTTTTACTTCTGACACGGGAAACAACTACATATAGCCGACCATGCCTGAAAATGGGTCTACACAAGTATAATCCAACATTTCACAATGTATTTTCAAAATACATTGTTATTTTATGGTTATATTGCGAAATAGAACTGTTTATTTCAAAACGTAGCAGCTTATTTATGTTCCTTCAAAATGAACCACATAAAACCCCCCACAATATTAAATATAAAGAAACTCTAACCAATAAATATAAAAACAATTATGTTTGCTTGAATTAGATATTGATCGTGACTCATTGAAAATGTTGTAGAGAATTGTTATCGAGATTTAAGAAAGTAAATATGATTTGAGTGATTGAAAAGTAAGAACACGAAGAGTAAATATTAATCATATCTTATATTGATGAAGACTGATTACAGAATAAGCATAAAGGATATTTGCGTTTTAGAAAGTTATCCTCTACTTCTATCCTCAGTCCCTATTTATAGGGAACCTGAGTGTACAAAAAATATACTAAGTCTAAACAATACACTTCGCACAAAATTGACTTAGTAAAATAACATAAAGATGCGAAAGAAAACAAACACACTATTCGACTTTTACAATTTTGCTTCTACAATCTCTCCCTTTGTAAACAATCGAAGCTATTCAATCCATAAGCTTTTGAACAGCAGAGTGAATTGTCTTTCACACTTCTCCATACCAGGATATCACCTTCTTGAGATCCTTCTTGTCTCCTTCATTATTCTTCTTGCAATTGTTCATACGAACAATAAAGTGCGTATATTGCGAAGAAGTATATCTTTCCACCTCTGAGACTTTAAACAAGAATTTCTTGGGCTTCCCCTTCGTATCTCTTCCTGAAAACACCATGCCGAAAGGTTTTAGGCATATTTACCCAACAACATATTTTGATAATGCTGACTAGGATAAGGTTTCTTCCCAAGGAACGTTCACTTCTCTTCCCAACGTAGTCGCCAATTCTTCATCAGTTAGAGCTAAGCAATCGAAGTAATTGTCGATATATGTCTTGACATGTGCGAAGCCTATCTTGAACACTTCAGTCTCAGATCCTTTGAGCTTATTCTCTTCCATATGCTTCAAAATGAGAGCCACTTGAATCAAATCGTTGCAGTTCATCAGAGGAAAGTCAGCTATAGTGAAATCATACTGCTTGTTGTCAGCTCGAATAACAAAGTAACGGAAATTTTGAAGCATGTCTTCAAACATCGTATCTTTCTTGATTGTTAACACCTTTTTGATCTTCATTAAAGACCAAACTTCATCCAGATTCTTCCCAAATACAGCATGAAATTTGATTTTCATGTGTATGTAATCATCAGGATTATCAAACTTCTAGCTAATCTTGTATCGAGCAGTAATGAAGAGCATTTCGTTGATCGGAAAATCTAGCTGACAATTGTCTGAATTCGCAATATCATAACTTCTTTTTGGCTTCTTCTCGAATTCGTACATTTCCCTCCCCACAAATTTTGACTCTATGGTTTCATAAGAGTATAGCTTCGCAAGATCTCCTTTGTTCATCGAGGGAGGATCACTTGCCCTTTGCCTCATAATGCTTTGCACTTGCCTCATCCTTTCTAACTCTGCCTCAGCCTCAGCTTTCTTCTCCTCCTTCGATTTTTCGTACAATATTCCTTTTTCTTTTCCGACAACATCTGATTGAGGTTTTGAACTTGAACTTCCTTCTTTTGCCCCAATCAAAATTCCTTTAGCAATCGGTCTTGTGGTTATTGTAGTTGAGAAAATTGGCAACGTAAGTATTGGAAGAGTAGATTTAAGCTGGGTAGATATTACTTTTCCCACTGTCTTCGCATCCTCCTCTTTACTTAGATTTTTCTCTCCCCCTTGCACCCCTGTGAAAGCAGGTGGGGCATTCTTCGGTAGTAAAGAGGTAAAATTGGCGATTGGTGCAAGAGCTTTCTGAATTGCTTGTTCCAAAGTATTAACCTTTAGAGACAAGAACTCAGGAGCGAGAATTTGTTGAGATGAAGATTGCGAAACCACAGTTTTCAGCTCAGTCACCAACTTGATCAACTGATCAAACTTCTCCTGGGTTTCTTTGTGGTTAGCTTCAAGGATAGGGGCAGCAACAACCTTGTGCACTTATGTAGCAACCATATCAACCTTCTTTTGAACTTTGGTATTTTGAGAAGTAATATCCCTGAGCTCCTTCGCAAGTTCGGTTTTCAACTCTTCAAGCTTAAAGTTGACATCCTCCCGAACTTTCTTCACATCCTGTACAAACAGAACATGACGTTCTTTTGCAACAGTTTTTAAGTCCTGGACCACCGTAGAAAAATTACTCCCTTGAGCTTGAATGCGAAGCTCATTATTTTTATCAGACTAATCAACCTTCTCCATTATTCGCTTCTTAGCACCCTTAAGCATAATATCAACCTCCATTGCTGAGATAGAAGACATCCTGCCAGAATCAGCTTGCCACTGAATAATGGCATTCAACTTATGATTTAGGATTTTAAATTGCTTTCCTGTCATAAGCATATGATCAGGTATTTCCTCCTCCTCTGAATCAAAGTGAATGTCTTCAAGTACTCCTCCAAAGGCTCCTCCGTCAGTTTCATTATCAGATAAAGGTTGCGAAGGTTGAGGAGTTTCTAGTGATTGTGAGGGAAAAAGGGTTGTAAATGGGTTTTGAAGTGGATGATAAAAAATGGATTAGGTTGTGGATAGTGTTGTAGATGGAAATGATACAAGTGGTAAAGAAATGGGTATGGTGATTGGTAAAGTGGTTTCAACACTCATGATAGGTTCCCCCGTATCAAATACGTTGACAACCATATCTGAAATAGGTACCTCCTCAGAAACTGATTTGGTAGTGACTATTTCGAGTGGTTGTGAGGAAACTTGCGAAACTTGAAAATTAGATACAGGTGGATCAGAAACAGTTACCGGTGTAGAGATTAGTGTGGTGTCAGGAACCACTTCTTCATCTGAGGACTCATTGCGAATAATAAGCTTTCGCTTTTTCAACAATGTATGTTGCATTTGTTTCGCAACATCTTGAGCACGTTGTCTCTTAGATCCTGGAGAGACAGGAGATGGAATATTGCGAACAGTAACCCCTTTACTGCTCACCTCAGTCTTGCGAATCTTTTTCAATACCCCCGATTTTGAGGGTATTGTATCCTTCTTTGATTTTGGTGAGGTTTCCACTATCTGAATCTCCTCATCTTGACCCTGTTTCGAAGATTGAGCAGTTGCATCATTCTTGATAGCCTTCTTCTTCTTTGAGGGTTTGATTGCAACGCTTAACAAAATGCCAGTCTACACATTTGGATCGAAAGTTTTCATGTAGCGCACCAACACCTTGTGAGTTGGAGAAACCTTGTTAAGCATCACATCTGGAATGCGAGCAACATGGGTAAATATTTCTTCATCATCTTCAACCACCTTTGGAAATTGATATAGAGAGAATTCTGCAACCTCCGCATCCTTTGGTACTGAAAGTCCCTCCTTTTCATATACCCTTTCAAGAATCAAGCTCCAATACCTTGCACAAGATATTCCTTTTTCCGAATTTGTGTTTTCCAGACTCTTAACAAATTCCTTCCATAACTGAGTTGCATAGTCTACACTGATGTCCTAATACAATCCCATTACCATAGCATAAACCTCCATACGCCCCTATCTAGACCAACTGTGCGTCCTGTTAAGCATCTGAGAAAAATGCCAAACATAAAATTCCATATACACGGTAATCCTGACTTTCTGAAGTCACCGATCTTCTCCAGAGTGGGTTGATGGCCCATCTCATTGAACATGTGGACGACTTGAGAATTAATGGGTTTGAAAAATGGAGGGTTGTTTGGAATCTGCAAGAATTCAACAAACATCTTCTTGGAAAGTTTAAGCTGCCAAAGATAACCATGTCATCGGAACAGAGAAGGAACTAAACATGGCGGTGGACAGGGGTGATCGTTTCAGGGCAACGACGAGCATCTTCAATCCTTCAGGATAAGAAGAGACATTCGGATCAACTCGATAATTGGTGCTTTGGATTTTCATCAGGGATTGAGAAAGAACTTCATCAGTGTTGGATTGAGTGGCAGCCATTGTTAGGGTTTGAAAGAGATGAAGTTTGAACAAGTTTGAATCTTTTGAGGTTTGGGAGAGTTCTGTTCGCGTAATCATATACAGTGATCTTGATCCCCCTTTTATAGTTTACCCAAATTGATTTGAAATTAAAGCAGGATATATTTAATGTTATCCGATGTGGCACCTTGAAAATCGGATCATGATTGCAAAAGATAACCATGCTTCAAAAAGTAACTGTCACATCTCCTTGAAAACCGGATAGAATACCAACCATCTTGAGTAGACAGTCTGTCAAATTTCTCGTTATAGAATTTGAACCGTTAAAACCCTTCGCATGGAGGCAAGGCTCTTTCACTTTTGGGATGTAAAGTGAAGTCATATGCCAGATTTGCGAAATCATCAGCCTGAGTTGGTTTTACTCAGAACCTCAAGGATTTCGTGTGTGCATTGTGTCAATAGAATAAGATGAGAAACAACAAAAAATTGAAATTCTGTGATGTCAAAAATTCAATTTGACATGAAGGCAGTTAAACCCTAGGCAAAGGTTGCTTCGTTAATCATCAAGAGAGATGATCAACAGCTTTTGTAGTTTCCCATGAATTACAATCGAATACTTTTAGATAAGTATCAAAGGGCTTCTTTTAAAAGATATTTTGGATTGGTATCAAATTTCATTACATATCAACCTTAACATAAGATGAGAAATTGTAACTGAAATTACTTGTTTGACCAGTGTAGTCAGTGACAAGTTGGCTTTTGAAAATATTTATCATGACTAGGATTTGCGAATAAAACTCACACATAAATCATATTCAAAAAAAAATTGTTCTGGATCTTGTTGGTTAACAAACATCGTGGGTTGCGAATATTTGATCAAGACCACACATGCGAATTGAATATGATTTGGAGTTTCGAAATTTTGGTACTGAAACAAAAGTTTTGTTAAAATCTGGAACGATGTTCCCCGTCAATTCCTTAAGGTGTATGATGTTTGGGTTTCACTTCCATCACGGTCTCATGATGTTAGATCATAAACATAGACTTGTGATTTGTCTAGGTTTTGATTGGTTTGATCAAAGACCTCAAGGACAAATCTCTTCGAAAATTTAGATTGAAAGAACTGTTTGGTATAAAAAGATTGGTTAAGAATCGAAGTGTACCTCTGTTATAATGGACAAAACAGAAAACTCTTAACATCAATGATAAGAGTAAGGTAGCTCAGTTGACTGATGTGAATTTAAGCCTGATTGGGAAAAACCCTTTGTATGAAAGATTCATTAAGGCTTTCAGTTTTCACACATCGAGTCGTGTTGAGGCTTTTGGTCTACATACAACAGCATGCTTCTAGGGACATCCTAACTAGTTTTAAAACAAACTTGATACCTTCCCGTAGAAACATATATGCATGACCTCTTCGCATTAAGCCATGTACTAAACTCACAGCACACAATGTTTAAAGAACAAAGAAAACAAAACTATTTTTGTGATTTTTGAATTTTTCAAAAAAAAACATAACGAAATAAAATCTTTTTGGATTTTTAATTTTTCAAAAACAAACATGAATAAACATAAAACCTTTTTGAATTTTTAATTTTTCAAAATTAAAAACTACAAAATGAATTGCAAACCTAACCTTAGTTGTTATGATCGCAAATGCGAAAAGATGTGGATGTGAAGCCATGCGAAGCCTCTGGATGAACAGTAACATCTGAACAATTTTGACTCATAACTGCTAAACGACACTTTCATGCTTGAGTTTTTGGAATTGAATTCGCATCAATCATCCCCAAACCTGCTAAAATTCTAACAAATGATTTTTCATCAAGAGGTTTTGTAAAAATATCAGCAAGTTGTTCATTTGTTTTAACAAAATGAATTTCAATATTCTCATCTTCCACATGATCTTTGATAAAATGATATCGAAGAGCAATGTGTTTTGTCTTTGAATGTTTTACTAGATTATGACAAATACGAACTGCACTTTGCGAATCACAATACAAAGGAATCTTTTTCATGTTTATTGCATAGTCACGAAGTTGACTTTGAATCCAAATAATTTGCGAACTGCAAGCAGCAACAACAATGTATTCAGCCTCAACAGTTGATATAGCCACATAAGTTTGTTTCTTCGATTGCCAGCTTACCAACTTCCCATCCAATAGTTGACATCCACCACTTGTACTTTTCCTATCCAAAGTACATCCTCCTAGATCAGAATCTGAAAAGGCTTGAATGAAAAATCCCGTTTTTGAAGGATACCAAAGTCTTAAAGAAACTGTTCCCTTAAGATAACGAAAAATATTTTTCACTGCAGTCAAATGAGGTTCTCTGGGATTAGCTTGATATCTAGCACAATTGCAAACCGAAAACATAATATCAGGTCTACTTGCAGTTAAGTACAATAAAGAACCTATCATGCTTCGATAAAGTGTTAAATCAACAGCATGAGCATCTAACGAAGGAGTTAGTCTTGTTCCTACTGCCATTGGTACTCTTAGTTTCGTGCTATTGGTCATTCCAAACTTTTCAAATAAGTTCTTCGTATATTTTTCTTGATTGATTAAGATTCCATCCCTGTTCTGTCTTATATTCAATCCAAGAAAATTATTAATTTTTCCCATCATGCTCATTTCAAACTGACTTTTCATTAGATTTTCAAATTCAATTGACAATGCTGGATCAGTCGAGCCAAAAATAATATCATCAACATAAATTTGAACAAACATTGGATGATTCCCAACTTTCTAGCGAAATAATGTGGGGTCTACTGATCCTTGTTTAAATTTAGATTGTTTCAAGAAATTTGTAAGTGTTGCGTACCAGGCTCTTGGTGCTTGTTTTAATCCATATACAGCCTTATCTAGGATGTAAACATGATCAGGATGTTCATCGTTTATAAACCCTGGTGGTTGTTCAGCATACACTGTTTCTTCTAGTTCTCCATTTAAGAATGCACACTTAACATCCATTTGATAAACATCAAAGTCTTTGTGAGCTGCATAAGCTAAAAATATGCGAACTGCTTCAAGTCTTGCAACAGGAGAAAATGTTTCTTCATAGTCTATTCCTTCTTGTTGCGAATAACCTTTAACCACTAGTCTAGCTTTATTGCGAATAATATTGCCATCTTTGTCAGTTTTATTTTTAAAAATCCATTTTAATCTGACAATTGAAACATCAGAAGGTTTAGAAATTAATCTCCAAACCTTGTTTCGTTCAAATTCAGCCAGTTCAGATTGCATAGCAACAACCCAATCTGAGTGTTCCATACATCCTTCACTGTCTTTGGCTCTATTTTCGAAATAAAGACATTAAACATACATAGTTCTTGGTTCGCATTCAGTACCTCATTTTTCGAACGAATTTGAGCTCTTGTCAACACACCATCTTGTGGATTTCCAATTACCTGTTCTTTTGGATGATTTCTTGTCCATTTCTCAAGTGGTGTAAAATTAGGATCAAATTCCAATGGTGCATCTTCATACATATCTTCATTTTCAGATCCTGCAACAGAAAAATTTTCATTTAGTTCATGAAACTCATCATTTTCATCAAGATTAATTGTCTTTGTTTCATCATGCTCCCCCTCAACATGATGTTCATCTTGATGCTCCCCCTCAAAATGCTGTTCCTGTTGAGTTTACGAATGCTCCCCCTCAACTTGATGTTCCTGTTGATTTTGCGAATGCTCCCCCTCAACTTGATGATTCATATTTTCATTCTCCCCCTCGAAATTTGACTGACAATCTTCATTGTTGATTGTATGCTCCCCCTCCATACGAACATCAGGCACCCTTTCGCAAGATATTGACCTTGTAGTAATTGTCTAATCATCAGTATCTTTTGAGGATTCTGATGTTTGATTGTCAGGAGCATTATTTTCCGCTTCAATTACCCTGTCAGGTATTCCGAAAATTAAGTCATAATCAAAATCATTTATTTCAGAATTATCAATTTGAGTATTTGAATCAACAAGTATTGATGTATTTTCAAATTTACTATCCATTTGTTTAAGATAATAATCATCAAATGTTAAATTGAAAGTTTCTTCAACTTTTCTAGTTCTTTTGTTAAGCACTCTGTATGCAACTGAATTCTGCAAATATCCTAAGAATATGCCTTCATCAGCTTTAGCTTGGAACTTGGACAAAGTATCTTTGAGATTCATTATAAAACACCTACAACCAAAAACATGAAAGAATTTGACATTAGGTTTCCTATTATTGATTATTTCATATGGAGTAACATTGAATCTTCAATGAATGAATGATCGATTTTGAGTAAAACATGCAGTGGAAACTGCTTCAGCCCAAAGATATTGAGGCAGATTCGCATATGTTAACATGGTTCTGGCTGCTTCGCATAGAGATCGATTTCTTCTTTCAACAACACCATTTTGTTGCGGAGTATATGGTGATGAGAAATTATGCGAAATGCCTTTACTTGTGAGAAAAGAATCAAGAGTTTGATTTTTAAACTCAGAACCATTATCACTTTTAATTTTGCGAACATTCTTTTTCAGACTAAGCTCAATCTTTTTGATAAAATCAATCATCGTCTGAGCAACTTCAGATTTTAACCTGAGAAAAAAATACCCATGTGAATCGAGAAAAATCATCTACAATAACTAAAATGTACCGCTTTTTATTGATTGTAGCAACAATCGACGGTCCACATAAGTCAATGTGAAGAAGTTCCAATGGTTCTACAATTTTTGAATCGATCACAATTGGATGACCTTTTCTATGTTGTTTTCCTTGTTCGCAAGCTGCACACAGAGAATCATTGTCAAATTTTAGTATAGGTAACCCTCGAACTAAATCTTTAGTGACAAGTTTGTTAATATTGCGAAAGTTCAAGTGTGACAATCTTCTATGCCAAAGCCAGCTGACATCATTAGATGCTTTTGATAATAAACACACAGCAGGTTTTCCCACAATTGGTTTGATGTCCAGTGTAAACATATCACCATATCTTTTGGATTTGAGAAGTACTTCATTTGACTTCGCATTTGAAATGATACTTCCTTCTTCATTAAATACAACTTGGTTTCCAGTACCAACAACAAGTTGTGACACACTTATCAAATTATGTTGAAGTCCTTCAACATAAGCAACTCTGTTCATAGTGAATTGTCCATTTGTGACTTTCCCATAGCCTTTCACTTGACACTTCTGATTATTCCCAAATTTGACTACTCCTGCATTTTCCAAGCTTCTATAATCTCGCAAATTTTCCTTTCTTCCAGTCATATGACGAGAGCAACCACTATCAATATACCATTTCGTATCATATTGCTCGTCACACATCACCTGCATTTATTGGAAAAATTTAGGAACCGAAGACTTGTTGGGTCCATCATTAGTAGAATGAAACAAATTCTTTGAATTTAAAAACCAAGTTTTCACTTTTTTTGTGACAGAATCCATTATATCAACATCATCAGATCTAGATATTGAAATATAGTTGTTCATTAGTTTTTGATTTCCATTGATTGTAATCTCATCCTTCACAACATTCGCATTTTTGATAACTGGTTTCCATTTTTAAACCGGAACTTGCGAATTATGAGATGTTGAAATAGTAGTGGAAGAGTTATTTGTGAACTTGTCAAATGCATTCTTGATTTGTTGCTCTGAAAACATCCCACTTTGATATTTTCTTCTTTTCCCTTCAAACCAACGATTGATCGTACTTACATCAGATTTTCCTTTTGTATATGAAACTTTGGTCGGTTTTGAGACTGAATGATTTGGAAAATTTGGTTGTTTTGGTGAAAATTTCACTTTTGCTTGAGTTGAATTTTTTAAACTTGATGAAGTATTCATGAATTTGCCAACATTTTGAAACTTTTGATTATTTACAAAAATTTTCGAATTCTCAAATTTTCGATTGTTGTCATATTCGCGAACATATGGAATTTTGTCAATAGAATTTATTGGTTTATGAAAACTTGAATCTGATTGTTTATTTTTGCTTTGAAATTTTGATGATGTTGTTTTTGAAATTTGTTCTTTTTCAGCTCTTGGTTTGTCATTAGACACAACTTGCCAGGAAATTGCTTTTCTTGCTTTTCTTTTTGAAACATTATTTTCGGTTGAATAATTTTCAACCATCAATTTGAATTCATGAGAATTTAATTTTACTTCAGCCTTTGGTTTTTCAACTTTTTCAAAATCTTGATTTGCTTTTTCACCTTTAACCACCCATTTTTGTAATGACTTTTGTTTTTTAAAAACATAGGGATTTTGAGTTAAATTGTTTTCTTCTGTGTTTTGATTTGCGAAAAAACCTTCAGTAGTTGAACTTAGATTATCTTTTTCAATCATTTTGTTGAATTCAGGATGAATTTTCTCAGCATTTCCAGTAGTGACAAAAACTTGATTTGGAAAAATGGTTTTATCAGTGCATACAAAATTTGGATATACCACAGTGTTGGTTTCCAAATAATGTGCGCCTTTGTTATTTAAAATATTGTCAAATTCTTTTGTATTCTCAAACACTTGATCAACCACAACCCGTGGAGGTATTTCATGTGAATCTTTCACTTCTTCTTTGTTTTCATCATTATCATCAGATTTCCAGCTTTCAACTTCCACATTATCAAACTTACAATGTTATGAAGTTGAAGGTTTATCAATTTCATCCTCTACTATCGAATCAACTATAATTTCTTTACCTTTGATCTTAGATGTGATATTAATGATTGACAATTGAGAACAATCAACCTCTTCTTCCTCTTCTATCTCACTGATTTCGCTCACATTATCTGAATTGTCATCAATATTAGCATAATTGAATTGAGAGGCAAGAGTCGAAGTTTCTGTTTTCTTTAAGATTTTCACTTGTTCACTCTTTGTCAAACTTTCATTGACAATTTTAACCAACTCATCAGCATTCAGAAATTCATCAATTTTGACAATACCATATGGATTTCTATCATCAAGTATTTTGTCAAATTGAGCAATTGTACTTTCGCAATCATAAGAAACAACATCAACTTTTTCACGTTCATACTCAAGAAAAGGTAAAAGTTTCCTATGTTGTTCTTTGCTAATGTCAGAAGAATGATGTAAAGCAGTTAATTTTGCATACAATCGTTTGGCAGAATTACAATATATTTTCCTTTGTACTAGCAACAACCTAACATCATTTGTAAGATTATTCCTATTACAATCTACATTTTTGATCTGCATTTCATGTTTTTCTACTCTGCTCCTTTTTATTTCTAATTCTCTTCGTGTCTCACCTAGTTGCATATTTAATTTTTGAGCTTCAGTACTAGCAGACACAATAACAGAATCAAATAAGCCACAGTATCATCAAATGAAATGATTTCAGCATCATAAGCAGATAATGGAATATTAAAAGATTCAAGTATTGCACGTACCTTGGTGGTCATGGGTGATTTGTCTATGGATTTGGATACGAAGCATCTCCCTGAAATGTCCTCTTTGCAATCGTCAAAACTTGCGAACATGGCTCCATGTGTGGGATGCCTCATTTCTTCATCATCAGATCCTAATGACCAGATCTGATACGTTCCACTCTCTTCATCAGCAGATTCACCCTTTGCAACTAGAGACACTCCTTTTGTCTTACCGCGCAACTCTTCAATTTTTTCAGAATAGTATGCTTCATCTTTAACTTTTTCTTTCTTCTCTTCTTTCTTTCGCAACATGCAATCGGCTGCGAAGTGATTCGCACCATTGTAGTAGTGACAGTAAATTCCCGAGTCACCTTTCAGCTTTTTCACTTCTTTCGCATCTTTTTGTTTCTCTTCAGCTTTCTCCATTATCTTCCTCTCCTCTCCTCCAATTTTTGTGACTCCACTTTTCGCATCACTAGCCTTTCCTTTTGGATTAAAAGGCTTTTTGAAAAACTTCTTAACTCTGTTGTTTGAGTAGAATGCCATAGCTTCATCATCAGAGTTCATCAAAAATCCTTCATTATCTGGACCATCTTTTTCATTAACATCAACTTCTGATACCTTTGAAACAAGAGCCAAAGGACCTCCAATACTCTGTTTTGATTCTTCATACATTTCTGAAACTTCACTTTCATGTGTTTTCAGCTGATTGTAGAGATCATTCAAATGAGTTGTATCAAAACTCTGTTGATTCTTAATCATCATGCTCACACTTCGCCATTCCTTGCGAAGGCCCATAATGAAAGTTAAATTGAACTCCATGAGAGACCTAGTGATTCCATACCTATTGCAGCGAAACATAAGCTCATTCAGACGATCATAGTAATTTTCAAGAGTTTCAGCATCCTTTTGTCTGAATTCCTTCAGTTCAACTAGACATTGTTTCACAGAGTTGATCTTCGACTTTTCGCTACCTTGATACTTCTCTTTTAGAGTGTTCCAGATCTCCTTTGTTGTTTTACAACTACGAATGTAATTATAAACCACAGGAGGAAGAGCACCTCTTTTCATTATTCTTCAACCGTTTTTGTTGATCAGCAACTTCAGCAGATGCAGTAGATGGTCCAATTGGTTGAACATTAGCAGGAGCTTGCACTGTTCCATCGATACAATTCCAAAGTTCTTCATCAATTCCATTTAAGTAATCTTCCATTCTATCAGCCCACTGATCATAGTATTCTGGAATTAACATCGGAATTTTGGTTGAGGAACCCAGCAAGTGAGAGAAGGAAGTCATTGTATTCATGTTGAAGTTCGCCATTGATGAACACAGAAATTTTCAGAAAGCTTGAAAAACTTGATGAATTTGAGAATTGATCAATTGAATTGATCACCAATCACTGATCGATTACTCGACTAAACAATTCAAAGACATAATCAATTCAAATCTGAAGATCACATTTGATTTTCAAAACCAAAATGCGCGGAAAATTTTGAGTAAAGTTGCAACTCAAAAAGCAAATGATTCTAACACGAAAATCAGATCGATGCAGTTTGAATCCTGCTCTGATACCAACTGTAGAGAATTTTTATTGAGATTTATTGAGATTTACGAAAGCAAATATGATTTGAGTGATTGAAAAGTAAGAACACGAAGAGTAAATATTAATCAGATCTTATATTGATGAAGACTGATTACAGAATAAGCAGAAATGATATTTGCGTTTTAGAAAGTTATCCTCTACTTCCCTATTTATAGGGAACTTGAGTGTACAAAAAATATACTAAGTCTAAACAATACACTTCGCACAAAATTGACTTAGTAAAATAACATAAAGATACGAAACAAAACAAACACACTATTCGACTTTTACAATTTTGCTTCTACAAATGTCAAAAGATATAACTGGAACACAACATACTTGTTATTATGAGACATATTAAACAATTTAAACACACGTGGATGTCTTTTTTATTTTATGATAATGATAAAGTAATGAAATAATGAATGCTTACTTCAAGAATTCGTATCATTTATATATAGCTATTAAATGGTTATTTAAGATGAATTAAAAAAATAATGTTTTCTTGTTGCTTCGATGCTAAACAGATAAAAGAACAAAAAAAAACTTGATTTTCATTATATACCCATTTATTACAAAAGTAGCCAACCATAATTAAAGTAGAGACAAAACCATTAAGGAAATTGGTAAATTGAAGCTCTATTTCTTAAACATGTGATAAGGTAGACACATACCATAGCACACAGTTAAAAGCACGAATTCCTTCATCATCGGCTCAATGAGTTCAACTGATAACCCTAAACAGATCAAAAAAATTAAAAATTTCAAATAGAGATTAATAAAATCGAGTCGAATTGATGAGAATGTTAAAAAGATGAAGGTGTCGATAACCTACAATTGGATGAATATAGGATCTACTAAACGATTTAAGATGGAAATCACATACTAAGAATATACTTAAATACAACACCAAACGATCATAAAAAGTTAATGGAAAGAAGTGTCAATTGTAACGAATAGAATTGAATATTTTTGGAAGTAATGAAATTTGTCAAATGAGTATTACATGTACCTCCGACAATCAGGTAAAGACCAGTTGTAGCAAATTTTTCATTACTTAACCGACTCTCTATAATGTATAATTAAAAATCAAGATAGTGTAATCATAATTTATTGATGTTAGTTAAAATGTAATTTATTTGAGGATGAGATTAGTTTTTGTTTATTTATTTGGTAAGTATAATATGTAATCTGCATTACAAGTGCTTACCTTTTGAATTTAGCATTTGTTACTTTAGAATTTTATTTTGGCCTGACATAGCAATGATCATCCTATATTTAGTAATTTCTCTTTTTGAACCTTTACAATCTGCTGACTTGCATTCATTAAATCAGGATTTAACTTTTTTTAAAAACAAATATAAACAAGAAACTATATAAAATAAAAAAAAATGTAACATATTCATCAAAAACCTTTCTATAACAATACTAACGAAGTAAATAGAATTTAGTAACGCACGATGGATGGGTGATCTTGTGCAACATTACTTTTATTTCCTAAAGTGTACTCGATCTAACACATACGAATTGACGTGCTCTGATAAGTCGATTTGACAAGCAATAAGTAAAATAGGAGGTACTAGGTATAAAATATTCACAAATGTCGCAGAAAAAAAAGCAAATGAATTAAACAAATGGTAGAACTTCAATGTCTGTTAGGTGTGAGACCCGTAAAAGCAACATATTTTGTTTAATAATATGATTCATTATTTTAAGTAATCATATATTTGGAAAAAAAATATTCACTTACCAATATACAAGTTTTGTTACAAATTTTATAATTTTTTGGATAACCATTTGTAGGTCTCTTTGTTACAATTTATATTACTGCTTTGATGTACAAGTCTAATGATATTCTACGGACGCATACAACCTTAAAGGTAATAATATGATATGCACCTTCCATCATCTTATTTTGGTGTTTAAAGTTTAAATCTTCCATCCTAATAAAGGAGTACCCAGTTACGACGTGGAAATTGCTAAGCCACGACAGCTAAATCGGATACACTACGCGTTCTATGAATTTCATATATTCTTCGAATGCATTTATAATGGATCACAAATTAATCTGCAGCGAAGCTAATCATCTCTCTCCACTTCGTCACTCATACCAGGTCCTTTTTTCTCTAAGCTGAGTTATTGTCAATATCATCAACAATGTTAAGATTCGTTGATGGCTTGTTTTTGATTTTAGGGATAATACGAAAGAAATCATTTATCAGGCGCATCATTTATGTTTATATCTTCGTTTTTTGTTGATTTTGATATGTCTTCTTCGGTTTACCATCATTTTTTTTTTCAGGTTCATTTTTTATGAAATAACATTTTTTTTGTGAAATTCGTTCTACGATTTTGAGTATGTGCAAGTACGTTAATTTTTTTTGAAGTAAAGAAAGTAGGGTTTTATTCGATGTTGGTTCCTAGATTTGGTTCTTTTTTCTGATTACTCATAAGCCATTGCTTTTTATTTTCCATTTTTATCTACAATCTTTATGTATAGAACATTTTATCCATATAGTCATTCACTACAGAGCTTAATGAAGGAAAAAAGAAACACCCTCTTAGTTTTAATTATTTTGAAGGTTATCGAGCCTCCATGGAAAGCTTACAACATAATGAAAAAAAAGGCTTCCCTTGTGAGGTAAATGCAAATTACGATTCTACCCCTTTTCTTCTTGTAACAATTATCTCACTTTAAAACTTCAAAACACATGTTTTTGTGTTTCAGCATATTATTGATAGCATGAAAGATCCAAGCATTGTTGCATTATGGTTAATCACAATGCCTCAAATTATGAGAGGATTTGAATATGACGATAAGGTCAAACATAAAATATGGTGCCAATACAAGGTTCTTCTTCTTCTTATTATTATTTATTTATTTATTCAACTTTATTACAAAATTAAATAGCTTCTTTTGTTGATATTATTGTTTCTTATTTAGGAAAAATATGTGATATGATTAACTTTGTGATGTTGTAGCAATGAGAAAACCTGGATGGGCAAAAAGTTAGATAAATTTATAATTTATTAACTTCAATGAGAAATTAATTAATTATAGTTTTTGTTATTGAATTTGAAATACAACAAAGAATATATCAATTGATCAAGAACCTGCAAGAAATGATCAAGTGATAGTAAAGAACAGTTTTTATTACAAAGCAAAGAGCAAATTGAAGGCAGAAGTGATGAAGCTCAATCCACCACCATAACCTCAAAAGTGGGGGCATACACTATAAACAAAAGTTTTTTCATTTTTTTTAGTAAATTACATATTTGGTCCTTGTGTTAAGTTATTTTTTTTTTGTTTTTGGTCCCAGAAAGAATCAGGTTGCTGTTTTTGGACCTTGTTTCACTATTTCATAAAACTTTTATGATTGTCTAAGTTAACAGCCTAGTTGTTAGTTTTTTTAAAATAACCATTTTCCCTTGGATCAAAATTAAAAAAAAAAAAAAAAAAAAAAAAAAAGTATAACACAACGACTCGATTTATATTTTTCTATTTTTTTACTTAAGGTTTAGAGTAGATTACATTTTTGGTTCTTGAGTATACTTGAATTTTTTTCAGAAGATTCTAAGGCATCCTTTTGGTATTTCAGGGTCAAACGCCGACTCTAGTTGAGTACACACTTCTGTTATACTGCATATTCTTACCTACCTATGTATGGTACCGATTCTTTGTAAACAAAGAATACAGGGGCCTATTTTCATCTTTGACAACATGGTTATATTTAACTTTAAAGCTCACATCAGCTGTTGAGAAGGTATATTTCTAATTTTGAATTTGTTACTACCAAAGACATAAGAAAAATTTCTAATGAGGGCGTTCATGTCTTTTTTACAACTTGTCTATTGTATTATGTCATGTCATCTCTTGTCTTGTCTATTGATTTTTTTAAAAAGGTATACACACATGTAACATCATAATTTTATTATATATAACATCCAAGTTTAACATTGAGTTTGTTGTTTTCAAAATACGATCATAGTTACAGATTAAAAAGATGGAACCAAGAAACAAACACAACATCAAAAAAAATATAAATTCAAAAACAACATTATACATCCAAATTATAAGTATTAAAAAAAGAACCATACGAATGAGTAAAAACATATAAATTCAAAAACAGTATCAAACTTACAGATTAAAAGGGGTTAAAAGGATTTAAGGAAGAAGTACATACACTTATTCGACTAATCAAACCGATAGGAAGGTTGAGGTTTTTTTGCTTTTGTTTTCTACGAAAGAATTATGACAGAATATTTGTGTAAATCGATTAATAAAAAGGTTTGAAATATATATATATATATATATATATATATATATATATATATATATATATATATATATATATATATAAGTCAATAGGATGAAAATTAGCATGCAATTAGTTGAAATCTCATTTAAACTTAAAATAGAAGATATCATGGTTGAAAATGTGTTGGTTCATAATAATATCCGAAAATTTTGAAGTTTGAAATTAATAGTTTTCGAGATTTTAACATATAATATATTTGGAAAGTATTTTTGAATGAAAATAGAGCCTAAATTTAAGGTTTACATTAATAAGGAATCAATTTTGTGGTTGTATGTTTGGAAATAATTCAAGTATCATTCTTATTCAATTTCTGTATTTAATTTTATAATATAACGGATGGAAATTAATATTGGTAACGGAATCTGATTTTGGAAACTTTAAAATCATTAAGGAATTGTGTAAAGCTTCAAAACAAACGGGTTGACTTCTTGTTTGATCAAGGTGACGTAAGCAAATTACCCTAAGGATGTAAAATCTATTAAAAAAAAAAAAAAACACAATCAACGACCCTTATTGTTTTAGATGATGTAATAAAGTTTTTCTTTTAATAATATTTAGAGATACTTTTGAGTTTCTCTTTATTGTTCGCTTTCGTTCTAAGTCAAAAAAGCACATCTTCATCTTCTCAACGATATTGAGGACTATAGGCAGGGGTAGACCCAAGAATTTTCCAAAGAGGGGTAGTTTTTATTTTTTTATTTTTATTTTTTTGTTTTTTTTTTTAATTGTATAATTTTTTATGGGGCAAATATTTTTCAAGAGTCAATATATAATTTTGAAGGATTAAAATATAATATTTTATTTTAAAAAAAAACTATATTATTATTATTATTATTATTATTATTATTATTATTATTATTATTATTATTATTATTATTATTATTATTTTTTATTTTTTTTTTTTTTTTTTTTTTTTTAGGGGCAGCTGCCCAGCATGCCTATAGGACCTTGCTATTCTTTTACCTTTGCCTGTTTTATTTGATGAGTTAACACCAATGGCGAATTAACTATGAAATCCCACCTTGTTGACTTACGGGTATTTCTCGACTCCAAAATTGCAAAACCTAATAAAAATCTTCGTACTTTTCTCTGAAAAACATATTTTGCAACTACGTAGGATCTTGCAATTTGACCACTTGCGAAAATGATCGTTCGTGCACTAATGTCAAAAAAAGGTAGTTATTTTGTAATTTGTACTGCTAAAAAGGTAGTCAATATGGGCAGACGGTTAGACAGCTAGCAGGGATAGTCCGGTAGATATTTAGTGTGGCCCGATGTGAAGACGACCATCACATGTGGCAACCAATGTTCATGCATGCATGCTTCATTGATTGGTCATATGATATTATTGTATGTATTTTCTGTGTGTATAAATATATATGCCGGTTTACACTGTGTATAACTTATGTTGAGCATTTGAAGATGAACTCCGTTAAAAGATTAACCGAATCTTCTGATCTCAAGTCCATCCCTTCTATCTACGCCTACTCCACAAACTCTAACGAGTACCCTGCTTCAGATCCTCAAGATTCGATCCCCGTCATTGATTTTTCATTGCTCACGTCCCCTGATCCTACCCTACGGTGTCAAGTGATCCAAGACCTTGATAAAGCCTGCACTGAATGGGGATTTTTTCAGGTTCTTGCTATCTATCTTGAATTCAGTCGCTTAAAATATGGCTGCAGATTAATTGTTCTTAAGCTCTTTTTGATGGTTTTAAATTGTTTAGGTGATTAATCATGGCGTTCCCGAGACTTTGATGAACATGGTTATAAAAAAATCGAGTGAATTTTTTGATCTGACAGATGAAGAAAAGAAAGATTTTGAGGAAAAGGATGTTCGTGATCCAATCAGATATGGAACAAGCTTCAATACTAAGAAGGAAAAGTTTTTTTGCTGGAGAGATTTTCTGAAGCTTATTGTACACCCGGAGTTTCACTCGCCTAACAAGCCCCTGGGGTTCAGGTAACCAGTTTCATTCTTTTAAGTTCCATTGATATCCGTTCATGCTAAAACTACATATTTGTTTCTTTTCAAAAGGTTTCAGTATTCTATTGTTATTGAAGGGTGTTAATCAAATTCGCTTCCTACTCATCTTATCATGAGTGTACATGTTTGGTCAACAAAATACAATCGTGAAGATTAATCAAATTCCATTCACACGGTTCATTCAGAATAAAAAGGAGCTAGATACATATCATGTTTTAGACGGGCATCATTTATTTAAAATTTTGACTCAGTCTATTCTTTCCATTCATTTTTTCAATTGTGTCGTCATCTTCTTAAATCATTTTTGTAAATCATTTGTACAGAAAAGATTTTATCCTAACACGGGAAAAAGAAACATGGTTTTGTCATTACGCCATTACCTTTTGAGGTTAAATCATGTAATAACTTTGATATGATTCTTGTTTTGCAGTGATGTTCTATTCGAGTACACAAAAAGAACTAGAGAAGTAGCAAGGGGGTTACTTAGTGGGATATCAACGAGCCTAGGACTTGATCACACTTGCATAGAAAAAGCTTTAAAACTGGAATCGAGTTTACAGATATGTATTGTCAATCTTTACCCCCCTTGCCCACAACCCGATCTCGCAATAGGGTTGCCACCTCATTCGGATCACGGCCTCCTTACATTCCTCATAGAAAATGGCATAGGCGGACTTCAAGTTAAGCACAATGGTCAATGGGTCGATGTGAACAATACTCTTCCCGGCTCGTTTCTAGTCAATACTGCAGACCACCTTGAGGTACCTAAGTATTTTTTATTACATGTGACAAGACTGGACTCGACATAAAACCTATTTATGTCATGTCTTTTGTAACAAACGTGCCTAAGTATCTGTTGATAATGTTTTTTGGGTGTGTAGATTTTTAGTAATGGGAGGTACAAAAGTGTGGAGCATCGTGCGGTTGTAAATAATGCTTTCACAAGGATATCAGTGGCTGTAGCAAATGGGCCGTCGCCAGATACAGCAGTGAGGCCGGCTTACGAGTTGGTGGATGAAGAAAGGTGTCCGGCGACATTTGTTCCGATGAAGTACAAGGAGTATGTGGAAATGCAACAAAGCAACAAACTGTACAGGAAAACTTGTTTGGACCAGGTTCGTGTATGAAGAATTAATAAGTGTATGTGTGTCCCATGTGATGTCAACGTTAGTGAGTGGTTGATTTTTTCACGACACCCTGATTTGTATTTATGCTATTGTTTTTGTTGCATAAATTTTGTATTTTGTTTTTTGGTATGCATACGTACTAATGGCGTTTGGTTGGGGGAAAGAATTGGACGGGACTAGATTGACTTTCTATGGTTGTTCTTGATTGTAAGATCAACTATCAAGGAGATCAGTATTCACATCTTTTTATAAAGATGAAAGATCGTTAGGCTATCAGGAGTGGCACTCGGAAGACGCGTGGGAGCTGACGTGTCAGCTCCCTTCACGCGTGAACACCGCCCCACCTTCTGGTGGGGGTCTTGTTCCGTGGACGCGAAGACGGGTTGAGACGCTTGATTTGATTGGTGGCTCATTTTCGACCGTTTCTTTCTTACCGTTTGGACAAAAAAAAAAATTAATTAATTAATTAATTAATTCTTTAATTTACTTTCTCTATCTATATATACATCCACATACACAATTTTTTTTAAAACATTCATACAAATTCTTTCAAAACAAACATACAAACTCAACCAAAAAATGGATAGCGATTCTGATGATAATTTGGTTTTGCACACACTATTGTCTGCGGCACAAGACGCGATTAGTCAGAGAGGCGAAACTTCACATCGCGAGAAGAAACATAGAAAATATATCAATCGGGATCGAGAGGCGGCACATGAACTTTTGGTACGTGATTATTTTGCCCCTGATAGTCTTTATGACCTTTCGAAATTCGAAGACCATTTTCGTATTAGTAGAAACTTATTTTTACGTATAGCTTCAGATTTGGAACGTAATTATGAGTTTTTCCAATTACGTTGGGATGCTAGAGGTAAACGTGGTTTTACCACAGTACAAAAATGTACGGCCGCTCTTAGACAATTGGGATATGGTATAACCGCAGACGCATCAGATGAGTATCTGAAAATGTCGGAGAGGACGGGTCGAGATTGTACATACCTTTTCTGTGAGTATGTGATAGAGCTTTACCGTGACATATACCTGCGACATCCGACTAAAAGTGATGTCGAACAGTTATATGCCGCGCATGAAGCTAAACATGGTTTTCCAGGGATGCTTGGTAGTATTGATTGTACACATTGGGAGTGGGCAAATTGTCCCAATGCGTGGCGTGGTCAGTTCACACGAGGAGATCATGGGGTCCCGACTGTTATACTGGAGGCGGTTGTTTCAAACGACCTATGGTTTTGGCATGCATTCTTTGGCATGGCGGGGTCAAACAATGACCTGAATGTGCTCCATGCGTCTCCGATATTTAACGATATTTTGCAGGGTAAAGCACCACATATGTCATACGTTGTGAATGGAAATGAATACAAGTATGGATATTACCTAGGTGATGGGATATACCCAGAGTATGCTACATTTGTTAAGTCTTTTTCGTTTCCAGCAGATGAGAAACGAAAATTGTTCAAGTTAGCACAGGAATCTGCACGGAAGGACGTTGAAAAAGCATTTGGAGTCCTATAACAAAGATGACACATAATCAAGCATCCAGCAAGAACATGGGATAGGGCAAAACTAACGACAGTGTTGACTGCCTGTGTGATTTTACATAACATGATAATAGAAGAAGAGGGCAGAGCTATTTGTTCATATACCGACAACGATGCACTTAACCCACCTGCAGTAATACAAGTTGGCAGCCCGGCATACTTCTCTAGGGTTTTGGAAATACAAAATCGTGAAACACATCACAATCTACGACACGATTTGACCGAGCACATATGGGAGAGACAACACCAAGGGGGAAATGACGATGAAGACGAAGAGGACGAGGGCGATGATTACGACGAGAATGCAGACGGTGACGACGAGGCGGATGAGGATGAGGATGATGATGATGATGACAATGAGTAGTACTATTCTACGGTTTTTGTGTTTTACTTTTTTTTTTTTTACTTTTTTTTTTTAGTTAAGTAGTGTAGTAGTTGATTTGTTAGGTTTTATGTGTGTTTTAGTAATTTTAGGTTTTAAATTTCTATGTTTTTAATTAATGAATTTCTATGTTTTTAATTAATGAAAGTTTTTTTTTTTTTTTTTTGTATTTTCATAAAATTTATTTATCTTATAAATTATGTTTTTTATTTCATATAGTGTTACGAAAAATAAAAAAAAAATTACCTATTTTAAAAATTATGTTATTTACTTAACAAAATGTTAAAATAATAATAATAATAAAAAAGTAAATATTGTTAGTGGTGACCATTTC
Source organism: Lactuca sativa (assembly GCF_002870075.4). Lineage (NCBI taxonomy): Eukaryota > Viridiplantae > Streptophyta > Magnoliopsida > Asterales > Asteraceae > Lactuca > Lactuca sativa. Next base: position 254,341,456 of record NC_056627.2, read on the forward strand.
CATAGTGGAGTGGGTTGGTGGTGAAGATGATGTGGCGCATAGGTGGCACCACTTTTTCGGTGAGTTTGTAGTGACCACTCCATATAGCCTTAGCAAAACCCTTTATGATGGCTATACAGTTCAGTTTTTATGTGGGATAAAAATTATAACTATCGTTTTATTAGAACGTGGGGCCTACTTCGATGCCCACAAAACACCGACAAAGATTTGTACACATTTTGGATTTTAAAGAACATATTTTGGATTTTAAAGATAAGAAGGATATTCATATATAAGAGATCAAGAACAAACAAATTTCTAATCTTGTTGAACTTTTTTGTGAGAAAAAATGATAGTCGTATTGACAGTACGCCAATCCTAATCCACTTAAAAAATGGGATCTATAACCCTAAGCAATTCTTGTTCTTATGGTTTGGTTATAAAAACAAATATCAGTTGCATTTCTTGGTTAAAAAACCCAATTAGCTCTTTGTTTTTGTAATTGTTTTTTTTCCTTCTCCCTAGCTTCTTGCTAGTGTGAGTTTTCTATATATAAAAATTAATTAAGTCGTTCAAAAAATAAGATAACTTTATAACAAAGAACATGTATTTTCATTGTTAGTGACCTTTAGATGTATACGAACGCATGTGAATGAAAGTTCTATTGTTAAAAATACTGTTACAAGTGTTCAGTAAATAATAAAAATATGATTAGAGAACTCAATTAAATTTTTAATGAATTAATAAACTTAATTAGTTGAAAATAATCAATAGCCGAGATTGGACAGTTACAGTTGTTTAAAAAATAATTGTCTCCAGCAAATTGCGTTTGTTAGATAAATTTGAGCCAAAGACTATGATTAAGTTTTCTGGTTCCCTCTAAATTTGAGTTTTTTCACATTTCTTTGCTACGAAGCTTATATTATTATTCAAAGATTTCACGACGTTATCAAGTTACATTTTTTGTATTTGAATAAATTTTGCTATTTAAGTTTTTTATTAATTTTGTAGCAGTTAATTGTGGTTTTCACTTTTCAGCATCTCATATGTATAAGGTAAAGTATATTTGAATATGTATCAGCTAAACAAACAAAAACGTCAGGATGGCCGAGTGGTCTAAGGCGCCAGACTCAAGTTCTGGTCTTCGAAAGAGGGCGTGGGTTCAAATCCCACTTCTGACAATCTTTTTTTTCCAATTGTGTTGTCAAAGTCAACATTTACTTCAATACAAAAGTCAAACCGTTTTCTCCAATTGTGCCGGTGGAAATATATTTGCAGCTCTTTCCCGGTTCAAACTCGTAATCGGAAACCTATTTTACCCCTATATTTTTACTAAGATACGCATGTTTGTATGAAGTTCACTCTTTGATTTATAAGTGAAGTAATATAAGTTTAGTTTTTCATTTGCTTATTTTGGATTTTTTTTATTACGAGTTTAGTTTTCATTTAGTAGGATCCAAATCCAATATTTATGTCATCTTTTGACAATCAATCATGGCATCCGGAAGTATATCCCACCCTATAATATAATAACTAGATCAGTCATCACACTTGTACATACGAATTATAAATAAAACTGATACTTTTTTTTAATTTATCAGTCCTGAAAAAACTTGATTTGTACATCGTTATATCAACATACTATTTAACCAAAAGAATGCCTTAGAAATAATACCACGACAACACCCACTCTATGAAGTCGTTTTAAAATGAAGTTACCCCAAATCCGAATCTGATAAATTTTAAACCTAGAGTGACATGATGTTCAAAAGAAATATCACTCAAACACTCAAACAACGTACTAAGTTGAACGTAGTAGGGTTGGGTAGCACGACTTTCTCAACTATTGAATGTTCATTACAAACTCGTCACTATCAAATATAGTGAGTAGTGTTAAACTATATATATATTTGTATTATTATGTTGTATTAGTTTTAGTCATTTACTGTAGTCCATATTCTTTAGCATAGCCCATCCTGTATTTGGCCATGTAGTCGTCCGTTATTACACTTGTGTATTATTTATACTTGAGTGAATGAAAGTATTAGGTTTGGTCACGATCAAAATCTCAAACCTCCTAATGGAAAAGCTTTAGCTTCTTCTGAATCGACTCACCATGACTCCATTTTTCAAGTCATGGATTTATAGCACCCTCTCCACATCTCTTCTACGAATGGTATTAGAGAAAAAGGTGACAGACTATGGTCTTTGAAATAGCCTGGAAACATTGTTTCCTAACAACAAAGAATCCCGAGCACATCAATTGGAGACTGAACATCGCAACATCATCAAGGGGGATTCTTGGGTTTCCACGTAATGTGCTCATATCAAGAAGATTGATGATTAACCTGAGAACCTTGGAGCCTCGGTTACTGATCGAAACTTGCTATCTCATCTACTCAGTGGCTTGTCCTCCAAGTTCTCGTACATCGCCATCACCTTACTATCTCATCTACTCAGTGGCTTGTCCTCCAAGTTCTCGTACATCGCCATCACCACCTGTTACACACTGAGTCGTTTCCCTCATTCATGAAGGCTCGCTTTATGCTTGTTGTGGAAGAACAAGAACTCCAACATGATCACAACAAGAACTCTATGACTTCTCACATTGATCATTCTTCTTCTCCTCACGTTTTAGCGATAGATGGCATGGTTCAATATTCCTCGTAAGGGAAATTCATCATGTGACAACAATAGAGGTGGCCGGAATCAGAGCAGAGGATGCCGTTTCGACGATGTTCGCTTCGACAGTGGACAACCAACTTACCGGTCCCTTGCAAAACTCACATGGCCAAGCATACGGGTGGTACCGGTGTCAAAAGTGCTACCAATCAAGCCCATTATTTTTTTGGGCCACCTAATGTGACAACTCCAACCCAACAGGAGTTTCTCACTCCACAAGCAACCCAACAACAACAATTTGGGTCTGATCAACCCAATACTTTCCCCTAAATGTTCAATATAATGTCGTTTTCGGATCCGGGCAACACGGGATGGTATATGGATACTGGGGCCACCTCACACCTTCATTCAAATGTAGGTATAATTTCTACTATTTATGATATTAACATGTTTCCTAATTCTCTTGTAGTTGGAGATGACTCTTCAATTCCTGTAAATAAAGTGAGGCACACTACTGTTCTGCACACTAATTCATATCGTACCCTCACTCTAAAAAACGTCCTTATTACTCCTCAAATTATTAAAAAATTCATTTGTATTCGTCGTTTTACTTGTGAAAATTTAGTTTCTATTGAATTTGATTCTTTTGGTTTTTCTGTGAAGGAACTCAAAACCAAACAAATTCTTATGCGATGTGACAGTACTGGGGATCTCTATCCTCTCACTACACCCCACCATTCAAGTATTTGCTTCCATTACTCCCCAAGTTTGGCATCAACGTCTTGGTTAACTTAGCCACCAAGTTTTTAAGTAATTAGTTGATAGTCATTTTATTTCATGTTTCAATAATAAGTTGTCAAACTTGTGCGAATGTTGTCAAATGGGCAAACATGTCAAATTACCTTTTAGTTTATCTAATTCCATTACTTTGTCTCCTTTTGAGCTTGTCCATTCTGATGTTTGGACTTCCCCGGTCACTAGTATTAGTGGGATAAAATATTATGTCATATTTTTGGATGATTATTCACATTACCTATGGGTGTACCCTTTACGGGTCAAAGCTGAGGTCTTCTCTAAATTTGTCCATTTTCGTGCCATTGTTCTTAATCAATTTCACTTCGACATTAAAACCATACAATGCGACAATGGTGGTGAATATCGTAGCAAACAATTCCAACAACTTTGTGATACAAATGGCATTCACATGCGTTTTTCTTGTCCTCACATATACCAACAAAACGGTAATTAAATCTGAACGCATCTTACGCACCATCAACAATATTGTTCGTACCCTTCTTCTTCAAGCTCGTCTTCCTCCCAAATACCGGGTTGAAGACCTTCTAATGGTTGTACATCTCCTAAATATCCTTCCAACCACCAATATAAAAAATGACACTCCATTTTAAAAGTTATACACCAAAACTCCCACTTATCATAATTTGTGTGTTTTCGGTTGCCTTTATTTTCCTCACACTGTTGTTCCCCACTAACTTTTCCCACATTCTATTCCTTGTATTTTTCTTGGATATACCTCAAACCATAAAGGATATCGATATATAAACCTTCATACAAAACAAACTATCATTTATAGACACATGATTTTTGATGAGACTGTGTTTCCTTTTGGGACCATGGCCCCCAACAACTCTCCTTCCCACTCGTTTCTCGAGCATGTACTTCTTCCATCTCCCAACCTCCACAAAACCTCCTCCATTTCAGATACTTTTATACCCGAAAACCCTCTTGATGACTCGACTCTCGTACAGCAGACTCCTCACGAGTCACTCTCTTTCGATCCCTTTGCCTCATCGGTCAATCCCAGTACGCCCGATATCTCACCCTCTCGGTCCTCATCTGCTCTTTTAACACCTGCAGATTCGGTCTAGTTAATTTGAATATTACAAGTGTTAAAATTGACATTTTGATTGAAGATTATTTAGGATAAATAATCTTAACCAAAGTTATAGTATATGTGACAAGGACTCCGTCCATATAAAAAATGCCTAAATCTGACTTCGTGAGATGAAGTTATGCTTTTTCTAACATTTCAGCGTAGCACTATACAACTCAGAAACTGAAACTGAAATTTGTCGATTGTTAGGAAAAACAATCTAAAAGAGAGTTGAAGATCTCGTCATTACTTATTCGTTGATATAAAGACAGTCATGAATGGAGTTAAGCCTGTTAATAATAAAACAATAAAAATAAAGTCAAAGTTAGCAGACAGAGTCTAAATAAAAGTTGTAAATCACGTCGATAACTATGCGTGGATATAAAACCCTTAGAAAATGGAGTTCGCATGAAGAAGATATCAATTTTCTAAAAAACATAAATTCTTCGCATGCACCCACACGCAGAAACATCTTGCAAAATCGCACTGACACTCCACCCAGAATGCGACACATGGCACCACATAGAGAACGACACGTGTTCACGTCTGACCGTATGCATGATGTGTACTCAGATTTTAACTATATATATATATATATATATATATATATATATATATATATATATATATATATATATATATATATATATATATATATATATATATTCCTTCGATTTCAGCCTCATTTTTCACGTCCTCACCCGTAAACCTCTGGATTTCCTCTCGTATCTTTACACCCTTTTACTCTAGAAGTTTTCGACCCCTTTAGCAAAGCCTTGCGGTGTTGATAGTTGGCGAAAAGAAGCTCCCGGATCAGAGTTCTGCCCACATAATCCCTGGTTTTCATCAGAATACTCTGTAAGTTAAGCTACACTTATTTTATTCAAGTGTAACTTTTAATTGTAGTCATAGTCATTATTATGAGCCTACAATTATGATTTATCAGTGATTCCAACATCATTATATTGATTGATCTACTTACGGGGATGATGTATAGGTTGTATTTAGTGAGGTGTTTAAAGTAGGATTTCCAAATAGTATACTATGTATACCAAACGGACCCTACATCTGATATGATCCTACCTAGTTGTTCCTTAATTGATAAATCTTGATGTAGAAATTGGGATTCGTGAGGAATCTATACTATCATTAGTCACCAGACTTATAAAACTAATACTTAGTAATATGAACCAAGATCGCATCAAAAGTAAAAGCCAAGTACGGAAGCGAATCACTGCCCTACTTTTTAATCATCCACTTTAACAAGTAAGTGCATAGTTACTTTCATCTACACATAGATATGAAGTATTTAGATAATAAAATCCTATATGTGCCTACTATTTGCAATATGTGTTGATGAACTCATATGATATGATTTTACTCGATTGATTATACAAGTATTTTCATATACAATATATATATATATATATATATATATATATATATATATATATATATATGAAGTTTTTAGATAATAAAATCCTATATGTGCTTATTATTTGCAATATGTGTTGATGAACTCATATGATATGATTTTACTCGATTGATTATACAAGTATTTTCATATACATTATATATATATATATATATATATATATATATATATATATATATATATATATATATATATATATATAGTGTAGTGATAGGTGATGAGCGATGGGAAATAAGAGACGGAAAATGATTAGGAGATGCTCTGACCCTCACTTGCGATGATTACGATGTAGTCGTCTACCAGAGTATAGATGAAAACCAAAGACTAATCTAAATAGTCCAATGGAACACCGAAGGTTTACAACCTGTAGGTAATGAATTTACGAGTTCAAGCGATGTAAGAACCGTGTATTCATGTGATGTACTCTACCTAAGAATTACAAGTTCAAGTGATGTAAGAACCGTGTATTCATGCGATGTACTCTACTAACGAATTACAAGTTCATGTGATGTAAGAACCGTATATTCAATGTGATGATTAGGCAATGAACACTAGTAAAAGACATTAGCAATGAAAATATAAACTGTGATGACAAGCAACAAATATTAGGAGAAGTCTTTAACGATGGAAATATACCACTAAATGATAGGTGATGACTCCATTAAGACAGTGAGTCGTATGGAACCCCAAGTGGTTAAGATGAATGACCCTGAAATGTAGATTGAATGGAATGGATGCACTTACAAGGACTTTACGACTTTCAAATCATCAACTTTTAGTGGAAAGGAAGGTCTGATCGAGGTTATAGATTGGATTTCTGAAATTTAGTTGGCTTTCATTACTTCTGGTTGCAAAGGCAAGTTACAAACCACTTACGCGGTGCGACAATTTAGAGGCAGGGCTGTTCGCTGGTGGAATATCTTAAGAAAGGTTTTAAGCCCTAACGAGCCACTAAAACTGACATGGATAGAATTCTTAGTTCACTTCAAGTGCAAGTACTGCTTAGCCCAAAACATGCTAGAGCTGGAGAACCAGCTTCTGAGACTAAAGAAAGGCATCATGTCAATTGAGGAATACACCAACACCTTCACAAACAAAATGTACTTCGCCTTTCACCTTGCACCCAAACGAGCTTAAAAAACGGATAGGTACTCTAACGAACTACCATGGGAGTACAGTATTCCTGTTAAGTAGGCTTCTACTTTCGAAGAAGAATTCTGGGCTACAAGGTCTATGGAAAGCATGATCAAGGCAAGAGACGCCGACAAGACTGAAGTTAACGAAAAGAGGAAGAGTGAAGGAATCCTAAAGTTTGAAAAGAAAGGTATATTTTCAAATACTGGCCCAAAAAAAAAAAAACCTAGGGGAAATTTTGAAGCAAGGTGGTTCTATAAGTGCAAGAAGAAGCACCTTGGGAGATACGGTGGGGAGGTGACCTGCTACAAATGGAGAAGAGCTAGTCACTATTCCAGAGATTGTATATTCAATGAAAAGAAGTGTTACGAATGTGGAGGTAATGGGCATATCTTTAAGAACTGTACAAAGAAAAATAAATCAGTAAGGTCGAATGTGCAACTAAAGGCAAAGGCAAGAGCGTACCACATGATACTTGAGGAAGAAAAAAGAGGGCAAGAATTTGGTGTTGCTTGTCAGGAATGCTTGAAAGAAGGAGATGAATGAGTAGTATTAGGTTATGTGGCTTGATGTAATATGCATATAGTATAAATAAATCTTGTAATCATTTTCAAGAAGTAATATAATCCTTGGTTATATTACATACTCGATGTATTGAGTTGCTAAATGATTTTCTTGTTTACTGACTTGGTGAACTGCGAGACAATACTTGGGACGAGTATGAGTAGGTGTGAAAGGTAGTAGAGGCCTATACTACTTGGATTAGGAATACTCACAAGGTTACCAAAGCACTAGTAATTAAATTTGTTTTGTTCATATTCGTTGTTATCATCGTTGCGGTAATGACTAAGAAGATAAATCTTATTCTGAACCTAGTGGTTATAAAAAGTCGAGTCTGGCTATGATAAAAGCTACAATAGGAGTTACTCGGTTTAGAAAACTAATATCGATGTGGCATCCAGCTTGAGCCACAAGATTGAAGGGAAAAAAAAGACAATTGAAGCGCTTAACAGATGTATTGCAGTCGTCGTAAACACTCAAGAACATGTAGCGAGAATTGCTACCTACTATAATGTGATTATATCACATTAGAACATGAAGGAAGATATCTTCCGTGCTAGAGTCTGACTCAAAGAGACCTTCGTCTAGCCATTGCACCATACGATAAGAGGTCATTAGAACATGACACATCGGTCTGTTATGGTAGTCAAAGTAAAAACATTATCTTAGGTTAAATCAACTCTAGATGGAGAAGGAGACTCCAATGGAGATCGAATTTAGAAGGAAGGGCAAGTGCAAAATCGAGAACTGTCAACAGTCAAGAAGTCTAAGGGTTAGAAACTTAATAGAAAAGACATAAGAGTTACGATTATTACCTAGGATGGAAAGGTAACGTGTAGAGTCATTATACAAGCCATGTTTTGCTGATGATTCCGAGACATAATCATCCTAAGTGGGAGATAACTATAACACCCAGAGATTCGGTCTAGTCAATTTGAATATTATAAGCGTTAAAATTGAATTTTTGATAGAAAGTTATTTAGGATAAATAATCTTAACCAAAGTTATAGTATATGTGACAAGGATTCCCATGGATATAAAAAAAACGCATAAATCTCACTTCGTGAGAGGAAGTTATGATTTTTCTAACATTTCAGCATAGTAGTATACGGCTCAGAAACCAAAATTGAAATTGGTCGATTGTTAGGAAAAGCAATCTAAATGAGAGTTGAAGATTTCATCATTACCTATTCATCGATATAAAGACAGTCAAGAACGGATATCATATAAGTGAGTTATGAATTTTTAACAGACTTTAATAGTTTTAGCCTGTTAAAAATATAACTTTAAAAATAAATTCAAAAATAGCCGACAGAGTCTAAATGAAAGTTGTTGATCTCGTCAAAAGCTACGCGTGGACATAAAACATGTCGAAAACAGAGCTCATATTAAGAAGATGTGAATTTTATAAGAAACAGAAATTCTCCAAGTGCGCTCGCGCGTACAGACAGCTTGTACGGTGTGCACTACTCTCCACCTAGAATACGACACATCGCTCCATGCACAGAACAACACTTCATCATTTCTAACCATATGTGCGGAGGGGTCTGACATAGGGAATGGAGGACACTCAAATTTCGACTATATATATATATATATATATATATATATATATATATATATATATATATATATATATATATATATATATATATATATATATATATATCTTCGATTTCAGCCTCATTCTTCACTTCCCTGGCCCAGAAACCTCCATATTTCCTCTCGTATCTTTACACCCTTTTACTATTGAGTTCTTGAACTCTTTAGTGAAGCCTTGCGGTGTTAGATAGATGATAATTAGAAGCTCCCAAATCAAATTTATGCCTTTATAATCCCTTGTTTTCATCATAATACTATGTAGGTTAAGCTACACTTATATTATTCAAGTGTAACTTTGAATATTGTCATAGTCGTTATTATGAGCCTATAATTAAGATTTATCAGTGATTCCAATGTCATTATACTTATTGATCTACTTATGGGGATTATGTCTAGGCTGGATTTAGTGAGATGTTTAAAGTGAGATTTCTAAATAGTATACTTTGTATACCAAACGAACCCTACATCCGATATGATCCTACCTGGTTGTTCTTTACTTGATAGATCTTAATATAGAAATTGGGATTATTGAGGAATATAGACTATCATTAGTTGCCAAAAGTATAAAACTAAGACTTAGTAATCTGAACCTAGGTCGCATCAAAAGTAAAAGTCAAGTACCGAAGCTAAGTGTTGTCCAACTTTTTAATCATCCACTTTAACAAGTGAGTGCGTAGTTACTTTATCTTACACATAAATATGAAGTATTTAGATAATTAAATCATATGTGTGCCTATTATCTACAATATGTGTTGGATGAACTCATATGATATGATTTTACTTTATTTATTATACAAGTATTTTCATATACATACATACATATATATATATATATATATATATATATATATATATATATATATATATATATATATATCGAGTAGTGATAGGCGATGAGATATGGGGGATGAGAGATGGAAAATTATTAGGAGATCCCTGACCCTTATTTACTATGATTACGATGTAGTCATCTACCAGAGTATAGATGACTACCACAGACTAATCTAAACAGTCCAGTGGAACACCGACATGTTTGCAAACTGTAGGTTATTAATTTACGAATTTAGGCGATTTAAGAACCGTGTATTCATGCGATGTACTCTACCAACGAATTACAAGTTCAGGCGATGTAAGAACCGTATATTCAATGCGAAGATTAGGCGATGAACACTAGGAAAAGACCTTATCAATGAAAATATTAACTACGATGACAGGCATCGAATATTAGGATAAGCCTTTATCGATGGAAATATACCATAAAATGTTAGGTGGTGACTCCTAGGAGAGGATCTTAGAATAAATATATGTGAAAATAGGGATGGGTAATTAGGTTAACTATTTGTTTGATGATTAAACATATTAACCATATTATTGTGGTTTGAAAACCCTATACACTCACCAGGTGTCCCAAGCTGGTCACTTAGTTTATTTGAGTCGTAGGTAATTAAATAAGGATACATGGGTAATGATTTGTTGAGAGATTCAAGGAGATGTATATCATTAATATATTGAGACTTTGTAAGTCTCAATTTATGCTTATGCTTATTGTATCAATTATGTCATCCACATTTGAGACTTTGTAAGTCTCAATTTATGCTTATGCTTATTGTATCAATTATGTCATCCACATTCTTAATAAATCAATGGAAACATTTCTTCGGGAATACTTTTATGGGACCAAATTCTGCATTAATGAACAAACTCTATATTAAATAAGCATAAATAAAGAGTTTTAAAATGACAATAAAAATCAAGATGTTACAGCTCCTAAGTATTCTCCATCTTTCGTGGTCTCCACTCATTCGATGCTTACCCGTGCTAAACATGGTATTCCAAACCCCCCCCCCTCCTTAATGCTTATATCTTCACGTTGATTTCTCTTCTCCCTTGCCCCACACATATTTAAAGGCTTTCTAAGATCGTAACTGGATAAAATCAATGAAAGATGAATAGTATGCTCTTATCACAAATAACACATGGGTGCTTGTACCACGACCATCGGGTGCTAATGTTATTAACTGCATTTGACTCTTTAAGAAGAAGCTTAATGCAACTGGTTCTTTGTCACGCTATAAAGCGCATCTTGTGGCTCACGGTCAGTGCCAGAGACATGGTATTGATTATGATGAGACTTTTAGTCATGTGGTTAAACCTGCCACTATATGTACCATTCTAAGCATTGTAGTCACTCATAAGTGGCTTATTCAATAGTTAGACGTGAAGAATGCTTTCCTTCATGGTCATTTACAGGAGACGATTTATATGCATCAACCTACGGGTTTTCGGGATCCCTCCATACCATATCAAGTTTGCTTACTACAACGGTCTATTTATGGTCTCAAACATGAACCACATGCATAGTTTTAGTGGTTAACTACCTTTATTACGAGACTTTGTTTTACGAACAACAAATGTGATTCTTCTTTAGTTATGTATAGACACGGTGCTCACATTGCTTACTTATTGTTATATGTGGATGATATTATTCTTACAGGCTCGTGTCCTCAACTCTTATCCTCTATCACTATGGTTCTTGGCTCCGATTTTGCCATGTCGGACCTTGGAGATTTACACTTTATGAATTATTTTTATCAAGTGAATTATATATTTTCAATTTTACAAAGACATTTGTTGTTTTATATCTTATGTTCCAGTTTAAGAAAAAAGCATAGAATTGAGAGGGTAAAAGTTAATAAAAGAAAATTTTAATCTAATATAACGTTTTTATCATTTTTCTTAAAACAATAATTATAAATTACAAAAAATAAAAAATGGTATTTTGGTCTTATCACATAATTTAATTTTCAATTTCTTTAACAAATATGAAAACATAACATAAATCATATTTCATTCCATATCAAGCACATACCATATTCCAATCTATTAACATTAATTCCTTTGGATTCCAATTTCTTTCGCCATAGTACATTCCTTCCAAAAACATTCTACAAACCAAATGCTTGATTACTTTATGAAATCTCCAATAAAATCTTAATATTTTTAGTTTAGTTTATGAAAAAAATCTCAAACTAAGTTTTATTTACAGGAAACCATAGAATACTGACTAAAACACTTTTTTTGGCCGGTTTTACAGATTTAGCTGGTATCCCGTCTTTTTCGTTAGTCTGTTCAAAATGTTGAGATTTTTCTAAAAATTGCCCTATTTTTAACCAACAACCAAAATATTGGCCCGTTATGAAGAGTACCCTTGAATCAATCAATATTATTACGAAACATCCTAAAAATCAAGCCCAAAAATTTCATTTTTAATATAGCGATTCATAAAACAATTTATAAGAAAACATCATTAAGTGATTTATTTCATAAAAACCATAGATCACGTGTCTCAAAACCATATCATCAAATAGTAACAATGTCAGAGTACAAATCCCAAGAATCTCATGTGCGGAAAGTCATGTGTGTGATGTGTTGCTACCGTGCCGACTCCTTTCCCTTCGAAGAGGAAGGGCCTGAAACAAAAACTGAAAACTGTAAGCATAAAGCTTAGTGAGTTCTCCCATCATACCGCATAGCATATAACATAAATATTGTCTAACATATCCGGGTAATGATCTATCCCTTCGGTCTCTTTCAACCGGTAACTGCCTATCATATCAAGGTGCTGGCCTACCTCTTCGGTTCTATCGACCAGTAACTAGCCAAGAAAATCAGGGTGTTGGCATACCCCTTCGTTCCTTTCGATTGGTGCCTTACCTAACATATCAAGGTGCTGGTCTACCCCTTCGGTCCTTTTTATTGATATCGGTTACTATTTCACCCCCTACTCTACCATATAGTATCCTAGTGCATAAACATATAATCATATACTGTCAAACTTATCTGGGTGCTGGCATACCCCTTCGGCCCTATCTACCCGTACTAGGGTCTATCATAGCCCTCCTATCACATATACCATAACATCATAGCATCCTAACACGTAATCATAACAGATAGCAACATACCAGATAATTATCACAAAGACAACCATCTCTACTACAACTCTTACTAGTGGGCCGACCTTGGTGCCTTAGACCCACTTCTACTGGAAGGTAACTCACCTCAATGTCGTGAAGTAAACGAACTGTCCTCGATGTTGGGATCAATTCTCCTCAAACTCATACACATAACATCTCTTTTAATTACTCTTTCAAACTTATAACCCCTTTAAGGGTCAACTCTGGTCAATGATTTAGTCAAAGGTCAACACTTATGGTAAAAGTCAACCTTTTTGTCCAAGACAACATTATGGTTGACTCAACTCGTCGAGTTGGTCTGTCAATTCATCTAGTTCCATGATTCAGAGAATCTCGAACTCGCTATCTAACTCGTCGAGTTACCCTTTAACTCGTCAAGTTTCTCTTATGACAAAATCAGGACTTTCCGTTTGAACTCGTCAAGCCCTTCCTTCAACTCGTCGAGTTCCTCTTCATACAAATCGGGGCATTTCACTCGCAGCTCGCCGAGTTCATCCTTGAACTTGTCGAGTTCCTCTTCATAGATGCTAGGACATTTGCCAACAACTCGCCAAGTTCATCCTTAGACTCGTCGAGTTCTTTGATCTTCAAGTCCAAAAACACGTCCTACTTGCTGAGTCATCTTCTAGACTCAACAAGTTTTCTCAGTAACATAAAAGTTTGGGGAACCATGACCTAACTCGCCGAGTCGTATGAGCGACTCGTTGAGTCCCTCATATTCTCAATCCATACAGTCGATTTTAGTCGGGCTTAATGCATCCAAAACGTATATCTGGCCTCCTAGGGTCGATATAACACGTAAAGTTATGCAATTTACGTTCATGCATGGTTATCTTGCTTAAAACGCCCTAAAATGGGGTTCAAAAGTTGCATGGGACTCCCATGGCCATAAAGTTGGCATCTTTATGCCATGGAGTCCCTCAGAGGTTCCAGATCTGAAGTCAATATCCCAAGACATGCTTTTATCCATGAATGGTTCAAAAAATGGCTCCTAAAATCCCTAAACTACTCCATGAAGGGATCTAACAAATGAATAGTCAAGGTATAGACTTTATACCTCAAATGAGCTGGAAATGGAGCACAAAATCTAGATCTACTTGCTTCCTATAGAACCCCTAAGCTTACTCTTCCTTCTCAGGCTTTAAAACAACAAAAGACACACAACAATGGCTCTAGAACACTCAAAATGGGTTAAGGTTTCGAGTTAGGGTTTTTTGGACTAAGGGAGGCCAAAATGGGGTGTTAAGGTCTTTAAATAGGGTGCAAACCCTAAGAATTAGGGTTTCACTCTAGCAGTCCTACTCGTCACGTCGAGGCTCCTCGACTCTTCGAGTAGACTTCAAGTCCTACGTCCAAACTTATCCCATACCTACTCGACGAGTTTGGGGGCTCCAACTCGTCTAGTCCCCTTCCTAAAATGAATAATTCTTATTTAAAGTACATACCAGGAACTGGGCGTTACAAATCTCCTCCACTTATTTTTAACTTTGTCCTTGAAGTCTGCTGCTGCATTCGGAAAAAGCTTAGGGTAGAGCTCCCTCATCTCGTCCTTCAGTTCCCAAGTTCATTCTCAGCCCTTGCGGTTCTACCATTGCACCTTTACCAACTCGACCTTCTTTTTCCTCAGACCCTTCACCTTCCTGTCGAGGATGGCTATCGGCTGCTCGATGTATTACCAGGCACTTCATCTATACGCCACCTTGCCCACCCGGGCTGCAACTCTGAATGGACCAGTGAACCTGGGGCCCAATTTGCCCCAATTCCTGAACCGGATGACACCTTTCCAAGGTGAAACCTTCAGGAGAACCCTATCCCCGACTTGGAAATCCAAGTCCGATCGGCGTCTGTCGGCGTAGCTCTTTTGCCAACTCTAATCAGTCTGAAGACTGCTCCTGACCTGTTGTATCATCTCCTTCATCTTGAGCACCACTTCGGTACTCCCCATGACCCTCTGTCCAACCTCTCCCCG